>NC_137972.1:43522447-44237447 GCF_963924665.1 Micromys minutus | reverse complement strand
TTTGTAAGTGGAAATCTAAAGAAATGAGATATGGCAGGGGCACTGGGAGCACTTGGATCATCAAATGACCTTGGGGAAGTCTCTGTTTCAACTTAACTTTTCCTTCTGATTTTCCCTAATTTTCTTCATGGTCATAGCCCTTGCAATATAAAAAAAAAACGGCCTTAATCTACAGTTGGAGAAAATGAGGTGCCTATACATTTTGACAAAATTTTGAAAACACAAAGTGAGAGAGGCATGGAAGGAGTGGATAACAGGAAAAATGGGATGAGGTGGTCTGAAGGTCGTGACTGTAGATTTGTGAGACAGTTGGGAAATTGGCCCAGTGTCCCCGGGCATTACAGAAAGGAAGGATCCAATTTCTATGTGGTCAAATGTTTGCTAGAACTCTGTTGGCTCTCTAGCAACAGACTTTTGTTCCCTATAATGTCTCACCCCATCCAAACCTTCCTCGGGGCAGAAATGTAATGTGAGGTCATCTCTAGCCACAAGCTGATCTACCACTGTAATCTGGCATTACATGCGTAGGCTCATTACTTAAGAAATGCAGTTCTGGTTTTAGTGGTGGAGCCTCAAAGTCTTCCTCATTGTCTGCTTATGCTGTCTGACTAGATATGGTTGCTGTTCTTTGTTCGAAGAAGTGGTTTCTGTCTAACACCGGTCATGACTCTGTGCCAGGATTCTCATCAATGAGCTTTCCCAATCAGAAGTATTATAGCTGCCAAATAAGGAAAGATGGAGGAAGTGGGGTGCTTGCAGTATCTGAGTCAGTTCTTGAGACTGCATAGACCTCCAACCAGTCCCTCGGAAACAGTGAGGTGACAAGAGATTGATGTAGAACAGACAAAGAAGCACAGTGGATGCTCTTCAGTGGATGCTTGAATGCTCTTAAGATAGACAAACCAAGAGGTCCTCTTTTCTTTCCACAAATGGGAGAGGGAAAAGTTAAAATTGGAGGTATGTGAAGCCTGGGAAGGCAACCAAGACAGGTTAGGGACCAGTCCCCAAGTCAGGGAACCACTGAATCAGGGTCCAGTTGTGAAGCTCTTAGGCCCTGGGAATGCATACATAATTGACATTTTTTTTATTTTATACACCGGGAAAGTAGAAAAGTTGGTTATCTTCTGAAGATCTTTCTATCTAGAAAATAGTTTGAGTATAAAATGCTTTTCTCCTGATGATATAAACACAGAGATTATGACACCAGGCTTGGCAGAAAAATAAAAGGGATATGAGAAGTGGAAGGAAGAAGACACAGTGGCACAAAGACACAATAAACACATAAATTAAGTGATGACAATAATTATGACCCATTTTGTCAGCCTGGAGCATACGGAGAGTGATTATAACATGTATCCTTTCCCACATTTTGTTTTAGATGCTACAGTAAGAGAAGTTCACTGATATGAAAGACAAATATAAGTATAAACAGGACCAAGGTACATAATACACTAATTTAAACTATTATTAATTTTTATTATCCAGTTTTTCTAATAAACTTAAATATCCCATCTAGGCCAGAAAATTGCCAGTTTGTAGTGATACTGAAAACCACTACCACCACCACAATCAGCAACAAAACAACAACGCCCCCCCCCCCAAATAAACCCAAACAAACAAACAAAAACCCAAACAACAATAAAAAACTTGTCTGGCTTGGGCTCAGAGAAATGTCTTTTTTGTTCTTCAAGGTAATTTATTTCTCAAGAATCTTCAAGTATGTTTTAGTTTTCAGATGTGCTACAGAATGGTAATTTAGAGATAAAGGAGTTGTTCATTTCATGGTTTCAGGAGTTTGGGGATACTGAAGCCATGGTACCAGCCTCTTGTGAGAGTCATCCTGGTGCTGTGTACCTTAGCAGAAGCCACAGACAAGAAAGGCACATTCACATAGAGACAAAGATGGAGAAAGAAAGAGATAGACCATTCATTGGTAAGTCACCTGTCCATTGACCATGGATGGCTGATGGTGCTGTCCAAACACACTTCCAAAAGACCTCACCACTCAACTTGCCTGCACTGGGAATCAAACTCCCATCTCTCAAAATCTGGGGGCACCTTCTTTTCACAGCTTGTTTTCAAAGTATGTGTCATTTCCTACCCCCTGTGACTTAAGGACCGTTACACCTCTTTCATGAACCTTTTAGTATATTTGAGAGTCTTTGTTGTAACATGGAGGCACACATGAAGAACTATGAAGAAGTTGGTGAGCTCACCGTGTTAAGTCAGCTTCTAAGACTCTTTGTGTGTAAGGTGCTAACAGGAACACAAATGAACTGGTTTGTACTGGGAGCCTTTTAGGAGTCAGGTACCAGGGGAAACATTTCAGCTGTATTCTTTTCTTTTCACAGCAATCTCATAACTCCTTCAACGGTTCATTTATTTTACTGCCCACCTACTACATGCCAGAGATTCTCCTGGACTCCAGGGAGACACAAGCAAACAAAACGAGAAGGTTCTCCTCTCACATGGTTTGAGTTTTCATGAGGGAGACAGATGACAGACAGATACATATGATGTCAGCTGGTGATAAGCCCTGGGAATAAAAATAAAGCATAATGGGAGAATAGAGGATGCCAGAGGGAAAGGCAGGGGTTGTTTCAACACAGTGGTCAGTAAAGCCTCTCTAGTGAGGATGAAGAAGCCAGGGGTTTAGCCTGTTGCCCAGTAGACAGTATGCTCTATGCCAGGGAAACTGAGATTTAAAAAGTCCCCTATAAAATAAGAGGGGATGGTTCTACTACATCCCAACACACCAGCTGTATCACAGCACAAAAGGATGTAAGCAACTCTGATGCAAGCCTACTGCAGGAGTCTCCTAACTTCTCTTGCTTTGTCCAGATGGTGCTTCATCTGGCTCAGTTCCTCTGCCTGTACTATAGCAATGAAGTGATATCCACATTGAAGTGTTATGTAGAAAGCTATAATTCATTTTCTGTTTTTGCTCTCTCATTTTCTCGCTCTTGAGATTCAATCTATGAGAAAGCATACAGAAGAGCATAGTTTTCACACAGCATTCCTGGAAAAATCTGTTATGGCTCTAAAAGGCTTTAAGGTCTTCAATAATGGGTAACCAAGATGTCATTGATCAGAGCTCTGGAGTTTGACTGTTGGCTTTCTTTAAGGAAGCAGTTATGATATTTGTATGGTAGGGTTCAGAAAGTGAGTTTCTTACTGGATTAAGGCTGTGATTTCTTTAGGATAGTAAGTGAAGATATTCCAAGACTGAGGATTTAAGTCAGTAAGAGAGCACTTCATCAGCAAAACTCAAGGCTCCGGTCCCTGCACTGAAAAATAAAATTACTTCCTCTAGAAAGCAAAAGAGCAAGTCTAAATGACACATAAAAATATGACTGGGGATAATATGGTGGCTTGGCAGTTAAAAGCATTTGCTACTCTTGTGGGGGACCAGAGCTCAGCTATAGGCATCTATGTTTGGTTCCTCCCAACTGCCTATAACTCTAACTCCAGCGGAATCTGGTGCCTCCTTTTGACACACACACACACACACACACACACACACACCCCTACTCACATATGCATAAATAAAAGAAAGGTAAATCTTTAAAAAACTATGACTTCAAATTTAAAACTTTAAAAACTTTAAAACCCCTTCAACTTTGGAAAAATAAATGACAATGTGGAAATTCTTTAGTGCCTTTCAGCAATTCCTGCTAGACCATCTTATGCCTTCATGACCCACTGACTACAGAACCACTTTGTACCAGGGACCTTACAGTCACTGTGCTTGGCTGAAAGCCACGTAGGCTGCCTGCGTTCTCTTTCCCCATCCTGGTCTCTCTAGGGTAGTTTTAGACCTGCTTATTTGGGGGACGTCATGTTGGAAGACTGCTAGTTGACTCTGTATCTCTCAATTTTCCTGATATACAAAATATGTGCATAATGTTCTATTGTCACACGAAGTTTGGCTGTTGCTCTCTATTTGGGAGCAGGTTGACACTTTAAAATAAAATCAAAATTGGGAGGAGTCTCTTTCACTTTAAACATTTCAGAAAATATCTGCTCTCCTATGAAGTAAGGTAAAAAGCCTTATTCAGTGAGTGAGTAAGTAGAAGAAAGAATAAGAAGATATAAAAGCCAGAGGGCTAACTCACAGTTCATAAGAAGACAATTTCTTCAAGATTTACTGTTTGATGCTATTTGGCATAAAGAAGGAATAGTCAGAGATTATAGATATATTACTATGGTGGATGGGGTATGTATATACATGTATCTGCACAAGTACGCACCTATGAAGATGAACCTTTCTGCAGCCTAGTCCACTCCAGCAGGTGATACCAACTGCTGTCCTGGTCTTCAGCATTTACTTTCAAAGATGGCACTCATGTACTCGATATGGGCAGACAATCAGAGGAATGAGTTTCTCACCAGGTGAGTTGGGCCTTGTGACTAAGTTATCCTCTGTGGAAAGGGAGAAGTAACAGACATCCACTGAGTTCTCTCCTTAAAAGAAAGGTTCCTCTCTGCACCCATTAGCTGGTATCTGGATGTGTCCTTTGAGCTCCCTCTCAATCACAGGTAGAAGCTCAGAATGATACTTTATTTGTTTAAAAGAAAATAGGTGTATATGCTTAAAAAGTCATATCACAGATTTTAATGACAATACTATCTGTAGTGTGGTGGTGACTTTTATGTTTTAAGTTGCTGGGCTGCATGAGGTCTGACTATCTCCTCAGACTCTTTGGGTGTTCATGAGATTTGCATTTCACCTTATGAACATGGATAATGCACATGGCCCGCACCGTGTTGGTGACCACCATCCATCCTTGCCCACCTAAATAAATACAAATCTACATGTGTGAATCTTTATGAGTCACCATGAAGTTCCGCATCCAAACCCTGGGCATTTAATATCACCATCTTATTGAGAGAAATAAGTCAGTTTCATATCAAATGCACATAGAAAACAAGTCGATCTAAGTCCTGAAGTGAGACATCCCAAGGTCTTTAATAGACATGGGCCTTTTGGTCAACCTTTGACATTTTCTCAGCTGGTAGTTTTCTGAAGCCTGTTTCTTCTTTTTCCACTGGAATCTGTTAGGTTTTATTTGTTCCATGCAAAAGAACTCTTATGAACAAGCAAAGTTCATAACTTATTGGAATATTGCCAACAACTGCCTATTTGGGAAAAATATGAACTAAAGAACCTTGAGCTTTATCAGCCAGATAATTCAGCATCAACTACTTGTTTATTCTGTCTGTGGCGTCCTGGCTGGAGTTGCATCACCACAAATTATGGTTGCAGAGTAGCGCTAGACAAGACACTGGTTAACCACACCATGGTGGACATGGTCAGCAAGCCGAGATGCTGTAATTAGAATGAAAGGGGTAGCTGTGTTTGTTGCTTGGAAGTGGATGCTAAGGCTGAGAGCCACACAGAATGGGGCAGAGACCTTCCCATCAATGGTCATGACTTACACTTCAGAAAGAGTAGAGAATGGTCCGGAAAATTGCAGATAGTAGACGATCACTACTACATGGGTTTCCATAGGATAGACTGAGACAATAGATATTCAACACTACAGTGGTTTCTGCAGTGGAATTTCCACCTGCACTTCCTGGGAAAGTGCATGTTCTGAATCTTAGTCTGAAAATAATGAGCGTTAGAATTTAAAAGGTTTGATAAAGAACTTCACGTCCCCAAATGAGAGTAAGAGATGGACAATCACCTTAAAGATGTGTTCCTCAGGGAAAATATAATGGCTTTGAGAAGAAGGCATCAGGGAGATCAGACAGGAAGGATCCAAGGCTAAAGTCTACCTTCCCAGGTACTAGACACGAGTCCAGAAGAGAGGTGTGGGACTCACAATCTCACCTGTTTGGATGGCAGCAATGATGCTCTCAAAAATACTTGTTCCAGGCTCAGTTCATAACGTACTT
Organism: Micromys minutus; assembly: GCF_963924665.1. Taxonomy (NCBI): domain Eukaryota; kingdom Metazoa; phylum Chordata; class Mammalia; order Rodentia; family Muridae; genus Micromys; species Micromys minutus. The sequence continues at coordinate 44,231,546 of NC_137972.1, read as the reverse complement.
GTTATACACAAGGACTTGAGTTCAGATACCCAGGACTCAGATAAGATAACTGGTCATATATTTGAACCAGCAGTCCTTGGGAGAGTGGGTGTGCAGTAAGATGAATCTCTGGAGTTCATTGGTCTGCCAGGATAGCTTAATGGATGAGTTTCAGGTTCAGTGAAATACATGGTTCCAAAAATAAGAGGAAAAATGACTTAGAGTATTCTTGCCTCCACATGCAGGTGATATTCTGGCCTCCACATGCAGGTGCCATTATAAGCATTCTCTCTATATGAGCATACCTACCTACCTACCTACCTACACACACACACACAAACACACACACACACACACACACACACACACACACACACACACACACACACGAGCATGCCCAATATATGTGTTCTTGGATCAATGTGCTGTCATCAATGACTTCTTACAAGTAAACCAAGTGTCATGGTTTCTCAAACAGCACCCACTTTAAAAGCCTATGAGTTGTGTTCCAAGAAGTAAGTTTTCAAAGGCAAAGTATGTTCTTCAATTGGAAACTTCTACACATACATCTCTGTAGATCTCCTTAGTCCTCCCAGTAGATTAGAATTTCTTGAAAAACCATCTAATAATGTCTTCACATATTTCCCATGTTTATAAGTTCAGTCAATGGTACCCTACAGCTTCTTGTAAATATTAAAAGCCTTATATAGCTTGTTAAATAATTTTACTGTCTTTCTACAAAGACATCAAGTGGGAGGATGTGGGAAATATTTTTGTAACAATTTATAATTTTAGGTTTTACCATGAATTCTGGTCTTTTATTCCAAATCCCCAACATCAATAATTGTCTACAGTTTGAAAGCTAGTTTTGCCAGCAACAGGGAAGAGTTATTATTAGAGAGCCAAGGAAAAAACAGAGGTGAGAGCCAGGCAAATGTTCCAGAGGGGGGGGCAGAGAGGGAGAGGAAGAGGGAGAAGGAGAGGGAGAGGGAGAGGGAGAGGGAGAGGGAGAAGGAGAGGGAGAGGGGGAGAAAGAGAGAAGGGGGCCAGGCAGAGGTTACTCTCACCATAGCAAACCCTGGAATGAGCTGCCTGGAGTATCCTCTAGGGAGCAGTGAGGAAGAGCCAGAGGCCAAGTGTGTGTAGAAGGGAGAGGGCAGATAGGACAGAAAGAAGAAGAAATGAATTCTCTCTAGAAGGTTTAGGACATTTTTTTTCCTTTTTAATATTGAAAAGTCAAGATTTGTCCTACTAGTGTCATTTGGGGAGGTTAGTCTTGGATCTGTTCACTTGGGAAAAAGTGGTTTTCACAAGGGGAGCATATAATTGATTCATGATGCCTCATGGACTCCTCTGTTAGGGAGAAACTCCTTATTTGATTCAAGGTCATTAGAAGCTAAGCTACTAATGTGTTCTTAGTAAATGTTATACAGAGAAAATACTGTGAAGTTGACCCCCAACTTTCTTCTTTCCATGACAAGGTCCAAGGCAAGTAGTGCTTATAAGGAGATCCATTCTGTCACTAACTTGGAATGGCAAATATACACAAGAATAATAGGTCGCATGAGTCTGACAGACAGAAAGTAAGAAGTTCTCTAACACAGTTGTAATTTGAGAAGACTGAGCCCAACTTATCCATATTTTCACAGATGGCTGGATTGTCCTGCTATTATGTCAAATCTACTGTGCTAGATGGAGTGAAGAAACTTCAAGGAGGAAACGCTGTGGAAAGGCTTTGGTAGACAGAGCAGTGCACAAGCAAAACACGGCCTGTGATGGGTTGACTGCTGGAACTCATGTGATGAGTAATATAATGTTTTCCTTTGGGAACCCAGAATATTGGGGGAAGGATGAAGGATTACTGCCTCTGCTGCCACCACCACCACTGCTGAGGTCGATTTGAGTATGATTAATTGGGTATTGCTATAGACAGTGTCTGAGATGTTACCAAGAACTCACTCTAAAAAATTAATTGGAAAGTCCCAAAAGGGAAACACACACCATGCCTTAAGATTAAGAGGTGGGGAAAATTGGTTTCTTAGCAGAGCTGAGCAATTTTTGCTCAAGCTATTTGAGACTAGGTGGGTTTGACTCTAGGAAAAATGACTTGCTAAATTGGTGCGCATAATTCTGGAGACAACTGCATCCCAGGCAATGCTGGGTGGTGGGTTTAGAATCCAGTCTGGGCTCTTCTCAAAGGCTTCTAAACTGCCTTAGAGAGATTAAACTCAGAGTTGCTGGGAACCCTGTAGAAGGGGAGAAGCTGCTCATAAGGCAGAGAGAGGCAAATTGTAGAGGCTACCTGCCTTCTACAATCAAGTGAAGGGACTAGAAATAATGGAATTTTAGGAAGTCAGTGTCTCGTAAGCAACTGAGTTCTTTGCACATGGGCTCCACAGGAATTATTGTCTTGCTTAGCCTGGCATTTGACACATTGATAGCCTAGGAATAGGCTTATGCAGTAAATAGAAGGGGTTTGATTAAAGTTAAATAGGAAAGGGTATTAATTCAATTTATATAAAGATAAAGGTGATATAGTATACATATCCACAGAGATATTAATCCACAGAGATATTAATCTCCATAGAATGGAGAAATGAATAAAAACTGATTTAATTGTTTTTAAGGATAGAAAGAAAAAGTAATGGTAATCGCTCTAAAGAAAATTTAAGAAATCAATGCTATCCTAAGAAACTGGGTTCTTTGAATATGGGCTCCATGGGAATTCTGGGATTACCTAGCCTGTCATTGATAGCCTAAACAGGCTCACACAGTAAATAGAAGGAGATTTACTTGAAGATAAATAGGGATGGATATTAATTCAACTCATATAAAGAGAAAGGTGATATAGTATTATATATATATTTCCACAGAAATAATAATTGCATAACTGTTTTTAAGTATGCATAGATGAATAAATCTATTAGGCCTTTGATTTCAAGTGGAAACAAAGGCAGGAGATGGTGAAAAAACACCATCTCAATGGACAATAATAATTGTTTAGATTGCTTTAATTACTTTGAATGGTTTTAATATCAAAACACAGATGGTTATAAGTTTGGTGGTTATGGTATTACAACCCCTCTATGAGAGAGTAAGCCTAAAGAAAAAGGAGACTGATAAATTGAGTCAATCTATACTTTTGATGATTTTGGGTTGTTAGACCAAGGATATGCTGCTTTGGCAGAGAGCCTCTGTATTTGTGTTGACAGGGAAGAAAAGGCAGCTTTGGATTTCTTCCAAAGTGATATGGATCAGATATGATAAGGAAAGACCCCCATAATGATCTTGGCTACAGATGGAAAAGAAAAATTCAAGAAGATCAAACATGACAGGCAACTTAATTTGCTGATTCCTCCACATGGGAACAGCCCCGAAACTGGGTTAGACATAAAAATGTCAAAACTTCAGCTAAAATTAGACAATTAAAACTTGTTGATTGCAGAATCCTTAAAATTTATCATGCCATCCTGCACATGGCATGACCAAAGATTTATTACAATTGGTTATTGTCACAGTCAGGGCTTTTATCCCTGTCAGGACTGGAACTCAAGCAGGTCAGGAAGCAGGAGCTGATGCAAAGACCATGAAGGGATGTTACGTACTGCATTACTTCCTCTGGCTTGCTCAGTTTGCTTTCTTGTAGAACCCAGGACTACCAGCCCATGGGATGATGGCACCACCCACAGTGGGCTCTCCCCCCTTGATCACTAATTGAGAAAATGCCTAACAGCTGGACTCATGGAAGCATTTTCCCAAGGGAGGCTCCTCTCTTAGTGATAACTCCAGTTTGTATCAGGTTGATACAAAACCAGCCAGTACATTAATCATATTAACTCATAAAAACGACAGTTGTCTTTTACCTGCTCAATCAAGGAGAAAAAAAAAATCATCCTTAACTGATAAGTGCATGCTGCATAATTCATACAAATATCTATATAGTATTGCAAATTTGGTTGTAAGATTCGTATGTTGTAGGATGTGCAGCTCTGATGAGATACATCTTCTGGGATGCTAAAATGACCTGCTAGTCCAGTTCCTTGCCTTCTGACGCTGTCTCCAGAGACTTGCTCCTAGAACAGTTTCAGGGTAGCTGGTGATTCCCAATGGACTTGGTTCATCCAGCCTTTCAGAAGGACCCAGTCAGAACTTCAGTTAAGCCCTGGACCCTCTAAGCAGATGAATAACAGATGCTTTCTTAAGTCTAACTGATTTTTCTAATTTTTCTATCTCTCCCCACCCCTGAAAATTTATTCTTCACCCCTATTCATCAGGAAGAAGCCATGGAGAATCATCATCCCTGTTCCCTGTGTTTGAGTGTCTGGTTATGGTAATTTTAAAAATTATAGATAGATTGTCATTTTAAGGGAGAATTTGAAAATGGTCATAATTTTGAGCAGGTAGGAAACTAATTAGAGAGCTTAGACTTGAGAATTTTTGTCTTTTCTTCCTCTTCTATATCTTTTCTTGAGTTTAAAAAGAAAAAGAGGATAAAGTAGTATTATAAGAAATTAGATACTTGGGATTTATTACTAAATTTATTCTTTTTTTACGGTTTTTACAAATATTGTTTATTTTAATGAAGCTGGTACAGATGATGTCCCTTGAAAACCCATGTCCCAGGCCAAAAAGTACAAATAGAATCAAAAGGAGCAGTGTCTGTTGCGTACATTTCTGTATGAGTAACTCTATTATTAATTGCTGATGAAAATTAGAACTTTCTTGGGATCTTCTGACAATACTGTCTTGCTCAAGACACTTTCTCTTCAGTGAAGCCACCTTTGGAGTTGGCTGTTACTCTCACTGTATCTGTCATCTTGGCTACAAACATGATGTTCTTCTTTTGGTCCAGACCCTCAGATTTCAAAAGTAGCTTCAAGCTGAGGAAAGGTCATTTTCCACATTTCAGTTCTCTGAAAATTTTCCATCTGCCACTGAAAATCACAGTCCAGCAGTGAAGCAGCCACATGCTGTAACTTCAGGGCCAACTGAAAGGTCATAGGAAAGCTCCCATTGGTCAATCTTTTTATCATCACAAACCTGAAAATGCACAGTCCTGGAAAGGGTGGCCTCACTGTGCACACATGAAATTTCTTAAAAGAAGGGCAATATTAAGGAGCTGAGGTCTGATCACCAAAAATCAGTACAACAAAAACAACCAATAATGAATATTGAACACTAGAATTCAGATTACCAGATGTTCTAAGAGATATAGTGCCAGTATTCAATTTTCATTTTGAATACCACATTACAAAAGAACTAGTTTTAAAAATAAAAAGGGATTGAGGGAAAAGGAAAAAATAAAAAAATAAAAAGAATTATCTAAACCATCAAGTGGCCCCCCGTTTGTTCCTGATAAACTTGAATCACATCTTCTTCCTCCATTCCCAGTTTTTTCGAAGTATGATTATCAGCAATCCTCTGATCTTCAAAGAGAAACCGGAGTGAATTCATTGGAACTCCCTGTCTTTGACAGTATGATTCTTTGAGTTTCTTGAGATGTGTTGTCATTTTCACTTTGAAATGTATCTCACTGCTATCCTGTCCAATAACTTTGAGTTTAATGTATTCTCCTTCCTTCTTATCCCCTAAGTCCTCAGTTGAAGGTTTTGCCTCCTGGTCAAACATGGTGATGGTGGATTCACCCGGGGGTCTCCGAACCACGGCGGGCTCTGGCAGGCAGAATTGCACTCTCCTAAATTTATTCTTAAAGAAAGCATTGCATATCCATAATCTTACATTGGTAGAAATCTTTATATTTGATGAAGTTATAATTTCTTATATTAGTACAGAATTTATATATTGATACACATTTAAGGTTTTCATTGGTATAAATCTTTGTATATTGATACAAAATTTAAAATTAATTTTGTTACTGCTTCCTATATATTCGGGTAATTTAATTTGTTCTCAGATCTGTAATGTGGTTAAAGACTATAGTCTCATAATCAAATTTAAGTTGTTTAGCATTAAGGAAGATGATCTAGATTTGAAAGGATGGTTTTCAGATGGTAATGCAAGTTACAATCAAAACACAATTCAGGTATAGAATTTTAAACTCTTTAAGTTATGATAGATGATGAGTAACAATTTTCATAATTGTTATAATTATGTTCAAAATATATCTGAAAGAAAAGAATCTTTTAAAATGGACAAACAAGGGAATGTGGGTTTGGTCTAGTGCCACTTGTGTTATGTTAACCTGCTCCCCAAATTACACAAGGATCTACAGATCTGCACAGAAGAAACTGAGGGAACTCCGCCCCCGTTGGTTTTAATTGTTAAATAAAACTGCAGGCAGCCAATGGCTGGGCAAGGAGACAGAGGTGGACTTTTAGGATTTCTGGGCAAGGGACACAGAGAGAGAAAGGGACAGCTGCCATGCTGGGAAAGGAGAGGGGACATCATACCTGAGAGGTGCAGAGGACAGTGATGGCTGACATGTAAGAGCCAAAGATTAGCCCCAAGGGCCCACCTGACTGGCTCTAGGGCAACAAAGATAGAATGTAGATTTTAGTAAGCAATAACTCAGGAATATTGATGGGGCAGTGTGTTAGCCATATGGAAGTTTGGAAGTGGCTCAGACATTGGGCTCTTTAAGGCATATCAGAATAGAAAGATGCATGTGTGTACATGTGTGTGTGTGTGTGTGTGTGTGTGTGTGTGTTTCATTCAAGAACCCACAACATTGGGGCAGTAGTGAGGAGTGCTGCTACTGCCATCACTGGGGTCAATTTGAGTGGGATTAATTAGGTACCTTCACATGGAGTCAGTCAGTAATGTACCAGGTGATAAGTAAACACCAGTCACTGCTACTTCTGTGGTTGATGATTTCTGCTGTTGGAAGGGTGACAAGGCAGAGGAGAATGTTCTTTTGTCACATGGTTTCCCATTACTCTACATTCATGTTGGTAGAACTGGTCAAAATGAGAAAGAACTGAGGTCAGATAAGGACTCTGCTCAGCAGTTGGCTTCAAAGCTTTCCTACGTACTAAGTTCACATTGAGAATCTTATATGGATGGCACAATTGAATCCTTATAGTAACCCAGGACCTAGAAATCAGTTTCCTTATTTTCCAGACAAGATACTGTGTCCTAAAAGTGACTTGACCAATGCCACAGAGATAGAAGGAAATAGAATTGGAGTAAAAAATAAAATTATTTGTGTGTGTGTGTTCATGTGCATGTGTGTGTGCATGTATGTTATACTTGAGCATACACACACATACAAACACACAGAGACACACAGACATACACACACAGACACACACACATAGACACACACAAAAACAGACAGGTCACCTTTTTCACAGAACCATTTCCTTCACCAACAAGAATTGGGCTTAAAGCTGCATGAATGTGACTTTTTTTTTTTTTTTTTTTTTTTTTTTTACATAATTTTCTCCCTGAAGTTGCAGGTCACTCTGCAGCAAGCACAGTTCTTTGAATGTGCACCAGGGCAGCTTTAGGCTAGAGATGTGGTGGGCTGAGGAGGGGCTGGATCAGTTCTGGGTGTTCTGGCCTGAGGAAGAAAGGGGACTTGCCAGCCCTTTAGATGTGCATATATTATTAAATGATTCAAAGTGTCTGTGCTCCAAACTGTGGCTCTTCTCGGTGCTCTTACCTCATCGACTTTCAGAGACAGTGAACCGGGTTTTGGACTTTTCAACTCCTCCAGCCTTTGTGGAGTCACATGTAATACCTCTCATTCTAGGTGGCCTGCAAAGAGAACTGAGATAAGAGATAAGCTGTAAGTGTCTCTTTTCCTTCCTCTCCAGAACTATTGTATTTAATTTAGTGGGGGAAAAGTTTACAGGAAGAGAACTTGTTCTTGCTTTGGAGATAAAAACAGCATCTGCTGCCTGCCTTTCGAAGAGTAGGCGGCAGCTGGGAGAAATTATTCCTATCTTATCCTTGACCCTTTTCTCTGGGCTGGTCACCTTTCTATCTAATGACTTACGCTGTTTGATTCAAAGTTATCACCATTGCACTCATTAGTCCAGTAGCACCTGTGTGTATAGATTTACGGTTTTGCTCAGCTTTTAAGTTTAGCCAAGTTCTGCATAGAGCAGTACACAGCCACGTTCTGCTCTCCCCCGTCCTCTCTCAGCTACAACTTCAGAAGAAAGTGTTCTTACACAGCAGACAGCTTTGCTTCCATTGGGCAAGTTCAGTAATGAACGTCTCTTGTTCTGAAGGAAACTACTAGTTCCCCAAGTCCTGGTAGAGAAACAGTCAAATCCCTGGCTTCTTCTTTGTTTTCTCTTCAAATATTTCATTTTAAGATAAATTATATTTGGGGGATACGGAAGGACATGTATTTAAAATATGACATGTGCCTTTTTCTTTTCATTTACAGAAGAATTTTTCTGGTACCCAGAAGACTCGGATAAGCAGAAACCTTATCATTAACTCAGATTTGGGAACACTGTAGTTTGGTGTCTTCTGAGTGGCTTTTTGTTGTGGTTTGAATTCTAGGATAGAAGACAAACCTCGGAGAAGTACTGAACTCCCTGATTTGTCCCTCTGCCACCAAGAAACTGCTTTCTGAAGCACCAGGAGGGATGGAGCTTACTTAAAAAAAGTTCAGAGACAGAATTATATGTTTCTTCTTTTGAACTCTGTTATTTTTGGGAAGTGGGAGTCACTGGTACACAGAGCCCACCTCCATCACCATGATTGGACAGTTCTGATGCTCCGACATTAGGAGCACAGAGATGAAGAGGGCTGACTAGAGAGGGAAAGGGGAGTCAGGAAGGCTTTATCTCCTACTCTCAGCATGTTCAAATCCTATGACGAATCATTATTTACCACATGGCAACACTTTGACTCATGAACTGCAGGGTGAGGGCTTTGTTGTTGACGGTATCTTCTCATGGCTGGAATTACATTCAAAATACATGCTTCTTGCCCTACTCTAAGAATAGGCTTTAACAAGAACCTTATCTAAATATTTTTGTTAACATGTCTGTCATTAAGAGTTTGGGAAGAAACAAAGACCTCTGTCCTTACACAGTGACAGATCTCTCACTTAGATTCAGAAATAAGCCAGAGGTGAATTCACACAGGGCAGAACAGGGCCTGGAAGCTCTGAAGCCATAACTTGCTTGATAGCCACAGATCAAGAGGGGACAACTTCACACATTTCTGGGTTGTTTCATGACCATGATAGAAATTCATTCTAACAGCATACCTCAGGAGTTCAGCTTGGCCTGGGAGTGAAATGTATTTAAAAGACAGAAAAAGATGCTGGTCTGTGGTTCATTCCTCCCTCTTAAAAAGACCATGTCTGAATGTAAGGAGATAATCGTCTAGACCAGAATCTACATTCAAAACAGCAACTGTAATTCTTGATCTTTTACTATACTGTTTAATTTAGGAGTTAGAATTCAGGGCGGGGGGAAGCTCTCTCAAATATACCACTGATTCAAAATGTCAAGTTCACAAAGTAGAAAAAAATCATATAAAATTTTGATTTGTATTTCATAGTTTTGATTTGGAACTCAATAACATGGCTCTATATTACATGTTTATGTCAATTTCACTTTGTTTTCCTTTTCACCTAAATACATATGAGTTCAAGTCACTCCTCCAGGGTTACCAGGTAGCCACATCTGGAAGGCTTACTAGTTGTGGCTTTTTGTTTTAACTTTGTTGATCTAATTCTTTTTCAAAGTACATTAGAGCCAGTTCTCTTGATTTTCATTTTCTACTGGAATACAACATTTAAATCTCAGTTCAATAAAAATTATTAAAACTTATTCCCCATGGTTTACCATATGAGGCAATGGTACCATTCAAACAGGTTAAAGAGTAGGGCTAGGGATGGAAAGATAATTCAACAGTTAAGAGCATCAGCTGTTAATTCAACAGTTAAGAACATCTTCCAGAGGTCCTGAGTTCAATTTCCAGTCCTCATATGGTGGCTCATGACCATCTATGAATTCCAATGCCCTCTTCTGGCATGCAGGGTACATGTAGACAAAACATTCATATCCATTAGATAGATAGATAGATAGATAGATAGATAGATAGATAGATAGATAGATAGATATTTTAAAACAAAAAGGGTAGGCACCTTGAAATGCTCATTTAGTTAAGAAGTCCAAATATGTGCTTGGTCTTGGAGGCTGTGAGCTCACACAGGCATTACCTGTATAAAGAAAGCCACACATATGCAGTGAAATACTCTACATTTAGATTGCAGTTTCCTTTGTGGAAAGCTGTTCAGAAAGACTCCTATTGGAAGGACTGTATTTCTCTAGAATATACAGAGAGAGTAAAATCTGTCAAATGACATGATGTTATCGAACTAACTAGCTTTGGTGTCTGGCATCAGAATTTAAAATATGTGTTTTCAGAGTACTGTTAGCTCAATGCACGCAATTATGGGGGATCTTCTATAATTTACAAGGTTCTTTTGTTTTGTTTTGTTTTGTTCCCCCTCCCTTTGGCAAAATACTATAGCAACATGGAAGAAAACTTTCATACATAAAAATACACAGAACAACATATAACAAGGACACATGTTCTACCATGTTTATAGCAGCCTTACTTATAATCGCCAGAAGCTAGAAAGAACCCAGATGTCCATCAACAGAGGAATGGATACAGAAAGTGTGGTACATTTACACAATGGAGTACTACTCAGCTATTAGAAAAAATGACTTCATGAAATTTGTAGGCAAATTGGATGGAACTAGAGACTATCATCCTGAGTGAGGTAACCCAGTCACAAAAGAACACACATGGTATGCACTTACTGATAAGTGGATACTAGTCCCAGAAAGCTCTGAATACCCAAGAAACAATTCATAGTCATTATGAAGCTCAAAAAGATAGAAGGCCAAAATGGGGATGCCTCAGTCCTTCTTAGAAGGGAGAACAAAACACTCATGGAAGGAAATGCAAGGTCAAATAAAGGAACAGGGATTGAAGAAAAGATCATTCAGAAGTTGTCTCACCCAGGGATTCACCATATATGCAGTCAACAAATCCAAGCGCTATAGCTGATTCCAAGAAGTACTTAGTGGCAGGAACCAGATAGAGATGCCTCCTCAGGGACGACTATCTTAGAGTCATATAGATACAGCTGAGCATGCTTGCACATTGGACTGTACTCAGGGACCCCAATGAGGGTGCTCTGAAAGGGGTTGCAATGTCATGTAAAGAACAACATTATCAACCAACCAAACCCTCCAAAATTACCATAGAGTAAAACACCAACCTCTGTGCACACATTGAGAAACCTATTGATCCAGTTGCATATGTAGCTGAAGATGCCAGTGTCTGGCATCAATATGAGAAGAGACTTTTGTTCCAGAGAGGGCACATTTTCCCAATGTAGGGGAATGCCAAGGCAATGGGGCGGAGAGGGTGATCAGGAGGGAGTACACTTTTGTGATGGCAAATGGAGAGGTAGGGGGGATGGGAGCGGGGTGGGGGAAAGGGGTAACATCTCAAATGTAAATACAGGGTATCTAATAAAAAATGAAAAAAATACATAGAACTTTCAATAGCTCTGAAGCTAGGGATAGGGCCTAAGAAGTCCCCCCTCTAAGCTGGAATTTTGACTAGCCTGATCTTGTGTAGGTTTTGTGCAATCTCAGAGAGGCAGAGTCACTTTTTCTCAGGGAGGTCACTTCCAGTAAGTTCCCTATGCTCCCAGTGGATGGATTCACACTCATATGCTTATGGGCAGCAGTAAGTAGACTCAAAAACATGATGATGATGATGATGATGATGATGATGATGATGATGATGATGATGATGATGATAATGATGATGATGGTAGTGGTAGTGATGGTGATGGTTATGGTGGTGATGATGATGAGGAGGAGGAGGAGAAGGGGAAGGAGAGGAAGAGGGGAAGGAGAGGAGGAGGAGGACAATGATGATGATGACAGAAAAGATGATGATGATGATAAAGAGGACAAGTATTTAAAGGGAAACAGTTTGGTGGGTCTCGGGAGGAGAGCTGGAGGGAATTAGTTGTAAAAATATTTTATACATGATTAAAAGGTCAAAAATAGACACGAATATTATTAAAAAATATTTTATACATGATTAAAAGGTCAAAAATAGACACGAATATTATTAAAAAATATTTTATACATGATTAAAAGGTCAAAAATAAACACGAATATTATTAAGAGTACACAAAAAACAATTTCTTGTTTTAAATTCATATACAGCACCAAAACAGGCTAATGCTAAACAGCAACAACAAACATGTGGAGGTGTTCTCTGTCGGTGATGAGGATGGGAGGATGTGGACCTTTGAAGTTCGTATTCTGGGTCCAGGAACTATGGTCTACTACAATTTCATAAGAAGGCCCATTTAAATATGAGACTAATTGTCACCTAAAATAAAATTTAGTTTAAAAAGTATTAACAACTATCCTCAGGTCCTCTGAATTATCAACATCTCTGTATAATATTCCTCCCTTTCCTTCTTCATAGTAGAACCCTGAAGCAGCTCCTCAGTATCTTTCTATCTTAGAAGACCCACAATAATTTTCTCTGCATTTTGTTGACTATTCCCTTGCCCATCTTTGCTGGACTAGAAGCCAGCAACAATCCTGGACATGCTGTCCACAGACACAGTCCTCCAGCACTTCTCTGAGCTGTGATGAGCTTTTAGAACTATGCAAGGTGTGAATGAAACTAGTTGGGGGTTTAGCATCCACTATTTAGGTCCACACTACAACATGAAGTTACAGATAGTATATGGGAATTTTGTGAGAACTATTTTGTGAGCTTTACTCTCTTGTTTTTTTTTTCTTTGTTGTTGTTGTTCTTAAGCAGTTATTATTTTTTTGAATATGCAAATGACAGTTCCTCTACTCCCTTTATTTCTGAGCATATGAAAACCAGGGATAGCAGAAACTATAACCAACCAGACAGTCTTGAATGCAGTTTTCTTTTCAACCTTGCTAGCACTGTGTGATGTTGAGTGAATTGGCTAGCTAAACTTTCTAGATAATTTTCTTTTCTTTTTACTTTTTACAGGGCACATTGAGATAATTTTTCATATCCATTATCTCCCTAAAGATAGTATAAAACGTATGAGAAAAATGTTCTTGAAACACAGTAAGATCTTTTTAAACAATTATTATTACTTTGGAGTATGCTTTGAGTTGAACTTAAGATATAAAGGAAAACAATGTAAAAAAAAAACAGTTGACACACAGGATGCTCTGATCCTTAATGTCACTGCTTAAACCTCGGGTTACACTGTACCTGCAGCTAGTTTCCCCTACTAGAAATTTCAAATACCGGAGTCAATATATTTCCATTTTGGCTTAAGCTAGCTAACATTAGGTATCTGTCACTTCCAGCAGAGATTCTGATTCATAGGAGAACTTTATGTATTCTGTTCTTAGTTTTAGCCAAGGTATTTAAAATAGAAAGTGATGTTCCTGAAGAGATTCAGATGCTGGTATGGGGTGGGCCTGGAACACAGACATTTTAAATGGCCCCTGTGCCATTTGTTTACACACCAGTGTGAGGAAAATGTTGCCATTAATTTTAAATTTCTTATCTGGTAACCATTTTGTGTATATTCATGTTTTTCTTGTATGTGTGTCTGTGTGAGTGTGTCAGACTCCTGTGACTGGAACAAAAGAGATCTGTGAGCTGGTGGGACTTGAACCTAGGCCCTCTGGAAGAGCAGCCCGCATTCTTAACTGCTGATCCCAATAGAGATCCACTGAGCATAGTAAATTTGTGTGTGTGTGTGTGTGTGTGTGTGTGTGTGTGTGTGTGTTTGTGTGTGCGTGCAAGAGTGCATGTGCACGTGAGTGCATGTGCAAAAACATATGGTGACCCCAGGTCAATGTCAAAGGCCTGCCTTAATCATTCCCTTCTTATATGAGAAAAGCTTTCTCTAAATCCTGGAGCTCACCAATTGATCAACTCAGCTATGTCCCCTGCCTGCCTCTTTGTCAGCCTGTAACCCAAGTGCAGGGAATTCAGGTGTATACTATAGCCATCTTTACTGTAGGTGTTGGTGAACCGAATCCAGGTCCTCATACTTGCCAAGTCACTGTATCAACAACAAAGCCATCTCCTTGGCCCAGTATTTGTCACGTTGAATACATATCCTAAGAAACCTAGCAGTGAGCCAGGCCGGATTCATGATAGTGAATGGGTAGTGAAATGAAGTTGGTAGAATGGTTGCCAAGAGTCAGACTGCCTACAGAAACTGTGCATCTTGAAGAAGCTGCAGGATTGGGATTTAGTACAAATGTTAATTTAGAACAAATTTAAAATGTTAGGTTTCTCTTTCTAGCTTTGAGGGTTTCATTATGGAATTAATTCCCCCGGTGGCCTTGGATCTGTTTGCTGACATGATCTACTCTTGTATGTAGTTGTGGTTGTCTTAATTAAGGCCTGTTTGCCACATGTAAAAATTTCATATTAAGGCTGCCCCTTATCGTGTCTTTTCCTTCAGCTGAATGATTGCATAGTAGAATGTGCAGCTTTGCTTTAACCACATCAAGAGGACCCCAGAGAACATTTTCTTTTCATACACTTAGATGTTGATAAGTGGGGTGGGGACCCTTTTTTATTAAAGACAGACTGAGTAAGGTGCCGCAGATAAAAATATTAGCATTATCCACTATCAAACAGGCCAAAATCTGAGCTCACTAGGAAGAGATATTTTTAAAATGCTTACTTCCACAGCTTTGAGTTCCTGGACCTGAAAATATCACACTGGTTCCTTCACAGAGATGTTTGTGAAGGTCCATATGGACAGATACCTAAGAGTTATAGACTAAAGCCCACAAGAAAATATTTATGCTAAGGATTTTGAACAGATACTATCTACTCTATGCACTGAGGGAGAGTTGGGTTGGAGGTCATACAGCACCATTATGTAGGATTATGTTAAGGCAATACATGATTAGACAGTAAAGAGGTGGCAGGGAAAGGTCTAGAAAAGCAGAAGAGGAGGTGGTAGGGGGAGATACATAGAGGAAGATGGAGGCAGACGTGTATGTTTCTTTTGGTGCATCTCTAGCTATGATGAGGTTGTCATGATTATTTCTAAGGGTTTCTATGGGTTTAATTTATCTCATATAGATGGGAAGTTTATATTTTTATCCATTGGTTGTAAGCTTATTGTGTAGAGGGTTTGTGGATTGAGAATTTAACATATAAACCTGTTTGATAAGTTAATGGATGTGGAATCAAGTTTGTACTGTGAAGTGGAGGAAAGAGGGTGAAAACAACACACTGAAGTGGTCATATCCACCAGGGACAGAAGCAGCAGGGGCAGTGGAGTCAACTGCACCTGAGTTCTTAGAGGTGGCATAAAGCTGCCAAGTTAGAAATCTCTAGTGTCATATGTTCCCCCGGATGCTAGTACCAGTGTGGGATAAAAGGTTTCCACTTTTTAATATTTTCTGCAACACCATTACATTGATAGTTCAAGTAAGCAAGCTGAAAGATGTCAGAGATGACTCAGAATGACTAGAGTTAAATTAGAAATGAGGAACTCACATGTCAGAATACAGAACAGCAAATACACGCATCTATCTCTTACTACTAAACTCAGGTAAATTCCATTTTAGACATCATGGTTAAAACATTATCTCTATTATCTTATGCTGCTGCAGATTGGCATCAGTGGTTGGGGCTCCCAGAGTGGAATCAGAGATGATAGAGGTCTACTACAGAGGGAAAATGGCACACACTCAGACATCACACCATCCAGACTCTTTTACCTTGAATTTCCAGATGAACTCCAAGGCTGGAATGAACAAGGCTAAGAATTAACACATTACTCTGTGTAGTAGTGTGACTTAATCCCACTTTATAGATGGCAAAACTGAAGCTCAGGGAAGCAACACTTTCAAATGTCACATGAGACATGGGGCAGATCTCGAATTGAGCCCAAAGCTAAATAGTATTTTCCTCTATGTGATATAATGATATAATTCGGTTTTGCCATGGAAATAAAATTTCACACACATTGAAAAAGAAATACATAAAATTAGGAATTTAAATACATTTTTCTATAGTTTTGAATTCCTTATGTGGCTGAGAATAACCTTGAACTTCTAATCCTCAGGCCTTTATCTCCCAATGCTGGGATTGTGGGCAGTCACCATCATGCTTGATTTTATGATATGCTAGAAACTGAACACATGGCTTCAGGCATGCAAGGGAAGCAATCTCCCAGCTATATAGGAATATTAGGGTTGAAATGGGCAGGTTTGGTCTTAAACCACCAATTACTGAGATACTGGCTCTGAGTCTATGGATTGTGACTGACATGTTGGGGACCAGGGTGTACACTTGGGGCAGAGTGGTGTAAAATAAAAATACCAGAGTGAGTCTAACTCACAGTTCAGCTCTCTTTGTCCTGTATGGATTGATTCTTTTGAAATTTTCAGAGATTTTCCCACAGGGAATCTGCCTTTTTTTGGTCAGTGCCACTATTCCACACAGTGAGATCTAGTTTTGATTGAAAGATACTGAATCAATCAATGAATAGAGTGTACAAACAATAGAATAATTCCTGTCATCAAGTTCATGCACTTGTACTCATGGATATACATGTCCACAAATATGTAAGCACCTACCATATGACTACATGCATAATATGTGAAAAGGGAAGAAGAAAAAAACAAACCTCAGTTGTGATGTCGTTGAGATAAAGTAGAATGAAAGCAGAGAAAAACAGAATTCACTTTACCAATGTGACATAAAATGAAGCTCCCTGATCACCTGACACAAAGATCATCATCTTTATATCTTTTGGTTTTTAGTAATTCCAATACAATTTTTAATTAGGCTGAAAGCCTCATTGCCTTGGTTCAGATCTGGAGTTATGAGAGCAGATATTTTCCCAGATCCTATGCATCTGGCCAGCATTACATTTGTTGCTCACAGTGAAACTAGGGATCAGTGGTGTATTCCCTTTAGAAATGTTCTACAAGTGTGAATGACTCATCCAGAACATACGTGCCTTTTGCTTCACTATTTTGTCAAAGCAGAAAGATGAATTTCGTATCTTAATTCATTTAGCTAACATGTGTCTTTTGATGGGAGCCTTGAAGCCATTAATTTTTAAAGTCATTATTGAAGGTCTATGTTGATGACAGTCTTTTTTTCTTCTTTGCTGTTTGTGTTCTTAGTTGTAGATTGTATTTCAGTGTTAGTTGCATTTATATTCCTTCTAAAGAATAGCTATCCATATTCTTCTCAGCAGCAATGTATTCTCCCCAGTAATCTCTATAGGCCTTGGTGGATGGTAATTCTTTTGAAGCTTTTGTTTGGTTTTGAGTTTTGTTTTTGTTTTTTTCTTATTTACCCATGGCAGATAGTTTTTCTGAGGAGAGCAGTCTAGGTTGGCATCTGCCATGGTTGTGTTTTTGCAACTTCACACAAAGTAGAGTTGTCTGAGAAGAGAAACCTCAATTAATATCTCTATCATGTTGTCTGTGCAAGTGTGTGTAGTGGGTTTACTTGATTCATTGCTGATGTGGGAGATTCCAGCCCACTGGAAGGGCAGTGCTACTTCTGGGCAAGTGGGTCTGGGTTGCATGTAGTTCTGGGTTGCATAAGAATGCAGGTTGATTAAGTCCTACAAGCAAGCCAGTAAGGAGGCCTCCTCCATGAACTCTGCTTCTGTTCTTGTCTCCACGTTCCTGCCTTGAAGCCTTGAATTTCTGCCTCAACTTCCTACAGTGATGGACTTTTTCCTGAACATGTAAGATGAAATAAGCTCTTTCCCCTTCTAAGTGGCTTTGTGATAGTGGTTATCACAGCATTAGAACACATAGAGAAGACAGTGTAGTAGTCGATGTCTATTATTGAGAAGAACATGAACATGACAACCCTTACAAGGGCAAACATTTGTGTCTGGCTTATAGTTCAGAGGCCTTTATTGTCATGGCAAAGAAAATGATGGAAGGCATGGCAGCCATAGTGCTGGGGAAGTAGTTGAGAGCTATATTATGCTCTGCAAGCAGAGAGAGGATGGAGAGAGAGAGAGAGAGAGAGAGAGAGAGAGAGAGAGAGAGAGAGAGAGAGAGAGAGAGAGAGAGAGAGGAGAAGGGAGAAAATGAGAGAGGGGAGGGAGGGAGGGAGGGAGGGAGAGAGAGAAGTAGAGAGACAGAGAGAAAGACAGAGACAGAAAAAGAGAAGGAGGGAGAGAGAGACAGAGAGAGACAGAGATTGGGAGAAAATGAGAGAGGGGAGGGAAAGAGGGAAAGAGAGAGAGGAAGAAAGGGAAAGAGGGAGACAACTTGGACCTAGCCTAGGCTTCTGAAATCCCTAAAGTGTTGCAACTCCAGTGACCTACTTTCTCAAATATGGCCATACTTTCCAATCCTAATCCTTTCAAAGAGTGCCACTCCCTGGTTCCTTCGAATATATAAATCTATGGGGACCATTCTTATTCAAACCACAACATATATCATCTGTGGTTCTTTAAAACTCTTTTTTGTTTGTTTTTTCTTTTGACATAGGAAGCTTGTTTTAATTTCACTGTACTTCACAAAGGCAAAGAAACTTCGGGGCCCGGAACATGGCTTGGCAGTAGAGTGATTTTCCTCAGTGTGTAAAAGTGAAAGGTTCCAAGTTCAATCCCCAGCCTTTGGAGCAGGAGGAAGAAGGAACAAAAGCAGAAGGGGAAGAGGGAGAAGAGGAGAGGAAGAGGAGAAAAAGAAAGAATGAAAGAGAAAAAAAAAAAACTTCACCGAGACCATTTGTTTACTGTTATGGAGAATGAAAATGAATGTTTAAACTCCAATCTGATTTAAAATTTCTGCAATGTTTTGCAAACCAAAGAATCAATGAATGCTTTTTCAATGTAGTGCAATATCTTATATCATCTCAGCCAGAGAAACCTGGTCTCTGAAGCAGGAGAAGGTAGAAATAGCATTTAAATCAGTACAAGTGTATCCTTAGGAAGGGTAACCCAAGCCAAAATTGGACGAACAGTTAGCAAAGAAAGGCAAGCCAGCAGGGAAAATGCAAAGGAGAGACATAGTGTGTGCAGAAACCGAGTCCCTGAAACATATTGACTTCTTGATTCTCATCTCTACTGAGTGTAGGTCTCTTCTTGATCTTCTTTATCATATCGTAGCTTTCCAATTACTTTTGAAAACATGCACTGCTCTGAGACTATTACTTCACTTGTGTGTGAACACCACTGCTTTTCTCTTCTTCCACCCCCCCCCCAGTATGAAAAAACTCATGCCTTGTGCAATTTATTACTGATTTTTTTTGCTGAATTTTGTCCCGTGTGGATATCTTTATACCTGTAAAACATTTGTTCTTCACATACATCATCCCAAGAAATGGAAGAAAATGACATTTTAAAATATTGAGATGCTGGATAGTTTTAAAAGTTCAACTGATCTGTTAAATCAGTTTAGTTGAGCCTGGCCAAATGAGCCTCAGGAAAGTTATAAAATCTAAATTAAACTGAGCGCAGAATGTAATGTGCCAGCAGTGAATCTAACTCAGTACTTGCCTCCTCCAGCAAGCCCCGCTCTGCTTTGGCCTCATGCCAGCGTGAATTCCTTGTGATAATCTTTGGGATTGCACAATTCCTCTTAGGATGGTCATGAAAGGAATAAAGAACACTTGCTCTGCCAAAGTCTGCAGACCTGCTGACATATGCTGAGATACAGATGTCATCTGAGCAAAAGGTAAGCAGGGTGTGTTTGAAGAGTTCGTTTCATGGCCCTCCCATCTATACATAATGATAATTTGAGCCTCTCGTAACTGGGAGGGCTCTACTCTTTGCACAGCTTCCAGAAGAGCCTTATAGGCTTTTGTACTTATGAGCATCACCTTGCAGTGATATAGACAATAGGCAAAGAAACTTGCCTTTGTGACTTTCTCTAATGTTAGCTCATTTCTCCTTATGCTCCACTGAAATAGTGATTTAAGGAGTTATTTAGTGTCAGGAGTGGGATAAAAATAGAAGAAAATAAAATAAGCAAAACTGTTGTTAGAAAGTACCCTTGGTAGCACAATGTAACTCACAATGTTAAACTAGAATGATAAACTACACACTGATTCTGGATGGGTGCATTGGGTAGAGAAAGATCAGTTGTCATGAAGCCAAATGCAACTTTATTCAGATCAATGAATGCATACCATAATGCTTTCCAAGTGCCATCTTAGCTGTTGTGAAACCAAAGGTAGGTTACAGAGCCCCAGGTACGAAAGAACAATGGTCATAGTTAAGACCATTAGTAAGTCATTAACAAGTAAGTAAGCTAACTGTGGATGGTGAGGTGAATGTATGTAAGGAGGCACACACATCTCTAAAACATATCCCAGTACACCCGAATAATTAGAATGTCTTCAATTATTTGACTCCACTTTAATTTTACAACATGCCCTGATTTGGTTTTAGTGTCATCTAGATGCTGACTCTAGTTAAAAGGCCAGGAGTAG
Source organism: Micromys minutus (assembly GCF_963924665.1). Taxonomy (NCBI): domain Eukaryota; kingdom Metazoa; phylum Chordata; class Mammalia; order Rodentia; family Muridae; genus Micromys; species Micromys minutus. The sequence goes on along the minus strand of NC_137972.1, from coordinate 44,211,140 downwards.
TGTACCTGTGTATATGTACATATTAACTCACTCACACAAAGGCCATATTTAACTTGGAAACTCAGGCGAGTGTCACTGAGACAGAAGCTTCTGGGGACAGATCTCGAAAAGAGAGGTGATAGCAAGAGTGAGGCCAACCCTGAGTCTCTAAGCACTTTTCTAAATAAGTAACCTTGACCAAGATCTTAAGGCAATGTTTCTCAACTTTCCTAGTGCTGTGGTTCTTTAAAAGAGTTTCTCATGTTAAAGTGACCCTCTAATTATAAAATTATTTTTGTTACTACTTCATAACTGTAGTTTTGCTACTCTTAGGAATCATATTGTGACTGTGTTTATTGATGACCTATGAAAGGATCCCTTGACTCTCAAAGGGGTCATGGCCCATGGGTTGAGAACTCTTGTTCTAAAGTTTCTACAGGTGGCCATGTAGGTGACGTGGGGTGCTATACTGGCTGGTTTTGTGTCAACTTGACACAAGCTGGAGTTATCACAGAGAAAGGAGACTCAGCTGAGGAAATGCCTCCATGAGCTCCAGCTGTAAGGCATTTTCTCAACTAGTGACCAAGAGAGGAGGTCCCAGTCCATTGTGGGTGGTGCCATCTGTGGGCTGGTAGACTTGGATTCTATAAGAAAGCAAGCTGAACAATCCAGGAGAAGCAAGCCAGTAACTAACATCCCTCCATGGCCTCTGCATCAGCTCCTGCTTCCTGACCTGCTTGTGATTCAGTCCTGACTTCCTTTGGTGATGAACAGCAAGGTGGAAGTGTAAGCTGAATAAACCCTTTCCTCCTCAACTTGCTTCTTGGTCATGATGTCTGTGCAGGAAGAAAAATCCTGACTAAGACGGATGGATAAGAGCCTAGCAGAGGGAGATTAGGCTGGAGGAAAGGAACTTGCTTTGGAATATAGTTCAAGTATCTGGGCCATTACATAAGAGTGGTAAATTTTGCTGAGTCCAGTGGAAAGGCTATCTAGTTCTTACACTAAAATGACATACTTGACATCTATTTTAGAAGCATCATCTTGGCTATTCTTTGTGAAATCTAGTCTATGGAGCAGAAGTAATGGCAATGACTCTGGCATTTTGTAACCTGTGCTGTTAGAGTAGCCTGTGTGAGGGGCAGTTCTAGCTCAGGACAGGATGAGAGACTGTCAGGCAGCAGCAGCTCCTTAAGGTAGGATGAAGGCAGGAGGTCCTCAAACCTGACAGCAGTAACTAAAAAATTCATCAGTGACTATCAACAGTGCCTGCTGCTTTCTTCTAACTGAACCAACAGAGGAAGATTATTTTGCTCACTTTCTTCGAAGTCTTGTTTTTACTCACAACACATTCCCCAAAATAGCAAATCTCACCTAAGTTTAACTCACAAATGGCTGCTTCCAGCTGACAAACCAGGAAGATGGCTCCAGTGAGGATGCTTCCGGTGATTAATTCCAACACGAGAAAGAATTTGTGTCTTTCAAAGGACTGACCCCCAAGTGGCAGCAGCTAAGTAACGAAGGTGGTGTATGATAAATGTATACTTCAAAAGAGTGTATCTCAGCCTGTTACCACTGAGTCATGCCCTGTTTCTTAAAGTCCCTGAGGGGTAAATGCCCTGGGTGACAAATGCTAGTGTCCTTGTGCTTTCGGTGCTTTCGTTTTGACTATTTCCAGCTCTAACATATAACCCTGAACAGGAGATGAGAGCAGGGATACAGGCAGAATATAAAGATCTATATAACTCCAGCACTTTCTAATGTGACTATAGCTGCTATAGTCACCTTATATAATTATTCCTGAAGTTTGAGAGCGTGATGGGTTATATTTTGTAGCAAGGCATTGTTCCCTACAGGCCATAATCCTGAAAGGTCCTCATCATGAGGACTAAAAACATATTCATGTTTTGAAAATTAGATAAAAATGTACCTACATCCTAGGAATATTATGGCATTATCTAAAGGAGAAGGGCAATAATCCACAATTATTTAAATCAGCACTATTTGTAAGTTTACTAGATATAAGGTACTAAGGCATTTTATGTAAAAATCTCTTCATGCATATGATTAATTATAATCTATTTTAATCCATATAATTAATTTCAAAAACAAAACATCTAAGGCTGACTTTCCATACCCTTTGATGGGAGGCAAATCAGAGGCTCAGAGAAAACTGCCTAAGTTGTGTTCAGCTGCTCAACTTGTAGGTAGCAGAGAGAGGAGCTGTAAGGCTTTGGTATTCAAAGCCCATGGTATCCTAGCCACCACTTCTCACTCTCTCCATGCAGAGCGAGCATTATTAGCTCAGGCTTTGGCAGAACTGCAGCCCCAACAAATGGAAGCCATCGTGATGATGGTTATTACAGCAGTGGGAATTCAATACGTGGTGGGTAAGTGAATGAATCCATGAGTCATCCACACTGAGGCATTGAGGTGATAATTGAGCTCAGGAAGAAATGAGCTCATGGTGGGGGCTGGGGGTGGGGGGGCAATGAAGGGCTGAGGGCTGGAACTTAGACCACAAGTAACAATATGCCCTCATGTACGCTTGGATGGCGTTCAAGCCTGAAGTGACTGTTCTTACAACCTGTAGCAGAAACAAATGTTTCCTTCCGGGACCAGTTGAATGACTCTCAGATTTTTGTTCTAACTCTTTAAGACTATTTCTCCCACTTTACTTCAAAGCTGTGACTTCCCTTTCAAAACATTTGCAAAATGGTAAAATCCTACCTCCAAAGAGCACATTGAAGTGGAGTTGCTAACGTAATCGCTTCTGTCTGGTAAAGATTAATGACATTTCCGATATGGATAGTTCTGATTAATTGCTGTCGAAATTCCTGAGCTCAATGCTCAAAGCTGGAAAATGAACTCTTAAATGAACTCAAAAGACAAGAGGCCCCTATATCCTTGAACATAATCCAATCAAAGAGATTGCAAAGGAAAACAGAAGAGGCAGTATTAAGTTTATGGTGACATAAAAGGTCCCGGCTGTATTCATAAAAGGACTACCAGGTCATCCTTCACTAAGAGTGTTCTTTGATATATTAAAACAAATAACAGTCTCTCTAAGACATTAGTACTTGACTTTACTCATTAAACATGAATTAGTTGTCCAAAAATATTTGTTTCTAATCTTAATGATAAAAGTCATTTAAAGCATTAAATTAAAATAAAAATATAGTTAAAAAGTACAGAAAAACTTAGTTGCCCATAATTTGAATTGGTAAGTGGACAGAATATGAGATAAAAACATCAACTGGTATACTGCCATTAAATTGAGGCTGAAAGTTTTATCTTAGTGAAGATATTCCAAGAGAATGATAGAAGAGTCATTGCTAAATATTGTGTTATCACACAATAACATTAGGGTACCTAAATAGCTGTGTGACCTCAGGAAAATCGCATAAGGTCACAACATTGTGTTCTACAGAATATAAAGAAAACAGTGACACCAGTTTTTCTTATAGTAAAAAGGGATGCACGCTGAGATGAGAGCTCCCACACACCTGCTCAGTTGACTCTGAAGACAGTGTATGTGTGAGATTCTACTGCCACTGTGTTGCTGCAGGGCTCCTTCCAACCTCCTCATCCAATGTGTGGCTTATTATGCCATGGGTACCAACCTTGTATGAGATGTAGGGTAGTGTTTTCTATATCTTGACTCATCACTGAAGATCACTAATGGGTATATTTGTATCTCACCCTTTTAATAAATGCTGACTTGTGACATTTCTTCTCTCTGTTTCAGTTTATGTTTTCAAACTGTTCTGTGTTAACATCTAAATAGACAGGGAGTAGATTTTAGTTGGGAATTTCTCACCTTTCACCTCCTTGTGATGAATGACAGCTTGTTACCAAACAGCCCTTATTGCTTATCAACTTCCTTTATCTATTGCCTAAAAATGTTTTTAAGGATGTTTATTTTAAACTATACATTGTTATTCATGTTTGACTCAAAATATTTGAGAAGAAATATACATATTTGGAAAAGTACATAGATATGTGTGTTTCTATAATATGTATGTTATATAGGTAAATGTACCTAGTTTAGAAATCAGGATAATGCGCTTTACAGTAATGGGCCGATTATAATATAAATGGCAGAAAGGCAACAGGAACAGAGTCTGGTTAACCTTGATTTTAGAGAAGAGTTGATTTGATCAGACATTTGCATATGAACTAAGATAATCTCCAGATTATGTCTGGAGATGATGTAACAAAAATAGAATGGTTAGGAAATGGCATGCCTGTGGTAGATCACCATGTTTGTTTAAGATAGGCAGTCTCATTCATCTCAGGCCACCATGATGACCTGTCTCTGCTGGAGGGTAATAATCATTACAGGGTTGATACCTGCATGGGCTGTTGAACATGTTTTAGCCAATGAAATAAGCAGTGGCCTGTGCTAATTTGGAATAGATGATTCAAGACCCATTGTTTTGTAATCACTCTTCCCATTTGCCAAGAGAAGGAGACTGCCTTAAATAAGGGCTCTTCCTTTGCTGGGATCTCAAATGAATTCAATATGGAGCACGGCTGATGTTGACCGTGTTGTCACAATGCATGACTGAGCACCAAGGCCTTGATTTTTTTCTTAACTATTAAGATCTGCCGGTTACTGTGACATCATAATCATGGGAGGGTAAATGACCACAGTGTGTTTATTTTTCTGTTCTACTTTTGTCTATGATCAACACTTAAATCCTGAGGGACAAGTCTGACAAAAGACTATGCTGGTCTTGATGCCTGTATCTGGGAAGTTTATAGCTCAGTGGCTGGATAAAAAGACCCTCTTTCAGCCATACAGCATGAAAACACTATGCTAGGATGAACATAGCTCATTAGGAGAATGATGGATTAAGGACTATGGTCATATACTTTGGAAGTAATGAATAAAATTATATACTATCTTTCATAGGATTTGTGGTAGTTTATTAATATTTGCATTCTCCCATTTTCTGCTGGTTGGTTCTGTTTTTCAGCACATTGAGTTATATTTTACATTCCTCTCTTCATTATCCTTTAATTATAAATTTTCATATAATCCCTTCTGTGATTACCTGGTGATTCCTGTTTTTGAATCATACTAATTTTATTACATCAACTATCAACTAAGTTGCTGCTTTTGTTGTTTATGATTAGTTTTTAAACCAAATTGTTGATATGGAGAGAGTATCCTGATTTTAACTGCTTTATATTTCATAGATGGATATACTGACTGTTCACCCTTCACTGTTCTCTCCTGTCATCTTACCAAAGCTGAAGCCTTTCTTATTTCAAGCAAGCGGTATTCTACTGATATGAACAACTTACTAATGAAAATTATGACATCCCCTCTCTAAGAACCCATTGACTGCAGAGAGTCCCTGTGAGTGGGGTTTCTGAGATCATACACGATGCAACAATCATGATCCAATACTGTGCAGGTCTTGTGTAAGAATCAGTAGCTTCAGTGAGCTTCTGAGTACAATGAGTACTTCGTGTCCAGAAGACATTGTTCCAAAACAATCTTATCCAACTTCGGGATCTTAAATTCGTTCTGACCCATCCTCTGTTAAATTAACTGAAACTTGGAGGGGGTGCTATACATGTACAGTTTAGGGCTGAGCACTCTAACCTTTACTCTGTGACCTTTGGCCAGCTGTAAGTCTCTGCACTAATCTCTGCCTACTGCTAAAAAAGAAAAGAAAAAAAAAAAGAAAAGAAAACTAAAGAAAAAAAGGAAAACGCTTCTTTGATGATGGTTGAGATCAGGTCTAATTTCGGCGTACAAATATTTAAAAATCAGTTTAACACGATGCTCATTTATCCAAGTGGTAGTAGATTGTATACACTAATACTTCACTTTATAACTTTAATATATTATATTCAGCTATTAGAATTGCTCCTGTTTTTGGAAAACAGTGAAAAAGGTTAGTGATACTTTTATGAACGTGTTTAAGATTCCTTCCCATTCTTTCTTTTTAATTTTTTTTTCTGAGACAGTGTCTAACTACATATCTTAGGCTGGCCTTGAAGTCACAATCCTTCTTCCTAGGCTTCCTGTTGATATTCTAGACATGCGCTGCCATGTCTGGATTTCCTATATTCAGACAATAATATGTCTCACTATGGTCTTCTTTATTTTTCCTACACAGCAATTGGTACACTTATACAGTGCATGAGTTGCTTTTTTAGTATATGATTAGTAAATATTTTATAATTGTGTGTGAGTTAAAGTCTCTGTGTAAGATACACACACACACACACACACACACACACACATACATACATACACACACATACTGAAGTTACCTCACACAGAGAATAATGCTTCTTCCAGAAGCTATTGGTTGCTAAATAAAAGGCCCAGAGCCAGGTATATGATTCTTATTCCCGATTTGTTGAACAGAGGTGTCCTGGAAAGGTCTATATAATACATGTTATTGTTTCTGCTCTCAATCACCCACCAAACTTGATGGTAAGATCACATTGCTTAAAATATCACATACCTTGCTCACAGGGTGTGAAGAATGTAAGTTGGTAATGATAGGAACACTCCTACCTGCTGGCTAGCTCTCATAGTACTAGGAGATGCTATGCATGCTGCTAAGTGAAATGTCATCCATAGTCCTATCTAGATGTGAACCCTGTGAGTTACAATACTGACACATATGACAAAATATGCCACATGGACACAGTAGTGACACAAATGTTGTATAGGTAATAAATCGACTTCTGACTGGATTTAATGTCTATTCAGAGGAATAAACACATGCCTCCAAACTGCAAATATAGCTTAAAAACCCATGTTAGGGAGCTTAGAGGCCCCAGTGGTAAACCTCCTGTTATTTCACTAAGTTGGCATAGTGTCAAATGTTTCTACCCATGGACTATTTATTGCTGGCCTCAGATCTCATCAGAGAAGTGTCCTTGTGCAGTATATGATGGTTAATGAACAAACTGGTGAGTGCAGAGACAAAATGTCTGTGGTGTGCTCTAATCGAACTTGTATATCGAGCCAATTTTCCAAAATTTCAGGGTCTATGGAAGAAGAGAGGGGGCAGAATGAGTGTAGGAACTAGAGGTCCAGGAGGACTGTGGAAAAGTGTTTTCTCTGGATATGACAAGAATTGTGCATTCATGACCTCATAGTAACTGTAGCTACATGTACAAGATCAAGTCAGGCAACGCTAAGTGGCATGGGGTGGGGATGAGCTGCAGAGACCCACCTTTAGCTGAAGATATGAACAACTGATGGCTTCTAGAGGGAAGGAAAGTCATTTTCATTAAGGGTTCAGCCTTTATTAGGAACAGGACTTAAGTTATTACAAAAAGGACACAAGTTGGGAAGGAGTGGGGTGAATTCAGAAGGATTTATAGGGAGGAGTGGGGGTTGAGGACAGTTAAAATACATTATAAGGATGTAACATATTCAAAAGAATTAATAAGATATTATATTGAAATAAAATCATAAAAGATGTATGAACACACACACACACACACACTGGAAATTAAGCTCAAAACCTCAAGCATTTGCTCCAAGGACAACTTGGGGAAAAATAACACAGAAAGTGTCAGACAGAACAAAGTATTCCCAGAACCTGTTCTGAGAAGGGTCCATTGTCAGGATTATGAGGATTCCTACAACTTGATAAGATAAAAACAGATTTTGCATAGCTGTGATGGCTACAAACTCAGAAAAAGTATTCAAAATCATCACTCACTCCTGAAAATACAAGTTGAGCCATACGAAGTATATTGTGTGTCCACTAGCATGGTGGAAACTGATAATGATCAACATCTTCAGAACTCTTGATGTAGCTACTGCTACTGGTAAGCAACAATATTGGTTTGGAAAATACTTTGGCAATTTATTTGGGACATGCATTCTGGATAGTCAGGGTGTTACATTTTTTAAATCTACTGTATTTATTTTTAAAATTATGCATTTTGCTCACTCATTCATCTGTAGATAAATCCCTGTTTCTAGTTGGGGGCTCACATTCATGAAGCTACTATGCATATTTTTATTATTCCCATGGACTTGTGATGACCATGTGGGGAAAGAAACTCTCAGGTAGGATAGGAGGCTACCTTGCACAAGCCTATGGATGAGTAATTGGGTAATCTTCCTATAAAAGAGAACAAAATAAAAATCATTTGAGGGTTGCAACAAAAATCCAATGGTGCTCTACACTTAAGACCTGAAGTTGAAGAGGAATTTGGATATCAGCCTTTATTTTTCTGTTGTTGATAATTAGCAACAGCTCTGACTAAGGCTCCCTGCTGTCCTTTTTATTTCCCTCTTTTTTTAAATTGGATATTCTCTGTATTTGCATTTCAGATGTTATCCCCTTTCCACCAATCCCACCCCTCTTCCCCTCCCATTACCTCCATGTAGGTGCTCTCTTTCCCAACCTTCCTTTCCCACCTCAGCACTTGGCATTCCCCTATACTGGAAAAATGAGCCTTCACTGGATCAAAGTCCTCTCTTTGATGCTGGAGGATGCTATTCTCTGGTGCATATGCACCTGGAGCCATGGGTCACTCCATGAGAACTCATTGCATGGTGTTTTAGTCCCTGGGAGCTGTGGTGGGTTTGGTTAGTTAATAATTTTGTTCTTCCCATGGGGTTTCTCACCCTTTCAGCTCCTTCAGTCCTTTCTCTAACTCTTTCATTGGGTTCCTCATGTTTAGTCTGATGGTTAGCTGCAAGCATCCTCCTCTATATCATCTTGTGATCAGGAAAAAGTTCAAGTTCTATGAGAAATCACAAACTGTGCACACACAAGTTGTTTTGTAAGTACTTATTCTAACCAGTCTGGAAGTATTTGTTACTGTATTTAATTCATTACTTCCAGTTTTATTTTGAGAGGGACTAGGGGGAAGAAAGAAGTGGCAGGTAGGCAGAGAGAGAGAGAGGAGGGAGGGAGGGAGGTGAGAGAGGATGTGGGTGCTGTGTGTGTGCATGTTGAGGATGGAGGACACCTCAGATATTCATTGGAGGTGCAATCTACCTTAGGTTTTGAGACAGCATCCCTTATTGGACTGGAACTCACCAATTAGTCTAAGCTGGCTAGTGAGAAAGCTCCAGGGACATATATATGTCCACCTCCCTAGAGTTGGGATTGTAAGTTCACTCCCACACTCAGCCTCTGGGATCAAACTCAGGCTCTACTGCTTGCAAGGCAAGCATTTTGCTAGTGTACCATCTTCCCATCCCTCTTTGCATCCTATCAAGCTATATACATGTGCTGATGTTTATTTCCCAGTTTCCTATCAGCACTGCTCATTTGCTATCTATGAAGAAGCATTAGATCCGGGTTCTATCTGAGGGCCCTTTGTGTGCTTCATTCTAAATGTGTACAATTAACTCAAGGCTGGGCTAATGGCAGATGTTACTGGTCCTTCTGTGATGTGATTGATATAGGATGGGCCATCATCACTCATGACTGCAAAATAAGATAAAAATGCAACATTAAATAGTTTGAGCACATAAAGAGATTCAACTATTCCTGGTATCTCCACAACAGTCTAACACCCCTGCTGCTAATTTGGCATCTTTCACCCATGATCTGGTTACTAGATCCTACTGGTTGCCCTGGGAGCAGAAAGATTTTACTTATAAATAAATAGCCCTACTGGGGGAATTTTTTTTAGTTCATTCTACGAATGTGCCACTGTAGAAAATGAGCAAGGGTATGTGAGGCATTTACACTGACCTGGCTTATAATCTTCTCTGTGAAATGAATGTTAAAGGAACATTTATGTTAAGAAACACCAAAATGAATCGGTATAGTGTGGCAGAGAGGTGGGTTGAATTTGGGATGGAGGATAGAGTGGCTTTCTCGAGAAGGCAGCAATAATGTCTCACTCTTGGAAATGAGAGGAAGGTATTCTTAGATACCACCTAACAATGTTGCTTCTGCATTAGAAGGCACACAAGGCTACAGATGGAGCTTGTTTAATTCTCTTTCTTCTCTTTTCTTTATATAGTTATATAAAATGCATATGAGGCCAGTGAGTAAGACAAGTTGGCTTTCTTTTGGATTCCATGTAACAGTGTGTTCTTTCTGGATGAAGGATGATCATCTGTTCTGGATTCATTGTTTTTCCATGAGAGCTAAAGATACCCAGAAACCCAGAAATTCAAAAATGAACAAAGAGATTTAGCACTCTAGCCTAAGGTAGTATTTAAGGATGATAAAAATGCTCCACAGGCATTCTTTTCTAATTTACACTGTAGAATTAATGCCTCTTCTCCCTAATAACCATACCACTTAGTTTTTGGAATCTTCTCACATTAAAAGAAATGAGAAATTCATGGTGACTGACTGACAATACCCAGAACACACATTCTTCTCTACAAAGCAGAAACAAATTAACAAGTGTGTAGCTTCGCTTTTGAGGAAGGTTACTGTAGAACATTGGAAGTCAGAAAGAAAAATCTAGAAACTGTAATATTCACAGGACTGGGGTGATATCATTGGGAGGGGAAAAAAAGATCCCAGCATCTGTGAGGGACCTCTGGATAAAGGAGAGATTTTTCATGGCCTCGGGGGGCATGGTTGAGAAGAGATAAGATAGTCCATGCAAACAGTGATAGTTTATATGTTGACAATCTAATATTAAAAAGAACCACAATCCTCAAAGACCCTGTGATGCTTATAAAAGTAACTGTAATCCTCACCTAACTGTGCTTTGGGAAAGGATACCTCCTTGAGACCCCAGGTTCCATTTTGACATCTGAGCTATTATATGCATCTGGGCTGTTCTAGGGTCAGAAAGAACTATGTGCATGTTTCCATCTCTGGGCTGTCACAGGCTTTCCACTACAGTGGCATAGGAGAGCAGGTGATTCACAAAGCCAGCATTACCAATTTGACTTAAGCCTCCTGATGTCTCTCTAGAGTGAGGGAACAGATGTTAGAAAAATAAAAGTCCTTGATGCCACAAGCCAGGAGATCAGGAAAATGTCCTATGATATCAAGCACACTGTGGCCAAATGCACCTGGGTTTATACTGGTTCCAGTAGTTAAAGAAGTTGGCACGTACAGTCCTGCTGTCACTCACTGCTGCTGTTCTCACTCAGGAAACTATTGCGCACAGGGAAGTCAGAGTGTGCTTTGTCTTCTGCAATTGCTCTATCTAGGGAGAAATGTTCATTAAGAGGCATCAATTAAGGTGAGTGAGTCTGAAGCCTACAGAGAAGAGCATTAAGCAGAAAAACCTAAGAGATATGAAGAACCTGGTCAAAGGGCCATCAATTCATTTAAAACGCTAAAGAAAGAAAAGAGAATGTGTTAAACATAAGGTCACAGGCAACAAAGATAGTCACGCTGGCATCAGAAGGTTCTCTTCATGGTCAACAGGCTTTTGTGCCTGTAGTGAGATCGTCATTGTGAAAGGGCATGGCAGAGGAAAGCTGATTGCCAGATGACAGTCAAGGAGCAGATAGAGGAGGCATGAGAGACCACAGACAGGACAGACCTGAAAGATCATTCTTCCTATGACACTCAATGTCTTCACAGTCCATTCTGTTATTTCAAACTTAGAAAGGATGATGTTCATTCATGGCTTCCTCTTAGGTGGGTTTGCTTGCCAAAGTGGAGCAAAGACTGTTTCCACTTGATCCAGAAATGTAGTAGAACTTCTAAAATACACAGATGACCAGGGGAAAAATAAACTACCAAATAAGGGCTTTAGAAAACTTTTGGTTTTCTAAGAACCATCATTCATAATATGGGGGGCATTAGTCTTTAACTCTGTTTTGAAATGCTACCACGTCTCCAAACACACAGGGTGTCACTTGTGCAAAGCTAGCCTGCAGACATATCCCTCAAGCCCAGACTCTTAGGAGTAAAGCAGGAAGGTGGCTTGGTATGAGTTGTAAAGCCACTCCTCAGATGCACGATCTCCAGACGTCTCTGCTTAATCTTACAAGAGAACTGTTGGTCTGACAGACAACAGACCCTAATGTCTGTAGGTCACAGTGATTATCTGAAATTACAGCCAGACGTAAGCCTCAAATCTAAAAATAAGTACCTTGCATTCACCACAGTGTTTTCAGCTCTTGCACAAATGGCCAACAAACATTTCTCTTAAACAACGGTATGTATAAACTTATCAGAGAGACGAGGTCATTGAGAAAGAATAAAATATATCTACCAACTTGGAAACAAAATTTATGATCAGAGTGAAGCTGGGGGGGGGGGAGCAAAACCCAAAACCCTTGATGATCAAGCTATTTTAGAATTGATGGTCCACACCAATGTCTTTAACAATGTTCCTTTCTTGTGAGGCCTCCAGAACTTAAGCTACCATGTCTAACAGTTGTAAATGAAAGAGTAGCTAAAAACTTGCTTTAAATGGAGCAGGAGACTTTCTACCAGTCACTCAGTGACTGACATCAGATAAAGACTTTAATGACAAAGAGACTCCATCTGAAGACACCGTGTTTATCACCCATGGAACAGAATCAGGCTGCAGACTCTGCCTTCACTGGCCTCATCTTCTTTGTCTGTTTGGGAAGAAAAATTTTATAGAGAAAATTTATGGGAAGGGACATAAAACTACCACAAACAGATGGTGTGGTAGCTCAATCTTAACTTTATTTTAAATCAAGCTTAGATTAACTCAGTGCCTCAGAGTTAACAGGTGACATTAAGTAGTGCTTTATTCTTTATACCATATCAAACATACACTGGTGAATACGGCCATTTTCTCTCAATACAATGATAAGAAGTTATTTACTATTTTCTTAGAAGTGGGATTGAAAGAGAAGACAGTTTATGCTGTTTTGTATAGATCAATACAAGATGTTGCCAGACCGTATTCATCTCCCAAGGAGCAATTCTGATACCTGGGCCAGTAACAATGGAGAGGAACCAGCTAAGTTTTTCAAGTCAAAGGTATACAATACTAAAAATACCAGTGGGCCCTTGAAATGATAACTGGAAGACATCACTTCACAGTAGTAGATGGAGACAACCTCTCTCACCAACACATGATACAGTATAACAAACTAAACTGTGTTTTGTGTTTTGCTAACTGGAAGCTTGTTTGTATGCTTTTAACCTTTTCACCTTAGACTGTTTCCCATGGATCTTTCTTTTGCAAAGCAGCTATATGACTATTCTTATAACTTCATACATGCATATTATCAGGGGATAAAAATACAACAAAGATAAATGAAGACAAAGGAAGAGAGTTTTCAAACACGTTGTGTCTTCATCATCTTCTAGGTTTCTTTGTAATCTGATGGGTTACATTCTGCATGTCAGAAACAATGCCCAACACGAGAATGGCTGCTAACTGATGGCCTGCAATTTTTATTAGCTTGTGTCATGATACCAATGGGTGCTGGAAGAGCCATTATTAGCCCTCCCACCTTGAGTGCAAGTGTGGAGGAGTCTGAGAATCCATTATGTAGCAGATGACTTCACCCTGTAGAGACAGCCAATGACATGTAAGAACATGACTACAGGAGATTCATGGTTTGCCGAAATGAATGACTACTGTGATAGTTCCAATTGTGGCCAAATGAGCCCCGTTGAGAAGCTGATGGACAAACTTTGTACAACTTTTCTTCTTCTTCCTGTAGCATCCTGAGCTGTGAGCAATTAGGTCAGAGGCTGGTCACTCAAGCTAGTTTTCAGGTTATTGTTAGTGGTCTAGCTAATTGCAAATGCCTCACTGGGTTAAGGGCAACTGAGTATTTCAGGAGTCTGGTGGTCAGGTATGTGTTTTAATGTCAAGGCTTCTTCTGTAGAGGGATTAGGTTATACAGAAAGTAAGTTTTAAATTGCACAGAAGCAAAGACCACTGATTAATTCTTTTAACCTGTGTGTCTAATGTTTGTTTCATACACAGGATTTTAAGATTGGAGCAATGACTTCAGTCTTCAAGGTGTGGCTATCTGACCATGTTATGAGAATTTAATAGCTTTTAGAAAACCTCTACTATAGTGCAGATACCTTATACATATATTTTGTGTAATTACAAGTCAACATAGCCTTAATGACAGTAGCAGGGTCAGCTTAAAGGGATTCTTTCCTGTAACTGTTTATAATGGACCCTTCACTACATATAGGTTGTAATTTAAAACCTTCTCCAAAACAGTAGATTGAAGTACCATATTTAGTGGGTCTAACTGCCACGAATTAAACTGCACTCTTTTGGCAAAAAGGAAAGAAGAGGGACTCAGAGAAAGAGTTAGGAGAAAAATGATGCCCCATATGTTGGTGACTTAGCTCCAGACTGCAGAAAGATATCAGGCACTTGGCAGTTAGTGAGAAGAGGGAGGGTGATCTAGACAAGCCATTTCCCCCAGGTTTGTTTGTTCCTGTTATGGAAGGATAATCACAGTAGGATGAAGACAAGTGCTTCACAAGATACTTGTCCTTAAAAGCAAGTCATAATACAACACCGAAGAGGTAGGTGTTGAGAAAATGGCTCAGTTAGCAATGGGCTTGCTGAGCAAGCACAAGGACCTAGGTTCAAATCTCAGGACCCATGCAAAAAGCAGGGTATGGGAGGTGAGACAGGAGAAATTCTGAGTCTAGTAGACAACCAGTCTAGCAAAATTATTGAGTCCTGTGTCCCAGTGAGAGGGCCTATCTTGAAAATCAAGACTGAACACTCCTGCAGTTCCTTTCTGGCCTCTATAGGCACACATATTTTCATGCAGGTACACACACACACACACACACACACACACACACACACACACACACACACACACAGCAGCAGCACACAAAGCACACAGGCTCAAGCATACACACATAAAATGAAGAGAAAAATGTTTCAATTTTGCTTCACATTCAGGAAAAATTGTAAGTAGTTCTGACTTGTCCTTTGTGTACTTAAACCACATCACTTGGCCATTTCCCTTTTTCTGGCTTTGACAGAACACACCAGCCACTCTGTGCAGCAGCATTCAATAAGTTTAAATGCCCAAAGCTGGACTGGAGAGATGGCTCAGCTGTTAAAGACTAGGCTCACACAACCAAAATATAAATGCCCCAAATTAGAAAGTCACCAAGTGTTGATATTGGCACTAGCAGAAAAACTGACTGCGAATCCTTCTGATGTCTACAGTGAGGCAGGACCATGGCTGTGCCCAGTGGGAGACAATAGCCATCCAAATATTTGTGCTTCTGTTCATGTCTGAGATCTAGCCAGGTATAAATGCAGAAATCCTTATTCAGTAGGTTGGAGTTTGAATCAAGCACTCAAATAAACCTTTATATAGGACAAACTATTACACATTGAGGAATAAGGATTTCTAAGGAGAATCCAGAAGAAAACTTCTTACATAAAAACACTGTCCTGTCTTCTAAAGAAAAATTATGTGGTTGAATATGCTCTTCCAAGCTAATTGTACCACACTTTATGAAGGTTTTTATTTGTCTTCTCTATATCACCTTTGTTTTCTCCCTGTGGTCTCAGGGATGGGACCCAGGATTTTACACATGCTTAGGAAGTACTCCCTACAAAGTGATGCCCTCAGCCTTCTCAATACCATCATCATTCCTTCATTAAAGCAATATTGCTAAGAACAAGAATTCCATCTGGTTGTATTAATTCTCCCTTCACTAAAATGGTATGCCCTGAGGCATATGACAATTCAGGAAAATCCTTTACTTTCTAGTAATATTTCAAGAGGTCTTCAAAGGGAGTGGACTTTTTCATTAAATAATAAAAATAGAAGAAAAATAAAGGAAAAGGCAACACACCATGCTACAGCCAGCGACTCTCTGTCCCTATCTGTTTCTCCGCCTCCATGGCTAGCCCCATGCAGAGACTGCCTATCTAGTGGCCCTCTTGCTGTGTCACAATTCTGCCCAGTCACAATTCCCAGTAACGGAGTAAAATCAAAACTCTGGAGGCTTGCAATTTATCAATCAGATTTATACTAGTAAATTCTCACCCCATAAAACGTCTACAGAATAAATTTAGAACCAATTGATATTAATACAAACTGCCCACCAAGATAAGACAAATAATTCTGTCATTTTCCATCCCTTATATGATATTCATAGCTACCTGTGGCTATTTTAAAACTACATGGATCTGTGTCATCCTCCTCTTCTTCCATCTTCTTTCCTTCTCCCTTCTCTCCTATCTCTCCTGCCTCTCAAAAACTCTGAGCCTGTCCTCCTTTTCTACTATCCAATCACAGCTCTAGCCTTGTCTTTACCTGTTGTCTTAGTCAGGGTTTCTATTCCTGCACAAACATCATGACCAAGAAGCAAGTTGGGGAGGAAAGGGTTTATTCAGCTTATACTTCCACATTGCTGTTCATCACCAAAGGAAGTCAGGACTGGAACTAAAGCAGCAGCTGAAGTAGAGGCCATGGAGGGATGTTGCTTACTGGCTTGCTTCCCCTGGCTTGCTCAACTTGCTTTCTTATAGAACCCAGGTCTACCAGCCCAGGGATGGCACCACCCACAATGGGCGGGGCCCTCCCCCCTTGATCACTAGTTGAGAAAATGCCTTACAGTGGATCTCATGGAGGCATTTCCTCAGCTGAGTCTCCTTTCTCTGTGTTAACACTAACTCCAGCTTGTGTTAAGTTGACACAAAACCAGCCAGTATACCTGCCCTCACAAGCTTACAGGTAGCAATCCACAGTAGACAGACAGAAGATTGGAGTCAAGGACACTGAGTCTTCAAAATGGTAGTTGTGTGACCTCTGTAGACATCAGTGTTTTGGCTTAAAAAATAGGGATCCAAGGCTGGTGAGTTGAGATCGTAGGTGAGATTAAAGGTGCTCACTGCTAATCCTGATGATCGGAGTTTGGTTCCCGGGACTTGTATTATGGAAGAACACTGGCTCTTGCATGCTGTCCTCAGTCTTCCACTTGTTCTGTGACACACACACCCCACACACACTAGTAAAAAAGTTATTAAATATATGGATACTAACAGGCAAGTAATATACTGCTTATGAGGACAGATTGTATGAGCATAGGACTTGACCCATACTCATTTAACTTTAGATTTCCTTTCTAATCACACAATGGATCCATTTCCTAAGGTCATTATTACAGATCATCTTGAACTCTGTGTCTTCTAACAACAGCAATTTTCTTACTCAGTATTTCGTGTCAGAAGATCCAAGCCACATGGTTGCTGGATTTCCTCTCTCCAAAGGCCCCAGGGAAGAACCATCTCCTTCCTCATACAGGTTTGGAGACTCCAAGGAATCCACTTGCCTTCATAACTCCCATCTCTCTGTCCATCACAGTATGTTTTTCTGTTTTTCCGTTTTTCTGCTAGTCTTTCTTGTATGTTTTTTTAATAAGGACATCTGCCATTGGCCTCTGGCACTGATGAGACAATTCAGGGTGGTCTCAGCTTGAATCTTAATTACATTTGCAAAGGTCCTGTCATCGCAGGTTTATGAATACAGGTGCTGAGGATCAGGTCACTAAACTGTCTTTCTCGGGGCACAAGTTTAACTCATGACACAGCCTGTTTGTCTAAGAAGATTTGACTTTTAAAACATGTGAATCGATTTCTCCTAATTCTACTTGTTTTTCCTGTGAAAGGGAAATGTGGATCATACTCACTGATAATTATAAAAAGCAGCAGGTGTAAATGGTGGGGTGGCAAGAAGAGAGAGGATGTAGGTAGGGGTAGGAGGGGACAATTTCATTGTACATGGTCATACACAGAAAATTATCAAAGCAAAGTCCAAACTAGAACTCGAAGGTAGGGATGGGGGATGGATTTGACCCTTAGATTTATACTTAGCAAGAATGAGAAGTAATATTTCAGTTCTGGTGTGAACATTAGCAGAGGCAGAACTCAGCTAAAGGCACTAAACATAATATGACTGGAGGTATTTAATTCCTGTTAATAATAAACTTTAGTGTAAGCATTGCTTTCTCAGGGTCTGTCAGTTAAGTGTCAGGGTTGCTAGAAACATTCCTCTTCTTGAAAATCTTACCCATTTTCCTTTGAAGTGTTCCCTACTACTGTTTCTCGATACAATGATTTCCAGAACCCCATGGCATGATGTTCATTGTTCTATAGGTGGAGTCAGCAGAAAAGCTGGTGATTCTGCTAGGATATTCTGCCATCTGCAGGTAGGCATAAGCTGCTGCAACCCTCATAAAACAAATTAATTACATGGGTTCAGGAAGGGACCTTTTACTCAGAATTTCTGAAGGCTTCAGATCTACTATTGCATTCTTGCTAATTAAAACAGACATCCTTTGGTATGTGTACAGAATCAGTCTCAGGATTCTTGGAGACCAAAAGTTTTAGATACTCATGTCCTTTACATAAAATTTTATATGCCTGCATTTTGTCTTCTTTACATTAGTTATAATAACTAATGCCACAAAACATTATGCAAATACTTTTAAAATTGCACTATTTGGGGGAATATAACAAAGTGAAGACTAACATATTCAGTATAGATACACATTTCCTTTCTCAGTTGGTTTCACAGAAAATACCTGTAGTTTGTTCAGTCCACACAGAGGAAGGACTGGGATGTCCTCCGTCAAAAACATGTCTTTATAGAAGATGCTTGAAGATGTGTGTGAGTCACTCCCATGCACCTGGGATTTGCCTACCAGCAGATTTCCACATAAGCAGCTCAATAGGCTTTTGTTGTACAAATCAGCATCTTCTCACTTGTTCTTGGGTCATCAGTAGAACCTGGGGCCTTGTTGGAGATGCAAAGATATGGGCTTGGCCCATCTGCCTGATTCTGGTACCATAGTGTGCAGGGTATCAACAGGCTTGCTGTTAGCTGCTGCAGCAGCCTGATGTCAAGGAACTGATAGATGTTGGAAACCCGTGTTTCTGTGAAGTGGGTGGGATGGATGTGTGTCTCTGTAAAGAGACACCATGACCAAGGCAGCTCTTATAAAGGGAAACATTTAATTAGGCTGGCCTACAGTTTCAAAGGTGTTGTCCATTATCATCATGGCAGGAAGCATGGCAGCATGCAAGAAGACATGGTGCTGGACCTGAGAGTTGTACGTCTTGATGTGCAGGCAGCAGAAGGAGACTGTGTGCCACACTGGGTATGGCTTGAGCATATCTGGGACCTCAAAGACTGTCTCCAATCTGATATACCTCCTCCAACAAGGCCACATCTATGCTAACAAGCTATATATCCTAATAGTACCCCTCCCCATGAGTTTAGGATTCTAAGAAGGTCATACCTATTCAAACTACCACAGGAGGTACTGTAAAATCTGGACACAGTAGCAGAGAAGCTAATGAGAGCGTCTGACCCATCTGCATAACTTTCGTAACAGTAGTGGAAGAGACTTAATTTTGATAACTAAACAAAACAAAAGAAAGCAAAAAACCCTTATGTACTAGCAACACTGCTAGTGTTTACTGATGAGGAATTATATTTATTTTTATCTAAATATTCTTGTACCTGCTTTATTTTATCTAAAAGCATTGCTGACTTAGATTGCCTTCAATTTTATCCTAAGTTAAAATCACTTATGGGTTTAAATTGAACCCATTAAGTCAATATTTTTATACATTCAACTAAAACTAGAGCTGAAAAATGCAGAGTGAAAAAGTTATGCCATCTTACCTTATGGAAGATCAGTTAAAAATAAAACTAGGCTATTGCTAAACATTTTAATGTAATTACAGTGGAACACACACACACACACACACACACACACACACACACACCCCACCTTATTCTAAAGTCCCTTAGTCTAAAGTCCTTGCTGGTCTAGAATTCATCATGTAGCTTAGACAGGCCTTGAAATTATATCAGCAGTCCCCTTGCCTCAGACTCCTGTGATTTGGAAAGATAGCTCATATACTAATGAGGGCTAACATAATAGTTTTCTGGAACATCGATGAATCTTTTTCATACTGTGATTTTTTTATTAGATATATTTTACTTACATTTCAAGTGCTACCCCTTTCCTGGTTTCCCATCCATAAATACTCTATCACATCCCCCCTTCCACTGCTTCTATGGACGTGCCCACTACCCATCCACTCACCCCCTCCTAGTTCCTCACCATGAGATTCTCTTAAATTGGGCAACGAGCCTTGGCAGGATCAAGGGCTTCTCTTCCCATTTATGCCCAACAAGGCTATCCGCTGCTACATATGCATTGGGTTCAAACATGTGTACTCTTTGGAACGTGGTTTAGTCCCAGGGAGATCTGGATGGTTGGTATTGTTGTTCTTATGGGATTGCAAAACCCTTCAGCTTCTCTAATCCTTTCTCTAATTTCTCCATTGGGGACCCTGTTATCCTCAGGTTTAATCTCATTGTATCCTTGATTTCCTATATGTTTTAGGTCAGAAACTTTTTCGCATTTTTCATTTTCTTTGACCATTGTGTCTATGTTTTCTATTTTATCTTCTGCTCCTGAGATTTTCTCTTCTATCTCTTGTATTCTGTTGGTGATGCTTGCGTCTGTGAGTTCTGACCTGTTTCCTAGTTTTCTATCTCCAGGGTTGCCTCCCTTTGTGATTTCTTTATTGTTTCTATTTCCATTTTTAGATCCTGAATGGTTTCATTCAATTCCTTCACCCGTTCGGTTGATTTTTGTGTTTCCTCTTTAAGGTCTTCTACCTGTTTACCTGTGTTGTCCTGTATTTCTTTGAGGGAGTTATTTATGACTTTCTTAAAGTCCTCTAACATCATCATGAGTTGTGATTTTAAATCAGAATCTTGCTTTTCTGGGGTGTTGTGGTATCCAGGTGGGGGAACTGGGTTCTGATGATGGCCTTGGTTTCTGTAGCTTAGGTTCTTGGACTTGCCGCTCACAATTTGCTTTTCTCTGGTCTTGCTGATTCTGACAGTGGCTTGACCTTCCTGTGTTTTCAGGTGTGTCAGCACATTTGGGGGACCAACTCTCTCCCAGCGGGGACTTGGTATAGAGAGCTGTAGTAAAGGGTTAGCTCCCTGGCACAGGCAGAAACAGAAGGATCCTGTCCCACACTGCTCCTTGGTTCCTTTGTCCTGAGGGCTCTGGGCGGGTTCCTCTTGGACCAGGAATTTGAGCAGAGGTGGTCTCACCTGTGCTTTTAGATGTGTCAGCGCTCCTTGAGACCAGTTCTCTCCCAGCAGTGTTTGAGTACAGAGTGATCCGGCACTGGGTCAGCTCCAGGTGCAGGCACAAATCTGAAGGCCATACTGTGAATTTCTGTAGGTAGATTTTTAAATCCCTGTATTTTTATTTATAAAAATGGGAGGAATGTTGTGACACTATATGGAGGGCTTGTAAAAAGATGGAGCTGGCCATGATAGTGAAAAAACAAAAACAAAAACAAAAACAAAAACAAATCCCAGACTGAGTGTCATAAGAAAATTTCTCCCTGAGGCCATCGGACCCCAAGCTCTATTAGCTGAACATCCTCGCTTGTTCTTCTTTTTTTTCTCTTACAACTTTATTTAAATAAAAGAGGGATACATGTAGATTTTTTAAAGGCATTTTGGCATAGCACTATATGAATATATTTTTGTCAGCACTTAATTCTTTTGGAGGTTTGATAGTATGCATTGAAATTCCACTAGTTACCATAAGCATGAAGTACATGTAGGACAGAATGTAACATGGAAACAGTCAGTTTTCTTGGTGTGTATAGATTAAGCATAATAATCTTTGAAAGCCAAAAAAATTGCCACAAGGCCATAATCCTCACTCATTCTTAATGAAGGCAGAAGACTGCTGTAGATTATTAGGGTTTGAGGAATTTCACCCCTGTCACACTCTGACTTGATGACTGAGATAAGCCACTGCTCTGGAAATCTCTTGGACCACAGTTTTACTGGCTGCACGGTGAGGATAAGAGTCCACCTTTCCCTGTTTCATGAATAACAAGAGACTGACTCACAGGATCTTGAACTGGAGTGCAGAGCAGAACCTCCTAGCGATTTGAAAATGACTTCAATAATGTAAAGTGCATACAGCATTTGTCGGAATGTCTCCTGGATCATGCCATGTGCTCTGTGTTCACAGCTATTATTGGTGTGGGCCAAATGGGATTTTGCCAAATGGAAGTGGCAAGCTGGGTAGACATTGCAGTCACCCAGAAAACATTCACATCTCTCTGGAACCTCCTGAGCTGCTTAATCTGAACTAAGAACCTCAATCTGTTTTTCAAGCTTCTCAGGTCAAGGGGGGTGGGTGGGGGTGGGGATAGGCTTACTTATCCTGCTATTAACTAAAAGATACTCGCAATAGAAGTATCTATTATAGATCCTTCTTTTATGTGTCTGCAATTGTCTAAGAGAGACACGAAAGAGAGATATAAAGCCAAGATCAGCTAGAGTAACAAGAGTCTAAAACGTGACAATTAACTATGTGCTCCTCCCTGCAAACAGTTCATAGCTCTAGACTGCACCTGTGTCTGTGTGACATGTAGGTAGGTACTATTAGTATATTTCTTATGAAAATGTAACACACCCATTACTTACAAAGACACCGAAGAGCTCTTCCTATTGTAGAAATAGGAGATGAGTGTGGGGCTACAGGCATGCATGTAGAATCATAGACAAGTCATCTTTGGACATTATCAAGGCAAAAAAATAGTGAAATGTCAGAATACTGAGATAGAGGAATTTAAAAATGGAGACTTAAATTTTCCGGAGATGGGTCTTACATTGGGCAAAGTTTGAAAACAAAACAAAACAAAAACAAAACCCAGATGTGTGTATATACACAAGTTTTCAGGTATGTATATACTCATAAAGTGAATATTACAACTGTATTTTTGTAAACACTGCTGTGAGTTCATTATTTCTAAGGTTTCACAGTCAACTTCTATGGACTAGGGGTACGAATGTTATCAGGTGGCATCTTTACTACAGAGGTCAGATGCTGAAGTTGAATAAA
The DNA here is from genome assembly GCF_963924665.1 of Micromys minutus. Taxonomy (NCBI): domain Eukaryota; kingdom Metazoa; phylum Chordata; class Mammalia; order Rodentia; family Muridae; genus Micromys; species Micromys minutus. The sequence continues at coordinate 44,188,329 of NC_137972.1, read as the reverse complement.
TTCTGTTAATAGCCCAGAGTTAAAAGCTAGTAAAGAGGAAACTGACCCTCAGTTCTTGATATTCTTTCTTAAATCCTTATTTTCTTCCCAGTTTATTAGCATGTATTATTATTATACAAAATAACAGGTTTAAAATAAACTAGCAAAGCCACTTCAGAAATAAATACGCAGGATTCTCAGAGAAACAAGAATAGAGTTCATCATATGGGCCAACTACAGCCTGCCTGGATGTGGATTAAAAAGGATCAAAGTCAGCAAATGACAGAGATATCATTATAACTCTGCATTAATGCAGTCAGATATAACTGGGCAGAATCCAGTTATTCTGCATAATCCCCTTCAGGGAAAAACTCTAGGAAGACCTTTGAGAACAAAGTGAGCTGCTTTGTAGTGGTGAGGGAATGAAGACTCAGGTAAGCGGGCTCAACACTCAGCAACCTTCCACAGCTGAAGGTAGACTTAAAGTCAGAGAATGGGGAGGCAGACAGAGGGCAGGACCTACTCTCTTCTTAGAGCTCTGAAACTTTGGAAGTTTGGTCTTAGTTTGCAGGGCAGTGGGGAGAACTTGTAGGTGCTGAAGCAGAAAGTGATATCATAAAGGTAGAACTGCAGTTCAGAGCACATTTATCAATGGTTTCCTATTGAAAATCCCAGTTTGGAACTTAGGAGCTGGAGTTTCTTTTCTTACCAGTTGTAAGCTGATGGCCTTTGGTTCCTGCACATTCTGAAAACATTTGTTTTGGTTTGGTTCCTGGGATGCACTTAAGTTATTTTAGTCTCTCTCTGTCTCTGTCTCTGTCGTCTCTCTGATCTCTCTCTCTCTCTCTCTCTCTCTCTCTCTCTCTCTCTCTCTCTCTCTGTGTGTGTGTGTGTGTGTTTCTCTATCTTTTGTAAGTCCGTGCTGTTTCTTCTCCCAGCATATCCACTATACTCTGTGAACTGCCAGGTGGACCCCAAACACAAGAAAAAATCTCACACTGACCTTTAGATGAACTTAAAACTAAATTATGACCCCAAGCAATGGATTGCTTCATGCTTTCCCTGTTGCCTCAGTTCCTAGTTAAAGAGAAGCTCCCACCCAAGAGACAGGGCCTTCAGCTTGGGACAGCTCCAGAAAGCAGGGGTTTCACACCTTGGGAATTGACTATGTTTTCTGAGCACTGGCTGTCACCGGGAGAGGGCTGTGCTCTGTGGATGTCATAATCCCCCTCCCCACATATACACAGGGGAAGGCACAGATCCACTCCACCTCCACTTTGTGGTGACAGCTGACTGATGTGGCACATTCTTATGCTAACATTGACCAGGAAGGGGCAGCATTTTCTTAAGAATTTCCTTTATGAAGACAATGAACAGGAGACTAAGCATAAACAGGAAGAAGCGTATTCACTGCTGAAGTCTCTTTCCCTGCATCCTTGCTGAACTTGTCTAATTTTTAGACAAGGCCCGGAAGAATCAGCTGGGATTTTCACAGGCCCACCTTTGTTTCAGAGTTGGGGAATAGCAGTTCACAGATGAAATTTGGGAAGTCAAATTCTAGTGCCCATTCCCACCCTCCTGACATCATGCCATGGTCAGGCATTGAAAAAAATCTATGCTTTACTCATCTACTCATGTGGAATAAAGTGGGGGGGAGAGAGAGAGAGGAGAGAGAGAGAGAGAGAGAGAGAGAGAGAGAGAGAGAGAGAGAGAGAGAAGAAGAAGAAGAAGAAGAAGAAGTGAGAGGGAGAGGGAAAGTGATCAATTCTAGTTTGCTCATCTTAGGTGTTGTTGCTGTTTTGAGCCAGACTGGTCTTGGTTGTAGGATCTGAGCTTTGTAGGATTAAACATTTTTATGGTGTGTGTGTGTGTGAATCACAGAATACCTAAACAAGTCAGAAGACTGTGTGGAAGTGAATTCTCTTCTACCATGTAAGTCCCAAGCATCAAACATCAGGCTTTGAAGTGGAGCCTGTAAGGTTTTCAATGTCACTTCTGTTTCCACTCACTAGGTGGCAGTAGCAGCAACTCAGCCAGGACCACTCGGAAGACTTTATGGCAAGGGAGTAGAGCTAAGCATCTGCGAAGGAGCCGGAGCCGCATCTCCACAAGACATTAGCACTTTGCCTCAATTCTTCTATCACTACTTGACATTCTAGCCTAAATTTTACAGATTGCAATGCAAAAACGAGCAGGGAGTGAATTAAAAACAAGAAAATCAGACATTCCTTGTTTTAATTAAAAGTTTAAAAACATTAAAAACTTCCCCAAAGTTTTAATAAGATGAGCAAAGTCTTTAGAATGATCAGTAAATAATCATCCGAGCTGGAAGGATGAAGGAAGGGTAAGGGAAATACTTGGAAACCTGTGAATTATCTCTCTGGATAATGTTTGCTTTTAGTGTAATTTTGTTCCTGCCGTAAGAGCAACAGTGTATCTTTTCTTCTTTGCAGAGTAATTGCAAAGATGCTGAGAACTCTAAACCCAGAGTTTCCAAGCTTGATATAGGAACTGTTGAATAATAAGATGCAAAATGAAGCCATAAAACTGACCCAGGTTATATACATTTTTCTTCTAAAATGATCTTCTTCTTGGAAGAAGCAAAATGAAATCCCTCCCAACTTCCCTGTTGCCTAGTTAAGGGGAGGACATAAAAATCATCAGCTTAGGTCTCATTTGCTGTGTTTCATCATGTTTTCATGAACAGTATATTTTAAACATACATTGTTATTTTCATAAACAGCTGCCTATAAATTGAGACCAGAGTATAATGGGTGAACCCCACCATTGTCTCATTGAGACTGTCCAATGATTCTTATCCTCAGCTGATTTCAAATGCCCCACCCCCACCCCCAGATAGGGTTTCTCTGTGTAACAGCCCTGGCGGTCCTGGAAGTCATTTTGTAGACCAGGCTGGCCATCAATTCACACAGTTGCCATTTCTGCCTTCCAAGTGCTAGGAAGGTGTTACCACACCCAGCCTCGAATGCTTTTTGAGCTTATATTACTCTGATTTTTCATAATTCAGGAACCTGGAGTCAGGTGTGGGAGGCCCCATCTCACTGCAGGCTGTCCTACCACTGGGCCAGTGGTCCTGGCTGCTATGAGAAAGCAGCCTGAGAAAGCAGCCTAAGCAAGCTATGGGCAGCAAGCCAGCAGGCAGCATGTCTCCATGGCCTCTGTTTCCGTTCTTGACTCCAGGCTCCTTCTTCAAGTTCCTGCCCCGACTTGATTTGCTATGCGTTGTTATATGGAAGTGTAAAGGAAAATATACCGCCCGCTCCCCCGTTTCTTTTGGTCAACGTTTTATCACCCCAATAGAAACCCTCAGAAAAACTGAGACAGGTGGCAAACGTCAGTGCTTCCAGGAGCTAGGAAATAGAAGCAATCAATTACATGATTGCATGTTGAGAAAAGAGAGATAGACAGGATTATGGTAAAGTAGAAAATGAATCTAAAACCTTATGCTGCTTAGTAATGACATAGAAATGCCTTAACTTTCATTAGAAGAGAGATATATAGAAATATCAAAGAATTTCTGCATGGTATTGAACAATGAAAGGGGGCAAATTAATTTATTTATGGGATACCAATTTAAAATCCTAAACCACGTCAATTTGTTTCTTCATCCAACGGAGAACATCACCCAGCTGCTGCTCATGATGGGTAGCTGGCGTCTAGATGGAGACTTGATCCAAGGCATAACTCCAGTTTGTTTTCTCCATCCCCCAACGATTTTACATTATTAACTATGGGAACATTTATTAATCATCCACAGTATGCAGAGCAGTGTGCTAAGTGAAAGCAAACAAACCAAAAAGCAAGCAAAAAATGTAAGCTCCTTACCCGTAGCGAACCAGAAAACAAGAGTTCAAACACATTGAAGAATGTGGCCCAGCAAGACTTAGTGTTGAATTCAGCTTTGCCAGATTTAGATTTTTGTTTTCCTATCAAGTCCATCCAGAAGCCTCTATTGACCATGCTTGGGATATGCACACAGGAATAAACCTTAGGAGTAAATCAAGTTTATCCTAGCCCAGTAGTGGCTGCCTGTGTGGTTTATGGTAAAATGTGAACCTGTTTAGGTATCAGCTCATCTCTTTGCCAAACTTGCCAGAAACCCAGTGAGAAAACATGGCTCTGTTTATATATATGTATATATATATACATATATATTTAGAAAGAGGGAGTTTCAGAAGATAATGTTGAGAGCCGATTTTTTTTTAAATTATATTTTGGGTTCTGATGATGGAGCTTGGAACATCCAGTTTGGCAGTGAGTTACCATACCTTTGGTTTTGAAAGTAAAGTTAGAGCCCAAACAGCTGCCGAGCAAAGGCCTTTGGGAAATGAAAGGGAGAGAAACATTGCTGTGACTGTAAAAATCTCTTCTTCTGTTGGTATTTCTGAAGTTCTCTCTAAATTAGGAGTAGTTCCTGTATCTTGAGCAAGGCATTTGGGACAGGAACTGTGGAGTCTATATGAAAGTTGACGAAATGGATTGGTGTGCTAAGTATTTTAAATGCAGGATTTCAACTGTTACTAAGAGACATCTGATTCCATTTGAGATTTTATAACTAAAGTGTGGCTCACAACCAGTGGAAATTAATTTCAGATTATTAATTTATTCCTATGCCAGGAAAATTCAGGCATAGATAATACCTTCTCCTTGTGCTCTTGGACAGAATAATGAGAAAGTTAATTTTGGGATTTTGGGGGAGTTTCTGAGCCCACATTTCTTCATGTTCTGTAGTTCCTGATCTAATAACCTGTGAGGCTTGTTTCCTACCACCTCACAATAAGGACTAAGATTAAGCATGAGAATTCGGTACAATGGATCACAACTAGGAGCTTCCAGTGGTTTTCCATTTATGGGAGAGAAAACTAAGCTTTCTAAGTGTCAGTTATCCAAGGACCAAAGACTAAAATAAGATGGATCATTATTCAAATGCTAATATGAAGGTATACTTATTTAAATTTCACCTGCAAGCTTCCAGAGAGCTTTCAAAAATAAACAGGAACTTCTATTTATAGAGCTAGAGTATATAACTTTATTATTTAATCCTTACTACCACACATGCTTTTTACCAGATTTTGAATCTGTGAAAAGTAAGGGCTGGGGACCCAAAGATGCAGAAGGTCTCCCAGGCACTGAAACCATTCAGATATGCCTGTACCCTTTGGGCTGATTTACTTCCTTTGCCTTCCTTGAGCTTTTGTACTGATCTTGGGTTTATACCCCAAATCATAAGAATCCATCCAGAAAGTAAAAGTAAAGCAAACCCACAGCTTTACTGTTCACAGGATTTTCTAAGATTTTTTTCTCTTAAGACAGTCCTCAGACATTGAGAAAGGACAGAAAGACAAATGGGTCACTTACCCTGTGAGAGTTTTAAAGATAATCAAGTTACAGACTTGTGGTGCATCTAAAAGTTCACTCAATACTAGCCATCAGAAAAATCTGGAGACATGTACAGGTAGTATCAGTGATATAAAGACAGGGAAGTGGGTACAGCTCCATGAGAAAAGAAAAACAAAATAACAAGGCAAAATTGCTTAAAAGAAAAAACAGAAGTTTTCAAGATCTGTCCATACTTTACTAATCTTGTATTAGAGCAACAGATACAGGATATAGAAAAAATAAAGTATGGGTAATGATTAATTTATAATGAATACACATGTGTGTATTCTATCTGAATTATAACTGTAACTATTTCTATTCTAATTTATTGCTTTCTATTTATTCATTAGAATTAACATAATATAATAATATTAAATATTAAAATATATAGTATTATATTACTTTCATTTGTCTTATAAATATTTTGGGGAAAACTTTGGAGGTTCCAATTTTTCCCTGGTCTCAAATTATTCATTATCTGTAAGATTTGTTCATCCTTCTTGTAAACTAACTACTCCTAATTTTGCCAAATTTTAACTATCTCTTGACATGATCCACAAAATGCACAAGCTTTGGGACACTGTGTTAAGTGAGCTAGTCACATTTTAATCTAAGATATCCAATTCTATAAAGAACTATTTTTAAATGAAAATAGGCTCTTTTCTCATATAATATATTCTGACTAGTTTCCCCTCCCTCTGCTTCTTCCAGTTCCTCTCCAACTCCCCTCCCCTTCAGATTTACTCTCTTTCTGTCTCTTATTAGAAAAGAACAGATGGCTAAGGATAACAATCAAACATGGAAAATAAAATTTAATAACACACACACACACACACACACACACACACACACAGGAGTGCGCACGCACGAACACAGGATGAGGTGCAGACCCATATAGGTCCTGTTTGCTGCTTCGGTCTCTCTGAGATTATATGCACCTTTTTTAGTTGATTCAGAAAGTCTTGTTCTCTTGGTGGCTTTTACCTCCTCTGGCTCTTACAATCTTTCTGCCTCTTCTTCTGGGGTATTCTGTAAGCTCTGAGATGAGGGATTTGATGGAGACCTCTAATTTAGACTTTCTCTCCTATATAGCATCTGGTTCTTAAGGACTTACCCAGCAGTGTCCAGTGTGGGTCACTTCTCGTGAAATTAATTAGATTAAATTAGACATTGGTTGGCTACTCCCATTCATGTCCTAGCATATTTTGTAAACAGGACAGATTGTAGGTCAGAGATTTTTGTGGCTGGGTTGGTGGCCACATTTCTTTTTCAGAAGCCCACAGAGTACTTTTCTACCTCAAAGAGCCTAGATGTAGGAGTCAGGGTTCCATGTAGGTGTCAGCTCAACTTCTCCAAGTTTAATTAGTTATATAGATGTTGCCCTTGACAACAGGGTGGGGCCCCATCATTAGTTGTGGAGATCAACCTTCTGTCTTAGTAACAGCCTGGATTGTTTGGGGATTTCCATTGGACCTCCTTGAACAAACCCTCAGTTGAATGCACCCTAGTGTCTAGTGTCACCACTGGAAGCCTTTTTATTTTTCAAAAATCATTTGATTTCTGTCACTTGTATCATTGGTGTTAGCCATTTTGACTGGTGTAAGATAAAAACTCGAAGTATTAAAAGCTGATTTATATTTCCCTGATGGCTACAGATCTGGGATATTTCTTTAAGCGTTTCTGAGTCATTTGAGATTCCTCTATTGAGAATTCTCTGTTTAGATCTGTTCCCCATTTTTTTGATTGGATCATTTGGTTTGTTGATGTCTAGTTTGCTGAGTTCTTTATATATATTTTGAGTATTATTCCTCTATTGAATGTAGAGTTGGTAAAAATCTTTTCCATTCTGTGGGCTGTAGCTTTGTTCAATTCACAGTGTCCTTTGCTTTAAGGAGCTTTTCAGTTTCATGAAGTTCCATTTATTTATTGTTGATCTTGGTGCCTGTTCTATCTTTGTTCTGTTTAAAATGTCATCTCCTGTACTAAAGTATTGAAGGGTACCCCCAAATTCTTCTTTTATGAGGTTCAGGTATGTGGTTTTAATTTAAAGTATCTGATTCACTTGGACTAGAATTTTCTTCAGGGTGATTAATTTAGCTCTGTTTGCATTTGTTTACATGGTCAAATATCCAGTTTGACCAGCACCATTTGTTGGAGATGCTGTTACTTTTCAATGATTATTTCTGGCTTCTTTATAGAAAAATATAAAATGTTTATATGTATGTGGATTTACGTCTTGGTCTTTAATTTGATTTCAATGATATTATTTGTTAACATTTGAAATGATATCACCCTTCCTGGTTAGTTTTCCTCCACAAATGTCCCATCCCATACCCCCTTCCCCCAATATTTTTGTCTATTTGAAGGTTCTCCTCCACCCACTCACCCACTCCCACCTCACCACTCTAGCATTGCCCTACATTGGGGCATCAAGTCTCCACAGGTCCAAGGGCCTACCCTCCCACTGATGTCAGATACAGCAACCATCTGCTACATATATATCTGGAGCCATGGATCTCTTCATGTATACTCTTTGGTTGAGGGTTTAGTTTCCGGGAGCTCTGAGTGATATTGTTCTTCCTATGGGGTTACAATCCCCTTCAGCTCCTTCAGTCCTTCCTCTAGCTCTTCTACTGGGCTCAGTCCAATGGTTGACTGTGAATACCTACATCTGTATTGGTCAGACACTGGTAGAACCTCTCAGGGAACAGCCATACCAGGCTTCTGTCAGCAAACACTTCTCAGTATCAGTAATAGTGTTATGTTTGGTGTTTATAGAAGGGATAAATTCATAGGTGGGATGGTCTCTGGAAGGCCTTTTTTTCCCATTTTTTTGTCCCTGTCTTTCCTTTGGACAGGAACATTTCTGGGTTTAAAATTTTGAGATGGGTGGGTGGCCCCATCCCTCAACTGGGGGCTGTGCCTGTCTACTGGAGGTGGTCTCTACAGGTTCTCTCTCCCCTTTATTGCATATTTAAGCTAAGGTCATCCCTGTTGGGTTCTGGGAGCCTCTTACTTCCCTGGCATCTGGGACTTTCTAGTGGCTACCCTCAGTTCCTCATCCCCAACTGCTACATATTTCTGTTTGGTTTCCTGGCCCTCTGTACTTCTCTCCTATCTCTTCCAATACTCGGTTTTGCCCTACCCCCCATTTTACCTTCCCCTCCTCTCTCTCTCTCCCAGTTCCCTTCCTCCTTCTTCCTTCCAAGACTATGTTGTTCCCCAGTCTATATAGAATTGAAACATCCACACTTTGGTCTTGCTTCTTTATCTATATTCTCACCAGCATCTGCTATCACCTGTGTTTTTGATATTAGCCATTCTGATTGGTGTGAGGTGGAATATCAGGGTTGTTTTGATTTTCATTTCCCTGATGATTGAGGATGTTGAACATTTCTTAAGTACTTCTCAGCCATTCAAGATTCCTCAGTTGAGAATTCTTTATTTAGCCATGTACGTCAAGCTGTACTCCAGAGCAATAGTGATAAAAAAAAAAAAAAAAAAAAAAAAAAAAAGATGTCAAGTCCAGTGGATCAAGGACCTCAGCATAAAACTAAATCTGCTGAATCTAATAAAAGAAAAAGTGGGGAAGAGCCTCCAATACATTGGCACAGGGGAAATTTTCCTGAACTGCACAACAATGGATTATGCTCTAAGACCAAAAATTGACAAATGAGACCTTATAAAACTGAAAAGCTTTTGTAAGGCAAAGGATATTGTCAATAGGACAAAACAGCAACCCACAGATTGGGAAAAGATTTTTGCCAACCCTACATCTGAGAGAGCGCTAATATCCAAAATATACAAAGAACTCAAGAAGTTAGACACCAGAAAATCAAATAACCCCATTAAAAATGGGGTGCATAGCTAAACAAAGAAAACTGTTCTTTTAAGGTCTGTAAAAAATTGTAGGGGGCCAGAGAGATGGCTCAGTGGTTAAGAGCACTGACTGCTCTTCCAGAGATCCTGAGTTCAATTCCCAGCAACTACATGGTAGCTCACAACCATCTATAATAGAATCTGATGCCCTCTTCTGGTGTTTCTGAGGATAACTACAGTGTACTTATATAAATATGATAAATAAATCTTTTAAAAAATTTTTATTAGAATTTTGATGGAGATTTTATTATATCTATAGATTGCTTTTGGTGGGATGGGCATTTTTTTTTACCATGTTAATCTTACCAATCCATGAGCATGGGAGATCTTTCCATCTTCTTCAATTACTTTCTTCAAAGACTTAAAGTATTTAGCATGTAATTCTGTTTGTCTAGAGTTACCCTAAGATATTTTATATTATGTAGAGCTCTTCTGATGTTGTTACTTCCTTTATTTATTTCTCAATCTGTTTGTCATCTGTATAAAGAAAGGCTACTGTTTTGTTTGCTTATTTGTTTATTGTGTTAATCTTGTTTCCAGATACTTTGCTGAAAGTGTTTATCAACTGTAGGAGTTGCCTGATGGAATATTTAGGATCACTTATTGTTGCCTGTGTCTGGACTACTTGCCAACCGACCCTACCTGCCATTGGGGGTTGGAGGTGAGATGATGCAAGCGACTCAGACTCTGGGGGCAGGTGAGATATCTTTTGATCAGTTCTCTCACTTCTTATTGCCAAGTTGCCTTTGATCATTCAGTTGAAGATTGTCATATGCAGTGGTTCAGTCTGATGGTGCTTGTATTCTAATGCTAAATCCTGGTTCCTCAAGATGCGGTTGCCTCTGATGAGACAAGCAAGTCCTCAAAGTGATGCCATGTGAAACTTTTCCCCAATTTAACTGGTCAGTAAAAGGCTAGAGCCTGTGACTGGGCAGTGGAGGAAGAAAGGTGGCACTGGAAGTTTGGGAGATGAGATTGCAATGGGAGGGAGGAAGGGAGGGAGAGGGGGAAGGAGGGAAGGAGGGAAGGAAGGAGGGAGAGAGGGAGGGAGAGAAGGAGGGAGGGAGGGGAGGGGAAGGGAGGGGAGGGAAGAGGAGAGGAGAGGAGAGGGAGACAGAGAAGGAAGAAGCCACTATGAACCAGAACTGCATGGCCAGGTGAAACAGTAAGCAATAAGAGACTTTAAAGCTGAAGAATACATTGGTATAGTCCTACATGCACCTATCTGGGCTTATGGCTTATAAATAAAGTACCTGGACTGTGTCTTTGCATACAAGACAGAATATAGCATTCTCTTTTTTATAACTTCATTTGTTTAAGTATTACCTAAAAGATGATATTAACGAGTAATTAAAAAGCATAAGAAACATCTAGAGGTCTTTTGGTTTTATAGACACCTGTGTTGACCTGTTGATTCTTTTTCTTCATAAACACAAGGTTTTTGTGCAAAATTTAGATTATACCTCTTAGCCTAAAAATTACTATGTCATGAACATTGTTTTAAAAAATTAGGTTGAAGACTTAAAATAATTTTCATATTTTATTATGGGGAAAATATGGGCGCATACTTACACACATATTTTGACACACTTATTCTAGGAGTTTCTTATAGGATATAATTATAGGTAAAATTTCTGGGCCATGCTTCAGGTTTTGACATATATTATCAAATTGTCTTCATGGAAGGCATACTTACTGTTTCTCACATCCCCAAATATCCCCTGCCTTGAATATCTTGGATAAAACTACATCTACTCCACTGCCACACATATTCTCTTAGCTTGGATATTTTGTTTGTTTCTTGGCATGTATTGCTGCTTGGCACACCAGACACTTCTCTCTGTTTTCCTCTATTCTTTGGCCTACAGGTGACATGCTTTGCTGCTTTTGTTCATGGTCTTTTCCTCCATCTCTTAGATCAATGCCTGGATGAAAGGAGATACTAAGCAAACAGTTGTTGGCAGAGGTGATAACCATTTATAACATCCAATATCATCCTTTCCATTCTTCTTGATTGAGAGCCAAATTCTAGTGAATAGGAATGTGATGTTCAGTAAGATGAGGGCAGCTTAGCCAATTAGTGTCTTCTCTTATATCTGCTTCCCATCTGTTTAGCCACCTCTTCTTCAAATATCCCAGATTTGCTTACTCTAACCAGGAAAACATTAGTACTGCTGGCATGGAAACATTTGTCTTCACCTAGTAACAGAGCACCCTGAGACATGGGACTGCCACACTATTTGTGGAAAGAGACAGTAAATAAATGCCGCAGACTTTGCTGGCTATACAATCATTGTCAAAGTAAGAAAGCATTCATAGCTCCGAGATAAACAAATTGTTGCCACTGTGTTTCGATAAAGCTCTCTTCACAAAAGCAGGTGGTGTCCTGGATTTTGCTCACAAGCTTCATTGGCTGACCACTGATTTAGAATTATCATCTTGGTTACATTGATTCCATTTTACAGAGTACCTCAAGCAACCATGTCAAATAGAAATCTAATATGACTACAGATATGTGCCCCATATGTACTTTTAAAATGTCCAGACTCACTTTGCAAATAGTTTAAGAAACAACCCCATAAACAGGAAATAAGAACAATTCAGATAAAATTAATCTCAACAGTGTAACTTATTTAGATCAATATTTTTAAAACTATTAAGCTAGACATAGTGGTGCACACCTTTAATCCCAGCACTCTGGAGACAGAGTCAGGAAGACCTCTGTGAGTTTGGGGCTAGCCTTGTCTACACAGTGAGTTCCAGGATAGCTGAGGCTAAATAGTGAGATGGTCTTAAGAACAAATACAGGGGGATGGAGAGATAGCTCAGTGGTTAGGAGCACTGACTGTTCATCCAGAGGTCCTGAGTTCAATTCCCAGCAACCACATGGTGGCTCACAACCATCTGTAATGGGATCTGGTGCCCTCTTCTGGCGTGTCTGCAGAAGAACAAATACAGAATTATTTTAATATATAATCAGCATAAAGTAATATTTGTGAAACAGATTCATTTTTATATGAAGCTACTGAAATCTGCTGTGTATTTTAAACATTTATTTTCAGCCCCATTCTAGGACCTCAGAAGCCATACTGGCTACTGTGTTGCGTAGAGCCTATTTTCTCAAGCTACTTCTATTCTTACAAGAATAGCCTTGGCTGTTTGTATGAGGGTAGATCATAAACGAATGTCTACCAACATCTGTTCCCTTTCTTCTTTATGCCAGCTGCACTTTCCCGATCATGACAATCAAAATTTCTCCAGACCTTGCTCGAGTTTCCCTAAGGATAAAATTGTCACAGTTGGAACCTCTGATCCAGTTCCAGAGCTGAACCAGTTCCAGATCATTCTGAGCCTCTGTGGTTCATTTGGAGATGGCTCAAAGGGGAGAAGAAAGAGCCATAATTTTCTGCAGCTCTTGCTAGGTGCCTGTGGTCTAAAATGAGGTAAGACTGATGATGAAATTTTACACTTGCATGTGTTCTGTTCAAAGAACCATGCCACAAATCCAAATCCCGTTTTTCTCAATGAAACCAATTCCCAGAACCAATCCAAGGACATCAGCTTTCTAAAATCTACCATTCCTCACTGCGAGAGTCCTGATTTGCAGCATCTCATTTCTGGCATTATTCAGTAAGAAAATTTATGCAAGAGAAGGTTCTTGACAGAATATTTTAGCAATGGAGAAGGCTGTGGTACCTTTTGAACAAAGGGAAGTCATTATGAGCGAATCCCTAAGCCACAAATATAGTAAGGCAAGGAAGTAAAGAAACTCATATTCAGTACACACTTTGTACTGGGGCTGAGTGAGACAGGCCTGTGTGCTTTCTCAGACTGTGTTTAGAAGAAAGGAGTTGTGGAGAGCATGCTGGGTATTTTCTCCTTGGAGCAGCTGCTCTGATTTACACTTGAAGCTCTGCTTAATGGCTCACTTCTATCTGCAAACACAGACTGGCACGGTTCAGCTACAGTGAGAGGGATAATGAACGTGAGTGAAGATGAGCTTCCCCGTTCCTTTCAGGTGCTATAAAATGATAGAGAGAAGTGATAGAAATAGAACAAAAGCTGCCTCTACTGGGTATGGGTAAGCCCCCAAGCAAAGTCCTTAGCCATCAGTCTCCATTCCAATGTGATTATTGCCATAATGATATGCCCAGTCTCTGGGCATATCTGCGATTCAGAGATGGAAGACACATGCTCTTCATGTGCAGTTAAAATCCGTGTCCTTTGAGTTTGATTTCACTGAGGACCTCGTGCAGACTTCTAAGTATCTACCTCATTTGAAGTGATTTCTCAGTCTAATAGGTTTTTGTGTCTAAATTTCCATTATTGTTTATTTGCAAATAACGTTCCATTTCACCATTTTACCCATTGTACCCAAAGGAATCAGAGCTATCGTTTTGGTCATATTTCATATTTGGGAAGAGCTTGACTCCTGGTGTTCTATAATTTTACATTTACAGCATTGTCGGATTGATGAATTTCTTATTTATTGTCAGGACGTAGCGTGGGCAGCATTCATTTCTCACTTTGTTTTAACGGCCAGGTGTGTGCAGCCTACAGTCTGTGGGCCTCACAGACATAGTCCAGGGAAGCCATGGATGCTGCCCAACACAGACCTGGGAACTCATTTAAACCATTGAGAGATACTTCTGTGAGGTTTTTCTTTGTTTATTTTGCTGTAATTCAGTTGTATGATCCTTGAGTGGGAACTCTACAGACTATATGTGCTGCAATGTTCAAAGGTTGGAAGTTCACCACAGTATGTTATTTTTTCTTTTTGTACCATGTGAAGAAACTTTAAAGTATTTCTATAACCATCTTTTGAATCAGGCAATTTATATTGCTTTGTGTTAAAATTATCAATGGGAAAATATGCGTCAAGTTTGGTATTACTGGATATAATAATATAGCAAAGTTTTCAGGAAGATAGGGGTTTCTCGGTTGTCTATTGATGTGAAATAGGCTTGTCTCTTCCTTCAGAGACAAAAGGGGACAAACAGGGACAGAGATGAAGGGAAGATGCCAGAGAAGGTAGAATAACCATTGCAGGAAGTCAGGGAAACACACACACACACACACACACACACACACACAAGGCATGACCCAGGAGGTCAAGTTTAAAATAAGAATAGAAAAGTTGACCCTGAGTGAGCCGGGGGGGGGGGGGAGGGTCCAGAGTTAGTTTTCTCATGGACCTATAAACACAAGGAAGACGGATATCATTTCTGGCAAAAGGAGGGAGGGTTTGGTCCTTCATGTCTGCTCATTCTGGGATGTATCAATCCTTCAAGCTGAATATCAGCTATCCTGTAGGGATGTGAGGGAGAGTTGAACAACCTGGCATTCTAAAAAATATTTTCCAATATCTTGTTAACTTAGTCCACTAAATGGGTTCTGAGCCTTTTAAAAACAATGACACAACTTCTTTAAAAGACAACTTCCCTCAATGGTATCTTATTCACAGAAAGGAAAAAAACTAAACATTTTTTTATTTTCTTATTCCGTGTTGAGCTCTGAGAAGGTTTGGGCACATTGGTCAAACCAAATCGCAAACATGAAAACTTGAAATAGAAAATACTTCAAATTTTACTTGATGAAAAAATGCCAAGCATTGCCACTCGAGGGCGCCAGTGCACAATTTTACACACCAGCCATTACCCCCCCCCCCCCACTTAAGCTTTTTCTCAGAAGTTGGTGGAGCACTCTAAATAAAGTCCTATTTCAAAGATTAAATTGGAACTGCTTTATCCTTTCATAATTCAGAATTTCAAAGACCAATTTCTTAGCCTAATTGGAAGTCACAACATTTCATACTCATTTCTGAAATCAATATTTTTAGCTCAGCTCGCATTAACCCAGAAGGTTGGTCCTCAGAAAGACGGGACAGGAGAATAGTTACCCATCACCAATCTGCAATTATTATTTATCTTAAGAACAGTAGAGGATGCTCTGACTAACTCAAATGTTGGCTTCAGTGATGTTTCAAAAACATGACCAAAGCAATAATATATTTAAGAAATGTAATTTTTCTGTTTCAAGTGGTTATTTGAATGCAAATCTCGGCCCCCCAGTTCTAGCTTCTCATCTGGTTTGTGTACATGGATGTTTTTTCCAGGAAAACTGCAATCATTTTAGTCCCCTGTCTCTACAGCATTCCCTGTGGTTTCCTCTCACTGCCACATGCTACAGAGACCAAACTGATTGAACAAAGGAATAAAACAGATGTGGAAAAGCCTTCTCCCAGAATGCTTCTCTGAACCCAAGAAGGCTATTCTCTTGAGACTCTCTTTCATGGAAAAGTGGCTTTCAAGTCAACCTACTTTCGGAACTCAAGTTACACAGAGGACGGCTTTCTTGGGTTTCATGTGTGTCCTACTCCAGTTCTCAGGTGAATAGCCATGTGTGCGCATGTCTTCCTGGATGTTCATAGTTTTCATTATTCAGTCCAGTGTGAACCCGTATAAAATCCAGACATGTGAAAACCTGCACAGCAGATCACTGCACTCTTTTAACTTTTGCCTGACTTTGGACCTTCACCAGGAAGCCGGGTAAAGACAGAGCTTGGAAATTTGTGTTGAGTGGTAGAGATATCTGTGCCCTGCTATGTGCAGTTTATATCGATCACTTTGACTCCTTTTACTTGAGAAATGTATTCAGGTCTCTTTGTAATGACTTTATCTCAAAAGGAAAAAAAAAATAACATCTGTCACTTCTCATCTGCTTCCCAGGGATATGTTGACAACGCAGTGAATTATGTTAAGTAATTGATGCTAACATAGTGCGAGGCCCACACAGCTGCGATGTGCATTTCTGCTCAACTTCCTATGTCCACTGTGGTCTCCTCTTAAGAATCTAGAGACAGACAGCGAACAACACGAGCAACTGCACTGTCAAACTCAGTTTGCTTCCTTCCCTCTTCTCCACTCCAACTGTCAAAATTTCTATTTTTTAAATATTATGTGGATCTTATCTTTAAAGTATCTTTTTATCCATTACTTTATGCCATTTGGAAGATTTGGAGCAGAAACAAGTATCTGCAGAAGGAGAGATGTGCTTTGCAGAACAATCCCCTACATCAGAGTTGCTCAGTGAGAAGTAGAGTCACCCCTAATCTTCTTTTAGAGAACCTTGTGCTGATGGTGGCTCATAGTTGCACTGAGGTACCAATTCTTCTACTGGCATTTAGTGTTGGGATGGACCAGAGTAGAAATATAGAGAATAACTTAAATGATAAAAAATAAACACAGTAAATACATAATTTTGTTGCTCTTACTCATCTAAAAGCTTTTTAAATGGCCATAGACTTTGTGTGCAGTGTCAGATGCTTAGCTTTCCGTGGTATAATGATGAACACAAGTTTTGCACAGAGCACCCCAGGTTTCCTAAAGAGATCTATGCAAGACCTTTCTTCAAAATCACTGTGCCATTAGTAAATGAACAAAAAGAGTGTTCAGAAAGAAGATTTATTGGTAACTGAATGCAAGCAACGTATAAGAGAATATATCAGGAATGGGAGAATTATAAGCATTTTGTTCCTTGGTAGAAAAAAATCAGACATAGTATCACAAGGGGATCTGGATATTGTAAAACCCAATTAGAGGTTGGGTTTTTACCTGATCTCTCTCTCTCTCTCTCTCTCTCTCTCTCTCTCTCTCTCTCTCTCTCTCTCTTTCTCTCTCTCTCTCTCTGTATATGTGTGTGTGTTTGTGTGTGTGTGTGTGTGTGTGTGTGTGTATGTGTGTGTGTGTGTATATGTGTGTGTGTGGAGAGGCAGTCATATCCTTGGTAAAACCATATTTGGTAATGGTATCTTGTACTGATGGGAAACTTTTCAATCATTTGGAAGCTATATGACCTTTTATGCTCCCAACACCTGTACCTTGGCTTAGTTATTTCTTTGACTTGGGACTTTTATTGACCTCACTTCTTTAAATCTTCCTCATTCTTAAATCTAGCTCATGTTAGCCAGACACTGTTGGATCTAATCAACAAGACCTGAGATTTCTCAGATCTCTTCCAAAAGCTTATTGTTCTTAATAGTTGCTTCTTTGCTGGTTGAATCTCTCTAGGTCTCAAATACTAGGTTGGGGTTTATTTCTCTGATAGCAATTGACACCAGGGATACTTTTCTCATAAGACTTAAGTCTTGGATAGTAAAGTCCCTGGATTTTTCCTGATGATACCTCAGGTGGCCAATGTCTAGCATAAAGTAGCAATCAACAAATGTAGCAGGAATCAGTAAAAGAACCAGTAATTTGGTATTTTGTTACATATTCACATTGATTTATATCTGCATGCAAGGCTTATAGATTTCTTGCAGTCAAGTGATTTTGCAGAATATGAAAGTCAGAAGCAAAAATTGTTGAGAAAGAAAAATTGGACATTATGTCCTCCCAAGCAGAAGACTACGTCACTTATGACATGTCTTGACAAAAGTGTTGGTTTAGAATCTCATTAAGACACCAGATTCAATACAATTCACAGGAAATATGAAGTTCAGGTTAGTGATATCATTAGGGTGTGATGAGCAAAACCTAGACTCTGAAATATTACACCACAGATGTTAGAAAGCTACTGCTCATTCCTTCCTATTTTGTATTCTCTTCACATTATAATGGTTTAAGAAAGAAATTATATATGTGTCATATATATATATATATATATATTTATACATATATGTGTATATACTAACTTTTGCTCCATAGAAATATTTTCCCTATAAATAAATTACAAATAAAAAAAGAGAAGAAAACTGATATAATAGGCCAACTTATTATGCAGTGAGTTTGTCTTACTTGGATTGTGAGGTAACCTAGCCACACATAAAATATAAAATGAACCTTTACCATTATTCACACTGTAACTGGTGATGCTTAATGGTTGTAAAGTGGTACTGACAATGATGGTGTCTCATACCTGCTAATGATTTGGGGCATGTGCTTCATTTTTTTTTTTTTTTTAATAAAAAGTCCCGGTCTTTTACGGTGTGGTTCTAAAGCGTTTTTTGGATTATATTGTGTGGTTTTGGGTCCACAATTAACAAACACAGAAAGGAGATAGCACCATGTCATAGAGAAGCAAATCTGTGTATGGTTGCTAACTGTAGTAATTGTCTGACTTACTAAGAAGCCTGTTAGACTTTCTACCTATAGCAGTGTGTGTGTTGGAACTGCTTTAGAGCAAAGCTTTGAAAAAAAGGTAAGAATACTGGCATTCTGTCTAGACCTGACCTCTATGACAGCACTTATACCCTTTGACCTCAGTTTCCTTTTCTGTAAAGTGGGGCAGGACAACATTCTCTGCCTCCCCGAAAGATAGTCAGTAAATACTTGAACAAGTGTTTGATCTCTTTAGCTCTAAGGGAAATGAAGATTCAGAGTGTTCTGAGACCCCATTTAACTGTAGTCCAAATGGCTCTCATCAAGAAAATAATAAATGCTAATAAATATGGAGGGAGAGAGAACTCCATTCACTGCTTGTATGTACGAATGTCAATAGAAGCTCCTGTAGAAATCAATTTTGGGCTTCTTGGAATACTGAAACTAGAAACTAGTTTATGTCACTCTGTGTCAACATATTAGAGACCTTTGCACACCTAGGTTTATTATTGCTTCAATCACAATAGTTAGAAAATAGATTCTTCGTAGATGCTCATCAACACAGAGATAGAGAAAATATGATATTCATATATAGTGAAATTGTATGTAGTAGTAAAGAGAAAGAAAATCATGACATTTTCAGGAAGCTGGTAGAAGTGGAAATCCCCATGTTAAATGACATAAGATAGACTCAGGAAGATAAAACACAAATAATTTTCCTCATATGTGGAACTTACTGTACATATTCATGTGTGTGCGCATCAGTGTGTAGGTCTTAAAACTAAATAAGGATAATGGGCTGGGACAATGGATCTTAATGAAAATATAAGGGAACAGAGGGAAAAAATCTGGAGAAGAAGATACCAGAAGAGCAGAACACCAGCCCAATGAGAACAGAGGAAGAGCAGTAAGGGAGTAAGGGAGGGGATGGTTGAGAACAAAGTATGGTCACAGATTCATATGAAAATGTCATAACCAGGGGTGAGTAGGATGCTGGCAGCTCAATTGCTAAAGCACTTGCCTTGCAGGCAATGACATGAAGACCATAAAAAAAGTCAGGAGTGGTAGCACATACTCATCATCCCAGGCTGAGACAGGAGGATCCCTGGGGCATGCTGGCCAGCCAACCTTGCCTAATTGGTAGGCTCAGGCCAAAAATTGTCCAATCCATTTAAATGAAGGTGATGCCTACAGTTGGCATCATGGCTGATACCCAAGGTTGCAAGGTTGTTGTTCACCGTACATATGCATTTGTACACATGTGAACCTATGTGCACATAAAGCACTTAGGACATGTTTCTAATGAGGTGTTTGACTATTGTCATAATGTCATTGTGCTAGCTCTTTCTTCGTCTCCTTGTTTCTGTTTCTGTCTCTTGGTGTGTGTGTGTGTGTGTGTGTGTGTGTGTGTGTGTGTGTGTGTGTGTGTGTATGTGTTGCTTTTGATGAGATAACAAGGAAGTACAGGCTTTAAGAGTACCACCCTGATATGGGTTCACAGAAGAAATAGTTTTTAAGGTGAACACTTGGATCCCTAGAAGCCTATAGGGGCCATAGCCACTGAGTGAAGTCAAAGTTTATCATTGTGTAACTAGGGATATACTGGGCCCTGTGAGTAAATAATCAGATATACAAGTTCTCAAGTGAGAACTTGATGATCAGGGATCAAGAAATACAGTCAAAAGTATAGTCAAACCTAAGAACAATCTATTACAATCAGATTCACAATGATTTTCTGCCACCAACGAGAGACTGCCTGATACATGCTATCCTAGTCAGGGTTTCTATTCCTGCACAGAACATTATGACCAAGAAGCAAGTTGGGGAGGAAAGGGTTTGTTCAGCTTACATTTCCATATTACTGTTCATCACCAAAGGAAGTCAGGACTGGAACCCAAGCAGGTCAGGAAGCAGGAGCTGATGCAGAGGCCATGGAGGAATGTTACTTTCTGGCTTGTTCCCTTTGGCTTGCTCAGCCTGCTTTCTTATAGAACCCAGGTCTACCAGCCCAGGGAAGGTGCCACCCACAATGGGCTGGGCCCTTCCCCCTTGATCACTAGTTGAGAAAATGCCTTACAGCTGGATCTCATGGAGGCATTTCTTCAACTGAGGCTTCTTTCTTTGTGATAACTACAGCTTGTGTCAAAATAACACGAAACCAGTGAGTACACATGCTTCAGGAAGAATACAACTTTAAGCACAGTGTTTTTAAACCTTAAACATGGTGGTACATGCTCATAATTCCAACACTCAGAAGTGAGGGAGAGGCAGAGGTGGTGAGTGGCAGGAGGGTTTGAAGTTTAGGACCTGCCTGGCTATTTTGAGATTGTTTCAAAAACAAAGAACACAAAGCAAACAAACCAGTAAAAACATCAATGAGAATGAAACCATAACCAAAACCACTTGCCAAGTCTTATCTGAGTATCACCTTCTTGGAGCATCTTCTGCAATCGTTTGCAGCATCCCTAGACCTCTTCAGTGAGACTCAGAGCTTGTCTGAGAATGAAAAGACACACTTGGCTTCCTTCACTTAAAAATTCTTTTATTAAAAAGTCAGTATTGCATGCAATGCTGCATGTGATCTGCAGCCTGGCGGTCTGTTGCGCTCACTGTCTAGTCTACAGTGGGATCCACAGTTCTCAGAGAAACTAGTTGAACTTTGTGTCTCAGGTGTCATGCACAGTGTAGACATTTTAGTTTCTAAACCAGTGCTTTGGGGGCTCGTGGTCTTGGCATCTGCCTAGTACAAGACAAAGTGTACTACTACAGGGTATACAGTGCATCCTGCAAAGCAAGGAGCTGTCAGCCTCAAACAACAACGGGGCTGGGGTTAAAAGCCTGTCTTAGGAAGAGGAAAGAGGAAAAACTCCAACACTACCCCTGCTGCTTACAGTATGACCTTGAACAAGCTCCAGTTTCCTCCAACAGAGAAGAGCCAGGTTGCAGAGGTCTTACCGAGACAGATGAACAAATGCAGACTGATCCTGCTTCAGACACAGGTGAAAGTGCTCAGGGCTGGATAGTAGTTACTGCTGCACATTGAAATTCCTCCCTTCTCTCTTCTCCTCTATTCTCTTCCCTTCTCCCCTTCCCTCCCTTCCCTTCTCATCCCCTTTCCTCTCTTTTTCTCCTCTCTTCTTTCTTCCTTTATTCTTCTCTTCCTCTCTTTTCTTCCCCGACTTCTTCCCCCTTTCCTTTATACCTCTATCTTTTCTCTTCTCCCATCCTTCTCTCCCTTCTTTCCTCTTTCCTCCTGCTCCCCTGGCCTACTTTCCTCCTCCTCTCTTCCTCCTCTTCTTTATATAACAGTTAGTGATACACTCTTTGCATTGTGAGGATCTAAAACATAAACATGCTTAATTTATTGGCAGAGATGAATGCAAAACAAATCCACAGTAAATCCCAAACTTGGCTCCTGGAAAGATAAGCTTTGTTTTTCAGAAAGAGCATTCCACATATGGTGCTGAGAAATTCATTTCAGGTGCCCCTTTGTCCCCAGGATGAAGTAGGTTGCATGCCCAGGAGCCTAATGGTTTACAAGTTGAGATACTCGCTGTGCCTCCTTTTGCTGATGATTTTATGACTCTCCTGCTCACAACATGATGGATTTGTGAGCACCTTGAGCTTTGAATCTTACATATATTTTATTTTACTTTGCAGCTGAGTGAAACCCTTCAGGCAGAGCTGTGAAGATATGGTTCTTAAATAAAATATTTTTCTACTGTACTAATAATTCACGCCTTTTCTACAACTCTCTTCTATACCCAGGGTCAGTGGAATACATCCATTTTTCTTAATTTTATCCTGCCTGTTTTTCTTTGACTTCCAACAGCTTTTTATGAAGGTACAACATGACTTTCTCTGGGTGCTGGAATTTGGAAGAGGGCTGAGGGCTGTGGAGGAGTAGGAATAAGCTCTCACTTTTCCCCTATCAATCTGTTAACAATAGTCTTTTAATGATTTGAAATCATTTAGTCTCTCAGTCAAGCACAGAAATCCTTGATCTTTATCTCTTTGATCTATAACCAGCTTGCTCCAGAGATCCCATCTCCACTTCTTAACATGTGAAATATTGGATTACAAACCCACACAGGAGGTGAACATCACAGTGTCAGCATCAGGATGTCAGAAAACTCAGAGTGAGTGTGGGCTTCACTTGTGTCCGCATATATCACGGCTTTCTTTGATATGACAGGGCTGTCAGTCAACAGAAGTATCTAGTTCTACTAACTCCCCTCTTTTCAATGTAAGCCTGAATGTATGGGCATGTGTGTGTGTGTGTGTGTGTGTGTGTGTGTGTATGTGTGTGTGAAGGTGGGGTGTGTACATGTGTACACATGTGAATAATATGCATCTTTCTTAATAATTTTTCCACGGTGTTCTTTGAGGCAGAGTCTCTCAGTCAAATACAGAACTCCTTGATTTATAGCCAGTCTTCTTAAACATCTTGCTCCAGAGATTCTTCATCTCCTAAGACTGCAATTACTGATGGGCTTCCACATCTTCTTCAAATGTATGTGGGTTCCTGGGATCTGAATTCTAGATCTCTTGCTTATGGCAGGAACTTTAATCACTGTTTCATCTCCCCAGCCTGAATTGCTTGTATTATATTAAACTTCTCAATAATGTGTCCAGCCTGTTAATCACTTTTAAAATTAAAGCACAAAATTGTAGTTGGAGAAGTAAATAACCCCAAAAAGTAACAAATTAAAAAATTTTCTAGAGATTTATTTTGTCAAATACAAGAGTCTCTGAGCATGAAGGCTGCTTTTCTTGATGTAAGTTGTGTTGTTTCTTTAAAATTCCAAGATTGTATTTCTGCTGCCTATGCTGCCATGAGTTCTAGTTAAGTGACTGGGTTTTCTTAGATACTGTTTCTCTTCCAGTGACTTCGGTTAAAGAACTCTTTCCTTTCTCTTTCTGTTTATCTCTGGTCATCTCAGATGAAAGTGCATGCATTTAATCCTTATACCCTTGTTTTTTGTTTTACTGGTGAGTGTCATAGCCTGATTTTTGTTACTATCACAAATATCTGAGACCAGGTTATTTTTAAATATTAGGAATTGCCCAAGAACAGAGTGCCAACATCTAGGAAGGATCTTCTGCCTCATACGTGGCATAGGAGATCACATAGCAGGGGTGGTAGAGTTGCCAGCAGCATCTGCTCCTTATAAAGCCCCTAACACCATCATGGTCATGAGTTCCTCTGAGTCTGTTTCCTGAAAGCCCAATTCCAAATGCCACTTACCCATGAATTTGATTTTGGCTTTATTCATGTTTCATTTTTAACTAATGTTTTTGAAAAAGCATACAGTAAAACTAATTTGGCAATGGACTTAGAGGAAAAGAATCATTTTAATGTTCATCTAGAAATTATTTATTCTGTTTATATATATATATATTATAATATGAGTATATCATTTCCTTCTCTTTCTCATCTTTTTCCCTCAGATTATTCTGAAATCCCACCTCGCTCTCTTTCAGATTTATGGTCCCAGTATTTTGTTTATTATTGTTAGTTGTGTGTGTGCGTGTTTGTGGCATGTATGGTGTATGTGTGTGGTGTGTGTTCATGGTTTGTGTATATGAAATGTGTGTGTACATGTGTATGTATTTGTGTATGCTGTGTGTATCTGTGTGTGTGGAGAGGGGGGATTAGATTCTAGTATGGGACAGTTTTTGTCTGGTCACACAGTTCCTATTAAATGCTCTGGATCACAAAATAAAAAGATACAAGAATGTGGGAAAGGGATTTGTAGAG
Organism: Micromys minutus; assembly: GCF_963924665.1. Taxonomy (NCBI): domain Eukaryota; kingdom Metazoa; phylum Chordata; class Mammalia; order Rodentia; family Muridae; genus Micromys; species Micromys minutus. The sequence goes on along the minus strand of NC_137972.1, from coordinate 44,164,212 downwards.
AAGAGAGGAAGTGGACAGGGATGGGAGGGAGATAAGAGAGGGTCAGGAATAAGAGTAATAAGAATGGATTCATAAATGTATAAACTTGCTAATGAGCAACTTTAATTAGCAACTCCTCTCGAAAATCCTACCATAGATTATCCCCTGCATGATAATTAATTCTATCAAATATGAAAGTGTGTACTCTCTATTCCTTATCCAGTAGTTATTAGAATTATATGAACTTCTTTTTTTTAATTGAACAACTTTATTTTAAAAAACAAAGATTTTAAGCATTTTTGCATAGAAGTATACAAATACATTTTTGTCAGTACTTGGTTTTTTTTTTTAAAGGTTTGATAGTATGCATTACAATCTTACTAGTTACAATTAGCATAAAGTACATGTAAAACAAGATGTAACCTGGGATTAGTCAAAGTTTTCTTGGTGTGTAAAGATTAAGCATAATGGTTTTTCATTTTCTTTTTTTTTTTTCTTGAATTTCATATAGTCTGTGAGTTGTTTCTGGGGTATACGAACTTCTTAAGAAAAAAAATTATAGTGCCAAAGTTAAGATATTGAATCAGTTTCAATCTATAATGTCTTAAAAATATATGAGTTGATAAAAATACAATATTAAAAAACAGTTAGGAAAGAAGTTGTCAAGATCAGAATTGAAATAAGTAAAATGGGCACTGAGAAAAATTGTACAGAATCCACGACACAAGTATTCGGCTGTATGAAAACATAAGATCATATAATTAATTATAAGCATACATCCACATGTTTGAGAATCTAAAAGAAATGAGCAAATTCACTTCTGTACCTTCGCTATTGAGAGTAAATGGTAAAGGAAAACAAAGTAGGAACAGTTTAAAAACAAACAGCAGCATTGAATGACTGATAGCAAGTCTCCCATCAACGAGCCCAGGACCAGATGCTTCCCTGCTAATATCTACTAAATATTAACAGAAAACCAACTCTAATTGTACTTGTTATTTCTGAAGAAAAAGAAGAAGGAATTGCTTTAATGAGTTCTGCAAAGTTAGTGTTATCTTAAAGCCAAGATCAGGTAAGAGAACCAAATCAACAAACTAGGAGATGGCTAGGGAGATGGCTCAGTGGGTAAGGTGCACGGGGACCTGAGTTCAGATCCTTAGCACCAAGGTACAAGCAAGACGGACTGCACCTGCAATCTTAGTGTTAGGGAGGCAAAAAAAGATGAGGCCAGCCAGTCTAGTGAGATCTAGATTTAGAGAGAGGCTCTATTTCACAGCTATACTCACACAGAGACACAGAGACAGAGATAGACAGAGATAGGAAGAGATGGAGAAACAAAAAAGCAGGGAATTATAGATGATGTCAGTGATCAACACAGACGCAAAAATCCTTAGTACAATACTAGCAACTAGATATAACAGTACACTGAAAAGGTTGACTAAATAATTCCAATTAAGTATAAGGAGATTCATGAGAGAGATGCAAATAAGGTCTACCATATGCAAATCAATAAAGGTAGTACATCATATTATCAGGATGAAAGGCAAAACTCTACAAGATTTGTGTTGGAGAAAGGAACCTCTTGAAATTTACCACCCTGTTGTGACACAAATGCTGTATAAGGGAAGCACAGACAGAATGTACCTCAACCCATTAAGGCCAAAAAAGCAGTCACAAGCCTTCATGGTCTGCCCTAGGTCCTCTGCATATATGTTGGGATTGTTCATCATGGGGTTTTTGTGGTACTTATAACAGTGGGAGCAAAAGCTGTTTTTGACTCTATTGCCTGCTCTTGGGACCCTTTTCCTTCTTCGGGGTTACCTCATCCAACATTGATATGATGATGTGCCTGGTCTTCTTGCATCTTATTATGGCGTGTTCAGACATCTCTAGGAAGCTTGTTTTTGGGGGGATGCAGGATGGAGGAGGAGGAGAAGGAAAAGGAGAAGGAAGAGGAGAAAGAGGAGGAGGGGTGGATCTATGTGAGAGGAGAACCAGGGGGAGGGGAAGGACTGGGTGGATTAGAAGAAAGGGAGGCTTAGGTCAGATTGTGTGGATTGAGAAGAATAAATACAAGGGAAAAGAGAGAAACTAACAGTTGCATTGAACACAATGAGCTAAACTGAAAGTTTTCCTCTTAGATCTGAAACATGATATAGATATCTTTTCTCATCTCTTTCACTAATGATTGTAACCAAAGTCCTCACCAGAGCAGTCAGAAAATGGAAGAAATCAAAGATATCTAAACTTGAAGGAGAAGTCAAATTATTCAGGTGTGGAGGAGGCAGGAAACCCCAAAGACTCCACTAAGAATTTCGATGACTGAAATATCCAGACAGGAAATCCACAGACATCAGCAGCCTTGCCAAATCCCAACAGCAGGCCAGCTGAAATAAAAATCAAGAAATTAATTCCATTTATACAACAAAACTTACAGAAATCTCAGGATCAATTTAACTCGATAAGTCAGACATCACTACAATGAAAATCAAAACCTCGGTGGAAGATGGTAAAGGGAAGAGATGAAAGGCATCATGTTCACAGATTTGAAGAATTGATATTATCCAAATGTTTCTCTTGCCCAAAGTGATTTATAAATCATTTCAATTCCTCTCCAAGTGCTAATGACATTTTTTTTTCTCAGAGGACTGAAAACATCCTGAAATTCATATGAATCAACAAAATATTTAGACTAGCCAAAAGCTTTAACAAAAAGAGCAAAGGCCTTACACTAGCTCCCTGCAAAATATACTATGAAGGGTTCTTAACTAAAACAGCAGACCATTACCACAAATCAAGACACCCAAACCAACAGAACAGATTAGGAAACCCAGAATCAAGTGCACACATTCTTAGTAGGTTGATTTTTGGTGAAGTCACAGAAGGTCTCTAAGCAAAATCTTAGTGTTTTCCATCAGTGATGCTGAGGATGTAAATACCTGAAGGAAAGAAATCAACATCTTCATGTTTTATTGGTTGTAAAACATGAGGTAATAAAGTGCAGTTTTAAACTATGAAACTACTAAACAAAACATGGAAGAAATGCTTCAAAATATTGAAAGGGACAAGGAGCTTGGAGTCTAAAACTTCAAAAGCACAGAAAGAAAAAAACATGTGACAAATGAAATCACATTAGACAGAAAATCCTTTTCATAGCAAAAGAAACAATCAACAGAGTTTAGAGACACTGTACACAGTGGAAGAGGATATTAACCAATTATCTCTCTGACAAAGTGCTAAAATGTAGAACATATAACAACCTCAGTGGTCAAAAGATAAATAAGCTGACTGAAAATGGATGGAAGACTTAGATATTCCTCAAAAGAAGTACACCAAAAACACTCTAGGAAACACAAACAACCCCAACTGCCATAGGAAGAACAAGAATAGAAAAATATCGAAGTGACTCAAATATATGAATATAGGACTCCCATTTGATCCCGAAATCCCAGTACTGGGTACATATCCAAAGGGGAAAATGTTAATATATCAGAAAGGTACTGCTCTCCTGTGGTCCTTGTTCCACAATTCACAAAACCCAAGAAAGACAGCTGGATGAGGCAAATGCTGGCAACTCACGCGGTGAAATAGTACTTGACCATAAGAATTACATTCTCTAATTCATAAAATCACATCTTAGCCTAAAGATTGTTGTGTTGAGCAAAATAAGCTCAACACAGAAGGACAAGAGCTGCACTTTCTCTCGCTCACTTTGGGAGTCTAAAATTGCCCACGTTAGAGAGTTTGAGAGTGGGATGGCAGTGACAAGGGGCTGGGGACTTTAGGTTGTCAGAGGGCGAAGAAAGCTGACAGATCAACAGACTTTCACTTGTACTTGGAGGCAACATTACAGAGTTCTATTTCAGAGCAAGGTAGAGAGAGATAACTCTGAGACAGGCTAAACTTCACAAGGCTAGAACAAAAGATCTTATCAAAAGAGACGAGTTAGATAGTTTTTGTCACATAAGCTGATAAATAAGGAGATGGGGCGTTTTTAGACCAAATTAAACATTCCTCATCACGCATACATATTTAAACATCATGTATCACACATTTAACGTATCTGATTTTTACTCTTCTATAAAAGTAAGACTAAATTTAATTTAGATAAAACTAAATGAAAATGAAAGTATTCTCAAAAATGTAAAATTAAGGGACATATACGTAAGACACCTTGGGGACATCAGAGAGATAGCTAGTCTGCCTGTGGGAAAAGGGCTGCATTTTAGAGACAGGATTTCCTGTGGGAAAATGGAAGCAGCTTAGAGATAGAGAGGACTTGCAATGCATTCTGAATGACTATGGGTCAGATTTTGCTCAGTAGATAGAGAAAGAGGATAAAAATTACAACAAAGGCATTCTCAGGAGGAGGAACACTGGGCATGTATACATGAAGAAAGAACAAAGACATTTCTTCAGGGAAAACTCATATCCTGAGCTTAGAGCTGATGGGACAGGAACGCTAGAGACAAGCATTGATTAGGAGTACAATCCAACAGGACACTAACTCTTGACTTGTAGCTTCGAAGAGGATACACAGGAGAGAAGAGCAGGATAAAGAGGGCACCTGCCCTGTTATGCCTTTGGATCACTTCCTGGCTGGGTGTCATGACAGCTTTGTGTTAAGGAAAAAACTCTAAGGACTTAATAACTTCATTCATCATTAAACATTTGTAGCTCACTTTACTAAAATAATAATAAATAAATAAATAAATAAATAACTCAAGATTGGAAGGTCATTTGTGTAATTCTCTGAGGAAATAGGTTCCCTGACCCTGTGTGTCACCCCTAGACAGACAGACACTGTGTTAAGTTGCGGTGAATACCTTGCTCAAATCATAGTGGCCTGAGAAATAAGGAATGAGCCCTTGCTTATACAAAGTGGATACTGTAGATGAAAAAGAAAAGGTCACGTTGTGTGGGGAGCCGAATGCGGATGCCATTACAAGATGGCACTGGCTCCCTCACGGTTTGAGGTAAACAACTCCATATGTAGTAATGCTCTTGTCAGCTAAGGCACTACACCCTGCGCATGCACAGTACATAACCTATCTCCGGCCAATCCCGAGGCCTCTGGTGTCAGCAGACTGGTGACAACCAATCATGGCAAGCCCGTATGTGCTTCTCCCTATATAAGCGGACAGCTAGGATAGTTCGGCCCCCTCGCTTCCTGCTCTCCCCTTCAATCAAGAGGCTCCCATAAAGCGTGATCTGAGAAGAATCCTCTGGTGGTGGTCGTCTTTCCTAGCTGGTCGAGGAGCGCGCTGCAATGTTGGGAGGAGTGTTTGGAAAACACAGCACTAACCACTAAATATTCCTGTTTGGAATTACCAAATAGCCATCTTCCCTGACATTTTGCTGCCCAAATTGGTTGATCAACGAAATTCCAGATGGCAGAAAAATTCAATCTTTTCATTTCTGCCATGCCATCTTCAGAAAGTTATGCTAAGACTATATCCTCTTTTCAGTACTCCAATCTATATCCTCTAACGTATCTTCAAAGATTATTTCACGTCTTGAGTGATTATTTTGTGCCAGGTACTGGGCTGACCTTTTAGTTGCATATTTTCTCTTTGAATTGCTTTGAAAATTCTCTGTTGGTTTTAGCGTCTTCCTGACTGGCCAATCCTGGCTGTCTATGAATGACTGGACATTATATATTGACTTTTCAGAGGCTTCTAAAAGATACTTGGTAGGTAAGGGAAGATTAAAAACTGGATAGCTGCCACTGCCATCTCCATGGCTCACGCCCCACTGACTTGACCCCTGTATATGCTGAATGCTCTGTGCTGAGCACTGTACCTTCAACTTGTCTCCTGTTTTACAAAGGCATAGAGTAAGATGATGCTATTTGCTCAAGAAAGCCAGCCTCGTAAGAGCGATGCTGTTCATTCTGGGTCCAGCAGATACTAACAACAAGCAGTCTAACCAGTGAACTCGGAGAGCTCAGGGTGGAGTAGAAAAGGTAAGAATGTGGACTTTGATTGCCAGGTGAAATGAATGAACAGCTACACAAATGAGTAGCCAGCCTAGGACCTGAGAATTAAGGTTCACAAAAAGTAAGAATTTGATAGACTTTATAGAAATAGAACTTAGAAGATGGTAGAAACGAATCCAGCATGAGAAAAGAGACCTGCAATAAAAAAAAATCTATGCTTGTTTGTTGCAAGAATTGACATTAATAACCGAGAAACAAAGCAAATGAGCTGTCTTATAGGTTCAAGTGAAGAAATAATTTAGTGTTGGATTTATGGAAATTTCTCTATAAATTGGATATTTATGAAAAGGCATGTGTCAACTTATTCACTCAGTCACTTAATACTAAAAGAACACAGATTCATGTTAGGCATTAAGTAATAAATCTAGGCCAGTCTATGTGTATTCAGAAATTCATGGATCTAATGGATGTCTACCTGGGCTTTATTCATTTCTTCATTCAGACATGTACAATGATTTCAAAGTCTATGAAAATAAATATGAGAGAATAGAAGATTTATGAAAAAAGATGTAGTCATCAAAAGGAATAATAAAAATGATAAAGAATTAGACCCAATCAAATGTTGATATGGAAGGGGGAGGAGAACCTTGAGGAGAGCCTGCTGAGGGAAAAGAGAGCCTCAGAACATGATGTATGGATGCTATTTCATGTATGAAGAGGGGGCTACTCAGCAGTGCCAAAAGACACAGAGACACCAAGGCTAGTCAGAAGCATCTACAGAAGGATTTTTGGAAGTTTCTGGTCTGTAGGGATAGGAAGGGGGAGGTCTAGATGATGTATTATTTACTTATTTTTCTAAAAAGCTGATAGAAGACAAACAGAACAAAATGTGGTCCTTTAGATCTGGGAGGGTCACAGGAAGGCTTTAAAAGTGGGCACAGGAGTTTGGATGGCTTGAGATAGATTAGTGGTGTAGTCTGATACCTGAATCAAATCCTCGGAACCCTCTGTGGAAGTAGAGAAAAGACTATGGAAAGTTGTCTTCTAAGCTCTCCAGATGGGCACTTGCACTCTCTCACCCCCCTTCTATCCCCTACACACACACAGTATAATCAAAATTATAATAAACTAGTAAGAAGGAGTCTTACTTTTTGTTTATGTGTGTATGTCTGGAGTGCATGCACATGCAACAATGCCTAGGTGGAGGTTAGAGGAGAACCTGTCTCTGGTCTCTCTTCTCACCAAAGCTTAGATCATTGAATTTTCATATCTATCTTAACTCAATAGGACCGCTTCTTAATACGATTATAATCCATTTCTAAAGGATGCCACATCCTAGAGTTCTCTGTGGGCCTTACATGTTGGTGGACCCCATCTAATCATATCGAATGTTCTTGAAATGGTTACTGCAGAGACTGAGATGCACATACAAAAGATGTCTCTAGTGAGGGACGTGTATAAGAACAAGAGGGCTTAGCATCATGCTTAATCTTGTAGACACAAGTCAATTCCCTTTTCTTTGTTAAATATTAGATTTTGAGAAAGCTTCACAGAGCATTAGCATGTGGCTTATACCACAATGAATTAATTGCAAAAATCTTTCCAAATGCTGTACAAGTACTCGGGCGAGTGCTTGAGAGTGCACACACACACACATGTGCGTCTATCTATCTATCTATCTGTCTGTCTGTCTGTCTGTCTGTCTGTCTGTCTGTCTATCTATCTATCTATCTATCTATAAAAATCCAATATCTAAGCTTTTGTGAGGCAAGAAACCAGAGGCTATAGGCAAAATGTGATCTTGGAAATTTTCTTTTTGCTGTGGGCAATGGGGCAGGGCAGAGGTGAATTTGACTCCATTCTTCTGTTACTCTGTCTCTTTTGTTTGAGGTAGGGCTTCTCACTGGAGCCCATCATTTTAGCTAGATTTTCTGGCCTTGTGGAGGCACAAGGATGTCTGAAATCTTCCCCCATTGCTTTTCCACTTTATATATGGAGGTAGGGCCTCTGAATTAGACCCAGAACTCACTGGTATGGCTAGTCTTTACAGTAAAGTCATCTTCATTGTGAGGATTCTTCTATCTCTGCCTTCTTATAGTGGAATTAAAATAAGGTTACCATACCCACCAGGCCTTTTGCATGGCTTTTGGGGGATGGAAATTATATTTCCCATGCTTGCATTGCAATGGTTTTAACCCCTGAGCCATCACTGCAGTCCAAGTTGGTTCTAGTCTATTGTGATAGAATAGTTTAACTGTCTATCTTAATCTGTTTCCCGAGCTCTGGGATGGATTGCAAAGATTACATTTTCCATTTCAAACTGCAATTAAGTGTAACCATATAGCCACACCCTTATTAACAGAATGGGCTCTAAGGTGACAGGCATGACAGGTGGTACTGTTAAACCCTAGGCAGGTTTCCTTTTAGCAAGCCAGAACCCATGGAAACCTTGCCCTCCTGGACCCTGCAGGCACAAACACAATTTGAGGAATGGCAGAGCAAAAGACTTAAATGAGACTTTCTGAGCATGGAAAAGAATCAGCCACTCGTGGGGGATTTTCCTTCCAGACTATTATCCACGGAAGATAGAAACTTCTATGTCAGCTCAGGCTTGGACGAATGTCAGCTCTCTTTCTTCTAACAGCCTGGCCTTAGTCTAAATTAATATCCTGCCTCTGTTCTGTAGATGACAGGTGTCACTACCGTTCTATAGCAGATAAGGAATCATGGCTCAGAGAGAAATGGAGTTGCTTGCATCAGATCACACAGCTGATCAACACACTCTGCCAGAGTCCATAGTGGAGATTTCAAATATTGTGCTCCCATTGTCTCTATGACTGGCAGGCTCACAAAGGGTTGTGGGATACACAGGCAGGCTGTGTGTCACGGTATTTGTCTGCACAGGGAAATGTCCAAGGAGGCCAGACACCAACTTTCCCACAATGCTGCCTTTCTTGGAGACAACAGGTGATGGGCTGTTAGGATATGGTAACTTTCTAAATGGAAGGAACAATTAGATGATGTGGAATAACTCCGGTGCAAGGCGACTCCTTCAGAGGCCCAGACGCCATTTGTTGTCTAGAGAAAACAGATTTTGGGTGTCGAGATTTACTTCCGAGTCAAAAGAGTGTGCGTGCAGTGGTGGGGTAGAGGTGCTGACTGCTAAGGCACAGATGGGAGAGCAAGATGCTCACACCAGCTGGGCATTAAGGAAAGCGACCACAGATATCAATTTTACATTTCTGCTTCAGTAATGCACCAGCTAGACTGACCACAGAGAGCCTTGTGGCTGGGACTATCATTTTAAAAACTTGAGGACTGGTATTAGAACACTTTTTTTTTTTTTTTTTTTTTTTTTTTTTTTTTTCACACAGGCTCATCTGTGATATGTAGAGAGAGCCACACGAAGGACAAAAGTCAGTTTATGCATGGGGGCCCCTATTACCTCAGCTTCAAGTTATGCCTGCTCATGAAGAACAGGTGTTAGAAATAAAATCAAGGGGGAAAGCTACCAGGAAGTCAGCCCCTCTAAAACCGTCTCGAGAAATTCTAAAATTACTCTTCTTAGACAAATTGCTCCCAAAAGCTGAGATAATTTTTTATCTCGAGGGTGTATAGGGGATACTAAATCTTCTTGCCGACACAAGCTCATTTGGAGACAGGCTGGGGATTCCATTAATCATGTATGTGGGTCTCAGGATGCTATATGCTACATTAAAGGTTAAATCCGGGAGTGTCAGGGAGACACTGCCTTTGTCTATGGTGAGGACACAGAGGCAATAAATGCTGGGAGAGATATTTTTATTTGAAAAATCTCTATTATTATTATTATTATTATTATTATTATTATTATTATTATTATACTTTTTATTGATTCCCTCTGAGTTTCATATCATGTCTCCCTGTCCTCTCATACCTGCCCTTTGCCCTTGCAACCTCCCTCCAAAATACATAACATACCAACGAACAAACAACAGCAACAGAAACAAAGCATAGAAAACACCTCATCATGGAAGCTGTGTTGTGTCACAGTGTGTCCCACAGTGTATCCCTCCGTCCACACAGCTTCACTTGCAAATGTTCATTGCAGTGAGTCACGGGTCTGGTTCGAACTCCGTGGCTTCTGTGACACCACCAATATTAGATCCTCATCAGTACTCCTCCCTGTTATCCTGTTGGTGCCCTGTGTCATGGAGATCCTGAAGCTTTGGAACAGCAGGGCTGGCCTTTTCCAACATCCTAACTATTTGCATCTGATGGAGATTTTAGGATGAGCTCCTTCAGAGATCCCTGCCTGGGTGGCAGCTGAACTGGTTGGTGCACAGGCTCGCCTCTATCTGCACGTCCACGGCAAGCTTTCCAGCACTGTCTGGCTAGGCCACCCGAAGCTGTCATCAGCAGGAGACAGAGTACCCATGTCCCCAGCACCATCTATAGGGTGCTGCCCAGTCAAGGGGCCCTCTTCCCCAGCGTGTGAGAGGCTGGACAGATCCTGAGCTCTCGTGTGCTCTCGCATCCTCAGGGCTGGCTCTCCCATGCCTTCGCCATCAGGGCCCGCTCCACTTTGTTGCCCAGGCGAGGTTGAAGGCCTGCTTTCTGAAGAGGTACAGCAGTGATGGGGCAGGGCTTTCTTTTCTGCTTTCAGGACCCCAGGGCCTGTTCTCAGGACTGCTGCAGGTAGGGAGAGGAGTGGGGGAGGGAAGCAGGGGAAGAGACTTTCTTATTAAGCCATGTACAGGAAAAAAGCCCACTGCTAAATAGAAAGAGGCCAGCACTGAAGCCAAAGCACCACACTCATTTGTGTAAACCATCTTTCGAGATGCAGAATGTAAAAGATTTAAGGTTTAGTGAGCGCCAGAGGAATGCATCTGTGTATGTTTGTGTGTACACATAGATTTTAAAAGAAAAGTGAGACACATATACACAGTTTAGAGTACTTAACATCTTAGAGTTTTCTAATGGTTTCTGAACCTCAAATGTGCTTTGGTAAATTCATTGCTTTATTCAGGCCAGTGAGATGGCTTAGCAGTTTTCTGAGCAAACCTAACAACCCAAGTTCAATCCCTGCAACCCTTTTAACCAAAAAGGAGAGAACCAATCCCACAAAGCTATGCTCTGACCTCTACATGCACAGTGTGGCATATGTGTACAAAAGTGGGACCGTGAAAGGTAGCTTAGTCGCCAGCTGAGCTAAGACTAGAAACCTGGAGACCCTGAACAGACAGTAGGGGTTTTGCCTGACTCCTGGGCACCAGGCCCCTGTCACTAGCTACAGTCCCCCACCCCCATAGATTTGTGGCCATCAGTCATATAAGGACAATGCCCTAAGCCCTTCCATGTGTAGAGGATGTGAGCCTATGTCACATAGGCTCGAGACACATCTCCATTTTAATGGGTACCTAAAGGCCTGGAGGTCTTGACCGATAAGCTTTTTTGTTCCCAGACACTCTTCCCTACAAAAGGTACTAATCTCAGGCCCACCCTGAGAAGTGGGGTACGGTTTTATTCATCCACCTTCCACTATGACAATAAGTGCCTTAAAACCATGGACTCCATCTTTTTATCAGAATCTGCTGTGGGGAGCCATTAGAGAAGGCCTTTGCCTACAGAGACGACTTCTAATATCCTGTAGAAGGTCATTTTGTGCTCCCAGCCATGGCTGTCACCAAACTCAAGCCTCAAGCGAAAGACTCTCCCTTCCAGACCATCCTGAGCTTTTCCCTCTTTTCCCCCTGGTCCTGGGCCAGATCCAGTCCATGGGCTCCCACTCCTTTCTCTTCAGCATCCAGCGGTGCCTGGGTGTCCGAGAGCCTGGGAACAGGATGACCCCAGCCTCATTGCTGGCCCAGGGACCTCCAAGCCAGCTCCTGCTGTCTTGTCCCTCAGACTGAGCTTTCCCACCCCTGGAGATATGACCAGGCTTCCCTACAGCCCAACACCCACCCAGTGACAGTGTGGGGTAAGCGCTATCAAACTTTCAGTCCTGGCTCCCCAATCGGCCGAGCCCTGTGGTGTAGTAGATCTCAGATATGGGTTCCACACAACCCTACACACACACACACACACACACACACACACACACACACACATACATACATACATACAGGTATACACACAGAAGCATATATACACATGCACATATGCACACATGTTTAATCACATATGTGCATATACACACAAAAAACCATACATGCATATGCACACATATATACACACATAATACACATGTATAAGCACATGTATAGCATATATATATGAAAAGCATATGTGCATATGCACTTGTATATGTTTCTGGTGCGTCCAGATGTTCTCTTTATTCTTTCTGTGTGTCCTTCTGGAAAGTAAGTCACAAAACCTCCTTCTGGTTTTCCCTGAGGTGTATGTCTCTAGAATTCTGCCCATGATGGCCATATGTTAACACACACATGATAACACACACACACACACACACACACACACACACACATGTATGCACATTCACACATATGTATCTTTCTGAGGATTTCAGTGTCATATACCTACAATGATTGACAACCAATTTTCTGCATGGAATCAAGGTTTCTTTGTTGACTAGGATTTTTTTTTTCCATAAAAGCAAATCTTTCTCAGTTCTTTATCAATAAGCCACCAGCATTTTCTGTTATACCAGGCACAAATGAAAGGAAGAAAGCCAAGTTCACTCATTAGCGATTTCATAAATACTTTGTTTAACTAGCAAATGTAGAGGTGACATTCTGTCACAACAGATCTGAGGTATGTTCTTTGCCTTCAATTAGCTCCTGTGTCACTGCTCTTTGCTTTGAGCTGATCAGATGTGAGGAAGTAATCAACTGCTCAGACCCGACTTTAGTCAAATCTAAAATAAATCATGGGATAAAGACATTCTCTTAGATTACCTTTCAAACATTGACAATCAAGGCTGGGAAGATTAGAACTTTATCTACCAAATTAGTTGCATTCATCTCTTGAACGGGGGCTGCCAAAGTGTCAGAAGTCAAACTGATCAGAGCCAAGAAATATTGAAACAAGAAAAGTCAGGGGGGGAAATAGAAATGTATTTAGCGGAAAGAGGCACAGACAAAAAGTGGCAAACAAGCACCTTGTAGTTAATCCCTAGTGGGAGGATGAGCCTTTGCCTGGGTACCAGGCACATATACACTTGCAGTGCATCTGAGCAGCTTCAAACATTCTGGCTTTAGGATTGCTAAGTCTTCCATCTATACATTGACAAAATGCAAGTTTGGAGCAGCATATGGGCCTTTGTGGCCCCGCTCCTCTCCTCCACTCAAACAGTATCAGAGGATGTTGCACATTTTATTATTTGACTGACAAGCACTCAGGAAAGAAGAGGTAGCTGTTGTAGAGGACATGGCTCAGTTGTGTTTGAACATCACGCACAGAGTCCCGGGTCAATCCCAAGTACTGGATAAAGTGGTGGCACACGCTTGTGATCCTAGAACTTGGGGGGCAGAGGTAGAAGAATCAGAAATTCAAGGTCACCCTCAGCTACACAGCAAGTTTGAAGCCAGCCTATGCCACGTGAGTATGTGAGTCATTGTATCAAAAGTAATACACAGACAAAACAAAACAAACACCCAAATATCAACAACAACAACAACAAAATGAATGGTTTAAAAAAATAGGTAAGACAACAATTTATTTTCTAGATCCCAAAATTATGTTAGTAAAATGTAGTAGATTCTCACAGCTCCTTTCAATTCTTATTTTTGTTTTCAAATAATAATAATAATAATAATAATAAAGAATATTAGCATGTGTCTAATTCAAATGACAATCTGGAGGAGTCAGTTCTCAATGTACACCAAGTTTGTCCTAGGAACAAGCCTAGGTTGTCAGACTTCATAGTCGGCACCTTCATCCATTTGGGCCATCTCACCTAATTCTTACTTTTAATTCTGAGTGGTGAAGCTAAGCTTTATGTGCTATACTTCTCTAAGTCATTAGTTATTATAATAAGTTTGTGTTAAATATTTACTCATTTCTAGTTACAAAAATCCATTGATTTCATTCATTCCCCCCTTTCCTGAACCACATTGTTGGTTAGAGACAGGGGCGGTCTGGACATAAAATATGACCATGATGGGCAGAATTCTCCAGACATACACCTCAGGGAAAAGCAGAAGGAAGCTTCGTAACTCAGTTTCCTGAAGGACACACAGAAATAACAAAGAGAACATCTGGACGCACCAGGAATAGACATGGCTTGAGTAATTTGAGGAGGAGGCAAGTAAGGCAAGAGACACTTTGACCATCAGAATTCGCAAATGAGGACTGCTGTAACCTTCACCTGTGGGTGAATTCATAAAACAGCATGCAATTTTCTCAAAGTGAAACTCTAAGGTCAGGGTACTGGGGCCATTGGTCCTTCTCAGTTCTATGAGAGAACGGCCCATTTCTGCTTTCTCTCAGGTCTGTAGACAAAGCCATTTCCTCTCAAATCTCTTGACAACTATTTTCTTTTCTTTTTATGTCAAGGATGTTCATTTTGGCACAGGCCTTGCCCTTATTTTAATGCAATATTGTTGGTAGAGATCTCCGACTTTAAAGACTGGTCATTTACTGTAGAACTAGACTTAGGCCTTCAATTCAACCCATACCTCATATTGTTTTCTCCCTCATGAACCAAAGTCCTTAGAGAGCCATCTGCAAAGCTGACAATTCTCTTTATTCCTCATTTATGGTTCATGGAACAATAACAGTGACAATAAAAATCAGTGTCAAAGGTAACATGTAGGAGGCTTGAAATGTCATCCTGGTCTTCAGGTTTCGAAGCCCCCTGTCTTCCCACTCAATGACAATGGTCAAGGGGTGTATACTAGAAATTGGTGAGCATCTCCGCACACATTAGGTCTTTGGGAATCAACAGCTTAGTCTCACCGGGAACTATGACAAATGCTGAAAATGGTGAATTTTTTACATAAAAGGTGAAGTTAGGAAGCACATACAGAAATACCACTGGGGCTATGTTGTTTGATTCTGTTGACCAAGATGACCTGGATCTTGTAATTCTCTTCCTTGGCCTCATCTGTGGTAGAATTTATTTGGTGTTTTAGTTTTTGAGGGCGGGGTGGGGGTACTTTTCAAACCATTAAGGAATAGTTAAAAAGAGTGAAGACCTCCCTTGTTGGAAAGGTTAAAAAAAAGAAAAGAAAGAAAAACAACAAAACCAAACCAAAATCACCTTTCAAAGAGGACCACTAACCAAGAATAATAAAAAAAAATATAAACGCTCTGACAAATAAAAAAATTAGTCATGAGTAAAATCATTAATTTATTCATAACGTCTATACGAATTGATTGCCTTTTAGGGTGCAGCATTTTTTAAACGTTTTACTTGGCGCGGTTGCCTTTAGACAACAAACAAACAGAAGCTTGTGTGTGTATGTGTGTGTGTGTGTGTGTGTGTGTGTGTGCAGGAGTGATTCTCATTCTCCATTTTGATATTTTCAAATGTTAGAATTCATTTTGATTGTTCAAATTCATGCAGGCTGAGTGACATTTGCTTGTATGAGTAGATGTAATGATTTAGAAACAACGAATTGGGAATAATGGCTCACGGAGAGTGACGGTTCGGTCCTTTCCTTGTGTGAAATAATCGGTGTGAACAGTGAACAGACCGATTCCTCCGTATTATTAAATTTCTTGTCAAAATCTTACTTAAACCTCAGAGACAAAGATGGATTCTCCCTCTGTGACTGCGAGCAGTGAAATTTACTTCTCTGACATGCTGCCAGCTGATTTAGTGCTAATGCGTCTGCTTTTTATTGGCTTCGTGGAGAACATGGCGATCCTTGGCTTCTTTCACTCCGCATTGTCTTAGAGAAATATGCAATCTCAGTTGATACTGCAAGAAATTAGTCTCCCTGAGAAATATCAAGGAAGACTGATAACATTACAAAATAGGCATTTTTCATAGGCGTCTGGTGGCTGAAAATTCACCAAGCAGAGGGTGCATTGAGGTGATAATCAATACCTAGAATGTAAGACTAATGAAAAGGAAAAATGATAACCCATTCACAAGTTGACAAATTATTGTTCCTGTGATGACTCTGTGCTAAAGTCTGGTCTTCTATACTGTTCAACTTAGATCTATGATATAATATTTGATTCTTCTATTTATTCTGTTAATAAATAGCTTCTTTCTGAACACAACAGAGAAGAAAAACAAGAGTGTTTCAATATGTGGAACCACATACAATCTACAACATCTTGTAAGGCTCAACTCCAAGGAGAAGGAAAGGGAATAAGAAGCTTAAAGATGGCAGGAGAACCCAGCTATCTTAAGTGAGAGTTAATTGAAACTGGACCCGAGAATGCTAAAGAGTGGGAGATGGTAGACTCAAAGAAGGGGTTTCTGGAAGACAGAAGTATATATACATACATATGTCTCCATTCTCTCAGTGACTTGAGTAAAGATGAAAGCGATCAAGGCCATGGATAGTAAATCACCCAAGCGGTCTATTTCCAGGAATGAGTCTCGATGAAGTCAGTTGGAGCCATTTTATAGTCCTTGCTGAGAACTAGGCAGAACACAGTGTTAAGACACGCAGTTGAAGGCACTTCCCTGAAACCCCACGCTTGGAGCTGGAGAGGGGGCCAACTGCTGCGGGAATCTGTATGCTTTATAAAGCAACTTTTCTAAGGAGCTGACACCCAGCTGTGAGAAAGCAGAAAGAAAGCCCCAGGGTCCTTGATAACAACACTGTTGAAACATCTGTTCATGAAAAGCACTCACAGACCCCTCTGCAAATTGTTAGTAAATTTGTGTGTCAAATTGTGTGTCGGTGCCATAGGATCTCACTGTGTAGTCCTGGCTGACCTACTTGTTCCTTCTGAGCATAGGGATCTCAGTGATATCCAGTCTCTGCGACCTCCCCTGCCGTTCCCTTGCTAGTCCCTTCCTCCACCTTCAGTCCAGGCCTTCACCTACCTTCCTTCATCTTCCATCCCCTCTCTTCCCCCTCCCTTTTCTCGTTTTTTTTTTTTTTCCCACTCAGCTATGCACATTTATTTTTATCCACTGTGAAGTTTTCTGCTTCCTTTCAGGATATTTAAGATGTCAACCCCCGAAGCATTTCTAGGTGCAGGTGGACGCAAAGCTCTGTGTTCACCGTTTTCCTGGTTTTCTGCTCTACTTCTCCGTTTTGTCTGCAGTTAGGTGAGCGTGCTACTGAGTTCTGACAGAGGAATGCAGAACAAGCCCGGCCTGAATCCTAAAACTTTTCTCTCTCCCCTGAATGGTCACCTTTCCTCTTTGTCAGAGAACTTTTCACTTTCCACGCTCCTGTTACAGAAGTTAGGTCAGCCTGACCCATCAGAGCTACTTCCCAAACAGAGAATCCGAACACGAAATCTGCTGTATTTGCCTGTGTTCCAAGTCAAAGCAGAAAGCACTTAGAAACACATCAGGTTTTAGGCAGAAATTCCTTAAACCATGTCACATAGAATCGAAACTGATACACTTAGAGCTTTTATGGGCTTCAGGATTAATGGCATTAAAATTGTGAATAATGATAATCTCGTACACTTTTACAAATAATTTCTAAAGAGACATTCACATTCCAAATGTACACCTATATTCAAGTTTCATCCATTAAGGACACATTTTCATGAATCTTCCACAAAGAATTATTATTCTGAGAAGGTAATTTTCCTCTATATATTTGAAGTGAACTTATGAATAACTTCTTTTATTAGCATTTTGCTCTGAAATCCCCAGTTCTTTACAATAAGCCTTAGAGATTTCCCAAACCCTAACCAAAAAAAAAAAAAAAAAAGAAAGAAAAAAAAACTATCTTTAAATACATAGCACCTAAAAGTCAGGGAGAAATGCCATCTACCTATTATTTCAGCACTTGGGAGGCAGAGGAAGGGGCATATCTACTATTGTAAGGCATTTTGGTCTATGGAGTAAACTCTTGGCCAGCCAGGGTTACATAAGAAAACCTTGTCTCAAAAGACATATATGAAAAAAAATGCAGATGTTTAAGACTTACCCAAGAAATTTATATATTCATATTTAATTAATTAACTTTAATGTTTGTGAATAGTCCATTGATTCTAATGTGTAGCCTTAGCATCTGCAAGGTAACTGTGGGCTCTGGAGTTATGTTTAGCTTCTTCAGTGTTTTTAAGTATACTGTTCAAAAGTATCTAGCTTTGTTCTACCACAACGTCTACATGAAAATAGGTATCATACACATTGTTGTAGTTAGTCATTTTGCCTTTTAATTCATTTTCTGTCACCATCTTTAATATTAATCAGTAGATTTCTTTTGGATGGAAACAAATCGACCAACAGTTGAAGTCATTCACAGTCCAATGCATATTTACTATTCTTTATTATATAGATCAGAAAGCCAAAACCTTTTCCATTTTGGTAGAGTTTTGAATTGATAATGCTAACAAGGCCAAAGTTATTGACATGACGTTTTATCTTAAAAGAAAAAAGAAGAATGAAAGACAAAGCCCTACTTGAATTATAGGCATAGGCCAAGCAGCCATCTTGTGTTCATGAGGTAAAGGACATACAGTTGGAGGATGTGAAGATCAGAGTGCGCATGCTTGTTGATGTCACTAGAATGCCACACCCCCTTGGAAAGCCAACAATCATTTTATTAATATATGTTTCTAAGCTACATGCTATAATATTCAGTGACTCACAGCAAAATATCTTTGTAACTAAATTAGTAAGTTTATTTTTTTAATTGCTTAATTCTCTAGATTATAAAAGGTTGCTTTATCTAAAAAAAAAAAAAGAAGGCTATCATGAAAAATTTTGGTAGAAAATACTGATCACAAACAATACCGAACTTATAAACATATAGGTAGCTTGTTTAAAAATGTTTTAGATTTGTGTGTGTGTGTGGGGTATGTGTGTGTGTATTCCTTGCATGTAAATATACCATGCATATGCAGTACCCACACAGACCAGAAGAGGGTACCAGATTCCCCAGAACTGGAGTCATGGATGGTTGTGAGGTGCTCTGTAGGCTCTGGGAACTGAACTTGGGTCTCCTACAAGAGCTGTAGCATTCGGCCATCTCTCCAGCCCACACACTGGCTAGTTTATTAAAAAGTGAGCAGAAGCTATATGTATGAACTGAATGGAGGAGCTCCTGGGAATGAAGTTTGGAGATGGCCAGAAAATTGTAGTTTTTTAAAAAAAGTTTTTATGAACATATTTAAGCTTTTGAATGTGTCTTTATTTTAATTTTTTTCATATCTCTACCAGTCCTTTTTTTTAACATTCATTTATGAGATCTGTGTGACATCTCAGGTTGTAAGATGGCTTTTGGGGGTATCTAAATTATTCATTCAGGATTAATAAGCCTTTAAAATGAACATGATCTTGGATATTCATGGGTTTCATGAATTCATGATGGGCAGGATGGCCCTTATTGCAAAGATTGCACACTGTGTTCGTCATTCAGGGATAGTCTTTGATGAATTAAATTAAAATGGACTCAGTTGTCAGGAGCTATTGAATGATGTGGAATTCTGTATATTTAAAATATTACCTTTTATTATGCATACCTACTTCAAAACCAAATAGCTGTGTTCCATAACCGAATGAGTTTTGGAGCACAAGTTTGTTTTTTTTTTTTTTTTTTTTTTGGAATGAAAATGGGTCTATAAAGCATTTATGACCAAGTTCAGAATCTAAGGTTAATACAAAAGGGGTTGAAAGCAATCACCAGGTAAGTTAAAATTTAGCATAAACAAAGATGGGGAAATAAAATGAAGAGGGGTATGGGGCAAAAAGGGATTCAAAAGGAACATTAATACTTCTTTTCGCATAATGAGCCTGCGCATCCAGCAGTAGTCGTGAGTAACTGACAGAGGCTCTTCAGTTCACACTAGAGAAGAGTGATAATAAATAAACGTCAGTCTGCAGATCTGTGGGTGTTCTGGACTTTTAAAAGATCCACAAATCAAGTGCTTATAATGTAAGTTTCAGGATGAGGGACGTGCATGTGGGGCCTGCATCTAATTTCCTCCCTGTCCTCAGGAAAATATGTGCCATGTCTATTGCAAAACAAAAACAAGTCCAGGAGAGCTATTTACCACACACCAGTGAAAATCAAGATCCACAGAAACCGCCTTTTAAAAATACCGTTAGAGGAATTTAGGAGCGAGGAGACTCATTATCGGCGTTTCTTTACAGATTGCCGATGTGCCTCTGTTCGTGCATGCTTGTTTCCTTCAGCAAATCCTAACGAGAAATAAGATGCATATGCATGATCCACGCAGTGCTACATGGGATGCTTTATGCATACATTTGCCAGCTTCCTGTCAGCCTCACTGAGTGCATGAGCTGGGTGAAGGTTCTGTGGGAGACTTCAGCCAATTACAGTCTCTGGTGAGTAGCAAAGAAGTCAAGGTCATTTGTCAGGGTCATTTGTCATGATAACTACTACCAAGAGCTGATGACATTGTCTTGGATTGTGAAAACACAGCTCCCATTTCTCTGCTCTCAAAGACCAACAGTGTTTGGGTGGGTCTTTGTGTGACAACTGGAAAGCATGTTTTATTATTTTCTCTAAGAGGTCTACCTGCTCCTTGTCCACAAAATAAATGAACAATCCTCATTTATCATTTGTTATTATTATTTATAATATTTGTATGTGTGTGACTGTGTGTGTGCATATGCTTGTGTGTATGTGAGTGCAAATGTGTTTGGTATTCCTGTGGAGGTCAGAGGACACCTTTAGGAGTTGACTTTGTTCTCCTGTGTTTTATTTCATGTGTAATCTTTCTTACACTTGTTCCACTGTATACTCAAGGCTAGCTGGACCATGATCTAGATGGCTTGCCTGTTTCCCCATCTCTTTTCACTGTAGGAATGCTGGGCTTAGTGATGCCAACAACTGCTTATGGCTTTATTTATTTATTCATTTATTCATTTATTCATTTATTCATTCACTCATCCATTCATTTATTCATTTATTTATTTATTTATTTATTTATTTATTTATTTATTTATGGATCCCAGCAATTGAAATCAAGTTGTTAGTCTTGTGTGGTAATCACTTTTGTTTTCTGATCCATAAACAGACCCAACGCACAAACATTTTTATAATTCTGTGTCAAATGTATGAACATAACAAGAATCCATGAGAGAGAGATGGGGGAGGGTGGGAGGGAGGGAGAGAGAGAGAGAGAGAGAGAGAGAGAGAGAGAGAGAGAGAGAGAGAGAGAGGGAGGGAGAGAGAGAGAGAGAGAGCATGCCATATATCACTGAACATTGTTGGCAAATAGTTCTGGCCCTAGTTCTATGGAGTGTAATGCCAAGTGTAATTGAACTTCATTCTCACAAAGCTAAACAGTGCTAGTGAAATCTGACTTCAATTTATTTGTCAGTGTGAAATACCTAGATTTAAATACTGACTGGCTGTTTAGACTTGGGCTGTTCCCAGTTGAAGGTGAATGTGCATCTCCTTTTCCTGATGTTTTGGAGATGTACTGGACCAACTGTTCTTTGATAGTGAAATAGAGGTTACGAAACTGGTAGGGAAAAGACTGTCTGAACTTGTTAAATAGTACATTTGTAACATTAAACTATATCTGTGTCTCATTAGATTAGAATGAGGTATGATAGGCTTAGTTTCTTATGCTCATTCACCAGAATGTAATCTATGAGCTCCTCAAGTGAAGGCATACAGAGCTCTAGTAGCTTTGAGCAGATCATGACCGTGAACAGTAGATGGAGTCTTAAGTGAACATATGCAGTTGATGTAGGCATAGCCCTGTTAAGGGTCCCAATGTCTCAGAACCATATGAACTGGTAAAGAACACTTCACCCCCAAACACACATTTCCCCTGCCTATCAGGCAAGGAGCATCAACAAGGTCTTCCTCTGGTGAAAACACAATGTTTATAAATTATTGACCATGTTATAAAGCTTGAAAATTCTAGCTTCTCTTTTCCTAATGGCTACAACCAGAGACTGGACCCTACGAAGAATTCCTACCAACACTAACACACGTCTCCTTTTTGTGCTGTATGTTATGAATGCACTGAGTTTCCAGGTTTTCTAGTAGGTACCCTCCATCAGAGCAAGGACAACCCATTTAACTCCAAATGTATTTATTGTTGTTCCACAGCTGACCATTTCTTCATTTCCACGTTTCCCTGCTCAGGTTTCCAGGACAAAGAAGTACAGGACAGGAAGGACACATCACATGGCAGTGTGATTGTTTAGGTAATTTCGGTTTTATTCATTTATTTTCACTATTAAGAATAATAAATAGGATTAAGCTTCTGAGGAAGGGGAAAGACCTTACATGATACACAGATATCTAGCTACTCTAGGAAAATGACTGATCTGTAAGTCAGAATGTCCAGGCATGAAACACAACTGGCTTAGGATATTTGTTTAAACAAAGTTTAAGAAAAATTATGCCAGAGTTTATAGGATCTTATCTAGTTACTTTTGCCTCAGTATGAAAGCCTATTGAATTTTGGAAACCTCAGTTACTTTAATATTCTCTCTCTCTCTCTCTCTCTCTCTCTCTCCCTCCCTCCCTCCCTCCCTCCCTCCCTCCTCCCTCCCTCCCTCCCTCTCTCTCAATTCATACACAATGCAGGCATATGAATTTCCTTATTAGCCATAATGTAATTATATGAAGAAGTCTCTTAGACTTCTAAAAATAAATCTTTACTCCTGTTTCACCTGGCAGGTCCAGTTATAAAGTAGATCTTTATCTCTTTAACTTGAAAAAAATGTGTTAGGAAAAAATAATAGTTTCCACATAAATATCCTTCAGTGCTGTTAGAATCTTCACCATCTGATTTTCTATGCCCCCAAAGATATGATTTGTTGTCCTAGACTGGCTGACGGTTCTGGGCTCTAATATTTCCTGCAGAGCACGTGTCTGGACACATTTGCCTAGCTATTCCCTTGTTTTTCTGTAAGTCACTGACATGGCTCCTCCAACCCTTTTGTCTGCAGTAGACCATGATGGTTTTTTACAGGAGCTTCATCCACAGAGAATAGAGGATGCTGAGTTTTTTGTTTCTCTTTTGGGATCTAATTGTTTGGACTGCAGAAAGCAAATGTTTATTTTTCATTTCCAGTTTGTTTGTTTCTTCAGTCAATCATTTCTTCATTCCCGTGTTGCCCTAGTCGGGTCTCCAGGACCAAAAATACAGGACAGGAAGAACACAGAACAAGGTGATTTGATTGTTGAGGCAATTTCAGTTGTATTTATTTTTTACCATCAAGAATAATGAAGGTGGGGCTGGAGAGATGGCTCAGTGGTTAAGAGCACTGACTGCTCTTCCAGAGGTCCTGAGTTCAATTTCCAGCAACCACATGGTGGCTCACAACCATCTAAGATGGGATCCGATGCCCTTTTCTGGTGTGTCTGATAGCTACAGTGTACTCATATAAATAAAATAAATAAAAATTCTTTAAAAAATAATGAAGGCACATGCAGAGATCTTCTGAGTGAGTGGTTTCCCTCATCCAGTGATACTACTGTGGTGCTTGTTAGATTTATTCTTGAAAATTATCTAAGCCTACTTTTTAACATGGTCTATTGCTGTATTTTTGTTTGTAATTCTCTTTAGAAGTGTTTAATAATATATAAGACTTGCCCATGTTTATGGAATGTTATATGATATTCAACTGACATGTTCATTATCTGTAATGGTTAAGACCAGATAATTGCTTCTTTTATCTCTTTAAAGTATTACAATTTTCTGTGTTAGAAACTTTTGAACTCTTCTAGTTTTTTACAAAGTATGCAAATTGTTGTTTATGATATTTAAGAAAAGGGATTTTACGTCTTATGAAGTATACACTGTGTTCTTCTTGCCCTTGACAAAGAGTTGTAAATGGTCTCTGTCAGACAGCAACAATTCCTGAAACAGTTGAATTAACACAGTGATCTAGGGTAGTTCTTATTGTATGAACTCTGAAATCCTAAGGTATTTTCTTTCTCCTTCTATCTTCTTAGAAAGAATGTGTTAGCTGCTCTTGTTGCTGGGACCAAAATACTTGATAGAAACAGTGCGAGAGAGGAATGGTTGATCTGTGATCTCAGTTTCAGAGACATTATGGCCAGAAAGTAAGATGATGGGATCAATTTCACCTCTGGCTGTAACAGGGACAGGCCTATGACCATTAAACACATGCCTTTAGTGGCCTCTTTTTATTTCCCCAAAAGGAGTGCCACCCATTGGGGAACAAGCAAAACATGAACCAATAGGAGGCATTCCAGATTCACATCATAAGAAGAGTTTTTTTGTTTGTTTGTTTTTAGTATGGGGGTTTGATCCCATGTTACTTATATGTAACAAATGACTTCATGAAGATCTACCCTTTAGTTCAGCTGTGGAATAGATTCGGTCTGTATAGATGTGCCTTCTGCATTAGTAATTTCAAGGCAATATTGCCCAGTGTGGGATTGTTCAGAGTCCAGATTGTTTCTTTTGTCATGGTTGTTTAGTCAGTCATTCTAGAAATTCCAGAAGAACTTGGTAGCAATCTTATCATGAAGAGTCAGGAAATATAATGTGACAAATAAAATATTTCCCCTGAGTTCATTTCTAGTTCTTTAACATTTGTACTTTGCGATCTCAGTCTTATTTTGAATTTCTTCTACTTCTGCTTGTTTGGGAAGTCAAAGATGATTTTTTAATGAATTGAATTAGCTTCTCTAAGTTACTAACTTAATGATGTTTGTATGTGGAAATCTTCCTGCATCTGTGAAGTTGCTCATTGGTCCTCTGTCTGGAACAAAGCAGTATGTATTGACAGAGTACAGGCATGCCAAATCAGTACTTTCCCTAGCTTATCTGGACTGTTCCACTCCTTTGTAAAAGAACTTCCAGGATAATACTGAGGATTGCCAAGAGACTGGGAGATATGTTCCTTGAAAAATATATAAGCTGTAGATCTTCAGAAGAATTGATAAAACTTTAATCCAAAATTTATGGCATAGTACACAATTGTTAAGATATAGAACGTGGTTGATGGGATGGCTCACTAAGTGAAGATACTTTCTAACAAGCAAGAGGACTGAGTTAGAACCTTGAGACCCACATGGTAGAAGGAGAGAATTGATTCTTTCAAGTTTTCTTCAAATTTCCAACTGCACGCTGTGCACTGTGGAGCATCAGCTCCACCCACCCTCCACTAACTCAGTAAATATCATACTTTTCAAAGGGAGAGATGGACATAAAAGTGAGCAGATCTACTGGTCGGGTCTCTCAAATCTCTGGGTACTATCTCCTTAGAGTGAATGCGAGTACTTCTCTTCAGCATTAACTCATCTCAAGGGGGCTTCAAGTTCCTAAATGTTTGCTAATTACAGGCCTCACAGTTCTTACTAGTTCTTAGGAAAATGGGTATTAGCTCCCTCTTACGTCCCTCTGGGAAGTCATGCCTATAATCTGTGTATTATCATATACATACCTTTCAGTTTCACTTTGAAGGGCTGTTCCTTCCTCTATTATCTACTTATTTTGAAAACAAAATCCTGAAGTATTTTTTTTTTAACACTTCAACTATGTTGTCTTACATTAAAAACATATCTCCAGTTCTTTGTCTACTTCTCTGTTCTTTTACTGGAATGTCTAGGTCCATAAAAGTCAACCATCAGGCCTCATCTTAAATACTCATTTTGTTGTGCATGTTCTTAACCCATTAACTCATTAAGTACCCAATGGACTTGGTCTCTTCTGTTTATGCAGTAAGAGCTATCAGTTGTTACATAATAAATGTGTTAAAAGAAATAACTAATATATGTAATTGAATCTAAAGCCAATATGGGATTTTTAATATTACATATGTGTACAACCATATTAAATTTTTTGTTTTCTGCAAAATACTGTTTAAATAGAGCTGTATATAAAATTTTGCTTACTTTTGCCACAAAAGTCTGTTGTTTACTTTAAAACAGGTTCTGTTATGGAACATATGTATTCAAAGAATAAGTTAGTTTATAGGCTGTGGGGTATTGATGAGAAATGTAGGAAATTTCTCTTAATTTAAAACAGAAAAGGGCAGATTTAAAATTTACTTTGAATTAGTATTGGGCACATTTCATTACCATGATACCATATTCAGCAAAATGAAATAATTCAACAAGTATTTGTTATATTTCAGATATTAGGTAAAGGTAAGAAGCAGAATGGTACATGAGTAAATGCAATGACTATGAAACAATATTTGGGATGGAGAGATAATTCAGCAGTTAAGAGCACTGACTGCTCTTCTAGAGGTTCTGAGTTCAATTCCCAGCAACAACATGGTAGCTCACAACTATTTGTAATGTGATCCGATGCTCTTTTCTGGTGTGTCTGAGGACATCAACAGTGTATGGTCATACATTAAATAAACAAATACCCACCCCAAATTAACAAACAAACAAAAATAATATTCACCCAAAAATCTGCCACTAATAAGTAATAAAAATATATAAATAGATCCTTAAAATAACATAATGATGTTATAAAATTTAATGTGTCTTAAAATTTTAGTTTTGGGTATTTGTGAAAATGATTAAAGTCAGTAAAGTTCTTGCCATATAGCACAAGGACTCATGTTTTTAGGTCTAGTACCCATACAAAATGCTGGGCACATTTGAAATCCTAGAATTTTAGACACAGATAAGAAACGTTCTAAAACTTGCTGGCTATTTGGTCTAGGCTAATAAGTGAATTTTAGGTTCAGTGAGAGACTCTGTCTTAAAGAGTAATGTGGACTCTCTCTTAGCATGCTTGCCTTGTGGGACTGAGCTTCTGCTAGATCCTTGGAATTTCATTCACAGCTGCTGCCAACCATTGTTGGGGCATTGGACTGCAGACTGTGGAAGTAGAGCCCACAGTTAAGAGACTTTGAATTGAAAAAAGACTTTGGAGTTCCAGTTCAAGCCAGAGTAGCACACCTCCATCAGGACTCCTGGCCTGCCTGCAGATTTCTAAGCAACCAGAGGAGACACAGGAGGAATACTCTCCCTCCTGAGTCCACAGGGGAGAGGCTTCCAGGAACTCTCAGGGCACAGGTAGCACAGTACAGTCTGGGAACTAACTATTCCTGCTCAAAACCAGAGCTGACCCACTGCCATCAGAACTCACAGTCTACCCACAGAGAGCTGAACACCCAGGAGTAATCTCTGGGCTGAGCCCATGGGCCCACAGGCCCACAGGAGAGACAAGCTCCAGACAGAGAAAACAAAATCACCTAGCAAAAACCTAAGAAACAGAAACCAAGACAACCTGGAAACACTGGAACCTAAATCTCCCACCATGGCAAATAGTGGATATCCCAATGTACCAAAACAAAGATTTGGACTTAAAATCATGTTTCATAATGATGGTGGTGGTCCTGGAGAAGCACATAAATAAATCCCTTAAAGAATTACAGGAGAACAGGAGAACACATATAGACAAGTAGAAGCCCTTAAAGAGGAAACACAAAAATCACTTAAAAAGCTACAGGAAAACACAACCAAATAGGTGAAAGAATTGGAAACAGAAATAGAAATAATAAAGAAATCACAAAAGGAGACAACCCTGGAGATAGAAAACCCATGAAAGAGATCAGGAATAATAGATGCAAGCATCACCAACAGAATACAAAAGATAAACGAGAGAATCTCAGGTGCAGATGATATCACAGAAAACATTGACACAACAGTCAGAGAAAATGCAAAATTCAAAAATCTCCTAATCCAAAATATCCAAGATATCCAGGACACAATGAGAAGACTAAACCTAAGAATAATAGGTATAGGAGACAGTGAAGACTCCCAACTAAAAGGCCCAGTAAATATCATTAACAAAAACATATAAGAAAACTTCTCTAACCTAAAGAAAGAGTTGAACATGAACATACAAGAAGCCTACAGAATTCCAAATAGAATGGACCAGAAAAAATTCCTTCCAACACATTACAGTCAAAACACCAAATGTTCAAAACAAAAAAGAATATGAAAAGCATTAAGGGAAAAGGGACAAGTAATATGTAAAGGTAGAGGGATCAGAATTACACCAGATTTCTCAACAGAGGCTATGAAAGCTAGAAGACCCTGGACAGACATCATACAAACTTCAAGAGAACACAAATGCCAGCCCAGGTTACTTTATTCAGCAAAACTCTCAATTACAATAGATGGAGAAACCAAGATATTCCAGGACAAAATCAAATTTACACAATATCTGTCTACAAACCCAGTCCTACAAAAGATAATAGATGGAAAACTTCAGCTCAAGGAGAAAAACTACACCCTAGGAAAAGCAAGGAATAAAAAACTCCTTGCAAAAAACCCCAAAGAAGAAAAACACAAAAACGTAATTCTACCTCTAACAACAAAAATAACAGAAAACAACAATCACTATTTCTTAAAATTTCTTAACAGGATCCAGCATTTTGCTGCATACAGGAAACTCATCTCAGAGTAAAGACAGACACTACCTCAGAATAAAAGGTTGGGAAAAAAAAACTTTCCAATCAAATGGTCCAAAGAAACAAGCTGGAGTAGCCATTCTAATATCAAATAAAATACATTTTCAACCAAAAGTTATCAAAAAAGACAAGAAAGGTCACTTGTTACTCATCAAAGGAAAAATCTATCAAGATGCACTCTCAATCCTGAACATCTACACTCCAAATACAAGGATACCCACATTCATAAAAGAAACCTACTAAAATTCAAAGCATGTATTTCACCACACACAATAATAGTGGGAGACTTCAACACCCCACTCTCATCAATGGAGAGATCACAGAAGCAGAAACTGAACAGAGACACTGAAACTAACAGAAGTTATGAACCAAATGGATTTAACAGACATCTATAGAACATTTCATCCTAAAACAAAAGAATATACTTTCAGCACCTCAGGCACCTTCTCCAAAATTGTCCATATAGTTGGTTACAAAACAGGCCTCAACAGATTCAAGAACACCGAAAAAATCCCATTCATCCTATCAGATCTCCATGGACTAAGGCTGGTCTTTAATAATAACAAAAAACAGCAAAAATCCTACATACACATGGAATCTGAACAATGCTCTACTCAATAATAACTTGGACAAGGAGAAAATAAAGAAATTAAATATTTTTTAGAATCCAATGAAAATGAAGGTACAACATACCCAAACTTATGGGACACAATGAAAGAAGTACTAAGAGGAAAACTCATAAGAAAATGAATGCATCTAGAGAATATCATCCTGAGTGAGATTACCCAGTCACAAAAGAACAGACATAATATGCAGTCACTGATAATGGGATACTAACCCCAGAAAGCTCTGAACACCCCAGAAACAACTCACAGAATGTGTAAAGTTCAAGAAAAGAAATAAAAAAGAGAAGAAAAAACTATTATGCTCAATCATTACACACCAAGAAAACTGACTAATTCTGGATTACATCCTGTTTTACATGTAGTTTATGCTCATTGTAACTAGTAAGACCTTAATGTACACTATGAAACCTTTGGGAAAAAAAAGCCAAGCACTGACAAAAATGTATTCATATACTTTTATGCAAAAATGCTTAAAATTTGTACATTTATTTTTGTTTTTTAAAATAAAGTTGTTCAAAAAATAAAAAAAATTATATCTCATATCTCTTTATGTTGCTCTCAACCATATATTATATAATTGGACTGTTCTACAGTCAACTAGAACACAGATTAAAAAAAAAAGAGGGAAAGTCATAGTTCTGAGTGCCTCCAAGAAGAAACTGGAGAGAGCATATACTAACAGCTTGATAGCACACCTGAAAGCTCTAGCACAAAAAGAAGCAGATACACCCAAGAGGAATAGATGACAGGAAATAATCAAATTCAGACCTGAAATCAACAAAATAGAAACAACAGACAAACAAAAACTATACAAAGAATCAAGAAAACCAGGAGCTGGTTCTTTGAGAAAATCAACAAGATTAATAAATCCTTAGCCAGGCTAACTACAGGGCACAGAGAGAATATCCAAATTAACAAAATCAGAAATGAAAGGGAAGATATAACAACAGAAACTGAGGAAATTCAAGAAATCATGAGATCCTACTACAAAAGCCTATATCCAACATAACTGGAAAATCTAGCGAAAATGGACAGATTTCTAGACAGATACCAGGTACTAAAGTTAAATAAGGACTTAATAAACAATCTAAACAATCCCATAACTCCTAAAGAAACAGAAACTGTCATTGAATCCTCCCAGCAACAACAAGAACAACAAAAAGCCCAGGACCAGATGGGTCAGTGGTGAATTCTATCAGACCTTCATAGAAGACATAATACCAATACTCTCCAAACTTTTTCATAAAGTACAAACAGATAAAACACTGCTGAACTCATTCTTCAAAGCCACAATTATGCTTAAACCTAAACCACACAAAGACCCTACAAAAAAAAGAGAACTTCAGACCAATTTCCCTCATGAACATCAAAGTTAAATTCTTGCACACTGAATCGAAGAATACATCAAAATGATCATTTACCATGATCAAGTTGAATTTATCCCAGAGATGCAGAATGGTTCAATATATGGAAATCAATGAATGAATTCACTATATAAACAAACTCAAAGGTGGGAAAAACACATGATCATCTCATTAGATGCTGCTAAAGCATTTAACAAAATTCAACACCCCTTCATGTTAAAAGTCTTGGGAAGGTCAGAAATTCAAGGCTTATACAAAAGCATAGTAAAATCATTATATGACAAACCAGTAGCCAATATCAAACTAAATTGTGAGAAATATGAAGCAATCCCACTAGACAAGGCTTTCCCCATACCTATTCAACATAATACTGGAAGTCCTAGCCAGAGCAATTAGACAGCAAAAAGAAGTCAAATGGATACAAATTAGAAAGGAAGAAGTCAATATATCACTATTTATAGAGGATACGATATTATACTTAAGTGACCCCAAAAATTCCACCAGAGAACTTCTACAGTTGATAAACAACTTCAGCAAAGTGGCTAGATGCAAAATTAACTCCAAGAAATCAGTAGCTTTCCTCTACTCAAAGGATAAACATGCTGAGAAAGAAATTAGGAAACCAACACCCTTCACAGTAAAAATACCTTTGTCTGACCCTAACTAAGCAAGTGAAAGATTGTATGACAAGAAGTTTAAGTCTCTGAAGAAGGAAATTAAGGAAGATCTCAGAAGATAGAAAGATCTCCCATGCTCATGAATTGGAAGGATCAACATAGTAAAAATGGCCATCTTACCAAAAATCAATCTATAGATTCAATGCAATCCCCATAAAAATACTAACTCATTTCTTAATAGAGATAGAAAGAGCAATTTGGAAATTAATTTGAAATAATAATAATAATAATAAAAAAAAAAACAAGAATAGCATAAGCTATTCTCAACAATAAAAGAACTTCTGGAGGAATCACCATCCCTAACCTCAAGTTGTATTACAGATGAATTGTGATAATTCATGGTATTAGTATAGAGACAGGCAGGTAGATCAATGGAATAGATTCAAAGACCCAGAAATGAACCCACACACCTATGATCCCTTGATTTTTGACAAAGGAGCTAAAAACATTCAATGGAAAAAACAGCCTCTTCAACAAATGGTTTTGGTTCAACTGGCAGTCAGCATGCAGAATGCAAATCCATCCTTTCTTATCTCTTTATACAAATCTCAAGTGCAAGTGGATCAAAGACCTCCACATAAAAACAGGTACATGGTAACTAGTAGAGGAGAAAGTGGGGAAGAGTTTAGAACACATAGGCTCAGTGGAAATTTTTCTGAACAGAATACCAATGGCTTATGTGCTAAGATCTAGAATCAACAAATGGGACCTCATGAAATTGCAAAGCTTCTGTAAGGCTAATGACATTGTCAAGAAGACAAAATGGCAGCCAACAGGTTGGGAAAGAATCTTTACCAAGCCTACATCTGATAGAGGGCTAATATCCAATATATACAAAGAACTCAAGAAGTTAGAATGCAGAGAATCAAATAATCCTACTGAAAATGGTATACAAAGCTAAACAAAGAATTCTCAACGGAAGAATACCAAATGACTGTGAAGCACCTAAAGTAATGTTCAGCATCCCTAGTCATCAGGGAAATGAAAATCAAAACAACTCTGAGATTCTATTCCACACCAGTCAGAATGGCTAAGATTGAAAACCCAGGTGACAGTAAAGACTGTGGAGGATGTGAAGAAAGAGGAATATTCTTTTTTGGTGGGATCACAAGCTGATATAACCATTCTAAAAATGTCTGATGGTTTCTCATAAAATTGGACATAGTACTACCTGAAGACCCAGCTATACCACTTCTGGGAATATACCCAAAGATGCTCCACCATGTAACAAGGACGCATGTTCTACCATGTTCATAGCAGCCTTATTTATAATAGCCAGAAGCTGGAAAGAACCCAGATGTCCTTCAACAGAGGAATGGATACAGAAAGTGTGGTACATTTACATAATGGAGTACTTACTACTCAGCTATTAGAAACAATAACATCATGGAATTTGTAGGTAAATGGATGGAATTTGAAGCTATCATCCTGAGAGAGGTAACACAGTCATAAAAGAACACACATGGAATATACTCACTGATAAGCAGATACTAGCTCAAAAATCTCTGAATAACCAAGAAATAAATTATAGACTTTATCAAGCTCAATAAAAAGGCCAGAATGTGGATGCTTCAGTCCTTCTTAGAAAACAAAACACTCATGGGAGAAAATCCAAGGTCAAGTATAGGAATATGGATTGAAGAAAAGATCATTCAGAGACTGTCTTCCCTGAGGATCTACCCCATATGTAGCCACAAACCCAAGCACTATCACTGTTGCCAAGCAGTGCTTACTGGCAGGAACCAGATATGGATGCTTTCTCAGAGGCTATGCCATTGTCATACAGATACTGTTGAGGATGCTTGCAGCTAACCTTTGGACTGAACAATGAAAGAGCTAGAGAAAGGACTGAAGGAGCTGAAAGGACTGAAGGAGCTGAAAGGACTGAAGGAGCTGAAAGGGATTTCAACCTCATCAGAGGGACATTATCAACCAACCAAACCCTCCAGAGCCCCCAGGAACTAAAGCACCAACCAATGATTTAGCATGAATAGACCCATGGTTCCAGTTGCATATGTAGCAGAGGACAACATTGTCTGGCATCAATGGGAAAACAGTCTAGTGAAGGTGTGTTTTCCCAGTGTAGAGGAATGCAAAGGTGCTCAGATGGAGAAGGTGGTTTGGAGAGGGAGCACCTTCATGGAAACAAGTAGAGGGAGAGGGTGATTGAAGTAGGGAGAAAAGGAATAACATTGAAAATGTAAACACAGAGAATATCCAATAAAAACAAAACAAAATAATGTGGAAAAAGGTTGGAGAGATCACTTATTTCTTTTAAAGTGATTTGATTCCCAACACTCACTTAGTAACTCACTATGTGTAAATCAAATTCTAGGCTATTTGGTTCTGCCTTCTAACCTCCATGGGCTCCTGTATTCATACGCACACATTACACCCATGCACAAAAATTAAGTAACTGAATACTCTCAAGAATAAGTTGTAAAGTGATTAAGGAAGATGTTGGCCACTACTACCCACAGATCCCTAGGTCAATGTATTTATTCTCAGAATGTGTTTAATGTCCAGTGTGTCTCTATGAGGTCGGGATGTAGTGTCGCGCGCCCCACTTCCCGCCGGCAGGAAAAGGCGTGCAACAACAGGATTCTTCTGCGAACAACCTTTATTGTATGTTGAAGAGGAAGACACCGGGCAGGAAAAGGAACCCTAATTTATACCCCCCAAGGGTGGCGTGTTGCTGTGTGATTGGCTGCCCGCCAGTGGTCTGATCGTCACGCCCTGAGATGGGCGGTGACTTGGATCGCACCACTCTTTGCACATGTGCCCAGTGGTTATTTACCACACTTTAGCTGATTCATGGCACCTGAAACCAGCACCATCTTGTAAGGACACAGCCTTCGGCCCTCAACATTTCCCCCTTTTTGTTTTCCTAGAACAAGGCTGGTCTAGGCCTCTGTAGTTATGTCTATCTGCTGTGGCTCCTGTCTTAGGTCATTCCTCCAATGTCGCAGCCTTATCCATCATAGGGTGACCCTATCGCCACTGGGCCCCATGTCTTAGATTGGTCTGTGCATGAGGAAAGTTGCCCATCTCTGGATACCACAGTGCTGTGCGACAACAACTGCTAAATGGCCTAGGGCGAACTCTACAAAAGAGGCCAGCCAAAAAATGAATTAGTGGGGAAGTCATGATCACCCTATCACGTGCAATGAGGAAACCTCAGCGATGTGCAAGGGCTGATCAATGACCGCTGAGTCTCTTTCGTCCTAGTGCAATGGATCCATAAATCCGTGGGGTGCAAGAGCAGAGAACTCAGAAGCCAACTAATTCTTGAGCATAGATAACCAAATTTTAGGGGAGGGCCCTTGTTCAATGGCCACAAGTGCTTGAGTGATAACGACCTTGTCACATTTCTGTTGAGACCAGAGTCTGCAAACCAACCACAGCAGGAAAACCAACCCACAGCAAAATATTGCACAAAAAAACCCACCCCCACCCATTCCTTAAAATAGAAGAAAATCGAAGAGATCCAGGTGGAGAGGCCTTCTGTCAAAGACAGGTCCACTCGTGTTGAGTTGATAGCCAACACTGCTGCCCTCAAAGCCTCGAGAGTTTCTTCAAATCCTGCTGACCAATTTCCTGCAAGGTACAATCTAGACAGATTAGCTGCTTGGGTAAAAGTTTCATATTTTATGCTGGTAATGCAAAGCGCCCCCAATTTTCTCTCACATCCCAATTGGCCCAATTGAAAGAGAAAATCTAATCTTTCCTCTACCAGGTCGAGGCATTAGTTAACAATCATTAATCTGCCCTTTAACTGGGCACTAGCAGAGGTATGAAAATCAACAGCATCTGCTACTGCGACTGACAATTGATTTAAGGCTGTGCCTGTTGAAGCTCATTGATAGTTTGCACCGTTCATACTGATGTTGAGAGTGCAAGAGCCGAGGCTGTAACCAAGACAGCCACCGCAGCTGTGACAATCAAGCCGACAATGACGGCAGAAATCCTGAAATCTTTTTCTAAACAAACTTAAGCTACTGGGGGCATCCACCGGAACAGGAATAAACAGTTTTTATATTAGGAGAAAAATTAAAGAGGCCATTAACTGCCCAACGTACTCCCCGAGATTGACAGCCAGTCTAAGGATGCAGGGCTGAATCTCTTTCTTATACAAAAATGTGACCACTTAGGTTGGGCTGGAATAAACAAATTACCCTTTGGCTGGGAAATAGGCCAGCAACTGGCAATCCAGGTGGCATTAGCCTATCCAGGTTTTTTATATAATTAGCAGTGATTCTATAAGTTTGGACTGACTCTGCCAACTCTTTAACTTGCTTATGTTCGAGGCAGTGATCATCCTCGAACACTGGAAACATTTGCCTGAGGGCATGGCGTGTCTCTGGCCTACAAAAGAACTCGCACTTCCTCTTTGGGTAAAGTGGAAGAGCAGAGGCGGCGGCTGCTTTAAGAGCTTCCGGTTGTGCTAGAGGAGTCCACCTTCCGGGCTGAAACCGCTCCACCTCACATTCTGCTGCCTCCTCCTCTAAATCTTTCTCCCCAAATTCAATTAATTCATCCTCTAACTCTTCTTCTGCCAACTGTAAAGCTTTTTGCTCTTTTAGCGGATACAAAGTATCCTCTCCGGGAAACTTGCACTCTGTTTCCCCAGACGAGATCCTCTCTTCTCTCAGCGGTTTTTCTGCCATATCTCCGTTTCTGACTTGTTTTGAACGTGTCTCTCAGAGACTACCTCTTTTAATTTTTTTTGCCATCTCTCCGTTTCTGACTTGTTTTGAACATGTGTCTCGGAGAGTACCTCTTTTAATTTTTTCTTGCGCGCTCCCTATTTCATTCCGCTTCATTTCTGACCCGCCCTCTTGGTGCTGCGTGATAACTTTCTGTCTAGCTAACTTCCACAACAGTAACGTTACAACAGTTACCACAAATGCAAGCATTAACCCTTCTACTTCCGGAGAAAATCCAAGAAGAGACATGCCTAAGTTTTTGGCACGCTCTTTTGGCACCCTGTAAATTCCAAAGAGAGACATGTCTCTCAGAGCTTACCATTTACCTTTTCGCAGTTCTGAATCCACTTCAGCGAACTGAAGGGTCCCCTCAGCGCTTCCGGGTTTTTCACCACTTGTTTGTTCCCGGGTTTTGGCACCACTTGTCGCGTGCCCCACTTCCCGCTGGCAGGAAAAGGCGTGCAACAACAGGATTCTTCTGTGAACAACCTTTATTGTATGTCGAAGAGGAAGACACCGGGCAGGAAAAGGAACCCTAATTTATACCCCCCAAGGGTGGCGTGTCGCTGTGTGATTGGCTGCCCGCCAGTGGTCTGATCGTCACTCCCTGAGATGGGCGGTGACTTGGCTCACACCACTCTTTTCACATGTGCCCAGTGGTTATTTACCACAATTTAGCTGATTCATGGCACCTGACACCAGCACCATCTTGTAAGGACGCAGCCTTCGGCCCTCAACAATGTAGCATGGACTAGCAGTAGGTATACATTTGTTTGAAGGATTATTGTGTTTAAGTTTAGAATTTTCTCATAAGTTTTTATTTCCATCTTGACCTTGGCAATTTATCTATTTTTTAAGTGCTCTTATTCCTTGTTTTTCTCTTCCAGACATGTTCAGGGCCTTCTATTTCCTGTTATTTAGGTCACCTGTCCTCCCATTTCTCATGGCTACATGGATAAGCATTTTGGAAATCTCTTATTATTCAAAGAATGTTGTAATCTAGGCTTTTCAGAGTTTCATCACCCTCATATTTCCTTCCTAAGGAGAAGGAACAGGCCATATTTAGTTACTGTATCACACTGAGCTGTGTGGAACTGAGCTGTATGTGTGTATATACAATATTTCAACTGGAAGGCCATATGATAATTACAGTTCACAAGTTTTCTTTATGAAAAGAGAAAATGGTACATGTTTGAGGTAAGTAGGAGAAATTTGCACAGCAGGAACAGGAACATTGCTGGCCTGCTGTTTCTCATTATTGTCTCCTCAAAGCTGCTGATGAGCTCAGAATTTTGTGAAGGAATCATATCAGTCTTCTCCCATATTCATAAGTCCCTGTCTTTTGGTGTCATGATTTCATGAGGATGAGGAATCCCCTCCCATAAAGTCTTTTATTTTTTCATAACAATGGCAAAGCTTTCCTGAAAGTCACATCTAAACATGGTTCTTTTGTGTCCTCAATGACCCATTGCTTTTCATGAGGTCACTTGAATGTTTAGAGTAGCTCATAAAAAGTGGGTCATTCTAGAGTAACAATATTGGGGAAAAAAACTATTGGTCAATACATCAGATGTTAATTCATCTGCATGAATGATCTAAATGTTAATTCTAAATAAGATAAATTCTCAATTATAGTCCTGCTACTCTAAATTACCTTTGATAAATGTCTGAGTTTCAGTAGTTTTTCTGCAAATATTCTATACTTATATCATACAGGACTAGGCCTATCTTATGAAGGAAGACCTAGAAGTTACCAAAAAGAAATTCCTTGCAAAAAAATTTAATACTTATGACTGACCCATAGGTAACAGACACATGATTAATAAAATGTCTAATTTAAGCATGGATATTATTAGAAATATTATTTTATATGATCTTGTACTCAGGAGAAAAATAATTGTGGGAGAAACATGAATATTTAGAAACTATCATATTAGTTTAGCAGAGTAAATTTACCTAACAAAACAAAACAAAACAAAAACAATAAACCTAAACTTGGTCATGGTAGCTCACATCTATAGTCCCAGAACTTGGCAGAGGGAGGCAAGATAGCTGTTATGAGACAGAGGCCAGCCTGAGGGGTAGTGTGAGATCCTGGGTCAAAAAAGGAAACAAAACATAACAACAGTTCATATTTTAACAGGGGTCTGAAAGGGTTAAGATCCCAATACTTCAGAAGAATCAAAGAATTTCCCTTTTTAATTTGCTATGAATGAAATCTTAAATATGAACAATGAAGTATTTTCGTATGTAATACTGTTTTAAATAGTCAACTCTTAAATATGTCTTTAACTTATGTTCTTGGCTATAAATGACAGCTACTTGTTCTTTTTAATACAAGAAATGATTATGAGTTAATCTCACAAACAACAGGCTCTTTCCTAAAAGCTAATTTCTTTATTTGCTGACTATACCTAAAATTGGGCCTAGAGTATTAGCAATATCTTTTTATTTAAGAACCGCTGTCAAAGGACAACTCATAAAATAAATCTCACTGGTATTAATCTTAATGATTTTCATATCCAATTCATAGCTTAATTCTGTATGGCTATTATCCATGTTACACAGTGGCATTCTAGCTCTGATTTTCATAATGAATTTTCAAATGAATCCTTCTTCAATTAGATTGTTCTACATGTGGAATGTGATTTAATTATTTAGAGTGAGAATGACACCATGAAAAGAGACACTAGTGATCAGACCGTCCAGCCCCTTGGTTTGAGAGAAGGGAAACAGAAGTCATATTATTAATTCATGGTTACAAAGCTATGCTATGAGTATTTCAAATTAAACTATAATTACTATCAGAAGCCATATAGTAATACATAGAAATAAACCTCCATAGTTTGCATTGAGAATCATACCATAATATGATAGAATTGTATCTTTCTGAGGTTTTTATATTTAAAAACAACCTGATAAACTAAAACCAAACCAAAACAAAACTATACATGGTTGAATTACTACTGTTTGTCCTTGATTTCTGAGTTATATGGTCATTAAAGTACATAGCCCCATATCTTGATGAGCTATGTTTGTACATTTCTTAGTGAAAGAGATGCAAACATTTCTACTTAAACTATAATGACCATGTTAGAAAGTAATGTTGAAGTTCTCAAAATCAACCCAACATTTTATCAAATGCTGAAACAGAACTTGATTTCCTCAGTTGAGCACTGATTGAAGATCACTATGTTTATCCCTGTTGAGGAGCCATGGGAATAAGCAATACTTATTATGTACCAAATCATACCAGAGACAGAATATTTTTGCTTATGCTTTCACACACTAGGGAATATGTTTACTGACTGGAATTTTCTGAATTATCTAAAGTATGCTTTTGACTGTTTGAATTTAGCTTTATTCAATATGAAAAGGGAAAATATTTAATTTCATAAAATTAAACAACATCTTACAACTGTATTGTGAATCTGTATACTCAGATTATTTTTTGTTGATACCCTCTTAAGCTCAATAAAAACTTGTTAAAGGCTCACTGTTTGTAGGAATGAAATTTTGTGTATAATCTTAGAGTCAATCCAAAAAGACTCATGTAAGCATATTGCATATCATCCTTTAACTTTCATACCTAGATCTTCTATCCTTTATATAAGTGAATGATGTTTTACTTGAAGAAGAGTAATAAGAACAAAGGAGGCCATAAAAGTAAAACACTTTTTAGTGAAGGTAAAAAAGAGGACCAAAGAAACCTTTACATCTTATAGTTGATTACATTTAATCATATACATTTTCTAACAGTAGAAAGATGTTATATAGCTACATTTTTTAAAATTTAATTTTATTTTGTGGTGGTGGTAGTGTGTGTGTGTGTGTGTGTGTGTGTGTGTGTGTGTGTGTGTGTTCATGTTGGTATGAAGGCCAGAGAGGAGATCTGACCCTTTGATATAGAATCATTTGTAGTTATGTATCCCTCAAAGTGGTTTATGAGAACCAAATTCTAGGTTTCTGAAAGAACAGTATATGTTCTTAACCATTAAACCATTTGTCTAGGGCCCTACATTTGTATATATATTTCATGACTGTAACAAAATCAGAAATGGGTTAACTTTATAAAGATAAGAGGTCTATTTATTTCATAGTTCTAAAAGTAAGGTCAAAGAGTCACATCTATTTTTGCAGAGCCCCAATGCAGTACAGGAACAAAGAACAACAATTGTATGAGTATGTTTGTCTCCTTTTGTTCCTAAGGTTCCCACAATTCAATAGTGGAGGTTGCACTTTGATAACCTTATGTAAGCTCCATGACTTCTCAGAAGCACCATCTCGCTGCAGGTCAGGCAGATTACACTTCATTACATCAGTAGCATTAACCTGCAATTCTTGAGATTCTGCATATGATTTCAGAGAAAAACAGTACTTAACCACAGCAAGAGCTTCATTTTAGTTATCTGGTAGCAGGACAATTAATATCAGTATGTAAACCCTAAAAGAAAATAGATATATGACCTTACCATTCACAGGGAGTTTGGAAATTGTTGCTAGTTTTGTAAAATCCCTTTATAGTGGTTGAGCCCTGCTAATTACGGTTAAGTCCAACATTTCCAGAAATCCCTAAGCTTGGTGCAAAGTGATGGCAGACTCCCTTTACCAGCAGGGTTTCTCCTTGACTAACTTTGTCTGGGGAGCCCAAGAACAACACACCCTTGTTGGAAGCCTAGGTAAGGTTCAGCTTCTTTTCTTCCAGATAAGAAAGCAAGCACTTGAGATTCCCTAAATGCCTCCCTATGCTAATGCTAATGAGGCATTTTAGTACCTTAGCCTTCAGTCAAAGATCTTTGCCCACCCTGGGTATTCATATGCTCTTCCCCCAAATTATATAACCCTTGACTCACTCCAAATTAAGTTGATCTGTCCTCTTTTTGAAGTTGATCCCAGAATATTGCCAGTTTTGTTTATACTCATGGGTCGTCCTAAGCTCTGTTCATCTATTCCATTCCCTTCTTTCTTGTGGGCTAGTGGCCAGCAACCCTGGGTAGAAGAGAGACCCATATATTGTAATTAATGAACAGTGGAAAACATCAAGCAAGTATATTAAAGTAATCACTAAAATAAACTTTTGCCCAGTTCCAAACTCAATGAATTTCTTTATTGTTAGAATGTCTATGCTAAAGTCATGGAGCTCTGCTCAGAGTGTTATGTTTTCACTATTAATTATAAATTATGTTTTATTTACTTATATTTTCTTTTAAAAACAGTAGAGGAAGAAAGCATAATAGTGTTAAAACTACAAAAACTGTATTTACAATTTCTTTCATAAATCATGGCTCCTTTTGTCTGTGTTCTATTCTTCATCATGAAACGCAGTTCCTTTTTGGTCTCCTTTCTAAGTGTTGTACTCATGTGTTCATATATATATATATATATATATATGCATGCATACTTAATAATCTAGGGTCTTCATAGGAGGGAGAAATTGTAGACTTTAAAATTGTGTGACCTCCCTTTGTAAGACCAAAATTTAGTATTATCTATTTGAGGTTCCCAAGAGACTAGAGATCAGGGATCTATGCAAAAGCAAAAGGTTTATTAGTCCAGTGCACTGGTGTAGCCTACATCCAGAGGAGAGGCAACCCTGAAAGGCTGTTACAAGCCATTTCTATACTTTTTATGTGTGTAGGTTACATCAACAAGGTTATAATTTAAAATCATTGGCTAAGCATATTGATCTTTAAACCTCTTGGTTAGTGAGCATATGTGTCAGGACTCTATCTGGGACGAAGAAAGTCAGATGGCTATCAGTCAGTGCATTCAATAATTCTCCTGAGAATTGTTTACTCAAGGAAGTCCCTTAGGCCAAGGTGGGGTAGGACACTGGACCACTGTTTCTGCAAGGGCGGGAAGAAGAAGGAGAATTTAAGGAATGTGTAGGGCAGTGTGCCAAAGAGAGAATTTTCTACAGTGACTTCTTCCCCTTTATATTGTTTTCCTTATGGTTGGCTATGGACTCCTCTAGGTGGAATAACTGTGGTCAATGGTAATCATATTTTAAATTTTAACTTCTATACTGATTTTCACAATGACTATATAAATTTCTAACTGTTAGAATTCTGTAAACTCTGCCCCACAGTTACCTGGCATTATAAAGGGGGCTGCTTGCCCCCTCCCATTCTCTCTTGCTCTTGCTCTCTTCTCTTGCCCTCTTGCTCTTACCCTTTTGTTCTTCCTCTCCCCAGTCCCTTCTGCCCTCTCTCTTCATGTGCTCATGGCCAGCTTATGCTCCTCTACTTCTCTACTTCTCTACTCCTCTTTTTCTCTTTTCTCTCTGCCCCTTCTACCCTCTTAACTCCCCTCCCCATGGCCTGAATAAACTCTATTCTATACTATACCACCATGTGGCTGGTCCTTCAGATGGAAGGGATGCCCAACAAGGGTCCTCTAGAGGCATCCCCCTTGCTCTCATACCTCACCACAACTCCATAAAACATACCCCCAACCATACTCTTTGTCCTAACACTATCTCTCCATCTTCTGTAACATCTTTCATCATATTTGTTGATGGCAGCCATTCTGACTGGAATGAAGTGAGATCACAAAATAGGTTTTCATTTCCTTGATGACTTAAATTGTTTTTTGAGAATTTTATACATGATTACTGCATTTACATTTCCAACCCTGTCTCTCCATTCCAACTCATTCTTCATTTCATCTTAAATTCAAAACCTTTCCTTCTTATTATTTATGTGTGTGTGTGTGTGTGTGTGTGTGTGTGTGTGTGTGTGTGTATGTGTGTGTGTGTGTAAAACCTACTCTGTCCATTTTATGTTATTTATATGTAAATGTGCTTAAGGATGACTTCTTGGAATTAGATAAGTTACCAGCAAAGGCTTGTTACTAGTAAAAACTGAGTCTCTTTGTCTAAGTAGTCATTGGTTATCCATAGATCTTTACTGAGGGTAGGGCATTGTGAAACTTCTGTTCATATTGGAGTGCCAGGTGATCATTATGCTAGTGTTATCTAGGCATCACACTGATGAGATTTTATTGGTGCATTTCCCTGTACATTTTAGTTACTAACCACTTTGTATTTCTTGTTTTGAAAACTGTTTATTCAATTAATTGACTAGTTTGTTGAATGACAGTTATAGTTCTTCAGTATTTAATTTCGGAATTTTTGTAAACTCTGGATATTAGTCCATTGTCTGAGGTCTATCAGTGAAAAGCTTTCTACTATC
Source organism: Micromys minutus (assembly GCF_963924665.1). Taxonomy (NCBI): domain Eukaryota; kingdom Metazoa; phylum Chordata; class Mammalia; order Rodentia; family Muridae; genus Micromys; species Micromys minutus. The sequence continues at coordinate 44,121,291 of NC_137972.1, read as the reverse complement.
TTTGCTAGTGTCATTGTGGTCTGCTTATAGTTTCTTTTGCTATGAAGAAAATTTTAATTTCACCTAGTTTCACTGAGGTATCTGGGCTAGTTTTTGTGCTATAGAAGTTCTATTCTGAAAACTTCTTATCTACTCACCATGATGTCCTGAAAAGCATTCTCTGTGTTTCTGTTTAGTTGTTTCAGCAGTTTTAAATTAATGTTTCCCTTTCATGGAAGCAAGAGGAGGTGGGGGTTGGGGGGTGGGTGGGAGTGGGGAAAAGGGGATAAGATTTGAAATATAAATACAGAGAATATCCAATAAAAAATAAGTTAAAGTCTTGGATCCATCTGTTTTGGATTCAACTGTTTTATGCACAAAGTAAAAGCTAGCTCTCTAATGTTACTCATCTGCAGATTGTTTTCGATTTTGCTAACACCATTTGTTGAACAGACTGTCCTTATGCCACAGTATACTTTTGCCACTTTCATTAAAAATTAAGTAGCCATTGCTTTGTCAGTTTATTTCCAGTTCCTCTATTTTGGTTTACCAGTCTGTTTTTATATTTTTATGCTAGTACCATTCTGTAGTAATCCTCCTCTTCCAGCTTCCCTTCATTCTAATGGCTGAGATTATAGCTCTGTGTCACACCTCCCTACCTCTTAAGTGTCAAGTTGTTAAAGTTATTTTTACAAGTAATTAAATTTCAGTCACAGTTGAGAAATAACTGGTTTATCAGAACTGAAAAAATGCTAAAAAAGACATCTACAGTGAAAACTTCAAGACTATGAAAACATAAACCAAAGAATATATTAGAGATGGAAAGAACTTCCAGAATCCGAGATAGGTAGAATTGTAATGTGACAATGGCTATTGTACCAAAACTAATCTACAAAGTTAATACAAAATCTATCAAAATAATCTGATATCATATTTCAGAGATCCAGCCAAAAAGAATTCAAAAGTTCGGTTACTAGGAACAGCGGAGATCCAGGGACACAGGCTGGGTGAGAAGGCGTTCCATGTAGCCAGGGGCAGAGAGATCTCTGCCAAGCATGCGGAAAGGGTGCCCCTGCCCTGCTTGATCCAGGGAACCAGGAAACCAGTATTGGGCCATCTGTTCCAAGCCAGTGGCTGTTCAGTGCAGAACAGGCCCTCAGACCATCCGCCACCGGGAACAGCTGAGATTCAGAGACACAGGCCAGGTACAAGGGAAAGGCAAGAACCAATCACTGACAAGTAGATGGCAATAGGAAAGCAAAAGAATGCACCCCAGGGAAACCATGACAACCTGCCAACACGAGAACCCAGCTCTACCATCACAGCAAACAGCTGAATGCCAAACACTCCAGAGAAAGAAGACTCAGACCCGAAATCCTACCTCAAGATGATGATAGAGATCCTTAAACAAGAACAGGAGAAAAAGCATAAAGAATTAGAAGCTTTTAAAGAAGAAACCAGGAAAACACTCAAAGAACTCAAAGAAATAGAGGAGAACAGAACTGAAGAGATGAAGGAATGGAAGAAGGATTTTAAAACCGATATGCACACAATAAAGAAAACACTAAAAGAGAAAACACTAGAGGTAGAAAACCTAAAAAGCAAATCAGGAGTCACAGATGCAAACATTACCAACAGACTACAAGAGATGGAAGAGAGAATCTCTAGGGCCGAAGACAACATTGAAAACATAGACAAAACAGAGAAGATGCAAAAACCAAAAAGCTCCTAACCCAAAATGTCCAGGAGATCCAGGACAAAATGAGAAGACCAAACCTAAGGATAATAGGAATAGAAGAGGATGAAGAATATCAAATAAGACTCACAGTAAATATCTTCAACAAAAGTGTAGAAGAAAACTTCTCTACCCTTAAGAATGAGATGACCACGAGCATAAAAGAAGCCTTCAGAACTCCAAATAGGTTGAACCAGAAAAGAAACTACTCCCGGCACATAATAGTCAAAACACCAAGTGCCCAAAGCAAAGGAAGAATACTAAAAGCAGTAAGGGAAAAAGGTCATGCAACATATTAAGGCAGACCAATCAGAATTACACCCGATTTCTCAACAGAGACTATGAAAGCTAGAAGAACATGGACAGACATCATGCAGACCCTTAGAGAGCAAAATTACCAGCCCAAGCTGCTATACCCAGCAAAACTATCATTCACCATAAATGGAGAGACCAAGATATTCCAAGACAAAACTAAATTTACACAATATCTGACCACAAACCCAGCACTACACGGAATTACAGGTAGAAAACCCAATACAAGAAGGGAAACTGCATCCTAATAAAAAAAAGAAAATAACTAAGTAAGAAAACAAAAAGAAGAAAGATAAATAGGCACAATTCTAACTCCAAAAGCAAAAATAGCAGGAAACAGCAACCACTATTCCTTCATATCCCAATAAAAAGACATAGACTATCAGACTGGATACATAAACAAAACTCAGCATTTTGCTGCATACAAGAAACTCATCTCAGAGACAAAGACAGACACTAACTCAGAATAAAGGGTTGGGAAAAAAAACTTCCAAGCAAACGGCCCCAAGAAACAAGCTGCAGTGACCATTCTAATATCAAATAAAGTAAATTTTCAGCCAAAAGTAATCAAAAAAATAAGGAAGGACACTTTTTACTCATTACAGGGGAAATCTGTCAGGGGGAACTCTCAATCCTTAACATATATGCTCCAAATACAAAAGCACCCATATTCATAAAAGAAACCCTACTAAAGCTCAAAATATACATTTCACCCCACACAATAATAGTGCGAAACTTTAATACCCAGTTCTCACCAATGGACAGATTATGGAAACAGAAAATGAACAAGGAAACTGTAAAACTATCAGAGGTAATGAACCAACTGGAATTAATACATATCTACAAAACGTATCATCCTAAAACAAAAGAATATACCTTCTTCTCAGCACCTCAAGGCATCTTCTTGAAAATTGACCACATATTTGGACACAAAATGAGCCTCAATGAATATAAGAAGATTGAAATACTCCCATGCATCCTCTCAGATCACCATGGTCTAAGGCCGGTCTTTAATAACAACAGAGATGACAAAAAGCCCATACACACATGGAAACTAAACAATGCTCTATTAAATAACAGCAGGGTCAAAGAAAAAATAAAGAAAAAAATTTAGGATTTTCTAGAATTCAATGAAATGAAAACACAACATACCCAAGCCTATGGGATGCAATGAAATCAGTACTGAGAGGAAAACTCATAGATATGAGTGCTTCCAAAAAGAAACTGGAGAGAGCATATACTAGAAACTTGACAGCACAGTTGAAATCTCTAGAACAAAAGGAAGCAGATACACCCAAGAGGAGTAGACGGCAAGAAATAATCAAACTTAGGGCGGAAATCGACTAAATAGAAACAAAAAGAACCATGGAAAGAATCAACAAAACCAAGAGCTGGTTCTTTGAGAAAATCAAAAAGATTGATAAACCCTTAGCCAGACTCACTAGAGGGCAAAGAGAGAGTATCCAAATTAACAAAATCAGAAAGGAAAGTGGAGAAATAATTACTGAAACTGAAGAAATTCAAGAAAACATCAGATCCTACTATAAAATCCTATACTCAACAAAGCTGGAAAATCTGGAGGAAATGGATAATTCCTAGACAGATACTAGATACTAAAGTTAAACCAGGACCAGGTAGACCATTTAAATAATCCCTTAACACCTTAAGAAATAGAAGCAGTCATCAAAAGCCTCCCAACCAAAAAAGCCAGGTCCAGATGGGTTCAGTGCAGAATTTTATCAAACATTTATTGATGACCTAATACCAATACTTTCCAAACTATTCCACAAAATAGAATCAGATGGAACTCTACCTAACTCATTTTTTGAGGCTGCCATAAACCTTGTTCCTAAAGCACACAAAGACCCTACAAGGAAAGAGAACTTCAAACCAATCTCACTTATGAACATTGATGCAAAAATACTCAACAAGATCCTTGCAAACTGAATCCAAGAACAAATCAAAAGATCATTCACCATGATCAAGTAGGTTTCATTCCTGGGATGCAAGGATGATTTAATATACAGAAATCTATCAATGTAATCCACCATATAAACAAACTCAAACAAAAATACCGCATTGTTATCTCACTAGTTGCTGAGAAAGCATTTGCCAAATTCATCACCTCTTCATTGTAAAAGTCTTGGAAAGAACTGGAATCCAAGGCCCATACATAAACATAATAAAAGCAATATACAGCAAACCAATAGCCAACATCAAACTTAACGGTGGGAAACTTGAAGCAATCCCACTAAAATCAGGGACGGGACAAGGCTGCCCACTCTCCCCCTACCTATTCAACATAGTACTGGAAGTCCTGTCTGGAGCAATTAGACAGAAAAAGGAAATCAAAGGGATACAAATTTGTAAGGAAGAAGTAATAACATCACTCTTTGCAGATGACATAATAGTGTGCTTAAGCGACCCCACAAATTCCACCAGAAAACTCCCATAGCTAATAAACAAGTTCAGCAAAGTGGCTTTATATAAAATTTACTCAGACAAGTCAGTAGCCTTCCTCTACTCAAAGGACAAACATGTGGAGAAAGAAATTAGGGAAAAGATAACCTTCACAATAGTCACAAAAAATATGATATACCTTGGTGTGATTCTAACTAAGCAAGTGAAGGACCTGTATTACAAAAACTTCAAACCTCTAAAGAAGGAAATCAAGGAAGATCTCAGTAAGTGAAAAAATTTCCCATGCTAATGAAATGGAAGGATCAATCAACAATTTATAAATGGCCATCTTACCAAAAGCAATCTACAGATTCAATGCAATTCTCATCAAAATACCAACCCAATTCTTCATTGAGTTGGAAAGAGCAATGTGCAATTTCATATGGAATAACAAAAGACCTAGAACAGCGAAATCCATCCTCATCAACATGAAAACATCTGTCGGAATCACTATCCCTGACCTCATGGTATATTACAAGGCAATCGTGCTAAAAAGGGCATGCTACTGGTACAGAAATAGGAATGTGGATCAATGGAATAGAATAGAAGATCCAGAAATAAGCCCTCACATATATGGTTACCTGCTTTTTGACAAAGGAGCTGTAAACATTCAGTGGAAAAAGGAAAGCCTATTCAACAAATGGTGTTGGTCCAACTGGCATTCAGCATGCACAAGAATGAAAATAGACCCTTTATCATCTCCTTGTATAAAGCTCAAGTGCAAGTGGATCAAAGATCTCTACATTAAACCAGGTACACTGAAACTATTAGATGAGAAAGTAGGGAAAACCTTAGAACACATAGGCACAGGTGAAAATTCCCTGTACAGAACACTAATGGCTCATGCTCTAAGGTCAAAGATTGACAAATGGGACTTAAAGAGACTGCAAAGTTTCTGTAAGGCTAAGGACACTTTCAAGAAAACAAAATGGTAGCCAACAGAGTGGGAAAACATTTTTACTAACCCCACATCAGATAGAGGCCTAATATCCAAGGTATACAAAGAATTCAAATCTAGACACCAGAGAATCAAACAACCCTATTAAAAAAATGGGGTATAGATCTAAACAAAAAATTCTCAATTGAGGAATATCGAATGGCTGAGAAGCATCTAAGGAAGTGCTCAAAATCCTTAGCCATCAGGGAAATGCAAATCAAAACAACCCTGAGATTCCACCTCACACCAGTCAGATTGGCCAAGATCCAAAACTCAGATGATAACAGATGCTGGCGAGGATGTGGAGAAAGAGGTACACTTCTCCACTGTTGGTGGGGTTGTAAACTGATACAACCACTCTGGAAATCCGTTTGGCGATTCCTCAGACAATTGGCCATAGTACTACCTAATGTTCTAGTTATTCCACTTCTGGGCATATACCTCAGAGACACTTCAATATACAACTAAGACACATGCACCACAATGTTCATAGCAGCTCTATTTATAATAGCCACAAGCTGGAAATAACCCAGATGGCCTTCAGTAGATGAATGGATACAAAAATTGTGGTACATTTACACAATGGATTACTACTCAGCTACCAGAAACAATGACTTAACGAAATTCTTAAGAAAATGGATGCATTTAGAGAATATCATCCTGAGTGAGATAACCGAGTCACAAAATAACAGACATAATATGCAATCACTGATATTGTGATACTAACCCCAGAAAGCTTTAAACACCCCAGAAACAACTCACAGACTGTGTGAAGTTCAACAAAAAAAAAAAAAAATAAATAAAATAAATAAATAAATAAATAAATAAATAAATAAATAAAAAAGAAAGAAAGAAAGAAAGAAAGAAAAGAGAAAACCATTATGCTCAATCCAAGAAAACTTTGACTAATTCAGTGTTACATCTTGTTTTACATGTACTTTATGCTCATTGTAACTAGTAAGACCTTAATGCACACTATCAAACCTTTGGGGGAAAAAAAGCCAAGTATTAACAAAAATGTATTCTTATACCTTCATGCAAAAATGCTTAAATTTTGTTTTTTAAAATAAAGTTGTTCAAAAAAAAAAAAAAAAAAAAGAATTCAAGAGTTTTTAAGTGCCTAGTTTTGTATGACAATCACACAAATGAATAGAATAGCAGGGACAGTTCCTCATTTTGGGTTTCAACCAAAAATTTAGGGGATTGATGGTAAAATATCTTTTAAAAAAACTTGAGTGACATAATGGGTGTTTTCCAAGTTCCTAATTAAGAAGACCAATTCTGAAACAGTGCAAAAGAGATGTGTTGAGGATACCTTTCTTGTTAGGCCGTACACTCATTGTTTTCCTATCTTCTTTTTACTCGGTAATATATTGAGGTCAGCAGGGATTTCTGTTTTTCATTCCATCTTTGTTATACTTTCTTAAGTGACTTCACACATATTTCTGGTTTTATCTCCTGCCTTCTCGTGCCTTCTATGACCCTCAAACACCTTGAATTTTCTATCCCAGCAGAAAACCAGGGATCCAGGCAGCCTTTCTCAGCCTTCATTCTTTGAGAAGTAAAGTTGTAGACTATATTTTGCTTGGGAGAAGACAATGTCTATATAAATTAAGAGTCAAATGTGCTTCTTTTTCTCCCATTAAAACTTTTTCTTTCTTCCGGCTCTACAATATTGTTAATCAGCTGCACAAAGTCTAAGAAAATAATTTTACAGCAGAAAGGGGCAGGTCATCTTTCTAGAGAATGAAACTGTCATTGGTCTTCATGACAAATTGCATCTCAGGGTCTGAAAACATAGACCTTATTTTCTTATGTTTTATTGCAAGGATGACCTTGTTTCTATTATAAATCAAAAGTAACTGGGACTTTATGGCTTTTATAAAGTTACAAGGGTCTATGGCATATACCGGTTTCACTTTCAAGTACTTCATCTGGGAAGGCATTAGGAGAATATTCTCACATTTGTCCTTGTCCTTTAGCTTTCTAATTAAGGGAAAGGAACATCCATAATATATTTCTCCATTTTGAGAAATAAATTCTCCTAGAGCAATTCATGCCTATGAAAAATCTGTAAAAATGACAACAAAAGTTCAATCAAATATCAATTTTGTCTCTCAATGTTAAGTATGACAGAGGTTAAAATACATTTTTCTTTTATAACATTAAGATTACTTTTTAGCTGATAAACTTTATTTGTTTATTTTAAGGACAGAACTTTAAAAATGTGAGAAGATGGAGCTATGCGGTTCTCAAGAGCTACTAATGGAGGCTATTGTGCTTTTAGGATACTCATACCACAAAACTTCACAATTATGTTAAAGAAAAAATAGAACCAGGATGAAAGGGAGCTTAATTATGATCAAACCTCTTAGAAAATCTATCACAAGACTCTCCATAAAAAAGGCATAGAGTATTTAAACATTTGTAGTTGGAAAGATGACATTAAGGGCAAGATACTATCAGTAACATTTTGAAACATGTTAGCATATTAGTAATAAAACCCAAGACATGTTTACAGATGATAGAATGTACATCTCTAAATTCAGCCACCTTTTAGGAGACCCAGCTGAGATGATAGAAAGTTATTTTATGGAGAGTATTAGATTGCAGAACAAAAGCCTTATTAGTTTTTTCCCCCCTGCAGAATATGCCAAAGGAGAGAATGGAAGGTGAGTCTGAAATCCAGCAAAATTGAATTCTGGACCCTGTGACTCTTAGATCTCTTTGAAACTAATTAAAGATGTAAGTAAGTATAAGGTTAACTTTCGCCACATTTAAGTGCTTACAGAAGTAAGTTACTATGTGCAAGGTATAGCATGTACACTACTGTATCTGTACGGGGTAAATCTATGACTACAGTCAATGAGGAAGCAATAATAGTTTTGAAAGCAGAACCTATTAGCATATGTATCGGAAAGAAGAGACATGAAGGTACCATGGAGTATAAATGAGTGTTAACGTTAAAGAGAGGAAGATCATTTTATAGAGAACTGCAAGAGAATTTGAAAGCTCAGATCAATGGGGAGGCCATTAGTTAATGCAGACAATATCTGGGGAGGATTATGATTTGATGAGGCCTCAGAGGTACTTGAAAGCCTTCTGGTTTTTTTTACAGCTAATACATGTGAAAGCACATTAAGCAAAAATACACAAAACTGTGATCAATGACCCAAATAATATTTACCATTTAGAAAAACAAAGTTGAAAGTGAAACTAGTCTAGAGGAGAAAAAAGTGATCATAATACAGCCTATGGCATTAAAATAGAGTGTGGTTTCTGCTATGGCTTGAAGGTTTATACTCTCTAAAATTCATGTTGAGACTTCTTTCAGGATTCAGAGTATTAAGAGGTAAGACATAGTTTGAAAGAAACCTCAGTCTTTAAAAGGACGAGTTGTTTTTGCAGAGGTCATGAGCTTAGTTCCCAGCACTTATATAGTGGCTCAAAACTATCTATAACTCTAGTTCCAGGGAGATTTGGTACTCTTTTCTGGCCTCTATGTGTGACATCACATATATGTGGTGCACATAAATACATACAAACATTAATAAATAGCAATTTAAACTTATAAAAGAGGTATGATCCTGAGGAGTACATTAGGCTATAGGACCTCTATCTCATGGACAAATATAATTTAGTAAAAGATGATGGCAGAAACTAGCTGAGCTCCCAGCCTTTTGTTTCCCTAGAGTGAGGATACTGTGTCATATTTGAAGATATAACAATAAAGAATCATACTGACAACAGGGAATTTTAGTTACTAGACAATAAGCCTATTAAGGCCCCCTACCTTGAAGTTTCCAGTCTCCAGAAAGGTAAAAACTCAGTTATGTTGTTTATAAATTATGTAGTTTCAGGCATGTTGTTACAGCAACACACGAAGATTAAAGGACTTACATCCAAATGACTGGTTTCTCTGCTTAAGATGGCGCCAACAAAGTTTAAGTGAATATACCCAAAACTCTTTTTTTTTAAAACAAAATTCATTTTTTACTATAAATTTAGTTTATGCCTTATGAGCTTCACTTAACAAAAGTGAATCTGCTGATAGAAATATTTGGAACACGAGTGCGAATTCTATACGTAATACAGCATGAAATTTAACCTATAAATTCAACCCCAAATATTCAGGACATACCAGCTACATGTCATACCAGATTCTTTTTTTTTTAATTTCTTTTTTTTAACCATGATATAATAACCTTTAATGAATGAATATTGCAAAGAAGAAACAAGTAAATAGAAATGAAATTATAACTAATGAATCAAAAATACACATTTCTACATATGACCAAAATTATTAAAGGTTTACTAATTCAACTTCTTTTTTTGTTTTGTTTTGTTTTCTTTTTTTCTTGGACTTCACACAGTCTGTGAGTTGTTTCTGGGGCAGTGCGAGCCTCTGGGGTTAGCGTCCCCCTATCAGTGACTGCATATTATGTCTGTTCTTTTGTGACTGGGATATCTCACTCAGGATGATATTCTCTAGATGCACCCACTTTCTTAAGAATTTGGTTAAGTCATTGTTTCTGATGGCTGAGTAGCATTCCATTGTGTAAATGTACCACAATTTTTGTATTCATTCATCTACTGAAGGACATCTGGGTTCTTTCCAGCTTCTGGCTATTATAAATAGAGCTGCTATGAACATTGTGGTACATGTAATTTTGTTGTAAATTGGAGTGTCTCTAGGGTATATGCCCAGAAGTGGAATAGCTGGGTCTTCAGGTAGTACTATGTCCAATTTTCTGAGGTATCGCCAGACTGATTTCCAGAGTGGTTGTATCAGTTGACAACCCCACCAACAGTGGAGAAGTGTTCCTCTTTCTCCGCAACCTCGCCACATCTGTTGTCATCTGAGTTTTGGATCTTGGCCAATCTGACTGGTGTGAGATGGAATCTCAGCATTCTTTTGATTTGCATTTCCCTGATGGCTAAGGATGTTGAGAACTTCCTCAGATGTTTCTCAGCCATTCAATATTTCTCAATTGAGAACGTTTTGTTTAGCTCTGTACCCCATTTTTAATAGGGTTGTTTGATTCTCTGGTGTCTAGCTTTTTGAGTTCTTTGTATACCTTAGATATTAGGCCTCTATCTGATGTGTAGTTAGTAAAGATCTTTTCCTATTCTGTTGGCTGCCATTTTGTTTTCTTGACAATGTCCTTAGCCTTATAGAAACTTTGCAATCTCATTAAGTCCCATTTGTTAATCTTTGACCTTAGAGCTTGAGCCATTGGTGTTTTGTTCAGGAAATTTTCTCCTGTGCCTATGTGTTCTAAGGTTTTCCCTACTTTCTCATCTAATAGTTTCAGTGTATCTGGTTTAATGTGGAGATCTTTGATCTACTTAAACTTGAACTTTGTACAAGGAGATAAGAAAGGGTCTATTTTCATTCTTGTGCATGCTGAGTGCCACTTGGTCCAGCACCATTTGTTGAATAGGCTGTCCTTTTTCCATTGAATGTTTACGGCTCCTTTGTCAAAAATCAGGTGACCATATACATGAAGGCTCATTTCTGGATCTTCTATTCTATTCCATTGATCCACGTGCCATTTTTGTACTGGTACCATGCAGTTTTCAGCACAATTGCCTTGTAATATAGCTTGAGGTCAGGGACAGTGATTTCCTCAGATGTTTTCTTGTTGTTGAAGATGGATTTCGCCATTCTAGGTCTTTCGTTATTCCATATGAAATTGCACATTGATCTTTCCAACTCAATGAAGAACTGGGTTGAATTTTGATGGGGATAGCATTAAGTCTGTAGATTTCTTTTGGTAGGATGGCCATTTTTAAAATGGTGATCCTTCCAATCCATAAGCATGGGAGAGCTTTCCATTTTCTGAGATCTTCCTCGATTTTCTTCTTTAGAGGTTTGAAGCTCTTGTCATACAGGTCCTTCACTTGCTTAGTGAGAGTCACACCAAGGTATTTCATAGAGTTTGTGACTATTGTGAAGGGTACATTTACCTAATTTCTTTTTCCACATGTTTGTCCTTTGAGTATAGGAAGGCTACTGATTTGTTTGAGTTAATTTTGTATCCAGCCACTTTGCTGAACTTGTTTATCAGCTGTAGGAGTTCTCTGGTGGAATTTTTGGGGTCACTTAAGTAAACTATCATGTCATCTGCAAAGAGTGATGTTTTTACCACTTCCTTTCTGATTTGTATCCCCTTGATCTCCTTTTGCTGTCTAATTACTCCATCCAGGACTTCCAGTACAATGTTGAATAGGTAGGGGGAGAGTGGGCAGCCTTGTCGAGTCCATGATTTTAGTGAGATTGCTTCAAGTTTATCTCCAATAAGTTTTATGTTGGCTGTTGGTTTGCTGTATATTGCTTTTATTATGTTTATGTATGGGCCTTGGATTCCTGTTCTTTCCAGGACTTTTAACATGAAGGGGTGTTGAATTTTGTGAAATGCTTTCTCAGCATCTAGTGAGATGACCATGTGATTTTGTTCTTTGAGTTTGTTTATATGGTGGATTACATTGATGAATTTCCTTATATTAAACTATTCCTGCATCCCAGGGATGAAGCCTACCTGGTCATGGTGAATGATCGTTTTGATGTGTTCTTGGATTTGGTTTGCAAGGATTTTGTTGAGGATTTTTGCATCAATGTTCATAAGTGAGATTGGTCTGAAGTTCTCTTTCCTTGTAGGGTCTTTGTGTGGTTTAGGAATGAGGGTTATTGTAGCCTCAAAAAATGAGTTAGGTAGTATTCCATCTGACTCTACTTTGTGGAATAGTTGGAGAGTATTGGTGTTATGTCCGCAATAAATGTCTGATAAAATTCTGCACTGACCTGGGCTTTTCTTGGTTGGAAGGCTTTTGATGACTTCTCTTTCTTTAGGTGTTATGGGATTATTTAGATGGTTTACTTGGTTCTGGTTTAACTTTAGGATCTTGTATGTGTCTAGGAATTCATCCATTTCCTTCAGATTTTCCATTTTGTGGAGTATAGGTTTTTGTAGTAGGATCTGATGATTTCTTGAATTTCCTCAGTTTCAGTTGTTATGCCTCCACTTTCCTTTCTGATTTTGTTAATTTGTATACTCTTTCTTTTCCCTCTAGTTAGTCTGGCTAAAGGTTTATCAATCTTGTTGATTTTCTCAAAGGACCAGCTCTTGGTTTTGTTGATTCTTTGAATGGTTCTTTTTGTTTCTATCTGGTCTATTTCTGCCCTAATTTTGATTACTTCTTGCCATCTACTCTTCTTGGGTTTATCAGCTTCCTTTTGTTCTAGGGCTTTTAGCTGTGCTGTCAAGTTGCTGATGTATACTCTCTCCTGTTTCTTTTTGGAAGCACTTAGAGCTATGAGTTTTCCTCTCAGTACTGCTTTCATTGCATCCTATATGTTTGGGTATGTTGAGCTTGCGTTTTCATTGAATTCTAGAAAATCCTTATTTTGTTTCTTTATTTCTTCTTTGACCCTGCTATCGTTTAACAGAGCGTTGTCTAGTTTCCATGTGTATGTGGGCTTTTTTTGTCTTTGTTGTTGTTAAACACCAGCCTTAGACCATGGTGATCTGAGAGGATGCATGAGATTATTTCAATCTTCTTATATCGATTGAGGCTCATTCTGTGTCCAATTATGTGGTCAATTTTTGAGAAGGTGCCATGGGGTGCTGAGAAGAAAATGTATTCTTTTACTTTAGGATGATATGTTCTGTAGATATCTCTTAATTCCAGTTGGTTCATAGTATCTGCTAGTTTTACAGTTTCCTTGTTCAGTTTCTGTTTCCATGATCTGTCCATTGGTGAGAGTGGGGTATTAAAGTCTCCCACTTATTGTGGTGGGTGAAATGTATTTTTTGAGCTGTAGTAGGGTTTCTTTTATGAATGTGGGTGCTTTTTTATTTCGAGCATATATGTTAAGGATTGAGAGTTCCTCCTGACAGATTTCCCTGGTAATAAGTAAAAAGTGTCCTTCCTTATCTTTTTTTGATAACTTTTGGTTGGAAATTTACTTCATTCAATATTAGAATAGCCACTCCAGCTTGCTTCTTGGGGCTGTTTGCTTGGAAGTTTTTTCCCACCCTTTTACTCTGAGATAGTGTTTGTCTTTGTCTCTGAAATGAGTTTCCTGTATGCAGCAAAATGCTGGATTTTGTTTATGTATGCAGTCTGATAGCCTATGTCTCTTTATTGGGGAGTTGAGTCCATTTATGTTAATAGATATCAAGGAATAGTTGTTTCTGTTTCCTGCTATTATTGCTTTTGTGGGTTGAGTTGTGTTTGTGTCTTTTCTTCTTTTGGTTTTCTTGCTTAGGAGTTTTCTTGTTTTTACTAGGATGTAGTTCCCCTCATTGTATTGGGTTTTCCACCTATAATTTGTTGTAGTGCTGGGTTTGTGGTCAGATATTATGTAAATTTAGATTTGTCTTGAAATATCTTCATTTCTCCATCTATGGTGATTGATAGTTTTGCTGGGTATAGCAGCTTGGGCTGGCACTTTTGCTCTCTTAGGGTGTGCATGATGTCTGTCTAGGCTCTTCTAGCTTTAATAGTCTCTGCTGAGAAATCGAGTGTAATTCTGCCTTTATATGTTACCTGACCTTTCTCCCTTACTGCTTTTAGTATTCTTTCTTTGCTTTGGGCACTTGGTGTTTTGACTATTATGTTTCGGGAGGTATGTCTTTTCTGGTCCAATCTATTTGGAGTTCTGTAGGCTTCTTTTATGCTTGTGGTCATCTCATTCTTAAGGGTAGGGAAGTTTTCTTCTACGATTTTGTTGAAGATATTTACTGTGCCTCTTAGTTGATACTCTTCTCCCTCTTCTATTCCTATTATCCTTAGGTTCGGTCTTCTTATTGTGTTCTGGATCTCCTGGACTTTTTGGGTTAGAAGCTTTTTGTTTTTTGCATCTTCTCTGGCTGTTCTGTCTATGTTTACAATGTTGTCTTCGGCCCCTTAGATTCTCTCTTCCATCTCTTGTAGTCTATTGGAAATGCTTGCTTCTGTGTCTCCTGATTATTTTTTTTTTTAGGTGTTCTACCTCTATGGTTATCTCTTTTAATCTTTTCTTTATTGTGTCAATTTCTGTTTTAAATTCCCTCTTCCATTTCTTCTTCTCTTTGGTTCTGTTTTCCTCTAGTTCTTGAGTTTTTTGAGTGTTTTTCTTGTTTCCTCTTTAAAAGCTTCTGATTCTTTTTGCTTTTCCTCCTGTTCGTGTTTAAGTATCTCTATCAGCGTCTTGAGGTATGATTTCAAGTCTGCGTCTTCTTTTTCTGGAGTGATTGGCATTCCAGTGTTTGCTGTTATAGGAGAGCTGGGTTCTGGTGTTGCCAGGTTGTCTTGGTTTCCTCGGGATATACTCTTTCACTTTCCTCTTGCCATCTTGTTGTCAGTGATATGTTCTTGCCTTTTCCTTGTATCTGGTCTGTGTCCCTGGATCTCCACTGGTCCAGGTGTCAGATGGGCTGAGCCCTGTTCTGCGCCCCAAATTCTCAGGGTGGAAGCAGAGGTTCCAATGCTGTGTTCCTGGTTTCTGGATCAGGAAGTGCTGGGGCACACTTTCTGTGTGCACTCTGCAGAGATCTCTCTGCTCTCTGACTGCCCAGATCTCCTACTCACCAGTCTTTAAACCTTTAGGAACTGCTGGTCCGGGTGGCAGATGGGTCGAGCCCTCTACCCAAAACTCTTAATTTTCTAAGTTCTACCACAAAGGGACACTAAACCAAATGCATAGTCAGCTTGAAGCTAATAGGAATCTTTAGCTCATTAATCCACGTGAGGCTTCATTTAATAAAAGCGACAAAGTAGTATTTTAACATAAAAATGCTTACCTCTGGGTACAATTTTAAAACCAATGACTTATGAAAGTCCATGGCCTAAAAAATCATACAATGATCACAATATATCACTAAAATGTAATGTAAGTTCACAAAAAAGACTCCAAGAAGCAAGGAATTAAAGGATTATACTGTAGTATTATAAAAAACTACATATGACTGATGAATAGCCAATATTCTGAACTGGAAAAATTGACACCACTCAACCTAGTAATAACACTAAGAAGTGGAGAATATTCCATGTTCACAAGTAGACAGAAATAAAGTAAAAATAGTGGGGTAAACTATGTGCAAGAGTGTAAAATCAATCACTCTTACCCTGACACAAACTAAATTTAAAATAGATACAGATTTGAAATGTAAGATTGGAACGTATTATGATTAAACAATGAGGAAGTATTTGTAGCTATAGACATAAGCAAAAAATACAAATTTAGGATTCCAGAAATCACACCAAGAAAGCTTCTGCTTAGTCAGCAAAGCAATATGATATGGAAACAGTCTGAGAAGAATGAACGACTCTTGGTAGAGGATTAATAGCTAGAAAATATGAAGAATTGAAGAAATAGGATACACAAAAGTAAGTGATCAAATCACCAAAAAGATGATATGTGAATTGAACAAATACTTCTTTCTCCAAGTGGTTCAAATGGCCACATGTATACAGAATCAAAGACTGCATACCCATACTAATAGTGGCACTATTACTGATAGCTAAGTTATAGAATAATAATAGGGGGACTCTAGAAAACATATGAATGA
Organism: Micromys minutus; assembly: GCF_963924665.1. NCBI lineage: Eukaryota > Metazoa > Chordata > Mammalia > Rodentia > Muridae > Micromys > Micromys minutus. The sequence continues at coordinate 44,105,312 of NC_137972.1, read as the reverse complement.
ACAAAATGTGATATGTATACACAGTAGACTTCTATTCAACTTCAAATAAAATTTAAACCCTATCATTTGAAAGAAAGTTGGTGAAATAGGTCATGCTAAATGAAACAACACATCCTAAGAAAAACAAATACCACATGCTTTTGGACCTATGTGAAATCTAAAAGAAGGAAAGATCTAGAACTGTCGAAGAAATGAAAAGAGTTCAAGGAGAAGAAAGCTAGTGGGTAACAGGGGTTGTAAATGATCAAAGTATTATATATGTTCAGTCTACAAATAGAGAGATAATGTGGGGGAATTGCAGGAGTCTTTAGAAACCTCACAACCTACCACTAGTAACAAACCTTTTCTCACAGGGCCACATCCCCAATCCTTCCCAAATAATTCCACAAACTGGGAACTGAAAATTTTAATATGTGGTCCTAGGGAAGCCAATTCCATTCAAACCATCAAGTAAGTCATTGTTTTCAAACAATGTTTAATTTATTTAACTCTTAGAAGTGAAATTGACCTTCAGATTATTAAAAAACATGTATTTAGGGTATAAGAAGATGGTTCATGCAATAAAACGCTTGCTGTACAATCTTTAGAAGCAGAGTTAAAATCTCTAGAACTCATCTTAAAATCTGTATATGGTGGTAGATTGCTATAATCATAGCAGTTATGAGATAGGAGGATCTTGGGCTCATTAGCAAGCAATCTTTTCAAAAAATGCTGAGTCATAGGATCAACTTACTGACCCTGAGCCCAAAACAAAGTGGATACCTCCTACACACTCAAGACTGATGTTCATATGCATATAATGGCCACACAGGTTTATGTGTCTGTTCCTTACTAAAATTCCATGTATTTTTATTTTGAAATTTACTCATAGAGCTGTGAATTTATTAAAATCCCTGTAGATATTCTGCCATAGAAACGAGATTTGGCTGAAACCCTGGGTTTTCTCTAAGGTACATTTTTTGGGGGGGGGGGTATAAATTTAGAAATAGAAAATGGAAATTAAGAAGTTCTGCAATTTAAATTGTAAATAATTTTAGAGTTTATAAGTGCTTCACAGGCAGGGTAGTGGTGCCTTACACCTTTAATTCCGGAATTCTTAAGGTGGGGGCAGGCTGATCTCTGTAAATTCAAGGTCAGTCTGGTCTATAAAGTGAGTTTTGGGACAGCCAAGGATATACAATGAGATCTTATCAGAAAGAAAATAATAAAAAGAAACACTTAAGTTGCTGATATGTGGTGGTACATCCCTGTAACTCCAGCACTCATGGGGTAGAGGTGAACTAAGATGGATCTCTGGTTTTATAGCCAGTTTGGTTTACAGATTCAGTTCCAGGATAGCCAGGGCCATACAGAAAATTTTTATTTCAGTAAACCAAACCAAACAAACAAAATTACTATCCTCTTTGCTGTCTTGCGGGGAGAGAACAATTGATGGGTTGTTAATAAGGCTAATCATGAAAAACAATTTGAAAATAAAAACTGAAAAATATGGTTGATAGACAGACTAGCAGGTAAAGAAACCAGTTGTTAAACCTGCAGCCTAAGCTCAACCTCAACCTAATGGTAGAAAGAGATGACTTACTCCTGGAAGTTGCCCTTGTACTACCACATATATAACACCAACCAATAACATGTAATTATTTGTTGTAAATTAAAGATAAACTAACTTTATGAAGATATTAAGCAAAATCTTTAGAACCATAATTGTAAAACTTAAGTTACATGTTGAAAGATAATTTTGTAAAGTCAACTTCTATGATTTGGCTGATTTTCACTCCAAATGATCATCTCTGCCATTGACCTGATGGTGAACTTCAAACAAAAGTCACTGGAATACAGAAATGAAGACATTTTTCAAACCCAAACTGAAGTGTATGGAAGACTCAATTTTCTATGTATTAACTACTATATATTATTTAAACTGCTAATAAAGTAATATTTATCTAGTAGTATTTCATAATGCAGCATGGATTTCTAGTATATGTTCACACTGCTCAATAAATAAATGAGAAAGTGGTGGTAGTGGTAGTGGTGATTATGGTGATTGTAGTGATCTTATTACTGGCTGAGGTTTTAGTGTGTTACTGGAAGTGTTGGTAGAATACCCTGGTAGTGGGTTGTGGAAATCACAAATTTTAACTTTTTTATACATTTTCCAGACATCTTGCTAAAATGCTCTTTATAATTCAGTAGGCTTGACTGCTTTACAAGTATTGATATTGGTAACAAATCCTAGGTAATATGGATGTTACCAACTTGAAGAATGAACTTGGACCAGTGAGGTGGTTTGAATAAAAATGGCCCATAGGAAGTGGCACTATTAGGGGTGTTGCCTTGTTGGAAAAAAGTGTGTCACTGTGGGGGGTGGGCTTTATGCTTAAGTTATACCCAGTGTGGCTGACAGTATCCTGTTGCCTGTGGATGAAGATATAGAACTCTCAGTTCCTTCTCCAACATCGTGTTTGCCTGTGGGCCACCACGATTCTCACCATGACACTAATGGACTAAACCTTGGAACTATAAGCTATCCCCAATTAAATGTTTTTCTTTATAAGAATTGCCCTGGTCAAGGTGTTTCTTTAGAGCAATAAAAGACAACTAGTAAGAATCCAAACATGTGAGAAAACAATTTAAAATCCCATTGAAATGTCTATCAAATGCAATAAACAAATTATTAAGACTTTGTGGTAATCACATACTTTGGAAGGAATTATTTCTCCATAGTGCTACACTTTAACTGTGGACTATTAAATTTTCCTCAGCATCTTTGATCAAGTGTTCCATGGCCACCCTAGTGGTAGACAGAGACATAGATGTGGGTCCTTCATGTGAGAAATGTTCAATTTGTTTAAAATGACATGGCATGCATGAATAAAACATGTGCATTGCAATACAAAGATAAATCAAGTGCGAAATATTCAGAATAAAAACAGCTGATTTTATAGGCTCAAAGGGGGAGACAGATGCAGTTGAGCTGTGCATTCAAATGTTACATAGGGTATTTTCTGTTGCTATTTCTCCTAGCATGTCATTGAAAACAATGATTTTATCAAACAATCAAAATGCAAAACTCTTCCTAAACAGTGGTAGGATTTAGGTGTGCCCGAGGATATGTGAATTTGCAATTTTTTTTTTTTTTTTTTTTTTTTTTTTTGAAAATTTACCAAAGATTCTTGTTGAACTTGAGAAAGAATCAGTAGTTAGAAGGAGATGCAACTCTGAGTCAGTGAAGTTCCAAACTCATCATCTGTAGAGTGGAGAAGGATTGACAGTGATGGTCAAAGTATCAACTGCATTCTATGGTTTTATAAAGTTCTGAGTCACAAGCCTTTAAGTTGGTAAGCTGGTCTTGATACACTGTGGAGAAACAGTGGAAAAGACATTAAATATACACAAAATGTTAGAAGCCATTCAATAACTTTATAAACTTTTACTCACCAAGTGCTCAGATTGTCAAATAAAGTGACAGTGAAGAGGATACTTAAGATATATTTTAAAATCTACAAGGAAAAGATATGACCAAAATATTTTTACCATGTACAGTGTTCTTGGGCAAAGCTAGTTTGGCAGCAGCAGTTCCAGATGTTCATGTGTCTTTTACAAGCGAGAAACTCTTTTCACACACTTTTTACAAAAGCCCAAAGGCAAATACTGCTTTATCATTTCACAGAAATTAATTAAAGGAAGTGAAGGATGGAAGCAATCAGAGCAAAGTGCTGTGCCTTGTGAAATACCTTCCAATCATTGCATCTAATTAAAAAGAAGAAATCATGACTTCTAAAGGTCTTTAATTATTGTAAAGGAAAAAATTAATTAGTAGGCATTCTCAGCTGGACATTTAGGAATATCTTTGTACTAAGTATCATTCAAGAAAGCAGCCCCATGAAGCCAAAAATATGATGGATGGAATGTCTGAGGCAGAAGGTGGCTGAGAACACTGAATGAGTGTCTTCTGGTCTTGTTGAATCCACAAAGAAAATGTGCTGGCTTCTCTGACTTATCATGGTAGGCCAAGGGGTCTTTTGGTGAAACAGCCAGATATGTTTTCAGACTGGCTAGATATAGATCTTCTTTCTTTTTCTTAAAGATTTAGATCTGTGAATTCATCTGCATTCAATGATATGAACCAGATTTAAGGTCTTTCAGTAGCTTGATGGTTTTCACTATAAATACATACTATTTTCCCCAATAAGTAAATATGATCCTTTGGCCATTGATTTGTTAATTATTATGGAAATCAGTTTGTCCCTGGTAATTCAACATTCCTCATCACATTTTTTTATGCAGTCAGGAAATATTCTTTGACTTTAGACCATTATGACATTCTTTAGTTATAGAGCAACACATACACATAAATTGATTAGACAAGGTGGATTACATGTTTAAAATAACAAAGAAAATCACCTCATTATCTTAATCATACAGATGTGGCAAAATACACTGTTAATACAGCAGCCACCAGCTACGTGCAGAAGGACGGGATCTGAGATCATTCAAGGTTGTTCAAGTTGCCAGATAGAGGGCTGTGGTACTGTATCTCACACCTACTCATCTCTCTGCATATGTTAAATTATCTTTAGAGTACACATCATACCTATTATAATGCAAGCACATTTTTTAATTATTCCTTACCGCTTTGTTTTTTAAAAAAAAGAGGGATACATTTACAGATTTTAAAAGGTATTTTGGCATTATATTATATGAATAATTTTGTCAGTACATAATTCTTTTAGAGGTTTGATAGCATGCATAGAAATCCCACTAGTTACCATAAGCATGAAGTACATGTAGAACAGAACATAACATGGAAACAGATTTTGTGTTGGGTATAGATTAAGCATAATGACCTGTGAATACCAACAATCGCCACAAGACCATTATCTTAGCTCTTGGATTATTAGTGATTTGAGGTTCAGGTGTACCACACTCTGAGAGGGTGCTATGCATTTTTATTCCCTAAGAAGGACTGACACTTTCATTTCTTCTTCTTCTTCTTCTTCTTCTTCTTCTTCTTCTTCTTCTTCTTCTTCTTCTTCTTCTTCTTCTTCTTCTTCTTCTTCTTCTTCTTCTTCTTCTTCTTCTTCTTCTTCTCCTTCTCCTTCTCCTTCTCCTTCTCCTTCTCCTTCTCCTTCTCCTTCTCCTTCTCCTTCTCCTTCTCCTTCTCCTTCTCCTTCTCCTTCTCCTTCTTCTTCTTCTTCTTTTGGCCTTTGTTTTTCTTGGGCTTCATATAGTCTGTGAGGTGTTTCTGGGGTGTTCAGAGCTTGCTGGGATTAGTATCCAATTATCAGGGGCTGCATATTATGTCTGTTCATTTGTGACTGGGTTACCTCAGGATGATATTCTCTAGATGCATCCATTTACTTAGGAATTTTATAAAGTCATTGTTTCTGATGGCTGAGTAGTAGTTCATTGTGTAAATGTACCACAATTTTTGTATCCATTCATCTACTGAAGGACATCTGGGTTCTTTCCAGCTTCTGGCTATTATAAATAGGGCTGCTATGAACATTGTGGTACATGTTCTGGGATATATGCCCAGAAGTGGGATAACTTGGTCTTCAGGTAGTACTATGTCCAATTTTCTGAGGAATCACCAGACTGATTTCCAGAGTGGTTGTATCAGTTTTCAACCCTACCAATAGTGGAGAAGTGTTCCTCTTTCTCTGAATCCTTGCCAGCATCTACTGTCATCTAAATTTTTGATCTTAGCCATTCTGACTGGTGTGAGGTGGAATCTCAGGGTTGTTTTAATTTACATTTCCCTGATGACTAAGGATGTCGAGCACTTCCTTAGATGCTGCTCAACTGTTCCATATTCATCAACTGAGAAGTTTGTTTAGCTATATACCCCATTTTTTAAATAGGATTGTTTGATTCTATGGTGTCTAACTTCTTGAGTTCTTTGTATACCTTGAATATTAGGCCTCTATCAGATGTGGGGTTGGTAAAGATCTTTTCCCATTCTGTAGGCTGCCGTTTTGTTTTCTTGACAATGTCCTTAGCCTTACAGAAACTTTGCAATCTCATTAAGTCCCATTTGTCAATCTTTGACCTTAGAGCAAAAGCCACTGGTGTTCTGTTCAGGAAAATTTCCCCTGTGCCTATGTGTTGTACACTTTTCCCTATTTTCTCTTCAAATAGTTTCAGTGTACCTGGTTTAATGTGAAGATCTTTGATCCACTTGCACTTGAGCTTTGTTCCAGAACATAAGAGTCTATTTTCATTCTTTTGCATGCTGAGTGCCAGTTGGACCAACACCATTTGTTGAAGAGGCTGTCCTTTTTCCATTGAATGTTACAGATCCTTTGTCAAAAATCAAGTGACCATATATATGAAAGTTCATTTCTGGACCTTCTATTCTATTCCATTGATCTACTTGCCTATCTCTGCACCAGTACCATGCAGTTTTTAACTCAATTGCCTTGTAATATAGCTTGAGGTCAGGGATGGTGATTCTGACAGATGTTTTCTTGTTGTTGAGGATGAATTTCGCTATTCTAGGTCTTTTGTTATTCCATATGAAATTGCACATTGCTCTTTCCAACTCTATGAAGAAATTAGTTGGAATTTTGATGGGGATTGCATTGAATCTGTAGATTGCTTTTGGTAAGATGCCAATTTTTACAATGTTGATCCTATCAATCCATGAGAAAGGGAGATCTTTCCATTTTCTGAGATCTTCATCGATTTTGTCTTCAGAGTTTTGGAGTTCTTGTCATATAGGTTATTCACTTGCTTAGTTAGAGTCACACCAAGGTATTTCATACTGTTTGTGACTATTGTGAAGGATATCTTTTCCCTAATTTCTTTCTCCACATGTTTGTCCTTTAAGTAGAGGAAGGCTACTGATTTGTTTGAGTTAATTTTATATCTACCTACTTGGCTGAACTTATTTTTTAGCTGTAGGAATTCTCTGGTGGAATTTTTGGGATCACTTACGTACACTATCATTTTATCTGCAAACAGTGATATTTTTACTTCTTCTTTTCCAATTTGTATCCCTTTGATTTCCTTTTGCTGTCTAATTGCTCTGGCCAGGACTTCTAGTACTATGTTGAATAGGTAAGGGAAAAGTGGGCAGCCTTGTCTAGTCCCTGATTTTAGTGGAATTGCTTCAGTTTCTCATCTTTAAGTTTGATGTTGGCTAATGGTTTGCTGTATATTGCTTTTATTATGTTTAGGTATGGCCCCGGATTCCTGTTCTTTCTAAGACTTTAACATGAAGGGGTGTTGAGTTTTGTCAAATGCATTCTAAGCATATATTGAGATGACCATGTGGTGTTTTTCTTTGAGTTTGTTTATATGGTGGATTTCATTGATGGATTTCCATATATTAAATCATCCCTGCATCCCAGTAATGAAGCCTACTTGTTCATGGTGAATGGTTGTTTTGATGTCTTCTTGGATTCAGTTTGCAAGGATTTTGTTTAGTATTTTTGCATCAGTGTTCAAAAGTGAGATTGGTCTGAAGTTCTCTTTACTCATAGGGTCTTTGTGTGGTTTAGGATCGAGGGTTACTGTGGCCTCGAAATATGAGTTAGGTAGTGTTCCATCTGACTCTACTTTGTGGAATAGTTTGGAGAGTATTGGGATTAGGTCAATAAATGTCTGATAGAATTCTGCACTCAACTCATCTGGACCTGGGCTTTTTTGGTTGGGAGGCTTTTGATGACTGCTTCTATTTCTTTAGCTCTTATGGGATTCTTTAGATAGTTTACCTGGTCCTTGCTTAACTTTAGTATCTGGCATCTGTCTAGGAATTCATCCATTTCCTCCAGATTTTGCAGTCTTGTTGAGTATAGGATTTTGTAGTAGGATCTGATGATTTCTTGGATTTCCTCAGTTTCAGTTGTTATGTCTCCACTTTCCTTTCTGATTTTGTTAATTTGAATATTCTCTCTTTACCCTCTAGTTAGTCTGGCTAAGGGTTTAACAATCTTGTTAACTTTCTCAAAGAACAATCTCTTGGTTTTGTTGATTCTTTGAATGGTTCTTTTTGTTTCTATTTGGTCGATTTCTCCTCTGAGTTTGGTAATTTCTTGACATCTACTCCTCTTGGGTGTATCCGCTTCCTTTTATACTAGAGCTTTCAGATGTGCTGTCAGGTTGCTAGTGTACGCTCTCTCTAGTTTTCTTTTTGGAAGCACTCTGCGCTATGAGTTTTCCTCTCAGTACTGTTTTCATTGCACCCCATAGGTTTGGGTATGTTGTGTTTCCATTTTCATTAAATTCTAAAAAATCCTTAATTTCTTTCTTTATTTCTTTTTTGACCATGCTATTGTTTAATAGAGCATTGTTTAGTTTCCATGTGCATATGGGCTTTTTGTTGTCTTTGTTGTTATTAAAGAGCAGTCTTAATCCATGGTGATCTGATAGGATGCTTGGTAGCATTTCAATCTTCTTATATCAATTGAGGCTTGTTTTGTGACTGATTATATGATCAGTTTTGGAGAAGGTGCCATGAGGTCCTTAGAAGAAGTTGTATTCTTTTGTTTTAGGTTGAACTGTTCTGTAGATGTCTTTTAATTTCAATTGGTTCATAACCTGTGCTAGTTTCACTTTGTCCTTGTTCAGTTTCTGCTTCCATGATCTGTCCATTGATGAGAGTGAGTTGTTGAGGTCTCCCACTATTTTTGTGTGGGGTGCAATGTAATTTTTTGAGTAGGGTTTTTTAGTAGGGTTTTTTCATGAATATGGATACTTTTGTATTTGGAGCATATATGTTAAGTATTGAGAGTTCCTCCTGATAAATTTTCCCTGTAAAGAGTAAAAAGTGTCCTTCCTTATCTTTTTTGATAAGTTTTGATTGAAAATCTACTTTATTCTATAATAGAATGGCTACTCCAGCTTGTTTCTTGGGGCTGTTTGCTTGGAAGGTTTTTTTCCAACCTTTTAGTCTGAGATAGTGTTTGTCTTTGTCTCTGAGATGAGTTTCCTGTATGCAGCAAAATGCTGGATTCTGTTTATCTATCCAGTCTGATAACCTATGTCTTTTCTTGGGGGAATTGAGTCCATTTATGTTAACAGATATCAAGGAATAGTGGTTGCTGTTTCCTGCTATTTTTGCTTTTGGAGTTAGAATTGTGCCTATGTGTCTTTCTTCTTTTGGTTTTCTTGCTTAGTTATTTTCTCATTTTTACTAGGATACAGTTTCCCTCCTTGTATTGGGTTTTCTACCTGTAATCCTGTGTAGTGCTGGGTTTGTGGTTAGATATTGTGTAAATTTAGTTTTGTCTTGTAATATCTTGGTCTCTCCATCTATGGTGATTGAGAGTTTTGCTGGGTATTGCATCCTGTGCTGATCCTTGTGTTCTCTTAGGGTCTGCATGATGTCTTTCCAGGATCTTCTAATTTTCATAGTCTCTGTTGAGAAGTCGGGTGTAATTCTGATTGGTCTGCCTTTATATGTTGTTACATGACGTTTTTCCCTTAATGCTTTTAGAATTATTTATTTTCTTTGGGCACTTGGTGTTTTTACTATTATGTGTTGGGAGGAATTTCTTTTCTTGTCCACTCTATTTGGATATCTTTAGGCTTCTTTTATGGTCATGGTCATCTCATTCTATAGGGTAGAAAGTTTTCTTCTACGATTTTGTTGAAGATATTTACTGTGAGTCTTATTTGATATTCTTCGCCCTCTTCTCTTCTTATTATCCTTAGGTTTGGTCTTCTCATTGTGGTCTGGATCTCCTGGACATTTTGGGTTGGAAGCTGTTTGGCCTTTGCATCTTCTCTGACTGTTTTGTTTATGTTTTCAATGTTGTCTCAGGCCCCTGAGATTCTCTCTTCCATTTCTTGTAGTCTGTTGGAAATGTTTGTATATGTGACTCCTGATTTCTTTTTTAGGTTTTCTTCCTCCAGGGTTTTCTCTTTTAGTGTTTCTTTATTGTTTCTATTTCCATTTTAAATTCCTTCTTCAATTCCTTCATCTCTTTAGTTTTGTTTTCCTCTAGTTCTTTGAGGTCTTTGACCATTTTTCATGCTTCCTCTTTAAAAGCTTCTATTTCCTTTTGCTTTTCCTACCGTTATTGTTTAAGGATCTCTATCATCATCTTGAGGTATGATTTTGGGTCTGAGTCTTCTTTATCTGACATGTTTGGCATTCTGCCATTTGCTGTGATGGGAGAGCTGGGTTCTGGTGTTGCCAGATTGTCTTGGTTTCCATCGGGTAAGATCTTATGCTTTCCTCTTGCCATCTTGTTGTCTGTGTTCTTGTTGTTAATGACTGGTTCCCGTCTTTCCTGTGTACCTGGCCTGTGTTTCTGGATCTTTACTGTTTTAGGTGGCAAATGCCTTGAGCATTTGGTCCGCACACAAGGGTCTTCCGGCCGGATAACAAGTCTCTATTCCAGGGTTCCTGCTCCTCTGAACCAATCTGGGGCCCCATGCTTTCTGTATGCTAGGCCCAGACCTCTCTGCGCCCTGGCCACTCGCAGTGCAGTCTCACCAGGCTTTGCAAATTCATTTTGAGACATCTTCTGTATTGTATTATTTGCAGGAAAAAATGGTGGTAAATGTTTAGCACATACTAAGTAGGTTGTTCATTCATCTACCCCAATTTTCTACCCTAAAGTTAGATAAATCTCTGGAGACATAGCCTTGAATTAAACAGCCTCTAATGTGAATTTTTGAAATATTACAGTTTTTCTCTCTGTATATGACACTATCTACCTTGACACTATTTTAAAGATTTCAGTTAAATATTATTTCTTAATATTTTAATTAGCTTAATATTATAATTAAAAAGTATTTGAAAATAATTAGCATCTTTGGTTACTGAAATAAACAGTATGTGAACAATTTGTTGAGCAAGTCACAATCTACAGATCACAAACAGTAAGGAAGATGTTTTTCACGTACTTACTCTTGTGGATTTGTCCTTTTCCACCCCTTAGGTCACATGTCCGCACCATCTCACAGAACATTTCTGCTTATTTCACATCTATCGCCCAAATGTTTATCTAGCTCTATTTAATCCCCTTCCTCAGCTTAGGTCTTTGGACACAAAACTTGACATGGGTATGAAGCTAGGAAGAAGAAAAGCCATGTTTTAGGATTTGTTTTTCACATAAAATAGAAAGTCTGCCTTTTAAGGCAATAGCTCTCAATTATTGATCATTAGTGAACTCTATTGTACATTTGTCTTCTGAATGTACCCATCCCAGGGTTTTCATAGAAACAGAATCATATGCAGTGTGCCTTCCTTTCTGTGTAAGAAACTACTTCTTTTCATGATTTCACATTAGAACCCATGGGTTTTTAAATGTAGTTAAACAAACAGCTAGCATGTCTTGTTCTGGTTGCTTTTGGGGTTCTTAGACTCAGTGTCAGAAACAAATTAGAAAACAGATTGTTTTGACAGCCTGTTTACTTCTAAACATTTGGTTGGGATGCAAGAAATCTGACATCTTTCTATGATATCTATATGATATGAGATCTTATTGCTTACAGTAATATGACCATAATTACTCAAAGGCAATATTTTATATCTTTCTCTGATGGTTCTAGAAACTGACAATCAGGAGGGTAATAAAAGTAACCTAGGAAAGTGCATACTTACTCTCCAAGGCTGTAGGTTTGACCCCTTGGCAAGGAAAACAATATAACTGATGAAGGAATTGCATCATCACAGGATTTAGGTAAATGAGGCTGCTTCTTGAGCACTATTTTGCTCTAGTAATTTGATATTTTTGTGATTTAGTTGATAACTAATGCCAATTAAGAAAAAAGAGTTTGTGATCAAATTTAAATGCTTTTTTTTTTTTTTAAAAAAAAAAATGAAGACAGCCTTGTTAGCAATTTAGTGTAAATTTGTTGAGTTAAAAAAAAATCTGTGATTGACATGAATCCAAATTTTCTTTTAACATTTTCTGTTTTATTGAAAGGAATATGGAAAGTACCAAGTAAATTTGGAATGTTTCACTAGCTCAGTTGAAGAAAAACTTAGGGGGAGAGATACTTCAACAAACTTGAATCATGCAGTTCAAGAGCTAGGGTTATATGTGATTCCTGCTTTCAAGGATAATTCAACATGGTGGTAATAAAGGAAAAAGGGGAGGGGATGGCCTGCCAGAGGGAATGGCATTGAGAAGCCAGCTTTTTTCCTCAAAGAACTTCAGGTGGTTTCTAGATGGCACTGATAACTTCAGTGAGACAAGTAAACAAAAGGATTAGGTAAGTTTATAGTATTTTTGTTTACTCAGTTCATTAATTACAAATTGGGAAATGGGATGGAGCAGGATTATGGGAAGATTGGGATCTTGAGCTTGGAAATTTGAAGATTACATGCAGAAAAGTAAGGGTTAAATTGGATGAAACCATACATTGTTTCTTGTTATACCAGATCTTTCAATTTCCTCCTTGTAAAAAGAATGTGTTTTGAATACTCTCAAGTGCCAAAGCAAACCAAATCATATTTATCACATATTTATTGTGGAAGTGGAGACTGAGGCACATTAGAACAGAAGAAATGAAAATCTACTCCTCTCCTTATGCCTATGAGGGTCCTACATATTTGTACAATTTCATTATTTTATTTTATTCATTCATTTTGTTTTAGCAACAGAGAACTAATGTAGCTAGCCTCAAAGTTACTAGATAGCCAAGAACAGCCTTGAATGCTTGTTCATCCTGAGTACCACCACATCCTCCCCATTCACATTTTCAGAGGGTTCAGAGACTACATTTATATGAAGCAAATATTGTACAGCAGTTCAAGTTCATTAAGAAGTAATAGTTAACCTCATCCAATTAACTTGGCCATGATCAAAAGGAAATTTATATCTAACAGCTGGACTGGTGTTTGCTCCTACATTCTAAGTGTCAGCAATAAAACTGTTGTGCTGATGACCACCTTTATCTCTGGGTTGTCAAGTGTCTCCTGTCCTTTAAAACAATCTTTGCCTGAACCCATAGCTTTTCCCCTTAAATGATCAAAGAACACCAGGAACATACTGGCAATCGAAAAACTGTAATTACTACTTGGCACTGCATGAAGGAGAATAAATATTCAGCATGGAATCTTGGCAGTGTTTCAGTCAGAAGGAAGTTATCAGAATTAACTTGCTAAAGGATTTAGGCCATGTCAGATGGGTTTTGGAAGAGTTTATGATTTTGGAGTTTCAGAAAGTGAAGCTTTTTTTTAATACGGGGCATGATCAAAAGGTGAAGACTATTCAGGGACCGGGTGTTACCTACTTTACTTAGTCCATTTTATGGTGTTATAAAAGGTACTAGGGACTGCATAATTTAGGATGAACAGAAACTGTGGAGCCCATGACTCTGGAGAGACTAAGGGAACATCTCTGGCAAGACTCTTCTTGCATCAGCTATGGCATAAGGTAAGCATGAGCCCAAGAGTCAAGGTCAGATTGGATGACATAATCCATTTCACATTCAGCATTACCTCCTCATGCGCATAGGATCTGAAGTCCTTCTATGAGAGCACACATGAAACAGTTGTGTACAAGACTCAGCTTCCAATCTTTGTTTGTAGTGGTAGCAGTCTATCTTTCTGGAAGATGTGCTGGTGTGAACTGGCATAGTCTGTCACTGGCAAAGAAACAGCAGTGACTTACCTTAGCCACGAGAGACAAAACCCCAACTTTGCAGTTTTCATGGTGATTTTGTTTTTGGTCTGTGCTTTAGACACAAAAATAAAGGAGGCTTGTTACTCTTATCAAAGTGGCCGGACAGTCCTGTCTACTTTTGATGTCCCATGAAATTACATGTGATGGGCGAACAGCTGATCTTGGTTATGAGAACCAGCCCAGCCACAGCAATTCCAAACAACCTGGAAATCCTAGGATGGATCATGGTGGTAAATTACTCCTTTCTTCTGTGCATTCATTACAGTCATTAGGTATCAAGTCTAGTCCATGTAGCATATCTCCTGCCCTTCGTAGTTTAAGTCTGGATTTGTTTTTATAGAACCCACTGTGCAGCGCTGTGAGCCTTCATGCTGATGCTCCCTTTGGTATACTTACTAGTTCATCTGAAACCCCAAGGAGCATGGTCAAGATTAGCACAAGCCTCATTTGAATATAGTCTTAAGTAAACTTGACACACAAACTAGAGTTTTCTGAAAAAAAAAAAAAAATGGAGGGGGCACTCATTTGAGAAGATTTGGCTGTAAATCAGTTTCTTAATTAAATGATCAACGGGAGAAGAACCAGCCTATTGTGGGTGGGTCCACCCTGGGCTGCTGGTCCTGGGTTTTATGAGCAAGTAGGCTGAGCAGGCCCTGAAGGAGCAAGCCAGTAAGCAGTACCTCTCCATGGTCTTTGCAAAATCTCCTGCCTTCTGGTTACATCCGTGTTTGAATTCCTGTTCTGGCTTTCTTCAGTAATGGATTATGATATGGAAGTATAAGACAAAGAAACCCCTTTCTCTTCAACTTTTTGGTCATAGCAATAGCAACCCTAAGACAGTTCCCAAAGATTATATTCCTAGCAGAACACCACCCCCTTTAACCAATTCTCACCTATTTACCTCTAGCAACTGAGCTTGCAAACTGGGACCATGCATCTGTATATTGTCATTTCTCTTAGATTCTCCTCTGCCCTGCATGGATGTGGCCTAGACAAATCAGACAGTATTTTGCTTAAGTACAAACACAGTGAGGCCATTGAGTGCCTCTCTTCTTTTCTTAGACTCATTTCAGATAGAGTGCATGGTATCATTAAGGACAAGGGTAGCCCCTGATTCTCCCATACATAAGGAAAGCAAACAAGCAATGCCTCTTGGCAAGGTTGTGTGTGATGACTGCTTGTGCAGTCGAATGCCTATATGGACGGTGGAAGTAGTTATGGGATCATCACTGAGGCAGGAGCTATTAAAGACTACTTGGTGGCTGCTTAGCAAGTCCTTGGGTTGATGCTCATCTAGATTTCTGGATACTAGTGTCAGAGTCAATACTATTTATTAATTCTATTTATTTCATGTTCCAGCTATGAATGATTGCTATTAATTTTAGAACAATGAGTGAAACTATCAGAAATAAATTATATAGGGTTGCAAATGAAAGTTTAAATTTTTTCTAATTATTTAAGATAACATATAAATATATTTAAATATATAAATATATAAATATATTTCTTTGCTGATAGATTTACAAAAATTGCCTAATGGGACTAGAATTCAATCAATATCATCCAGTCTTTGGCTGTGCCCACCTCATATGAAGCACTGAAAAAGTTTTGAGCTAATGTTTAGAAAAGCATACAGTGATTGGTGGGTAAGTCTGAGGGAATCAGAGAGGACAGTGGAAGACAAAGCTTATGTATACTCATGGAAATATTATGTGCTATGAAAGGTTGTAAACCATTAAGGAACATTTTATATAATTGGCATTTCTGTTCATTCAATTTAAAATAATCTTCTGACCATTAGCAGGGGAAATGAGTCAAACATGAAAGACAAGGCACAGCCTAATTAACGGATATTGAATAAAATGATAATAGAAAATTAATACCCCAAATTAAGTTATAACTAGAAACATTCAAGTACAACTTTAGTTGTAAGGTCCAGAACACTTTTAAATTTAAATTTTATTTTATTAGCACTTTTGTGAATATTCTATAATGTTTATACTTTAATGAGTGAATTGTCCAACACAGAAACTATATTTTAATAAAACTATTTCTGAGAATTCACTGACTAAGCAGTGGCATTGAAAGGTACTCATGAAGAAATAGATGAGGGAATCCAGGAATGTAAGTGCTATACACAATAAAACCTCCTAGAAAAAATTCAAAACAAAAGTCTCTTCCCTGGCAGAAATAGAGGTTACCCATGCAATAGGCACCAGAACAAAACTGTTGAAGGTCTCAAAACAATCAACAGAGAAAGAGAAGAAATGAACTGATCTCGATTAACACCCACAGCCAAGCACCTTTCACATCATCTTGCCTTACTAGTCAATGAACAACATTCAGTGTGCTCATTCATTTTAAGCACTTAGGTTTTTTTTTTATGAAAAAGTGCAGCAAAAGCATCATTGGTATTTAAACTATGTTAACTGACAAGTTAAAAACATTTACCTTAGCACTTGGAATAAAATCATCCACCATTCTGGGTCAGTAAGGTAGCTGAAAATAGGGGGCAAGTGCCCCAAAATCCCACAAATACAACTCTACAGCCCAATAGCTTTACATACAGGTTTATATATCCAACTCTCAATCCACAAGCCCTCTACACAACAAGATTACATCAAATAGACAAAGATACAAGCTGCCCTTCTATATGAGACACTAGACCTATAAAATCCTTAATGTTCATAGCTATTTGACACCAATCAATATCACCTGGGTTTAGCTGGTCCTTGGGACGCTCCATCTTGCCAGGACCTCACTCTCCTCAGCCCTTTCAGCCCTCTCCAATCTTCCTCACCCTGCCCAGTTACTGGCTTTCCTTTATTTTACTAATTAAAATGGGAAAGTTTCAGTTGGAATCACCTGAAGAGGCAGCCTTCTTGGGGAAGTGGAATTAACATTAAAATACAAACAGCTTCAGGACAATCTACAACCACCCTCTCCCACCTCAGCACCTTGGCATTCCCCTACACTGGGAAAAAGAGCCTTCACTGGAGCACAGGCACCTTCCCATTGATGCCAGAAAATACTATCCTCTGCTGCATATGTACCTGGGGCCATGGGTCTCTCTATGAAAACTCATTGGGTGGTGTTTTAGTCCCTGGGAGCTGTGGTGGGTTTGGTTAGTTGATCATTTTGTTCTTCCCATAAAGTTTCAGACCCTTTCAGCTCCTTTACTCTTTCTCTAGCTCCTTCTTTGGGGTCTTTGTGTTCAGTCTGATATTAGCTATGAGCATCCTCCTCTGTAATCAGTCTGGATCTGGCAGAGCTTCTGAAGAGGAATCCATATCAGGTTCCTGCCAATAAGCACTTCTTGGCATCAGCAATAGTGCTTGGGTTTAGTGGCTGCATATGGGGTGGATTCCAGGTGAGGCAGTTTCTGGATGATCATTTCTCCAGTCCCTGCTCCCTATTTGTTCCTTTATTTTCACCCATGAGCATTTTATTCTCTCTTCTAAGAAGGACTGAGGAGTCCAACTTCTGGTCTTCCTTCTCTTTGAGCTTCATAAGTTCTGTGAATTGTTTCTTGGGTATTCTGAGCCTTTTGGGCTAGTATCCATTTATAAGTGAGTACATACCATGAGTGTTCTTTTGTGACTGGATTACCTCACTCAGAATGACAACTTCAAGTTTCATCTATTTGCCTAGGAATTTTATGAAGTTGGGTTTTTTTTAATAGTTGAGTAGTACTCCACTGTGTACCACAATTTCTGTATCCATTCCTCTGTTGAAGGACATCTGGGTTCTTTCCAGCTTCTGGCTATTATAAATAAGGCTACTATGAACATGGTAGATGTTGGGGGGGTATATGCCTAGGAGTGGTATAGCTGGGTCCTCAGGTAGTACTATGTCCAATTTTCTGAGGAACCATCACACTGATTTCCAGAGTGGTTGTACCAGTTTACAATCCCACAATGGAGGAATGTTCCTCTTTCTCCACATACTCAACTGTATCTGCTGTCACCTGAGATTTGATCTTAGCCATTCTGACTGGTGTGAGGTGGAGTCTCAGGGTTGTTTTGATTTGCATTTCCCTGGTAACTAGGGATGTTGAATATTTCTTTAGGTGCCTCTCAGCCAATTGATATTCTTCAGTTGAGGATTCTTTGTTTAGCTCTGTCCCCCATTTTTAAATAGGATTATTTGATTCTCTGGAGTCTAACTTCTTGAGTTTTTTGTATACATTGGATACTAGCCCTCTATCAGATGTAGGATTGGTAAAGATCCTTTCCCAATTTGTTGGTTGTCATTTTGCCCATTTGGCAATGTCCTTGGCCTTACAGAAGCTTTGCAATTTCATGAGGTCCCATTTGTCGATTCTTGATTTTAGAGCATGAGCTATTGGTATTCTGTTCTGGAAAATTTCCCCTGTGCCTGTTTTCTAAGCTCTCCCCATATTCTGTTCTGTTAGTTTCAGTGTACCTTGTTTTATGTGGAGGTCTTTGATCCACTTGGACTTGAGCTTTGCACAAGGAGATAAGAAAGGATTGATTTGCATTCTTCTGCATGTTGACTGCCAGTTGAACCAGCATCATTTGTTGAAGACGCTGTCCTTTTTCCATTAAATGTTTTTAGCTTTATTGTCAAAGATCAAGTGACCACAGGTGTGTGGTTTCATTTCTGTGCCTTCAACTCTATTCCAATGATCTACCTGCCTGTCTCAGTACCAAATACCATGCAGTTTTTAACAAGATTGATTTGTAATACAGCTTGAGGTCAAGGATGGTGATTCCCCAAGAACTTTTTTTTTGAGAATATTGTTGAGAATAGTTTTTGCTATTTTTTTATTATTCCAAATGAATATGGGTTTTTTTTAATTATTCCAAATGAATATACAAATTGCTCTTTCTCACTCTATAAAGTTCTCTTTCTTTGTGGGGTCTTCATGTGGTTTAGGAATGAGCTTAATTGTGGCTTCAAAGAATGATTTGGATAGTGTTCCTCTGTTTCTATTTTGTGGAATAGTTTGGAGAGTATTGGTATTAGATCTTCTATGATGGTCTGATAGAATTCTGCACTAAACCTATCTGGCCCTGGGCTTTTTTGGTTGGGAGGGTTTTGATGACTGCTTCTATTTCTATAGGATTTACGGGGCTGTTTGGATGGTTTATCTGATCCTGATCTAACTTTGGTACCTGGTATTTGTCCAGAAAATTGTCCATTTTCTCTAAATTTCCCAATTTTGTTGAGTATAGGCTTTTGTAGTAGGATTCAATGTTTTCTTGAATTTCCTCAGTTTTTGTTGTTATGTCTCCCATTTCATTTCTGATTTCATTAATTTGGATACTTTCTCTGTGCCCTATAGTTAGTCTGGCTAAGGGTTTATCAATCTTGTTGATTTTCTCAATACACCAGCTCCTGCTTTTGTTGATTCTTTTTATAGTTCCTTTTGTTTCTATTTGGTTGATTTCTGCTCTGAGTTTGATTATTTCCTGCTATCTACTTTTTTTGGGTGTCTCTGCTTTTTCTTTTATTTTTCCTAGAGCTTTCAGGTGTGCCATCAAGCTGTTAGTGTAAAGTTTTTCCAGTTTCTTTTTGGAGGCACTCAGAGCTATGAGTTTTCCTCTTAGCACTGCTTTCATTGTATTTTATAAGCGTGGGTATGTTGTGCCTTCTTTTTTATTAGGTTCTAAAAAGTCTTTGATTTCTTTATTTTTCCTTGACCAAGCTATCATTGAGTAGAGCACTGTTTAGCTTCCATGTGTACGTGTGCTTTTTGTTGTTTTTGTTGTTACTGGAGACCAGCCTTAGTTCATGGTGATCTGATTGGATGCATGGGATTATTTTGATGTTCTTGTATCTGTTGAGGCCTGTTTTGTAATGGACAAGTTTTGGAGAAGGTGCCGTGAGGTGCTGAAAAGAAGTTATATTCTTTTGTTTTAAGATGAAATATTCTATAGATTTCTGTTAAATCTATTCAGTTCATAACTTCTGTTAGTTTCACTGTGTCTCTGTTCAGTTTCTGCTTCCATGATCTGTCTATTGATAAGAATGAGGTGTTGACGTCTCCCACCATTATTGTGTGTGGTACAACATATGCTTTAAGCTTTAGTAGAGGTTTTTGTTTTTTTGTTTTTTAATGAATGTGGTTGCTTTTGTATTTGGAGTATAGATATTCAGGATTGAGAATTCATCTTAATAAATTTTTCTTTTGATGAGTAAAAGGTGTCTTTCCTTATCTTTTTTGATGACTTTTGATTAATGTCTATTTTATTTGATATTAGGATGGTTACTCCAGCTTGTTTCTTAGGACCATTTGCTTAGAAAAAAATTTTCCCAACCTTTTACTCCGAGGTAGTGCCTGTCTTTGTTGCTGACATGAGTTTCCTGTATGCAGCAAAATGCTGGATCCTGTGTATATATCCAGTCTACAATCTATGTGTTTTTATTGGGAAATTGAGTCCACAGGTGCTAAGAGGTATTAAGGAAAAGTTATTGCTGTTTCCTGCTGTTTTTGTTGTGAGCCATAGAATTATGTTTGTGTGCTTTTCTTCTTTGAGATATTTGCAAGGAGATTTTTTCTTACTTTTTCTAGGGTGTAGTTTTTCTCCTTGTGTTGGAGTTTTCCATCTATTATCTTTTTTAGGGCTGGATTTGTGGACAAATATTATATAAATTTGGTTTTGTCTTGGAATATCTTGGTTTCTCCATCTATGGTAATTGAGAGTTTTGCTGGATATTGTAACCTGGGCTGGCATTTATGTTCTCTTAGGGTCTTTATGACATCTGTCCATGATCTAGCTTTCATAATCTCTGCTAAAAAATCTGGTGTAATTATGATTCCTCTGCCTTTATATGTTACCTGTCCCTTTTCCCTTATTGATTTTAGTATTTTTTCTTTATTTTGAACATTTGTTGTTTTGACTATTATGTTTCGGGAAGAATTTCTTTTCTGGTCCAAGCTATTTGGAGTTCTGTAGACTTTAATGTTTGTGGTCCTCTCTTTCTTTAGGTTAGGAAAATCTTCTATAATTTTATTGAAGATATTTACTGGGCCTTTCAACTGGGAGTCTTTACTGTCTTCTACACCTATTATCCTTAGGTTTGGTCTTCTCATGTGTTCTGGATTTTTTGGATGCTTTGGGTTAGAAGCTTTTTGATTTTTGCATTTTCTCTGACTGTTTTGTCAGTGTTTTCTATGGTATCTTCTGCCCCTGATATTCTCTTGTCCATCTCGTTTATTCTGTTGGTGATGCTTGCGTCTATGACTCCTGACATCTTTCCCAGGTTTTCCAATTTCAGGATTGCCTGCTTTTGTGATTTCTTCATTGTTTCTATTTCTGTTTTTAATACCTTCACCTGTTTGTTTGTTCTTTCCTGAAGCTTTTTAAGTGATAATTAATTGTGTATGTGTGTGTGTGTGTGTTTTGTGTGTGTGTTTTCTCGTTAAGGGCTTCAACTTGTTTGCCTGTATTCGCCTGGCTTTCCAGTACTTCTTTAAGTGTGTTATTTATGCTCTTCTCAAGGACCTCCGTCATCATCATGAAGTATGTTTTTAAATCTAAATCTCGTTTTTTTCTGCTGAGTTGGAATATCCACAATTTTCTGTGTTGGGAGAAATCGGTTCTGATGTTGTCAGGTTGTCTTGGTTTCTGTTTCTTAGATTCTTGCACTTGCCTCTTGCCATCTTGTTATTGATCCTGTAGGCGATCTTGCTGTCTCTGACTGGAGCTTGTCTGTCTGTGGGCCTGTGGTTTCCGGAAGGAGATTGCTCCTGGGTGTTTGGCTCTCTGGGTAGGCTGTGAGTTCAGATGACTGAGCCCAGTACTGGTGCAATTGGGCTAGATCTGGCCTTGGGTCAGGAGTATCTGTTCCCAAGCAGCACTGCTACCTGTGCCCTGAAAATTCCAGGCAGCCTCTCCTTGGATAGTCAGTGGAGAGGGAGTGTGGACTCATTCCTGGGTTCAGGAGTGAGAGCCCTCCCTGCTGTTGCTCTTCATGGTGCCCAGCAACCTGCATGCAGGCTGCTAGTCCTGATGAAACTCTGCTGGCTCTGTCCTTGGGTCAAAAGTGTTTATTCCCAGGCAGCACTGTTATCTGTGCCCTGAGAGTTACAGGAGGCCTCTCCTGGGATAATCCCAAAATTAGGTTTTTAATCCAAAAAAAAGTTAGCATATGCATATTATTGAGCAATACCACAATATTTTATATTTGAAAATTGGCACGTAATCAGCCCTCTTCGTGTAGGTGAGAATATGAGTGAATGAATGTGCTCATTATTTGTGTATTCCAGGTCCGCCATTCCCAAATCCACCGACTGATAGCTTTAGGTCTTTGGTTTTCATGAAGTGAGTAACTAAATGCAACACTGAGCATAAATTTGGTTGATTTTTTTCCCCAGTAATCGTCATTTGAAATTAGGAATAGATTACTTTATTAGTAAAGTACATGTGATCTGGAGGTGAGTAGACTTGAGTTTTTGTCCATGTAATATCTACATTCAGCTGTGCAATCTAGAAAAACCTCATAAACACTGTATATCTCAGATTTAAAATCCATTCAGAGCAATTCTATTATTCACAAATGGAATTCTTGTGGGAGGCATTTACAACCATATCTAAAAGACAGAAGCACAGTCTAGGGGTACATGACAAATACACAAAAAGTACTGGAAACCTTACTAAATCATCAAATACTTAGCTTTGCTCCATTCTGGTAGCATAAGAGTGTATCTTACAGAAAAGAAAAATTTTGAAGTGTATAATTTTTTGTTTTCAGCCTTCAATAAATTCTTCACCTATGCTTTAATTTGATAAGATTAAGCTTACACTAGTTATTGGGAAAGTGAAAAGCAAAATTATGAGATACTACCCCATATAAAAATGTTCAGATAGCTTAAATTAAAAAGTTAAGTGATGCAGAGAAATTAGAACAGCCTACATATACTCCATTGGAATGGAAATGATGCAACCAGGTTGGAAAACAGTTCCTCAAGACTGAAAAAAGTTCATCACTATATTACAGCATGACCCAAAATTTCCAATCATAGATTAATATGCAAGACAAGAGAAAACACTTAAGCACACAGACATACACATAAATGTCTATACCAGAATTATTTACAATAACTGAAATATGATACAACTCAAATTTCTATTAAATCATAATTCATAAATACTGTCAACAAGTGCTCCTATGCAACAGAATATTCTCCAATAATGAAACAGAACAATATGCAATACAAATGACACTGAAAACACTGTAAGCATAAGAAGCTAGTTCACATATTGAATAATTCCATTTATATTAAATTTTCTGAGTAGGCCAATGAGCAGAGATGGAAAATAGATTAATGTTTGCCTAGGGCTATGGGGTTGAGTTGGAAATGATGAGGGGTGACTGCTAATAAGCAAGATGTTTCTTCCTGGGATGATGAAAATGTTCTGAAATGGTAATTGCTGCACAATTCTGTGAACAAGTAAAAAGGAAAACCCGTGTAATTACACATTTAAAGTAACATCAAAATTAATAATATCATGAATTTTCATTATACACGAATATGTAGTAAATAATGCTAGTAATATTTCTGCCACAAGCTGTTGCTGACATTTAAAATTAAAGGATACTTAATATATACACACAAATACAGCATTTCTGTCTTTCAATGCAACCAGACCTGTTGTGGTTACTGTATAAAGTATATGCAAATACCAAGCCTCTTTAGGATTAATTAGCATCTATTTGGGAGTTTTCATATTTGATATACTATAACAGTTTTCCCTAGACATTGAAGTAAAATGAACCATTTTTGATCTCTCAGGTAATTAGAGAAGATTCTGTAAGTAGAATTTTCTCATTGGTGTTGTGGGGCTTCATTCATCATCTAACACCACATAATGTTACATAACATTTCAGCTAGAGTGCACCTTGGCTTAGGAGTATTTATATAAGGAGGCAATGTTTTTCAGACTATCAGAGTATTAAATCTATTTCTGAAATGGCCAATCCTTTCTGTATGAAAGGGGCATAGTCAAGTGTACAAGTGTCACTATGTCTCATTTTATACATGAAGACACATAAAATAATACCTGTATTTTGTAAGGGTTAGATCTAAAATATTCAGAAACAGAAATCTCCAGTATCTGAAGGCCCTTATATAAAGTGGTATAAGATTTTCCTAGGATCTATATTATTCTCTTGCCTGCTTTAAATCAACTCTGCATCTAGCTCATCTATGGAGTTAAAACTTGGACATTGCTAAAGACTGTGCCTATGGCCTTTCTGCTATTTCTATAGAATTACTTTCTTCTTTGTCAGGATTGTTTCCAGTATTAGTTCATTTTAACAACTAGGCATAGCTAGAAGTTTAAGTAAACAGTAACTCATCATGCTAATTAAAGGAGATAGAGGCAATTTACTCCAGTTTTGTGAAGGCAGTTTTCCATATACTTTTTACTCTTGTTGAGAGATATGCATAAGGGTGTGGATCTTGCTTCTCCAAACACTAACCTGGGCTTTGTTTGAGTATCCGCAGAAAGTGTTCATGATTTAAGTTTTATGTTATAGACCTAAGACTATCTTGGCAATATTTATAAAAAATAACCATTTACTTCTAGTAGATTATTTATATGCACACATAGTCTGTCTGCATGCCTATCATTCTTATCCTTTATTCTTGACAAAATGACTGATTAGATGGATTTCCATTTCTATACCTTTCATTTATCTCCAACGTCTCTCATAAATGTTGAATTAAGCAGGTTTTATGGGACTTACCATAAATTGTAGTTTTCATTGAAACTGACTATGACAGAGTAGGTTTCTATACTCCCAGCTTCAATAACAGTGACCCAGAATTTCTGAGTATTAAACAGGAAGGTTTTTCTTACTATGAAAATCATGTATCAGCCCTGCAAGTAAAGCTGTTTGTATGTGTTTTCCCATATGCCTTTCAAATTCATTAGAACTTAGGAAACTCAAGGGAAATACTAGAAAAGAAATCATTACTTATAAATATGATCTAGGAAGGATACATATTTTTTCCTGCTAGAAAAATAAAATTACACTGCTTTTCAAATGACATTTTTCACAAGGTATTTTTGAATGTGTTTTTTTGGGGGGGGGGAGACTTTAGATATGAGTGTATCATTTCCCCCTTCCACTTTCCTCCCCCAAATTGGACCATGTACCACCACACCCTTTGCTATCTCCTTCAAATTCATGACCCCCTTTTAAAAATTAACTGTTGATAAATAAAATTGCTGCTGCTGTTTGTTGTGATATATGAGTAAATACATATTCCTAAATATGTAAATACAACCTGTTTACCAACATGCCTGCCAAAGATAGTTTCACAGTTAACGTTTGTTGGGCACTCATCATAGGTCAGCTAGTTCATGTTTTTAAGTTCTTTTGTACTCAGAATGAATATAACTGCTAAGAGCTAATCACTGCCAGTATTTAGATAAAGTTGGGTGAAATAAACTTCCCAATATAAAAGCAACCACAAAATGTAATACAACTGAAAGAGATATTCGAGTTTGCATATGGTACGAGTAGATCTCTCTCATAGGATTGTGTGCTAGAAGTCTGGTCTTCACTGAGGTGATGTTGGGAAGAGGTGGGATATTGAAGAGGGAGTCTAATGGTATTATTAAGTCATTGAGGCACAAATCTGTATTGGAAAAAAAGATAGCCAAACCATATTTAGAATAGAAAGCTTTCTTAACAAATGATGATGGAAGAATAGGATATACATGTATGGAAGACTCAAAATAGCTCTCTCCATTTCTTTCTGGCAGTACAAAAATGAATTCAAAGTGAATCAAATACCTTTATATAACATGTGAAACTTTGAAGGTACCAGGGGGGAAATGTAGTCATAACACTTCAACTTATACACATAGACAACAGCTCTCTTAATAAGACTAAAAATTATAGCTAGAATTAACTAATTTTAAAAATGGGCATAGAACTAGAGCGTTCTTAAAAGATGTCATTTAAATGTGTAAGAAACATGTAAAGAAATGTTCAGCGTCTCTAGCTATCAGGTAATACACATTAAAACTCTTTCAGAGGACCCAGATTAGTTCTCACCACCCACATAATGGTTTATATCTAACTTTAAACTCAATTCCAGAAAATTTGGTGTACTCTTTCAAGCTCTACAGGGATCAGATATGCATGTGGTATGCACATATACACGCAGAATACACTTACACATAAAATAACTATATCCAAGAGGAAACAACAGTGAAGAGCTATTTTAATAGCTGGTTTCACAGCCTCCATTGCTGATGCTGCCCCACCTCTGTCTCCTCTGCACCACAGGATGCCAGGCTGGGAGGGGGCTGTGTGTGCAGTAGAGCTTCTTGCTGTGGTGATTTAGGGAGATCAGATCTCTTCCCAAGCAGCAGTGTTACAGCTCTGATGACAGAAGCTCTCAGAAGATGAAGTACACCTTTAATCCTGGATAGGCTTCTTATATACAGTTTTGGGGTGGTTCAGGGTCTGATAGCCAGTACTTCCTATTGGCTTGGCCTGAGAGCTTGGGAAGACCTCATCTACATATTTTGGGGTGTTGTCCTTCTTCTAAGTGATGTAAGGTCAAATCTTTACCTGAGGAGAAGGGACTTGGGGTGTGACCTATGCAAATCAAACCTCTGTAGTGGGGAGAGGTGCTATAGCTGCCTGAGAGGGGCCTGATCTCCCAGGAGACTAGGAAACTGCCTGCTGTCCCTTAGGGTTTCCAGGGCTTCAACTTACCTCAACCAGGAATCAGGGTACCTTTCACTGTCCACTGTCTCACAATCTACCACAAGATACAGCTATAGAACTTTTGGGTATTCACCCGAAGCACTTTCAATACTCCTGCTGAAATAATTGCACATCCATATCCATTGTTGTTGTCTTCACAATAGCCAGGAAGTAGAAGGAGCCTAGATATCTATCAGCTCATGAATAGATAATAAGAATGTGATAATATTATATGATACATTTATAAAATATATTATTTATATTTAAAGAAGAATAAATTCATATGTAAATGGATGGAGCTGGAAACAATCATTTTGAGATGAAAGATTCATAGTCAAACAAACATGTTTTATCTTTTGTTTGATTTTTGGATATGTGTGTTTTATTTGAAATGCTGACAGTGTCTAGGAAAGTATTAAGTAGCCATGGGGTAGGAGGAAATCTTATAAGGTATAGGAAACAGAATACAGCAACAGGAAAATGAAAGAGAAATAGGGGGAAAGGAAGGACTGAATGGAATAGGGTATGAATAGGAGGGCATGTAAGAGAAGAAACAACAAAGAGGGATAATTAACCCTAGAGACATTTTGAGAAATCAGCATAGAAACCTTCTACTGTAGAAGCTTTCTAATACATACATACATACACACACACACACACACACACACACACACACACACACACACACACACACAGAGAGAGAGAGAGAGAGAGAGAGAGAGAGAGAGAGAGAGAGAGAGAGAGGGAGAGAGAGAGAGAGAGAGAGCACATAACAACAACCTACAATGTTGGACAATAGTCCAACTAGACACCTCATTCCAATAGACAAAAAAAATCTAGTACCATGAATTGATTATCTTTTTGAGCTGTCAGCCAGAGGGTTTTTATAGGTACTCAAATATGACAGATTATTGACATGTCTCTTGATTACCTTCCAGAACTTGATGGTAAGACCCTATTGCTAAAGATATCACATACTTGAATCATGAACCGTTGAAAAAAATCAAGCATGTACTAATTGGGGAGATTTATTTCTATTAGCTAGTTTTACAGTGCTCAAAGATGTGAGGTCTACTACCAGAAGATAAAAGTAAAGATCAATCTTACCTGGTTTTAAAATCTAGAAGCTATAATGCTGACTGACCTGGAAGACATGTCTGCCAATTCAATAATGACAGGAATACTGTGGGGGTCACCAAGCTCTTTGTGATTGGACTTAAGTCTCACCCCAGAAAGTGAAATTCATACTGGGATTGGGAACCTGCTACTATTACTCTGATGAATGAACCTAAGATCAAAACAACTCTTATTGACTTATTGATATATCCACATATTAGCATATTTCTTAAACATTATCAGAGAAACTTCTTTTTGTAGTAGATGACAATTTCCACAGAGATCCTCAACTGTTCACCATGCAGAGGATAAGAGACTACTGTATGCTTGGCCCTAAGTGGAATATCTATAATAGACACCTTCTTTAATAGAGATCAGGGATCTTCACCCCTAGATGAGGAACTGCTAGCATTTGTTAGCTGCTGATAAAGGAAGAGTCTGGACTTTCTCTGTTTGTTCTTGTTTGTTTGTTTTGTTTTCTAAGGTTGATTATATTCCAGGGCAAGTTCTACTTTCAAGAATTTATGGGCAACATAAGCTTGACTTGATAGATAACAACAACAACAACAAAGGACATGAAATTGAATGATAGGGTGATAGGGGTAGATCTGTGAAGATTTGGGCACAGGGGAGTAAGTATGATCAAATACATTGTATGAACTTCTCAAGCAATAAAATATTTTTAAAAGAATTGAAAATTATGAACTAAATACTATAAATTTGAGAGGGAATAGATGGAGATAATGGAGGGGTTTTAGGAAAGAAAAGAAAGAGGAAAATTATCTATCTATCTATCTATCTATCTATCTATCTATCTATCTATCTGTCTGTCTGTCTATCTATCTATCTACTTATCTACCCACCTACCAGGCAATCTATAGAGAAAGGAAACAACTGAGTGAAGAGATACCCTATAGAATGTAGAGACCCGTCAGCTACCCACCTGACAGAGAATTGATATGTACAATATAGTGACAAATTTTAAAAATTAATCAGGTAAAAATATCATTTTATTGCTAAATGGGCAAATGAACTAACTAGAAAATTCTCTAAAGAAAAACAAAAGAAAAAGGGACAAATATACAAAAAGTGCTCAACATCTTAATCCTTAAGGGGACATACAAATTAAAATCACATTGAGATTCGGTCTAAAATTGATCAGAATGGCTGGTATCAAGAAAAGAAAAAACAAGACAGGTGTGGTGGCACACACCTTTAATCTCAGTACTTGAGAAGCAGAAGGCTTCAGTGAGTTCAAGGGCAACTTGGTCTTGAGTTACTTTCAGGATAGACTAAGGATGTGGGGTAAAAACAACCTTTATACTGTTGTAAGATTGTAAGCTTACCCATTATGAGAATCAGCATGGATAGACACACAAGACCTAAAATAGAGCTACTATATGGCTTAGCCATATCACTACTGTGTATTCTCAAAGGAATCTATGTTTAGAGATAGCTGTGTACCTATAGTTAATGAAATGCTATTTGAGACAGCTAAGTCACAGAATCATCCCAGTTACTTATCAAAGAACTAATAGAGAAGTAAAATGAGTCAGGTATACAGAGTATGACAGAGATAAAAAGATACAATTATGCCATTTTCAGGCAGAAAAATGGGACCAAAGAACATCATGTTTAGGAAAAAAAATGCCACTCCGAATGACAAATTCCACATTTTCATTCATAGACATAACTGAGAGATTTTAAAAACAGGTATAGAGTAGAAGGGAGACTAATTGATAAGAGAAAGGATTCAAATGAGGGGGCAACAGAGATAAGTGAGTTTAATATAAAAATATTAAGATGCTGCCTATTTATAGTATCTCAATGAAGCCCAGAATTTTGTGCAATGTGCATACACTGAAGAATGTAGGAAACTTTATGGTTATTGATTAGACAAGAGAATAGTTTGCAAAATACACAAAGAATTTTAAAAATTGAACATAATAAGAAGAAAATCAGTCACTAAATGGACAAATGAACTAAATAGAAATTTCCAAAAGAAGTACAATAACCAATATATCATGAAAAAAATGTATGTCATTAGGAATATAAATATATAAAAAGGGAAAGTGATCAGATGATAGATCAATTGACATATATACATATATGCATAATATGCAATATACATATGTATACATGTCCCCGCACACACAATAATATAACATTTATTTGATTGTGGAAAATCAAGAAATAAACATGATCCAGGTTACTCATTACTTGCTTTACCACATCAAACTTTCTACATTTATTATGGATTATCTAATTTGTGAACTGGTTTTACTGAGAGGAATGGCATCAATAAATGGGACCGGAAAAAAAAAAGGTATCTTTAAAGACTAGAAACAAACTCATCTGGCTGTAATGAGGTAACTGAGCTTTGGAACTGGACAAAACACACATAGCTGTGATTTTCTTCATCTCTCAGGCTCACTGACCACTTCCATCTGTAAGTAGGGAATTATTTTCCAGGTATTTTGAGGATTCAAGACTTTCAGAGCAGCCCCATGGTGAGATGTGACAGATATGATTGCAAAGAAAGTTATTGTCATTACCTTCGTATGTGTGTTTTTGAACTGTATGAAACAACCCTACATTTGTGCTCATTTTGTAGGGCAGGAAGCTACCTTTCATGTGGCAGGTAGAACATCATGTGTTCCACTCAGGATTTAACCTGTTGATTACAGCATCACAGCCGCATTCAGTGCTGAGCACCAGTGAAAATATTGTCCAAGAGGCCTTTAGCAATGGGAAAGGTTTGAAAGCAGGGCCCTTTCCAGGATTCAAGGATGCTGAGCATGCTTTGGCAAACACATTCTGGAAATACTTAACTGAATTGCTGAAAATGTTCTGTTCCCTGCTTTACTATTTTCTGTCTGACAGCTGGGGTCTTCATTATGGGATTGTTAATACTTCACTGAGCCTGGCAAAGTGCTGCTCCCCTGCAGGATGGAGGCCATTCAAAGCTTTGCCATTACGAGTATGAACCAGAGCTACCTATGTCTTCATCTTCTTTTTCTTATCCAATCAGTCATTAACAATTGCCAAACAGAGACCTGGTCTTATATTTGTGGGCATGCCAGGTCTCACCAGTGCCAATCAAAGTTAGATTACAATAGTAGGGAAAATTAATTATAGTCCTCCATGTGACAGGACAGAATCAACACTCTGTGAACACCTGTGGGTAATGTGGTCCTTCACATGTGTCTTCAAAGAGCTGAATTATCCATTCTCCATGCTGGCAGACTTTCTTGAATCCTGGAAGCATTACTCCTCTCTCTTCTTTCTTTCCATTATTACTGAAATAATACAATATTTTCATGAAGATATTGAGGGCAAGAGGTCTAATTTATGCCAGTCCTGTTTCTTACAGATGCCTTCCCAAATAATCTAATTAAATGACTAGAAAAGTGTGAACAAGGTGGTGGCTATATTTGAGTAGGCAGCAGTCAGTAACACCTGTGTTGCCCACTGTTTTAGAAGTCAGTTGCCTGTTCTGTAAGAAAAGAATTACATTTCTACTCTTTAAGCTTTATTTATCTTTTTAATGATTACTTGTAGCTATTTATTGGGTTTAATTTGACATTTTGATGAACATATAATTATCAAGTTCGAATATTTAGCAGATATTCTTAGTGCCTATATTACTCTTTGTGACAATAATTCTAAATTTTAGCTTTTGTGTAATATTCACTAAAAAAGAGTGGGAGTTGGCTTATCCTGTACTTCTCAACCTTCCCAATTCTGGGATAGATACTTTAATACAGTTCTTAATGTTGTGGTGACTCCCAACAATAAAATTATTTTTGCTGCTACTTCATATTTTTAATTTAACTACTGTTATTGTAGTGGCTATTCATGGTTGTCAACTTGACTATATCTGGAATGAACGACGTATTGGGAGGCTCACCTTTGATCCTGATCTTGAGGCTTAGAGGCTTTGAATCTTAGGACACTAAAGCAAGGGGATCTCTGCGCTCAAGGTCATCTGGGACAAAGCAAGTCCCAGATCCAGGTGTGGTGGTACACACCTTTAATCTGGGACACACCTTTTGTTGGAGACCTACATAAGGACATTGGAAGAAGGAAGGCTTTCTCTCTTTGCCTGCTTGCCTTGTGGAATTGGACATCTGATTGATCCTTGGACTTTCAGCTTCTGTGGACCATTGTTGGGAAGTTGGACTACATAGTGTAAGTCACCAATAATTTTTTTTACTATATAGTTCCCATAAGTTCTGTGACTCTAGAGAACCCTGACTAATATACATGCCTTGCTCATCTGTGTTGGGAAGAGCCAGGAATTCCCTTCAGGTGACAGGGTATCGACAGGGAGACCTAATACAGTTATGAATTGCAATATAAACATCTGTGAGTTTTTGACACTCATAAGTGATCCTTGTGAAAGGGTCATTTGAACCCCCCCCAACACACACAATGGGTTCTGGACCCACAGATTGAGAACCTCTGGCTTAAAACAGGTGAGGAATAGGGCTAGAAAGAAGAGCTAGGATTATGGGGGTTCATTAAAGGAATAAGAATGGATTTGAGAGAGATTATTAAAGGAAGAAAAACAAAGGCTTTAAGTGATGGGTAGTGATGGTACATGGCATCTTAGTGGAGGAGAAATCTGTGAAGGGTGAATGTATAGTTACAAGATCCTGTGGGTTGATGTTAAGGCAATACCTGATTGGGCAGAAGAGAGATAGTTGGGGAAAGGTAAAGGAACAGAAGTGGAGGCAGGAGGCAGAGAGGAGATTGCTGTATAATCAAGATGGAGCTGGAGAATTTAGTTCCAGGTGAACTTAATTGGCGATAGGTAGATATGGATATTTTTAAAGTTTTCTATATAGTCTTTTTACTTCATATAGAAGGGCAGTTTGTCCATTGGATGTGATCTTATTGTGTAGAGGGTTTGCCAATTGAGAACTTAATATATAAACCTGCTTGGAAAGATACTGGACTTTGGAGTCATGTTTGTGCTGGGCAGTGGAGGAAAGGAACACGCTGGGGCAGTTGTATCCACCAGGGACAGAAGCAACAGGGCATGTGGGATGAAGAACCATAAACGCTGGAATGTGGTGGTGCAGGTCTTTAATCCAGCACTTGGGAGGCCGTGGCAGTCAGATTCCTCTGAGTTCTAAGCTCCGGAGAGTCCAGAGTAAGTTCATTTGACAGCCAGGGCAGAAACCCTGTCTTCAAGAAACAAAGAGAGACAGATGGACAGACAACAAAGGGAGAGAGGGAAGGAGGAAGGGAGAGAAGGAGGGAAACAAAGAGGGAGAGAGGGAAAGAAATAGGAAGGGAAAGAGGGAAGGAGAAAAAAAGGAAGGAAAGGTGAACCGTAAGCTAAGTGTGTTATGTCTAGACCCACAGTTCACTTACCCAGTCACAGGAAGATAATGAACTTGCTCCTAGTATTTAGGGACATTCTTGAATTTTTTTCTCTGTACTTTTGATACCTCTTTTCCTCTTCAATAAAACCAACTTACCAAATTCAATCTGCAAAGGTTAAGGCTGTTTCTCATTACTAATTAGCAGGAGGAAGCCCTCTGAAAACTGCCAGTTTAATATGGTGAATTGCAGTGGGCAAGTGAAGAAACGCTTCCACTGGGCCTACGAGGCATGAAATAAGGGCTGCTGAACAGTTCTGCTTAGTTCAAAAGCAGTTTGATTTGATGACAGAAACTGATCACTAAGAGAGTCTTTGACATGACGCTGGAATTTAGGCGTATTCCCAATCCTCCGGCTCTATCAATGATTAAATCTCTCTAGATAGGGGTGTGGATATAAGAACATCCCTAGACATTACAGCAATGGGGAGGAGACTGCAGTATGTTCTTTTTAAATTAATGGGCATGCTAAAAAGTTCAATATCTGGTACTATAACTTACTGCATTGCACCTGAACATTTGTAAGGAAGTGAGGTTTGATGTGGCTCCCAGTTCTGAGAACTGCTAAATTCATGTCCAAGAACAAGATACTAGCATCTGCTTGAGATTGGGCAAAGGCCTCATTACTGAATTCCAGCATGGCACAGGGTGTTACAGATGAGACAGAGCCATCTGCTCTAACAAGATTCTGCTTTAATGTTATAAAGCCACCTATGCCATTATGTGGGTCACCCCTTGTGATCTCATCTTATCCTAGCTACCTTTTAGAGACCCCCCTTCACCAGATAGTATTATTAGCACATAATAGGGAAGATTTGGTTTTCAATTTATAGTTTCTAGTGTTCACCCATCAACCATAACTATGGCCACACACACTGAATTTTTATTGGTTGCCGTTGGCGTAACCATGATGGGCCTGTGCAGGCAATGCTGTCCTGCCTTTCTCCCACCATTCAACATTTGTCACTGTACCTTGATGGCTGTGGTGACAAGAAATGCTTATTAAGATCTGTGTGTTTTACATGACTTTTATGGAGTTAAGCAGAGCCTAACAGATGCCCAGCTAGATCAAAGATCATCATGGGGGATATCAGCATAAAACTGGAGAAAATAAAGCTAAAGAGAACTCTTGGGGGGGGGGGGAGTCTTCAAATTTAGGATGACAGCCTTAATGTAGTTACCAGGGCCCGGAGAAGAGATAGTCAGATTTTGTAAATAAGCAGTCTATTGCCTTTCCTTTAAATCAATTCAAGCAGGTATTTGCAACTTATTGATCTCCACAAATGGGTAAACACTATTCAGTCTTATATATTTTGATGGCATCTTTGATTTGTATTTGGAAGGAATAAAGGGAAGTGGCCACTGATTCAGAGATGGCTATAGAGCAGAGGGTCTGTGGTGTTTAGATGCTAGTTTCCACCTTCTTTCCTCAGTCTACCATTTGTGCTTCCACCTCATTTTTTTTTTTTTTTTAAATATCACCTCTATCCCCACCAAAGAGAAATTAATTTGTGTGAAGGAAGTCCTTTTGGAAAAGGCAAGTATCTGAAAATACCCTGTCCTTCCTACACTGATGTAAACAAAACTAGGTCGATCAGCTTATTTTCCTTAACAATTGGGAAATGTCAGTTAGAGTGAGGACTCTGGCACCTGGAGACAGACGGGTTTCAGAGAAAGGGAAAGTGAGGGGCAGGTGGTCTGAGAGGACTCTTAGGATGCTCTGGCCATGTTTTGACCTCTGGATATGTTCCTAGGACATAAGAAAATTCTACTTAAAAGTGTTAGAGAGTGATAGATAGGACACACATAGTCTCTTTTATGTTTCTTATAACTTGAGATTTTCTACTCCTCAGTGCTGTGATTAGGAAAATCATCAAGGTTAAATGATTGCAAAGTAGCTTCCGATACTTAAGCATTTTTAAACCACACAAGCATGAAAAACGATATTCTCATGCAAAGCAATTTTCAGCAGCATAGTTTTCAATGCTGTAGAAAATAAAATTGTAAGACAGACACATTAACATATACATACAAGAAAATTTTGCATATATGACTACATAATATATAGGTACAAATATAATATACATGTCTGTGGTATGTGTGTGTGTGTGTGTAGATTCAAAGAGAAACAAGAGATAGGGAATAGAGAAGGGGGCAAATGTTAAAGCTTATGAGTGTGACTTGAAAGGAAAGGTACCAAGCAGCTCTTTACACTATTCTTGTGAACTCTTAATTGTAGCGATAATTTTCCAACCCGAACAAACCCATTAAATGAAAACACCAGTCAGTAATTAGGAATACAATTAAAGCGCCTAGACTGGGCAGAATCCCACTACTCTCTCTATTCCCCAGCTAAGAGACTCCTTTAAACTTGCTGTTTCTATGCCACGTGTTCTGTCCATCCCTTCTCCTTTACTCCCATCTCCTGACCCCCTTGCAGGTCCTCTCTCTACCTCCCTTTCCTCCTGCCCAATAACTGGTTCTTTTCTTTACTTAACAATTAAAAATGCGAAGGTACAAATGCAGTCACCTCAAGAGCACAAGTAGACAGCCCTTCACGAGGAAGTGGAACTAACATTAAGATAGGAACAGCTTCAGGACAACCTACATTTCCCTTTCCTGGGCTAAATCTCTGTTCCTCTCCTTTATTTAACAAATAAAAATGGGAAGATACAACTGAAGTCACTTCTTGAGCACGTGACTGGATAGGCCCCAGGGGAAGTAGAATTATCATTAAAATAGGAATAGCTTCTGGACAATCTACACTTGATATTTGCCCTTCTGTATGCAGTAAACGAATGGCTGCTGGTGATTGCCTACTGAGATCCATGCTACAAGAAGCATGTAAATATCAAAGTCTTCATTTACCATTTGTAAGTTGGAAAACCAGCATGGCATTCTAGTTTGATTATTGTCAAATTCTTTTCTGTTCTAACTATCCTTAGGCCTAGGCCTGGAGGCTTTTAGTCTATACAATGGAATCTTCTAAGCTCACTGATTCATTCTGTCTTTTCTCTGCTTCTGACTGAATTGCTATGTCTGGTATCATACTACCTTTGGAGATATATTCTACCCTTCTGGCTCCTTGTTCTCTGTGTGGTTCTGCCTTCCTGTGCCTAGGTTGTTTGTTCTGTAACCTATCTTTGTAAGACTGTCATACACACCCACCCAGCACACCACCATTTTTCTCTTACTGCTCTTAAGTTACTTCTCTTCCTTTGCTGTTCTCCCGTGAGTTGGGCATATACACTATTTCTGACTCTCTGTCAAACCTTTGATTCATCATTTCATCTGCCCCACAATTAGACGTCACTTTCAAACATGGCTGCTTTCTTCTGTAAACCTTACTTTATTGTTAGGGGTTAAAAGTGAATTCTAAGGTAAGGGCATGTCTATATTTCAGCTTTGTTTGAGTATCTGCAAAAAGTGTTCATAATTTAAGTTTTATGTTATAGACCTAAGACTATCTTGGCTATATTTATTAAAAATAGCCATTTACTTCTAGTAGATTATTTATATGCACATATAGTCTGTCTACATATTTGCGTTTTGGCCAGATCACATCTTTGGATGTGATCCCTTGCCAGGGCAGCCATATTGCGGCGCTTAAAATTCCCCAACATATTAATTGTGCTATTTGTAATGGTTAATCCTGGTTGTCAGCTGACTACATATGGAGTGAACAACAGAAATGGAGAGCAACGCTGTGAACTAGATTTCTAGGCTGGAAGACACAGCTTTCTGACCTGGATCTTACATAGGATGATACCTGCTTTTCATCCAGATCTTGAGCCATAGTGCTCATGAAAAGCTTAGGTTTAGGCAAGTTAGTGTATGCCTTTAATCCCAGGAGATTTAGACAAGCAGATCTCTGAGTTCAAGACTAGCCTGGGACGGAGCAAATTCCAAATCCAGGTGTGGTGGTACACACCTTTGATCTCGGCCACACCTTTAATCTCAGCCACACCTTATGCTGGAGGCCGAGATAAAAGCAATGGAAGGAAGACTCTCTTTGCTTGCACTTACTTGCCAGCACATCTACTTGATTCTTGGACTTCCCATTCATAGCTGCCTGTTTTGGAGCTAAACTGCAAACTTTAAGTCATTATAATAAATTTCTTTAATGTGTAGAGACATTGCATAAGTTCTGTCACTCTAGAGAACCCTGACTAATACACAATTTTTTCCTTTTCTTTGTAAGGGTGTTTCTGATTTTGTGAAGAGACAGAGCGAGAGAGCGAAGGTCCTGTGTATCCTTGTAGCTCCAGCGCCTTGGTGTAGACCCGCAGTAGGAGAGGCAGTCTCTTTTCTCTCTCTCCTTCTTCTTACGTGATCTTTCAGCTCTGTGAGGAACCTTATCATCAAAGGAGATGGCTAGCAATGTTACTAACAAAACAGATCCTCAATCTATGATTTCCCGTGTATTCATTGGGAATCTCAACACTCTGGTGGTTAAGAAGTCTGATGTGGAGGCCATGTTTTCAAAGTATGGCAAAATTGTGGGTTGCTCTGTGCATAAGGGCTTTGCCTTTGTCCAGTATGTTAATGAAAAAAATGCCCGAGCTGCTGTCGCTGGAGAGGACGGCAGAATGATTGCTGGTCAGATTTTAGATATTAACGTGGCTGCAGAGCCAAAAGTGAACCGAGGAAACGCAGGTATGAAACGACCTGCCTCGGAGATGAGCGGTTCCTCATTCGACTTGGACTATGACTTTCAACAGGAGTATTATGACAGGTTGTATAGTTACCCAGGACAGGTTCCTCCTCCTCTTATGGCTCAAGCTGTGGTGCCTTCCAAACACCAGCGTGTGTCGAGGAACACCCCACGAAGGAGCAAAAGTGGATTCAATTCGAAGAGTGTTCAACGGGGATCTTCCAAGTCTAGAAAGTTGAAAGGTGATGACCTTCAGACCATTAAGAAGGAGCTGACTCAGATAAAACAAAGAGTGGATTCTCTGCTGGAAAGCCTGGAAAACACTGAAAAAGAACAAAGCAAACAAGCAGACTTGTCCTTCTCTTCCCCAGTAGAGATGAAGAATGAAAAGGCTGAAGAAAAACAGGGCAGCACCTCCCTGAAGAAAGAGGAGACTGAAATGAAGATGGAGTCTGAGGCAGTTTCAGATGTCTCCGCTGAGGAGGGGGACCTGTTGGATGATGACGACAATGAAGATCAGGGGGATGACCAGCTGGAGTTCAAGGGTGATGAAAAAGAGTCTGAGGAAGGAGAAGATTTCAGAGACAGCCCCAAGGGAGAGGATGACTCTTAAGCACATAGTGAAGCTTGGAAATCCTATCCTGCTATTTATTTACCTAGGCACTTGTGAGAGATCAAAGTAACACCAGATCATCTCCCTTAGAATCTTTGCACATTCTCACTGTTCTCCCTCCTTATCCTTCATTAATTCAGCATTGCCCTGTGCCTGGTTCCATTTTCATTTCCTTTGATGCTCCTTAGTAGATTCATTAGCTCTCACCCTGTAAGTTTTGCTTTACTTTTGATACCTCTTTGACTTAAACAATAAAAAGTTGTATGGTTTTCATCAACTATCTCCAAAATAATCTCCTGTTCTGCAGGGAGTACATTTCTTCCCATTCATAGTTTCAGGAGTTGCTTCCCTAACTGCAGAGGCAGTTTGCTTGTAACCCCGAGAGCAGCTTTGCATTCGAGGTGTGTGTTTTCCCTCACATGGTGGACTGTAACACCAATGTAACCATGTATTTTTGTGAATGGGAGTTCGCATGTCAAATGCATCTTACAGGAGACTAGTGTAGTAGTCTTAATATTTGTTTTCTAAAGTTATACTATGGGTTATTTTTGTGAACAGACTGATGTTTGGGATCTTTTTCCTCTAAAATAAACAATTCTTTGTTAAAAGAGGAAAAGTGTTTCTGTGTCTTATTTTCTATTAATATATTGTTTCAGAGGAATGTCCATCTATCCCAACTCTACGGGATGCAGGACAGTAGGAGACAGTTTTGCTAGATGGTGGTGTTGAAATACTAAGACAATGAGATAAAAGTATAAGCACATGACCCAACTCTCCTCTGCCACTCTCTCAAAGCAGAGCTAGTGTGGTCAGTGGAAAGAGGACCACTCAGCTTGGTTACTGTAGCTGTATGAAATGCTGTAGGTGAGACTCAGTATTACCAAGTCTAGGGATGTTGGAAGTCAGATCTGTGAGATAAAGATGTGGATGTGTGTATGCCTGTGTTTCTATGTATGTGGAGGCCAGAGAGGTGCCTCAGGTCACATTCTTTTTTCCTTTTTTTTTTTTTTTTTTTTGGAAGATAAATTTTTTCAACAGGGTTTCTTAATGGGATTTAGGGCTAACTAATTAATCTTCAGTGACTGGTCAGTAAGCCACAGGGATTCTCCTGTCTATGCCTCCTCAGCTCTGGTATCATAAGCACAGACAAGTATGCTTTCATCCTTGATTCTGGGAATATGACTTGGGTCCTCTTGTTCATAGAAATCTTTAGTGATTTATCTCCCTAGCTCCGAGGTTCTGACATTTAAAAATATATTTATTTAATTTATAGGCCTGTCTGTGTGTCTGCTTGTATTATCTACATATACAATGTTGCCCATGAAGGCCAGAGTGTGCTGTTGTCTCCTGAAACGGGAGACACAGGTGATAGAAACTGAATTCAAGGCCCCCTGCAGAGCAGTGAATGCTCTTAACCGATGATGAGCTTCCTTTTCTGTCCTGCTTCTGAGGCATTTGATATTTAAAATTAATTTATAAACTTCTAAATTATTGTGTGAGCCAATATAATGAAGACCTGATAACCTTATCTGGGGGTTTGCTTCTAACTACGAACTCTGTTATTGGTCTCAAGTTCTCCTTTTATGGATTGAACCTACAGCCATATATTGTATATATGACTCTTAATGTGAGAGAATTTAGATGCAAAACTCTTA
The DNA here is from genome assembly GCF_963924665.1 of Micromys minutus. NCBI lineage: Eukaryota > Metazoa > Chordata > Mammalia > Rodentia > Muridae > Micromys > Micromys minutus. The sequence goes on along the minus strand of NC_137972.1, from coordinate 44,065,596 downwards.
AAGGGGCAGTCAACATTAAGGGATGAGAAGGTAGGACTATGGTGTGACTACTATATTTAAAAGAATTAGAAAATATGAGTACCATCTGTGTACACCTGTAATATGTGCAGTATATACATTGAATGTATGTAAATGTACATCTCTGCTACATATAAGGGGTGATGCACTCAAGCTGTGTGAGTTCAATTATTTGAAAATTCTGTGTTGCTATGCTGGTTTATTGAGCATGCTCTGTGATGGGACACACACCAGTAGGGCCACTAGGCAAGAGAACTGTCTTTTCAATTGGTCTAATAAGCCCATAAGTCTTCCCATCTTATGCAAGTGTCCTGGTTAAACTCTTTCTCCACCATTACTGACATTTTCCTAGTCATCTGTATCCTCAGCTCTAAGAAGGAAAGCCAGTTGAGTCTTGTGTTTTTAGCTAAGTACATGTTATACAGAAGAGGCTTTGGATTGGAGGGGTACTTAAGAACTGTTCTGCATATGGGCAAGTGCATGGGTGCCATGCCATAGAACAGTTTTTGAGCGCTGCAGGTTTCTGTTCTCTGAGCTCTGACGTCCTTGTCTATGTCCTGAGTTCCTCATTTGCCGTCACTGCTATGTGTTTTCTCCTACTGCTCATACCTGTCTACCCTCCATGTCTAGCTCTCAGACATACTTCTCACCAAAACAGTGCTTTATTTTTATTTCACAAGAAAAATCACTGCTTTCTATGTGTTCTCAGGTCATGTCCATGGTTTCTCGCTGAATCTGAACAGATCTATGGAGTAAGAGTCATAATTACATGTATATTCTACAGGAAAAAAAAAGACTCAAGAGAATACTGAATATAGCTCAAATAATATATGTAGCAAAAGGGGAAAAAACAGAGAGAAAAGATTCTAGCTCTCTCCACTCTAAAGCTTCATCACACCCCATTGAGGGGATAGTAAGCTTCTTCGACTCATGATCTGATTGCATTTTAACAAATAACAGATGATTGACTAGATCATACTCAATATTTCATTGCTGTCTAATGCAGAGAGACAGAGCTAGAGAGACAGAAAAAGACAGACACACACACACAGGAGAGTGAGGAGAGAGATCATTTCACAACAACTTTGAGAAGTATTTTTTTCCTGTTACAGCAACTACAAGAGCTAGGTAGCAGATGGATAGCCTAGTTTCAGAAGGACAAAGTGATGTGCTCAAGACTATACAGCTGGGAAACAGAACTGAAATCCTTCTCCAGATCTGAATTTAATCTACTGCACAAAGTTCCTCTGTGATCTGTCAGTCTCCTCAGGCCAAAACCGCAAGATGGAAATGAACTCGAAGAGATCTTCCATTCTTCTCAGTAATTATCTACTTTATCTTAGCAGTAGGAGGATAGCTTCACTTTGCTTCTAATTTTAGGAGAAAATGTAGCTGTAGGTAGCACTGACCATTCAGCAGCATGGTGCAGTGCAGCCAATACCAGAGTTTTCTTGGTGCTACAATTCTAGAAAAAGACATGTTCATAATCGAGAAGTGACTCAGTTTATCATCTTATAATTTACCTGGTGGGTCTGGCTAAGTAAAGTCTGGCTAAGCATTTCTTTTATGAACAGATATCTGTCTACCCAGAGCTTGATCCCTCAGATTTTATGTGGACAGTCCTATCTCACAAACACTGAGTACGTGTCTTAGGTAGGGTTTCTAGTGATTTGATAAAGATCATAACCAAGAGCCACTTGGCAAGAGAAGGGTTTATTTATTTACTTACTTCTTTACTGTTTACAGTTCTCAGGTTATACTCCATCATTAAGGGAAGTCAGGGAAGAAACTCTTCGTAGGGACCTGGAGGCAGGAGTTGAAGCAATAGTCACAGAGGATCACTGTAGACTGCTTTAGTTCTTATGTTTTGTTCAAGCTGCTTTTTTATTCAAACTATGATGATCTGGCTAGGGGTAGCACCACCCGAGTGTGGTGGGCCCTTCCATATCAGTCATCAATCAAGACTTGTCTGCAGGCCAATGTATGGTGATATTTTCCATATTAAGACTCCTCTTCTCAGATAACTCCAGGTTGTGTCAAGTTGACAAAAACTCGACCAGAGTAATGCCACATGGGAGAGCTGGGTACATCTGCCCCGAAGCCTCAGTGAGGTTCCTGTAAAGAGACCTTCAGTTTATTAATAATGTCTGCCCAGCAAAGCAATAGAAAAGTGAGCATTGCAATTATGGTTCTTCAATACTGGATATTTAAAAATGAGAAATAATGCGTTTGTTATTTAATTCTGGTGGCATTGTATCCATTAGCAGCAGAACTCAAATTAAAAACTGAACAATTATATCCATTGCTTTTGGGAAAAGGACACGAGGAAATGTGTGTTTTTTCCTTGGGCTAGGCAAAGTTTTGAGAAATCATCTCTCTTTTTATTGTCACTCAGAAAAAAAAAATCTATACAAATCTTGTAAGGAACAACATTTCATTTCCTGTTGGACAGCACAGGTGGTTTGGAGTAGAGGGTCAGGATTTAGATATAAAATGTTCCCAGATTTTAAGCCAATATGATTTAGCTACACTTTGAAGCTGTTTATAAAGTTAGCTGTTGCACAGTTCTGCAGTAAATATCATTCTTTTTTCTATATGATGTGGCTTTATTTCAAATGACTCACAGAGCTGTTCAAAGGGAAACATGATTGGCAACTTCCACACAAATTACTTGTTCCCTTCTTCCTCAAGACATTTGCTCTTTGTGAGATTCTCCCCCCATGCTTACGAGATTTTTTTGCTTTAAGATAAAAGCGACACTTTCATTCTTTACACCCTGCATTCTCCTACAAAGGACTCCAGAACAGCGGGAAAACAAATAAGCGGAAAATGACCTTGCTTCTCATGTAGATACTGAGGTTGGAGTTGAAGATACTCTTTTATATTCGTTTAATGGGGCTGAGAAGGGGTTCATGGAACAGAACTGGGTGTTGCATGCAGTAGGCAGCCTTCCCCTAACTTCTCAAAGCCTGGTGGGTAAACATCAGCCACAAACTAAGTGTAGCTGGGTAGACATGTAATTAAACCAGGTAGACTTTGCTTCTAAGCTTGGCTTCATTATTAATAAGCGATATGACCTTGAAAAATGTGATGATTGCAAGTTTCAGTGTTTTCATCTCTTCCTCCCAGATAACAGCCCCTCCACCATCTCGAGTTTAAATCAACTCTAAAATCCACAAAGTCATAAAATGTCAGGTTTCTTTCCCACTGATGTCTTTCTGTGCCCTGCATATAGAAACGGTGCTCAGTAAATGCTTGTGAGAGAGGATGAGATTCTCAGTATAGTTGTCAGCTTAGCAAAGTCCAAAAATGATAGTTACTTCATTATTATCATCATTATTATTATTATTATTATTATTATTATTTTCTCTATTATTTCTTTATTATTTTCAAATTGGCCTCATAGGAACTAAACAGCCCACATTACTGACAGCCTATTTCTTCTGTTCCCTGTAGCTTTATTCTCTTAAATATTTCAAAGTCTTTGTTAGAGAAATTTCAATGACAAATTTTAAATACGTGTTGAGTGCAATCATTATGTTCAATGTCAGCAGCTATGCAAAAAAAAAAACTTATAAAAAGAATATATTTGTATTTTCAATAGGAAAAATAGAGGCTGACATTTTTCACTGTGCAAATCTTAATGACCCAAATCATTTTCTTGGTCAGACTTTAACAGCTCAAATTATGGGGAACTTAAAAAAAAAAATCTCTTCCATTAACTCCTTAGTCCAAGTTTGACACACCTTTGCAATATGAGTTCATTGAGTCTCTATTTTAATCAGAGAAGACAAAACTGCACTGAAGTTTATCAACAGTTTTTTTCCTCTTAAAAAATTTGTACTTCTCTCATACTATGCATCCCAAATGTAGCTTCTCCTCCCTCCACTCCTCCAAGATCCTCATTTCTCCTCTCCCCCACATCCAATGCTACCCTGTGTCCCTTTAGTAAGTGCAGGCCTCCCAGGGATATCAACAGACTTTTCCTGTTCCTTTCAATTAGAAAGCGTGAGTTTTTTACAAATTTTTGATGCTCTTCTGGTACCTTGTGAAATTGCTGCTTTCAGCCCACTAAGAGTGAGATTTCTGTTCAGGAGAAGGCTCCTTTGGTTAACTACTCTTGGCCAGAAGAGACACAAGGTCAAAGTGGAAGTTAGGGCCAACACAAAGGGTAGGTCTAGAGACTGTAGCCGGTCTCATTCTAAGAAGACTGCAGGTTTAGGGCCAGAAAGAGGCTGAGATGCCAAGGCACTGTGTAAAAAAGTACAGGTATTAGAAAAATACTGAATGAAATATCAACGTACACTGGAGATTCCTGGGGAGGAGGACAAAATAGAGATGTAGGCTGTATTAGTTACTTTCCCCAAGGTCGTGACAAAATACTTGACCCAAAGCAAGTTAAAACTTGAGGGTTTGTTTGGCTCACATTGAGGGGATACATTCACCATGGCAGGAAATATATAGATAGCATTATAAAGATTAGGACACTGGTCACATAGTTTCCAACATTAGGAAGTAGAGAATATCGAATTCTTGTACTTAGCTTATTTTCTGTTTCTCATGAACTCCAAGACACTAACCCATGGAATGAGGCTGCCTGCACAGCTTGGGCTTCCTATCTCAATGAATACAATTCAGAAAATCTTTTATTGACATATCCAGTGATTTCTCAAGGTAACTCTAGGTCCCGTTGAATTGATGATAAATAAAAACCATCACAGGTAGAAAGTTAAAAACAAACAAACAACCAAAAAAAAAAAACCCAAAATTAAAACCAAGCACTCTTTTGACCTTTTACAAAAGTGACTAGTTATCCAATGCTCACATTACATTAAGGTGACAGTAACACTGCCATTTAACTGTACCCTTAACTCCACCTAGGATTGTGATCACATGGTAGGATTTATCAATGGGTTTAGTTCATACTTAGTACTGATTAAGTTCTTTACTAACTAAATATAGTAATAAGCAAAAGGCAGTCAAATGAAATCACCTTTAAAATAAACATGAAAGGTGTGGTGGTTTGAGTAAGAATGGGACTTCATGGGCTCATACCCTTGAATGTTTGGTCAGCAGGGAGTGGAATTCTTTCATAAGATTAGAAGGATTAGAAGGTGTGCCTTGTTGGGGGGAAAAGTGTCACTGGGGATGATAGACTTTGGGGTTTCAAAGCCAGGCCTAGTATTGTTCCCCCTTCTCTTTCAGACTGTGGATCGGGAGGTAGCTCTCAGTTACTTCAGCTTCTGCCAGCTGCCATACTCCCTGCCCTAATGCCACGGATTGCCTCAGTTAAATGTTTTATTTTATATGAGCTGCCTTGGTCATCCTGTCTCTTCACAGCAACAGAACAGTAACTAAGACAAAAGGCAAATATTCTATTTTAATATTACTTGGAAATTTTATGTAATACGTATTTTCAGGTCAAAGGTATGTTGTGAAGAACAACTCACAGACTCTCTTGTGGTTTGCGTAATGTGATGTGTGTGTGTTCAAAACACACATATACACATACACACACACACACACACACACACACAGAGAGAGAGAGAGAGAGAGAGAGAGAGAGAGAGAGAGAGAGAGAGAGAGAGAGAGAGAGAGAGCATAAATCTGTGGTTGCATTGCAACAGAGGTATGTAGGTTCTGGGGATTGAACTCAGGTCATCAGACTTGGCAGCAGCTGCTTCTACTCTATCTCATTGGCCCTAATGCTATTTTCATTCTTTTGAAACCAAATCCTAAAAAGGGGGCTTCTTTTTAAAAGTAACACAAAACAGAAATTGTACATGTTTATAAAGTACCATGCTAAAAAAAGATACACGTACACATTTAACTCGTGTGAAACACAGGTATCCCCTCAAGTGGTTATTATTTCTGTATTGTAAAAGTATTCTAAGTGCTATAACAATATACAATATAGTATTGTCACCTATATCACACTATTGTTTAGGAGTACATCTACATTTTTGCCCCTATCTAATCATAACAGTGACCATTGAACAACCCGACCCATCTTCTCTCCCTTCAGTCTCTGACAATCACCATTCTTCTCTGAACTTCTATAAAGTCAGTGTTGTAGATGCTACACATGATTACGATCACAATCACATGGTACCTATCTGGTATTGCATGCACAGCCTATTTCACTCAACATTTCATCCATCCACCTCTCCCCCTGTCAATACCGAGGGCATTTCCATGGTCTGACTGTTGTGAAGAGAATTCAATAACTACTGAACTGAAGTTGCCTGTTTATACACCGATTTTATTTCATTTTGATATGTGTCCGGTACCAGACAACTGAATCATGTTACAGATACACTTCCTTAATTGGAACATGATGCAAGATACAAAGCAGTGCCAGTATGTGATCTTGCTACTGAGGAAATCTACCATCCCAAATGCTACCTAGACAGAGATTCATCTTCTTCACATTCTAGTTGCCTTAACCAGACAAACCACCCCCTTGCCCACGCTGTTTCCACTATATAACTACTAGAAAGCCTAAGAGCAGTGACAGGAAGTTGAGATATATCCAAAGATTTGCCTTCAGGTTTCCAGATGCCAGTAGCTAATTACAGCTGCTAAACTCTTGGTAAGCCTTGAGGTCAGGAGCCAGAGTATCAAAGGGTTTTACAGCATCTGTCCCCACACTGTGTGCTGCATGCCCCTGCTGTCAGAGAAGACTGCCTCTGCTCTTCCCTGTTCTTTATCTTGCTGCGATCATGGATGATCATGGTCACTTGCAGCTTAGATGGTGGAAGCAGGAGGGAGGTCTACATGTTCTTTCGTGTCAGCCAAAGATATAACAGACACTACCTCTGATCCATAAACAACGAGAATTCTTATTAACATGATGTTTTTTTTTTTCTCTTGTACAGGTCATTTAAGAATATCAGCTTAGGTTAATGTGAATCACTGCAACTTCATGGATGTGTTGAGGGAGTCAAGGTTTGTGACCTTTTCCCCAGTGACTTAAGAGTTTTATTCCATGCACTGAGAGGGGTAAACAAGTCAAGGGAGTCTCTTGTTTCCCATGCAACCTTTCCCTAGTTGCAAGGGGGAGCCATACTCTGGATCTGTAGACCTTTCACATCTCCTGTGAGCATGTTGGGACATCCATGTAAACAGTACTTGAATTCTCCTGTGAATCCTGGGCCAGCAGACTTTCCTGACTTCTTGGTAGCTGATTTTGCCTCCCACATCTGCCCCATCTAAGGACTCAGATTCCGTCTCATCTTGAATGTACAAGTGTCTCTTTAAAATTTTATATCTGTTACAGCTGTCTGTGGGCTCAAAGGAAGTTATGATGAGACATATTATGTGGTGTTTTGCTTTTTCTAAATGCGGAAAGATATTCTTTTCTGCTTTCTACATCCCAAGTAGGAGCTCAAAATTATGTTATAAAATTGCTAAGCATGTGAAAACTGCCAAAAAACATAGAATAAAAAGAAATAGTCTTTTAGTCTACTCTTGATATCCCCTATAATCGCTATTACAATTTTATCTTGTTATTTCTATTTTCCCATTATTAGTTAATTGGTTATATTGCCAAATATATGTCTATGTAACTATTTCTTGGTTAACATCAGCCTTAGACAATATCTATTATTTACCTAACATGACATATAGGAGCTTAGCAATACAGTGATCTGTCTTCTCTGTGGTAGAATTATGGTAGTAGTATTATTCTGCTGCAGCATTTATAACTTTAAGCCTTCTATTCTCACCTTTACTTAACTACAGATTCTATTCACTCCAGATTACTTCTGATTTTCTGTTTTCCATAAAATTATGATGTCTATTATTTTTCTACCTTCTTCTCCTCCTTCCATTCTACCATAATTCCTCATAGTTTGTAATTTTCAAAGTCTAATCAAGACCATATTTTGCTTTATATACATTGTGAATCTAATAATTATGTTAATATGCAGCTATTATATTATTAAGGTATTACAATATTTGCTCAATTGCCATGTGGTATACTATGACTGTATTTCTTTTCCTTTACAAATTTTCCTCTTTCTTGTTTCATTCTTATTCTCCTGTCTTTGTAAGGGTTTCTACTGCTGTGAAGAGACACCATGACCATGGCAACTCTTATAAAAATAACATGTAGGGGCTGAATTATAATTCAGAGGCTTAGCCTATTATCAGCATGGTGGGAAGCATGGTGGTATGTAGGCAGACATGGTGTTTGGGAAGGGGTTGAGAGTTCTACATTTGGATCAGCAGGCAGCAGGACTACATTTTAATATCCTTTCATCATCTCTTGAGTTGGATCAAGTACATGGATATCTTTCTCTTGGAGTTCTCCTGACTTACTGTTTTGTTTCTTAAACTGTTTTCATTGTCACCCCGAGTTTCCATGAAATGACTCTAACTGGGATGACGTAATGACGTAATGATTATAATGATAATGAGAACAATGATGACAGTGATTTACTCTATGTGGTCATGTTCACCATGAATGAATGAGTTAAAACATCTAATATCTCTTAGGTTAGGTCAGAAGTTTTGTAGTCAAATGGTAGTTGGTCTGGGCTCCCTTCAGGGGGGTGCCAGAGAGTATTGCTTTCCACCTTCCAGCTTATGATGACTTCAGGGACTCTGACTCCCTAGTCTGGGTCATTCCAATCAAGCTCTATCATGGGTCTGTTTTTGTATATACTGTGTTTTCTAGAGATTCTGTTATTAGATCCCTTGGAAAACAGATGATAATTTCATTTTAAGATATTTGAGTTGATTATAGTCTTAGTGTCTCTATTTAAGCAAGATCTCAAGTACAACATTTATGGATTAAGACATAGATACATCTTTTTAGAGACTATCATTCAACCCACTATAGCAATGGAACTGAATTCTGTATATCCAAAAATATACTCTGCATCTCTTTTTGTTTCTCTGTTCTACATTTAAAATAAGTATTCATTTGCATACTAATGGCATTGTTATATTTTTAGCAATGTTGGTAAGGGTCCGGCAAAATATAAAGAATTTTAAGTATTTTTGGTTTGTGGGCATAGTAGCATATGCCTATAATTTGGGATTTGGGAAGCAGAGAAAGAAAGATCAGGAGGTCAAAATCATTCTTGGAAAAAGAATAAGTTTGAGGCCAAGCTGAGAAACATAAAACCCTATAAAAAGAAGTATGTTCTATTTATTGAAGCTTTTGGGGTTTTCTTATCTGTAATATCCTATTTCACAGTAGCTACCATATTAGGCTTTTTTCCTTTGTTTACACCATTGAGTATTTGTTAGCTTTTTTGTTTTATTTTTTAATTTAAAAATTATTTATAAAGTATCTTTAATTTTGTAGATTTTGTTTATTTGTTTTGAGACAAGGTCTAACTATGTATCTGAGCGTGACCTCGAGCTCAGTATCAATCTGCTATAGCCCCACAAACTTGAGATTACAGATATGTATTTTTAAATTTATGTTGAAATTCTTATTCACCAACCCTTCCTTCTCAGTCACATACAATTATGAGTTCGTGTTTATAATAGGTTTATGGTTTTCCTTATATACAATAATAAAGACCCTTCTCCCCATCTCTCTTTTGCAGTGTGTGTGTGTGTGTGTGTGTGTGTGTGTGTGTGTGTGTTCGAGAGCGCGCGTGCACACGTGCATGTGTATTTTGTTTCTTGTTTTACTTTGTTTTCTTTTCAGACCTAAGGATTTCAGAAAACATGCAAAACCTCTTGATTGTTTATTGCTTCTGAAGAATAAGTAAACAACCCCCTCTCCCCCGACTGGGTAGGTTTGTACTCATAAGGAGAAATCTGGCTGGCAGACTTCCATACAAGCTGATACATAAGGAAGTACCTTATCTATTGCAGGATTTCTTAATACCTGATGTCTAGGTATTTAGTATAGGGCATCAACAAGCTTACAACCAACTTACTCCTTACACTTTCTAGAGTAATCTTCAGGCTTCTTCAAAGTCAATAGCTTCTGAATATTTTTTTTCCCCACACAGAACTAGGGATGGGGATGGTTTGACTTAATCTATTTATTCTCTCTCATTTCTTTCAGAGTCTAATAACTATCATTTCTCAATTTCTACATTTTTCACTATACTCAAGGTCAACTTCCCCACTGCCATACCTATATTCAAGGTTCCATTACTAGTTCTATATATTTTCTAACTGCAACCCTCACCATAGTTTTCCAACCCTTTGTTTTTATTCTCTTGACACACACAAGCATTTTGCCTATTTCAAATGATGCTTTATGATATCACCAATTTGAATTTGGCCCCTTTCAACATCTTCCCCAGGGTTTCAATGGTCGGCTCAATGAAGTTCTTTTGTCATCTTGAATCAAATGATGTGCATGCTTCAGACACTTGTCTGTGTGAAATATAAGCAGTCTGACACGTGTATGCTATAAACTAGATAAAGATGCAAGTTCCAAGTCCAGAAGTAACAAGAGAATGGGAAACTCCTAACCTCAGTTGCAGAGTTTCTCCAAATTCACAGGAGAAAGGATGCCATCAGATTGACTGCTAGGAGTCTCCACACAGACACAGAAAGGTAGCAGGAAGTGTACAAATGGCAGATATAATGGGAGCTAAATATAAGCAAATTAATAAATTTAAGAGGTAAATACTACCAAAGTGAATTAAACAAAAACTCATATAGCTAATTCATGCTAGAAAAAACATTAAAGATAAAGACATGGAAAAGTAAAAAATGAGAATAAAAATGAAAACAAACCAGTAACAACAACAACAACAACAACAACAACAACAACAACAACAAACCCATATGCTCTGTTAGCAATAAAATGACTCCCCAAAACCTTCTTGTCTAATCATTACACAGCATATTTCTTGAACTTTTGGCTTTTTTAAAAATTTGGATATATTTTATTTACATTTCAAATCCCCTTTCTCTGTTTCACCTCTATAACACCCCTATCCCAGCTCCCTTCCCCAGCTTCTATGAGGATGCCCCCCTGCCCAACCCCTCTGCCTCCCCACCCTGACATTCCCCTACACTGGGGCATTGAGCATTGGCAGGACCAAGTGTTTCTCTTCCCATTGATGCCCAACAATGGGAGCATATGCAGCTGGAGCCGTGAGTCTGTCTATGTGTACTCTTTGGATAGTGCTTTAGTCCCTGGGAGCTCTGGTTGGTTGTTGTTGTTCTTATGGAGTTGCAAACCCCTTCAGCTCCTTCAATCCTTTCTCTAACTCCTCCATTAAGGACCCCATTCTCAGTTCAGTGGTTGGCTGTGAGCCACTTTTGTCGTGATCTGGCAGAGCCTCTCAGGAGACAGCTATTTTAGGCTCCTGTCAGCATGTACTTCTTGGCATCAGTACTATTGTCTGGGTTTGGTGGATGTATATGGGCTGGATCCCCAGGTGGGGCTGTCTTTGGATGGCCTTTGCTTGGTCTCTGCTCCAAACTTTGTCACCGTATTTCCTCCTGTGAATATTTTGTTCTCCCTTCTAAGAAGGACTGAAACATTTGAGCTTTGGTCTTCTTTCTTTTGAGCTTCATGTGGTCCGTGAATTGTATCTTGGGTGATCAGGGCTTTTGGGTTAACATCCACTTCTCAGTGAGTGCATACCTTGTGTGTTCTTTTGTGATTGGATTACCTCACTCAGGATCATATTTTCTAGTTCCATCCATTTGCTTAAGAATTTCATCAAGTGATTGTTTTTAATAGCTGAGTCATACTCAGCTATTGTGTAAATGCACCACATTTTCTGTATCCATTCCTCTGTTGGTTCTTTCTAGCTTCTGGCTATTCTAAATAAGGATGCTATGAACACAGTGGAACATATGTCCTTGTTGTTGTCCTGTATTTCTTTAAAGGAGTTATTTATGACCTTCTTAAAGTCCTCTAAAATCATCATGAGTTGTGATTTCAAATCTGAATGTTGCTTTTCTAGTTTGTTGGTATTTCCAGGATTTGCTGTGGTGAGGAAACTGGGTTCTGATGATGCCAAGTGGCTTTGGTTTCTGTTGCTTAGCTTCTTGGACTTCCCTCTCACCATCTGCTTATCTCTGCTTATCTGTTTCTGGTTTCCACCTGTGCCTGGAGCTGACCCGGTGCCAGAGCTTTTTATACCCAGACCCAGCTGGGAAAGAACTGGTCTCACAGGAGCACTGACACATGTGAGAGCACAGGTGAGACCACCACCCCTGCTCAAATTCCTGGCCCAAGAGGAACCTGCCAGAGCCCTCAGGACGTTGGAAAGGAGTAGCCATCTGGGACAGGATCCTTCTGGTTTTCGTCTGTCTCCAGAGCTGACCTTGTGCCAGAGCTCTAGTTACCCAGATCCTGCTGGGAGAGAGCTGGCTCCCCCACACGTGCTGAAACACCTGAGAGCCCAGGTAAGACCACCACTTCTGCTCTGAGGGACCCATCCAGAGCCTTCAGAACACAGGAATCAAGAAGCAGTCTGGGACACGATCCTTTTGGTTTCTGTCTGCGCCCTGTGCTGACCCTGTGCCACAGCTCTCTGTACCCAGACCCTGCTGGGAGAGAGCTGGTCCCCCATTAGTACTGATATTCAGTCTTACAGGAGGATCAAACCACTGTCAGAATCAACAAGACCAGCTAACATCAGAGTTCAACTCTTGTCTTAAATATGAGTTTCTATTCCTGACATAGAATGGTACAAGTGGAACTAAGGACCAGGGATAAATGTTCTACCTCCACAGAAATCTTTTCCAATTGGATTTTTCAGTTATCACAAAGGATAAGGGAGATGGGAGTTTGGGGCTGACAAGTGTATCTGTTGGTTTTCTTCAAATTCTGGAGGTCAAAGTACATTTAATGCTCTACCTGGAATATTGTTAGGAATAAAATATTAGGCATAAAATATCATTAGTTAATCAAAGGTCATGAGACATAGCAAGATATTGGGGTTTAGGATTATTCTTTGTAGAAAAATAAATTGGTTCTTCTCCTTTATTTCAAACAGGAGGGAGAATAGGTATTGCAACAATGTCACATTTTAGAGAAGAAATTGTATTTGAAGAGAAACAAGTTGCCCAGGACTCATCATAACATGGTTAATAGCTGGAGGCCCTCAACTGATTACCAGACTTGAGAGTGTCTGTTACTCAATAATTTGTTTCACAGCCTCTGCAGACACCATCAGACACACAAGAGCCTTAGATATGTTCATCTTCCACTGGCTTTGGGAGTCTGCTTGGAAGGTCAATAGAGAATTGTGGATCAGTGTAGCCCACTTGGCTCAGAGCCATGGTTGTGTACTGGCAATTGAGGATGATGAAGGCTTGCAAGCTATCGACCTCCTCTGGGATTTCAACTTTAGGAACAGTTCTGGTGAGTGAAACTCCAGTGTAAAGAGAGAAGAGTATGGATTAGATTCTCAGGTTTAGAAGGTAAGTCCTAGGACAGTGGTGCTCAACCTTCCTAATACCGCGACCCTTTAATACATTTCCTCATGCTGTGTTGGCCTTCAATTATAAAATTATTTTTGTTGCTACTTCATAACTGTAAATTTACTACTATTATAAAAAATGTCAATATCCTGTGCTTTCTGATGCTCTTAAGCAACTCCCGTTAAGGGTCTGTCCTAGGAAAATGCAAGCAATTGTTGAATACGGATCTTTGATATCATATTTCACTAATAAATATAATTCTGCTAAGTTTTCCATTGTAATTGTTTAGTATCATTTTCCAAGTGTGGGAAAAATAAATTTAAGATACAGAGACCTACATCTGTAATCCCAGCACTTTGGAAGCTGAGGTATCAAGATTGTTGAGTTTTAGTCCAGCCTGGGCTACATAATGAGTTTCTGGTCACCTTGAGCTATACAGTATAGATGGATAGATGGCAGGTAGATAGATAGATAGATAGATAGATAGATGGTAGGTAGGTAGATAGATAGATGATAGATAGATAGATAAGAGATGATAGAGAATTTTCTTCAACCAGACAGAACATGTCAAGTTCATATGTGTGTAGATATAGTCCACTAATATTTAAATACAGCAGCTAGAAAAAGCAAAGAAGAATGTGAAAAGTGACAACACACAAAGTGAGACAGAGAGCTAGGGAGACTGTCTTAATTAGAGTTTCTATCACTGTAATAAAAATACCAAGATCAAAAGCAACTTGGGGAGGAAAGGGTTTATTTCATCTTATACTACCAGGTTACAGTGCATCACAGAGAGAAGTCAGGGAAGCAACTCAAGAAAAAACCTGAAAGCAGGAACTGAAGCAGAAGCCATGGAGTAGTGTTGCCTACTGGCTTACTATCCATGGCTTGCTCAGCTTGCTTTCTTATAACACCCAGGACTACTAGAAGTGTACCACCCACATCAATCATTAAGAAAGAGAATATCTCCCACATTTGCCCACAGTCTAATCTGCTGAAGCTCTTTTCTCAATTGAAGTTCTCTCTTCCCACATGATTCTAGCTTGTGTCAAGGTGACAGATCATGAGCCAGCACAAAAATCAGCACACTGGATTTTTATACTATTTTGACTAGGATTACTCTGCAGCTCAGCCTTATTCATGTCTGTATTTCAGTTCTTCAAAAAAAAAAAAAAAGTTCCAAAGCCCCCAAAGACCCCACAGGTTAACTCTGGTTGCTAAGGAAACTACCTGGATTTGCACTGACTTTCTGATTCCTGAGGGCAATCCCTGTCAGATGCAGGGCTCACAGTGGCACTGGCCTCAGAATTGCTGCTGACAGCATTAACCCTCATTCTATTTCCAGATCTGGCCTGCTTGCCTCTCAGGTCCTTTAAATCCTGAACCCTACTACAGGGCCAAGACTCTGGCCATGCTTTAGGGCACACCAATTTTAGTAATACAAGGGCCTTACTTGTGTAAAGGAGTCTTGTGATAACCCTTTCTCTTTCTCTTTTGAGTTGAATTTAGCTTGCACCTTGTTTTTATCTTGTTGTTTGTTTTTGTTTTTTTCTTTTTTTCCTTCTTAGTGAAATAAATCATGTTTTGATTTCATGCAGCATTAGCTGAAGACAGATGCCCGGAAGCTGTAAGACCTACTTTCTTTCATGTACCATGGGCTCTTTTGCATATTGTTACAACTGTATCCCAGAATGAACAGCCTAAAACATAGCTTTTACAAAAAAATGACCTATCATCAGAAACATTTTTGTAGTCATTCTTTGAATTTCTATATATAAATTAATCAGAAGGGTCTGTCCAAGTTCAAGGGACGAGCTAAGAACTCATTATTCTTTGATAATATAGCAGCACAGTCCTAAAATACCACGTGAGTCAAGATTTCTTGTAATTTTATGTGGAAAGTACAATATGCTAATAATCCATTATTTGTCTAGAGTTCATAGCTCCCCACACTCACCTCTCCTCCAAAGAATTTACCAAAGTTTTATCTTGTTTATAAAACAACACAAGTATGAATAGCAGTGTCTTGAGACAACTAAATCAGATACATGCACAACTGAAGCTCCCTGGGCAGAGCCCCAGGTCCCCCTCTTGTTTCCTTAAGCATCTTCAGTATTAGGACCTTTAATCCAAAAACTTGTAAACCAAACAGAGCTTCTTCCATGTCTGTACCCAACCCATCATGGTAGAACAGCCTTATGCTGGCTGAGATGTCTAGATGAACTCATCCAATCTCTGAAGGTAAGGGGCAGACTGCAGATATGGGTCCACTATAATGCTGAGATCTAGCTAGTCCCATGCTGTCTATTTCTAGACAGAGCTCAGCCTTTTTCTTAGAGTGGGTTTCCATTCTTATGACTATGCACTCTATAATTTCAGTTCTTTTTTTTTTTTTTTTTTTTTTTAGGGTTATAATTTTCTGCTCAATGTAGCTTGCTGTCTGGAGAGAAAATAAGAATGTTGGCTGCTCTTCCAGAGGACTCAATTCAAGTTCCCAGTACTCACATTGTTCCTCACAACCATCTGTACTTTGTAGCTTTAAAAAACAATGATATGTTTCATCACTGGACTACAATCTGACAGTATAATCTCACAGTGATGATTCAAGGGCTAATTTCTTTTTATTCTAACTATCTGTATCCCTCAGATACAGAGTTTTCACTTCTTTTTTTCCATTTTTACTTCTTTTTCTTCTGAACTCTTTTTAATAGTTTTCAAACCAGTTCTTGTATCAACCACAGAATACTATAATAGATTGGAAGGAATGGTCTGACTAAGTGTGCAGGAAGATGGTTGCTGGTCTTTCGAGGTAGTTGACAGGAGAAACCACAATATCCTGTAGAAGTAGAGCAAACTCATTCAAATTCTGTGAAATTTTTCAGTGTTGGTTTTAATGGAGCAATAAAAAGAAGGTACAGCATAATACTTCTACTCCATTCTATAAATTCCAAGATATGAAAAAGACTTAAAAGTAGTACTGTCAGGCAAATACAATGTAGCTCCAAATATTTGTCTGTGTCCTTTGTCAGCTTAGGAAGGACCTTAAGGAGGATGACTAACTTGGTGGCCAGGATGAGCTTCTGATGACTTCTAAGGCAGTGTGAACAACAAATAACAGTTCTGTATTAAAAATGAAAATATCCTAAACACTTAAGCCAATCAAAGTATTGTAGTCAAAACATTTCTAAGATAATAATGAAGCAATTAATCACTGATCATCTTTTATAACAGTGAGATCTGAGAGAGAAATGCACTCTTTTAAGTTTGTCTCTCTCTGAAATACTATAGTTTAGTTGGTTATCTGAATGCATGGGTTCTAGATGTAGCCCCTTTTCTAATGTTTCATATTGCAAACATTAGAAGACCCATGCGTTAATTATGCTCCCTACCATTTACTTGGCTGTCTATGGCTCTCTCATTTTTGCTGTAGAAGACCCATTCAATTCATTAACAACTACCATTCTGGGTACATTTTCCTTAGAACCTACAATTAAGGCGCTGAGGTGTGAGTCAGTTCATGGAAGGTATGTGATAATCTTCACAGGACCAATTTAGGAAGACAGGGGAATATTCATGTTGCTTTTTAAAAATTCCTTTCCATAAGAAGAAAAGAATCAAGAGCAGCCATGTGCTTCCACATTGAAAATAAGGATGCAGTCAGACCTGATAGTGGTGTAGTCCTGCAATTCCAATTAATCTGGAGACTGACACCACAGGATCAGAAATTCAGGGCAGGCTTAGTTTATGAAGTGTGATCAAAGATAGACTAATTAATTTAGCAAGAGTGTGCCGTAAAATAAGGAACATAAAAGGAACCGGGTGCTGGTTATGTAGCTCAGTAGATGAGCACTTGCTTAACATGACTAATACCCTAGTTCAATCTCCAGTACTTCAATCAATCAAACGATCAATCAATCAGCCAATCAATCACTTTTCCATCAGAGGTTATAAGTAGCTCAGCCGAAGGATAGATGGTTTGTTTGCATCTCGACTCTACCAAGTAGAGTGAATTTATATTTCAGAACTACTGGGTTAGGGAGCCTGTGAAATCCTTTTGGGCTCAAACTAATCTATTTTTACTTGCATTAGAAAGACTCTTAAATAATGGAAAAAGCATCAAACGTAGGAATAGAAGAGCAAGGTAAAACACAGAAAAGATCACATACCAGCAGGTACTTGGTATTCAAGAGTTCAACAGAAATTACTCCATTATAAGAATGCCAGGAGAATACATATCTTGATACATTAGGGAGTGGAACCAAAAGCAACTGAAGGCAAAGTCTTGCCTAAATATATCTTTCAAGATCAACTTCCTGTACTAATGCAGTTCTTTATTGATCTTATTTCCTCCCTTGCCCAGCCTTGTCATCGGTCTTGCAATGAATTAAACATGTATAAACATGTGGAGTGCTAAGGGACTATAGAGGTACATGCTTGAAATCTCAGTACTAAAAGCTTGAGATCAAGGCATCCCCAGCTCTATAGTAGGTTCTAGGCTATCCTGAGCTACAGTGTAATTCTCTGTAAACAGTGCAATGGAAGAAAAGAGAGGGAAAGAAATCTTAGTTGATGAGCTACTCATGAGCTTTACATCCTAGGGACAGAAACCAATGGGTCATTTTTGAGTGTCACAACTGGAGAGGACCCAAGGGGTCCCCAAGTCTTTCTTTGTAGACTTTCTTTTAGGGAATCTTCAGGCTCAGAAATACTTCTTCAGAACTAGAACAGATCAAGGTTTGTGAAACACTTCTGCTTTTGACAGTAAAGACAGCTCAGATGAAGAGTTTTGTGGGATAGCAGGGTAACTGTTTCCACATGGAAATTTTGTCCCTTTCTTGTGCCCAGCAAGCTTCTTGGCTGTGCCTCAGCTCTCTGAGGAGGAGCCAGGGAAAGGTGGGCTGCCAGGCCTCTTCTGAGGCCAACAGCTGTCCCAGGGTCAGTAGCAGGCAATGGAACATCCAGGCAGATAGGAGCCAAGGTCAGGGCCACTGTGCAGGAAGTGGCTTCTGTAAACTCAAGCAGCTTCCAACTGTGGAAGCTTCTAGAAAGAATCATCTTCCCTTAGGGTGTTACAGCCTGATAAAACAGGTATTCCCAGACAGTCTTGGGTGAAATAACTCATGAACTTTAGTCCTTGTAAATAGGATCTTATAAGCATTTTGGGGTGGATTGGGGTCTAAAGGTAGATGCTTTCTAGTGGCTTGGTCTGAGATGTTAAGGATGCCTCACCTGCTTGTGGAGGGTCTTTGGGTATTGTCACCATGTGACTGGTTATTATAGTCTTCTCCATGGGTTTCATGGTCATTTGTTCCAAGACAGGGACCTGGTTGGGAGAAGATTTAAATTCCTACAGTTCTCAATTTTGAAAATCTTCAGGGTACCTGAATCCATTCAACCTTACCAGGTTTTCTGTCTGATAGCATTGTCCATTGTCCCACAATATTACAATAACCTTGATTTTAAGTAAAATTGCTGCTCTAAATGCTGAACTCTAAGTGACAGACCACAGGAACAATGGTCTTGTCCAACATTTAGTTCTGTTGTGTGTAGAAACAGAAATAACAATGCATTACTCCTTAGACTTGGGAACTAAGGTGAGATAAGGGTCAGCACATGACTGTCACCAATATTAGCACTGTTTCAGGTGTTATTGTTAATCTTTGGCTGAGCTGTGAAGGATGCCTTAAAATAAATAGTGATGCCTAGATAGACATTTGTAGTGGCTATTTCTGGTTGTCAACTTGACTATATCTGGAATGAACCGCAATCCAGATTTGGAAGGCCCACCTTTTATCCTGATCTTGAGGCATAGAGGGTAAGAATCTTAGGAAACTAAGGCAAAAAAAAAAAAAAAAAAAAAAAAAAAAAAATCACTGAGCTCAAGGTCATCTGGGACAAGCAAGTCCCAGATCCAGGTGTGGTGATACACACCTTTAATGTGGGACATACCTTCAGTTGGAGACCTAACTAAAGACATTGGAACAAGGAAGGGTCTCTCTCTTTCTGCCTGCCTGCCTTGTGGGACTTTGCCTCCTTGCCTTGTGGGACTGAACGTCTGCTAGATCCTTGGACTTCACAGCTGCTGCCAGCCACTGTTAAGAAATCGGACTACAGACTGTAAGTCACCAACAGATACCTTGCTATATAGAGACTATTCGTAAGTTCTGTGACTCTAGAGAATCCTGACTAATACAACATTGTTCACTGAAGCAACTGAAATATGCTTTGCTCCCAGTTAGTTACATAACTAAACTTCATCAGAAGAATGTGCTTTGGAAGATGCATAAGTGTTCACACTGTTGCTTTGTGTATTTCAGTTAGAGAGGGAGCATGATTTATGCATCTGCAAGAACCACTTTTCTATGCTAATCTAACACCCCCCTTTCTCACAGTCGAACTGAAATAAGATAGGGATTTGGAACAGCCCTTCTGTGTCTTTACAATTCAGTCATTTTTGCTTTGTTGACTCAACTCTATATATAAAAAATGCCTTTTATACCCCCTCCAGTCACTAAACATAGAAATTAAATGGAAATAAAATGGTTTCCTAATAAGATCAAAAGGAATTTGTACCTGCAAGAAGCACTGGAGTCCCAAAAGTATCAATACAAAACACTTATGATAAAAACACTCAGATTCTTGAATAACAAGAGGATTGCTCAATTTAATTCAAATAGATAAAACGTTTTCTGTTGACAGTTTAAGTGTTATATGCTTGAGTGTTGGACACTATAAACCATCAAAATGGTCCCTCTTGACTTAGGAAGGATGGAGAAGCAAGCACATCCTTTTTGTCATAAGAACAAAAGATAATGTATTTACTTGTGTCCTCTAGAGATCACCATATACAAAATGCACACCTCTCTGACTCCATACAAGTTGAGCCGGTTCTTTCTGAATCCTTCAAGTGAAAGCATCTTTTAAAGCATGGGTTGCACTCTACTTCCTTTGTATTTTCTGTGGAGGAGGAGAAAACTATTTGCCCCCAAAGGAAATCTATTGAAATGCCAAATCCCACTGACAGGCTCCAATAATGAGATTTCAGTGGCTTGGGTGAGCTCTTTGTTTCCTGAATTTTTAATTTCTATATGCTTGATTAGAAAAACAATACAGAAAAATCAAAGTGTTTATGAAGACAATTAGCCAGGATAACCAATGTGATTATTAAGGAACATACCTTCTCGTTCCTTTTCAGATCTATAAAATCATTACAGGCATGGGGGCATTTATTATTTATTTTTGGTAGTAGAGAAATGAGTTTTCTTTCATTTGCTTACTTAATTAGATAATTTTTAGAACAGGATCTGACCATTTTTTTAACAGCATGGTTTTCAAAGGCTTTTCAGCTAGCTCCCTGCTAACTATGATATTTTTATCTTTAAATACTAGCAAAGGCTCCATGACTTTCCCAACTCCAGATATCATGGTAGTACTTTGGTATCCACTAATTTTTTTCTAGGACCTTCTCTTCCTCTGCCTTAACTTATACCACAGAAATGTTTATGTCCTTATTTATGACATTTTCCCATAACCTATACACCTCTTCCTATAAATCTGAATAATATCTAAACTACTTTTAGTACCTAGTACAATGTAAATGCTAAGGAAATGGTAGTTATGCTATGTTGTTTAGTGAACAATTGCGTAAAAATGCCTATATATGTTTACCATGAACGAATGAATGCTTTTCTTTTTTAAAACTTTTATTTATGTTTAGATGAGGCCATGATCATCAAGATCCACAGAAAGAGTCACTCATTTTATTACTTGTTTTTGTTCCTAGGCTAAATAAATATAAGCAAATAGAACAAGAAATGCTATGCCAAAATTAAAGAAATCTCTACCGTCTTTCTTAACTTCAAGACAAAATTGACTGTGTGTGGATAGCTAAGATATCAGCTTGGAATTTTGAAATTCAAGCCCACCACACACAGCAGTCTCATTCTGTGAGAATCAATACATCTCGGCTAGACAGTGGCTCCCTGGGCATGCTGTTCGCAGCTCATACAGTCTTGTTTGCAGTTCTATATGTTTCAGGGTACCACATCAGAATTCTGGCTGCAGAAACCCAGGGTTAGTGCTCAATTTGGGAGGCCAATTTCTCCTACCCACTTAAAATTTATTAGCAGAAGAATATTATCAAAGACGACGGCTATGAGATCAACCAGTTTGAGGAGCCTGCAAGAAGAGAATTTTTCTCTAATAATTTTTCACAGTTTCTCTCCTCCATAAATTTGCTTAGAAAGTTAGGTTGTCTTTTAAATTTTTTCTTAAGAGAACTTATTTTCTTTTCCTATGTGGTCTTTTAAATAGATTCTTCATTTTCGGGTCCTTGCTGTAGCACTAGCTTTAATTTGACGAAAAAGCAAGGGGCAAAAATCTTTTTCCATTTATGATTTGCTGAATTTTGAGTATGGGTCAAGGGAGCTTTATGGAAATTAAGAAGCTGTCCTTGTTCTCTGAGCCAAATTTATCATGTTTAACCTCTACAGATGCTAATGAGAACCACAACTGAACTGTCCCAAAGGAATGTCACACCAGTGCCAACCTGTTTTCCTTCTGCATTTAACACAACACTGGAATGGCAGTCCCAACAATTTAGAATGTAGTTAAGGTGATTTCCTGCAGACCTTCCTCAGACCCCTGGGCATTTAAAATGATAGGTCTAGATCTAAGCTTTCCCTGAAGAGGTCAAACTACCTAAGCCTTTACCCTTATCTGGGTTCATAAAAATCTCATCAAATAATTACAAAATGGGTCTTATATCAGAGAGTAGCCTATGGCTTTGAGCATACTGTCTGCTTCATTAATCAGTTCTATTATCAAATGAATGCTTTTGGAGTGCTGAACAAAGCCAGGTTAATATATTATTAAAGGAGAGACCCAAAATGCAAATAAACAGAACATCTTAAAATTAGCATATGATGGCTAAAATTCAGCCTTCACTTAATAAGATCTTCTATCACCCAGAAGACTGACATTGTGATGTGTCCATGAGGAAATTTCTAGACTGAGATAACTGGAGTGAGAAGACCCATTTGGAACACCAGCAGCACCATTGTGTGGGCTGGGTCGAGGACAGACCAATAGGGAGAAAGGAGGCTACTCGGAGAATTCACTGCTCTCTGATTCCTGACTGCAGATGCAACCGGGAGCTCCAGCCATTATGCATTTCCTACAATGACAGGCTGTCTTGAACTGTGAACTCAAATAAACCATTCCACTTTAAGATACATTTGTCATGCATTTTGTCAGAAAAATGAGAGAAGTAAGTTCTACATACCATATAGTACAATGTATAGAGAAAGTAAGAAACAAGGTGCTGTGATGGTGAAGAGCTGGGATGAACACATGCATCAAGGGGGTCAATAAAAGATGCTAAAAAATGAATGTATTTCAGAAGTGCCCTAGATCAGATTGAGAATGCCTCCCCTCTGCTCATTTCTTAAAGCCCTGGTCCTCAGCATGGGAATTTGGGAAGGTGAGTGTAGTGAGAAATCTTTATGCCACTGGGGGTATGCCCTTAAAGGAAATGTAGGTACTGGAGGCTTAGCTCGTCTTCTTTGTCATTTGCTCTCTGGTTACAGTGATATTGCTTTTGTTTCATCAATGGTTCCTTGTCATTATTTATCACCAGAGGCCTTTGCCTCTGAGCAAAGGGACCAACTGATCAGGGGCCCAAATCTCCTACATTGTGATCCAAATTTGCTTTTTATTTTTACAAATTGAGTATATAAAGTATGTGTTAGAGAGACAGAATGCTAACTAACAGGAAGAAATCTTAAGATGGAAAGGTGGATGTGTTCAATGTCTTTCTATTCTCAGCACTCACATGAACTTAGAATCTACATGTTCTTACTGGAGGCAGTTAATACAACAGTGTTGTGCTAGAGCTTCCCCAGTAACTCAATATGACTGTATGTGTCCTTCTACTTGCCATCCTAAGGGTATAAAAAGCAATTGCTCAATTAACCCTTTCCTTTTTGGAGGAGTTTAAGTTTTTAGTTAATTCTTAAGTTTTGTCCTTCTGGTTATCTGATATTGGTAATGTCAGCTGTTGCTAGGCAACATTACCAGTAATAAATGAGTCCACTGGATAAGTACATTTAAACCAGGAGACACATACTTAATAAAAAGCCATTGCTTAGGCTTCCCTGAGTGAGATAAAAGGTCATCTTTAAAAGTGATGCTGGCTTCTATAGGATAAAGGCTGTTCTTATATCTGTGTGGTCTGGTCTTTTGGCACCTGACCTATCTCCTTGAGAGAGTTGTCATAATCACAACTGGTATATTGGCTTCTGCAAAGATTTCCATATCAAAAGCATTCCCACTGCCCTCCTGGGAGCTGTGCATCCCAAGTCTTTACCTATTCAGTGTATTGAAGCCACAGATGGCTCCTGGTGAGTTCATGAGTCTGAATGCTTGCTTGAACCCATGATAGACTCTATTTAGTTCTTCACAGCAATATTTAGTAGAAATAAAAAAATTTAGAACACAGAGGTGTTGGTACAATAACCCCCCACAAAAGTAATATAAGATTCTTGAATCAGAAATAAATCAACAAAATTATTTTCTCTCATTTCACTGAATATATCAGCCATTGCACAGGAGTAATGTTGAGTCAGAAAATGCAGCTATATCAATGTACAGTTCCTGACTGAATTCATGGGGGAGTTCCTGTCTCAAATTCATAGAATAATGAACATAAAAAGTATAAAGGAAGCAAATATCAAATGGTCAAGTTTCATTGTGTTAAGTCAAGCTCCAAAAACTAACTAAGAGTTAATTATTTCACTTCTCAATACCAGTGGAAGGGTGTGGGGAGGAAGAAAATGAGAAGGAAAATGGAAAGAGAAAGCAATTTCATCACAAATATAAACAGTATAGGGAGACATGGCCCACAACCAGGCTGGTAACAAACTCTGTTTTCATCAGTAATAAATAGGAAACCTATCACAGACTCATACTATTCTGCAGCCTAGTGCTTAGGAAACCCTGACCAGCTGTCTGCAAAGGTACTTTTTGAGTCTAAGATATTCTGACTCAAATACTGCCCTCTCTTTAAAAAAAACCATTCCCCCTATATACATTTCTGCAACATCACCAGAAATCTCTTATCTCTGAATTATTTATACAAATCCAATCAATGCTGCACAGAAATTTGCCATTTCTAAGACCTTATCTTATACAATCACCTAAATATCTCCTCTGTGATAGCCTTCTCAGTTCAATCTGATAATATTCTCTTGATGAAAAAGGAAGGGGCCCCTCTACATTTATGTCCCCTTAGCACTTCTTTTTTCAGCAAAGTCTCAGGTTAAGAAGACAGCCAAGGTCTTTTGACAAAAATTCCAGATAGCAGCACAAGTTTCCTACTGTGATAACCCATCCTTGCTGATGTAGTCTAGAAGTAGCCATAGAGAGCAGGAAAATGGAGTGATGTGATTATGTCCAAATAAACAAACAGACAAAAAAGGAGGCTCATTTGACCTCAGAGCTAACCCTGCTTTTACATAACATGATAAGCTCACATCCTCTAACTGCAACTCTACTTGCAAATAGACTAATGATTCTAGCAAAGCCATGCGTAGCATCTGTCATTAATTAGTACTTCATTCATTGTGGTTTCTCAATTTTATATGGTAAAGTCATTCTCTGGAGAAGAGAGTTACAGGTATGAGGAGAAGAGAAAGGCAGTTCATTGGGCCAAGTTGATACTGAGTTAAAGCTTAGTTCCTATTCGACTACTGGGAAGAGACACCATAACCAAGGCAATAGCAGTGAACTAGGAGGATAAGTTCTAGCCCTAGAGGATAAGTCCAGGACCATCATCGTAGAGAATGTGGTGGCAGGTATGCAGACATAGCACTGAAGTTGTAGTTGAGAGCTCACATCTGATAAACAAGCAGGAGGCAGAGAGAATGAGGCTGAGCATGATGTTTAAACCTCAAAACCCACCCTCCAGTGACACACCTCCACCAAGTTCACACCTCCTAGTTCTTACTCAGGAGTTTGATCAAACTGGAAACCAACCATTCAATTATGAGCCTATGGGAACATTCTTTTTCAAACCACCAGATTTCAAAGGCAATTTCCCTTCATACTAATTATTAGCTTTGAATGAAAGTCCCTTTTCACCCATACTGAGAAGTGCAGAGAGGGCCATGATTCCTTATAGTATTGGTGCTAAAACAATGAAAAAGGAAATAATGGGGAATGCATGAAGGAAATGAAGGGGATCGTGTTCTACATCACAATAGGATTTCTATTCTACAAAGATTTATGAATATTTTATTGAAAGTAACTACAAAGTGTCTGAAGGTTCCCAGCACATAGAAATAATGCATGCTTGAAGAGATGGAAATGCCACATACTCTTAGATTATTATTGTACCATATGTTCATGGATTAAGTAATCTATAAATATGTAAAACTATCACATTCATCAAAAGTTTAAAAATGAGATATCACAATATGTGTAGAAACTTTCTATGAATTAAAACCTTCCATCCTGGAGGGAGACTCAGAAAGTAAACAACATACTTCAGGAGTTCCCTGAAACTTTCAAAATGTATCAGTCCCTTCCTACACCAAGATTATAAAGCTATGACTCTGACAAGTTAAACTGCTGGCAAGTTACATAGAGAGCTCCAGGGATGTGGCTTTCCTAAGCTGTCGTTCAGGATGGAGAGGACTGTGTTGATAGATGTCTAATGTGGCTATTTTTGAGTCAGCTGTGCTCCTGTAAGTAACTCCTCCCCTGTACTACTTTAGGTAGCTTTAGTTCTTGAACTTGGTGGAATTCTTTCTTGGGCCAGTTTTCAGTGCCCAAGAAGAGAAGATTCTTGTTCTTGTCTTCCCAGGAAAAGTATCACAGAACAAACAAATAACAACAACAACAAAAAAGAGCATATTGTAGAATAAAAAGATGGCAAGGAAAGAGCAAATGAGGGGTCTGTTCTATTCCCATTCAGAGATCATTTTTAAGCTGTACTCTTTTGCTCACTTTTCTGTAATGTCCATTAAATGAGGACTACTATGTTGCATGCGGATAGTCTTGGAAACTTGTTCTCTGTCTTTAGATGGCTTTCATTAGCAGGAATTTTACTTGTGCTAGTTTTGAGATGTGGGTTTGTCCTTCCCAGAGTTTATTTTGCTTTGTAAAGAACTCGAGACAGTGTTTTTCCCCCCGGAATGCTATGTAAATTTTGAAGGCTGATTGATGAATAGATTGACTTGAGGCCTGTCCCACTGTTTTAAAAACATTTTCAATTGCCAGTAGCAGTTCTGACCCACTGTGCAAAAATGAGAGGCAGCGACAAGCTTCTATTCTTAAATGATAGCCATTTGGAAGCCTGTTGTCTTCAGGTACTTTGTTCCCAGGGGTACTGGATGGGAACAGATAGCTGGACATCTGGTTACAGTCACCTCTGTTTACCTGGGTAGCTGTTGCAGGGGAGCACACCTCTGCAGGTTCTGCCCCACGGTTCATGCTCAAGAGAATGACATGCAATCAACATGTCGTGTAGTTCATTTGACATAATGCATTCTGCAGCAAGGCATTTATTAATAGAATATCACAAGGTACTGTTTTGTTCCTATTGTTTGACATAATGCCAGTACAAGGTGCTGTTCCCTAGCCATTAAGTCCTCATGTTAAAGTAGTGTGCCTGCTGATGGCAGAACACTAGTTCCTTTTAAGGCAAACTGCTCAGACTGTCTCAGCAATCCCTAGCCAACAGTCCCTGATTAGAATAAGTTCGTTCCCCTGAGCGATGACTGGATGACAAATGCCAGAATACAACAATAATCAACACTACAGACTCTGTAACAAGTTAGAAAAAGTAAAACAGAAAGCGGATTTCATGGATATTTGCTTCTTGGGGCCACATAGCAGCCCTTTTGGAAAATCAGAATCTCCTCATCCCATACACTCAATTGTTAGCAGCTGCTGTAGACTGCCACTTGAATTGTAAATACAGAGATTATCTAATAAAAAATAATTAAAAAGAAAAAACTACTTCTCTCTTCTGCCAGAGGCCAACTCATGCTATGGACTTTCTCTTTTGTCATTTGAATCTGGGAGACCAACTATCCCTACTGGATTTTTTTTTTTTTTTTTTTTTTTTTTTTTGTTTTGTTTTCAAATTGACACAAGGTAGGTTTATTCAGGAAGAGGAAACTGTTAAGAAAAATGCCTCTATCAGATTGCCTGTAGGTAATTCTGTTGAGCAGTTTCTTATTTGATGGGGAAGGATCCACCCAGCTGTGGATGGTGCCACCCCTACACAGTTGGTCTTGATAATAAAAAAGCAGGCTCAGCAAGCCATGGGGAGAAAACCAGTAAGTAGCATTCCTTCACAGTTTCCTTCAGTTCCTGCCTCCAGGTTACTACGTTGTCTTCCTGCTCTGATCTCCCGGGGTTGGCTGTTAACTCAAAGTACAAGATGATATAAACCTTTTCCTCCAAAAGTTGACATTGCTCATTGTTTTAGCACAGCAAGAGAAATGTATAGATATGACACTCACCTACTTCCAGTTGTTTTGCTATCTACTTCTTCCTAGTCTATAGTCTCTCCTTGCATTTGCTATACTGCTCTTCATTTTCTTAATACATCCCATTTCTGCCTGAGCCAGCCAGAATCACTTTCTGTTCTTGATCCCAACTGAGCCACAGGGGTAGAAAATTTGAAGACGGGGAGGATGTCAGCTAGATTTCATAGCTATGATGTTATATTTATCATCGCATAAATACCTCCGAATATTGTATTGAAGAAATCTTCTTTTATTTTATTGGATATATTTTATTTACATTTCACATGTTATCCCCTTTCCTGGATTCCCCTCCATATCCCCTATCACATCCCCCTTCCCCCTGCTTCTATGAGGGTGTTCACCAAACCACCCAACTCCTCCCACCTCCCTGCCCTGACATTTCCCTACACTGGGGCATCGATCTTGACAGGACCAATGGTTTCTCCTCCCATTGATGCCCAACAAGGCCATTCTCTGCTACATGTGCAGCTAGAACCATGGGTCTGTCCATGTGTTGTACTCTTTGGATAGTGATTTAGTCCCTGAGAGCTCTGGTTGGTTGGTATTGTTGTTTTTATGGGGTTGCAAACCCCTTCAACTCCTTCAATTTTTTCTCTAACTTCTCCATTAAGGACCCTGTACTCAGTTCTATGGTTGGCTGTGAACATCTGCCTCTGTATTTGTCATGATCTGGCAGAGCCCATCAGGAGACAGATACTTCAGGCTTTTATCAGCATGCACTTACTGCTTGGCATCAGCAGTATTGTCTGAGTTTGGTGGCTGTATACGGGCTGGATCCTCAGGTGGAGCAGACTCTTGATTGCCTTTGCTTCAGTCTCTGCTCCAAACATTGTATATTTTCTTAGAATATTTTTGTTCCCCCTCCTAAGAAGGACTGAAGCATCCATATTTTGGTCATCCTTTTTCTTGAGTTTCATATGGTCTGTGAATTGTATCTTGGGTAATCTGAGCTTTGGGGCTAATATCCACTTATCAGTGAGTGCATACCATGGGTGTTTTTCTTTTTTCTTTCTTTGTTTCTTTGTGATTGAGTTGCCTCACTCAGAATATTTTCTAGGTCCATTTATGTGCCAAAAATTTTCATGAAGTTATTGTTTTTAATAGCTGAGTAGTACTCCATTGTGTAAATGTACCACGTTTTCTGCATTTATTCTTTTGTTGAAGGACATCTGGATTCTTTACAGCTTCTAGTTATTATAAATAAGGCTGCTATAAATGTAATGCAGCATGTACCCTTGTTGTATGTTAGAGCATCTTTTGGGTATATGCCCAGGAGTGGTATAACTCGGTCCTCAGGTAGTACTATATTGAATTTTTTGAGGAGCCACCAGACCGCTTTTCTTTCTTTCTTTCTTTCTTTCTTTCTTTCTTTCTTTCTTTCTTTCTTTCTTTCTTTCTTTCTCTTTCTTTCCTTCCTTCCTTCCTTCCTTCCTTCCTTCCTTCCTTCCTTCCTTCTTTCTTTCTTTCTTTCTTTCTTTCTTTCTTTCTTTCTCTCTCTTTCTCTGTGTCTCTGTCTCTGTCTCTGTCTCTCTGTCTCTGTCTCTCTTTCTCTGCCTGGCTCCCCTCCCCCTTCCCCTCCATTTGTCTTCACAAATGTGCACACCCTCCTGATTATCCTCTCCACCCCATTACCTTGGCATTCTCATACATTGGGAAAACATGCCCTCCCTGGAACAAAAGCATGTTCTCACATTGATTCCTTAGCCATTCTTACTGGTAGGAGGTGGAATCTCAGGGTTGTTTTAATTTCCATTTCCCTGATGACTAAGGATGTTGAACATTTCTTTAGGTGCTTCTCAGCTATTTGATATTCTTTAGTTGAACATTCTTTGTCTAGATCTCTCCTCCCCCCCCCCCTTTTAATAGGATCATTTGATTCTCTGGAGTCTAACTTCTTGAGTTCTTTGTATATATTGGATACTAACCTGCTATCGTATGTAGAATTGGCAAAAAACTTTTCCCATTCTGTTGATTGCTATTTTGTCCTAATGACAGTGTCCTTTGCCTTACAGAGGCTTTACAATTTCATGAGGTCCCATCTGTTGATTTTTTATCTTAGACTATAAGCCACTGTTGTTCAGAAAAGTTTCCTCAGTGCTCATGTGTTCAAGGCTCTTCCCCACTTTCTCTTCTATTAGTTTTAGTTATATGGTTTTATGTGGCAGTCCTTGATCCACTTGAACTTGAGCTTTGTACAAGGCAATAAGAATGGATTGATGTGCATTCTTTTATCTGCTGACCAGCAGTTGGACCAGTACCATTTGTTGAAACTGCTGTGTTTTTTTCTACTGGATGGTTTTAGCTCAAGTGACCATAGGTTATAGGTTCATTTTTGGATCTTCAATTCTACTCCATTAATCTACCTTTCTGTCTCTGTTCCAATATCATGCAGTTTTTATCACTATTGCTCTGTAATACAGCTTGAAGTCAGAAATGGTGATTTCCCCAAGTTTTTTTTTTTTTTTTTTTTTTATTGTTCTGAATAGTTTTTGTTATCCAGGTTTTTTTTTTTTTTTTTTTTTTTTTTTTTTTTTTTTGTTATTTTAAATGGGTTTGCACATTGCTGTTTCTAACTTTATGTATGATTGAGTTGGAATTTTGATGGAGATTGCATTGAATCTGTAGATTGCTTTTGGCAAGATGGCCATTTTTACCATATGAATCCTGCCAATCTGTGAGCATGGGAGATCCTTCCATCTTTTGAGATCTTCTTCAACTTCAAGTTCTTGTCATACAGATCTTTCACTTGCTTGGTTATATTTTATATTATTTGGGACTATTGTGAAGGGTATCAGTTCCCTAATTTCTATCTCAGCCTGTTTATCCTTTGAGTAGAGGAAAGCTACTGATTTCTTGGAGTTAATTTTATATCCAGAGTATTGGGATTAGGTCTTCTATGAAGGTCTGATAGAATTCTACATGAATCCCATTTGATCCTGGGCTTTTTTGGTTAGGAAACTTTTAACTGTGAAACAATCTTTAATTGAGAAAACTAAGGCTGATGAAAATATTATAGGTTGCTAAAATGTCAAAAATTTGAAAAAAAAGAGAAACTTTTAAAAATAATGAAATCAATAAATTCTATACTAATTTATATGGATTTTCTTTTGTTATTATTTTCAATGACATGTATTGTGTGGGTGTGCATGTGTGAATAGATGTTCCAGTGATTATCAGAGGCATTGGATAGATATGGACCTGAAGTTCTAGGTTGCTGTGAGTGACCTTACATAGGTTCTAGGAATCAAACACTGGTTCTCTGCAAGGTCAGCCAGTGTTCTTTCCCCCTTTCCAGCCTCTCTGTAACTTCTTGGTGCTGCCTATTTTCATATCTTTGAGCTAGCATAGGAAAATGTCTAGTTACTTTAGAATGGAACCATTATAAAACTCATAAAAATTGAGAACCAATATACTATTATGCTCAGTTTTTTTTATAGTTGAATTAGACATGAAGTAGATTGTCTAAGTAATCTTTAGTATATGTGAGATTTCATTACTGCTTTTCAGGGCATTTTCTTAACCATTGCCCCTGGAATCAAGCCAATTGTGGGTGGTTATGACCACTCCTAGGTCGAATAGCTTTGCTTCACCATAACCTTTTCCATCTTAGGATCTACCGAAAGACAACAGACCTCTGCTGAAATATTATCTCAGTAAGGGATGTATGTCATCACTGTTGGGTTTTGTTCAGTAGGCTCAGTGTGAACACACCAATTTCTCTGAAATATCATTAGTTCTATAGTTTCTACATTGAAGATGGTTATGTGACTCTTAATGAAAGCTCATTTCTGTCTCTGCCCTGGTGAATTCTTATCTGCTTAAACAGGAAAAAAAAAAAAGAAAAAAAAAAAAAGCAGTTCACGGTGATGCCTTCTCTTCTGTGTTTATAGTTTAAATGTGTAGGTTGGGAAATGTGCGTCTCTGTTCCCCATGCACTGCACACTTCAGAGTAATTATATGCTTTCACCATTCAACAGCAATAATACTCTAATCAATGCTTTATGCTTCTATGCAGCCCAACTATCACTCCCTTTAATCTTCAGTGCACTGACTTCTCAGAGGAGCATAAAAGAATGAAACTCTGTTTTCTTTCTTAACTGTAATGTTTACCTTTAACCCTGAGATTTGATCATAACAAGGCTGGATTGCTTGTGTTCATGGGGAAGAGGTCTAATTGAAAGTATATTTGGTCATACAAAGATTAAGCAATTTAGAATAAAAAGAAGCCATAGTGGTTCTTTATAGGGATAATTATCCTTGTAACAGTTTTGATTTTTCTGAACCTGAAACCCAATTACAGTACAATCTTCATCCAGTATTCACTCAAAGAGAGCCCAGGAAGAAAGGGGTGACCTGGTGTAGTAGAATCAATGCTTAGATGAACATTATGAGGACTGAATTCTAGTTCTGTCTAGCGTGTCAACTTGAACAAGCTCAAAAAAAAAAAAAAAAAAAAAACCCTACTTTGTGAATAAAGACTAATGTGAATCAGGCTCAGGAAAGGACTGTTATATATTCTAAAAGATTCTAAGATGCTGGAGCTGTGTGTAGTAAAACATACAAGAATACAATTTTAGGAAGGAAGAAAGCATTGGGCAATGCAAGGCTGACATGTGGAGAGTTAGGTTACAGCAGCAAGAGGAAATGTACATTCCTTCCTCCACATCTTCCTATCCACTGTGCAATGGGAGTTTCTTTTCTGGTCCCAGAGCATCAACCAGGCAACCAAATTCTAGTGACAAGCTTTCAAATTGTCATAGAGTGATCATCACAAGCTTCTTTCTAGGGCTTGCTCCACCAACATGACTGGCTTAGGGATGGACACGGGACTGAGGAGACCCAATGGAAGTAATCTTTGGGAATTTCTATAGGTCAGAAGGGAAGAGAGTAACTTCTGCATCAGGAGATAGTGTGCAGATGAGAGGTGGGAACTACTATGGTTATTTAATTACCTGGAGGAAAAGTGGCCAGAGGAGGAAAGTTCGAGAGCTATAGGAGCACATCCAAGTCCTCATTCCAGTATATTTAAGACCTGGACTGTTTCAGTTAAGAGAGTCCCAAACTTTCCTTTGATATTTAAGGAAGTTTGAAAAGAGTTTATTTTCTTCTTCTTCTTCTTCTTTTTAAACATTCAGGCTCAAAGCATCATGGATTATATGTAGGAGGAGGTGCTGTGAAGCAATGTCAGCCAGTGAGTGAACAATCAGAAGGACTTAGGAAATCTAGTCCCTTCTTACCTTTTCTTTTTAAGATTGACAGCTATATTTCCTAGGGGGAAGATCACAGAGGTAGAGAAAACAGCAGATGTGGTAATTTCAACTAAAGTGATTCTTCCAGCATTTGTGGTTTAATAACATGTTTATTAAAATCCAGGGCCCTATGGGAGAGAAGAGGGAGACTTGAGAGTCCTAGGACTTAAAGAGGATTCCATAGTAGTGCAAACTTTGCATTTTGCTCAAGTAACTTCTAAGATTGCAAAGCACGTTGATATTCTAATTTCACACGGCAGGTGAAGGGAAGAGAGTCAAGTTTTTCTCTTTTGCTAGAATGTAAACACATGGCCAATCATACATGCCAGAGACTTGGACATTAGGTTGAACTGAGGCTCAAAAGGATAGACTGATCTGGTGAATGCAGACCAGGTTTGTTCCTCACTGCTATAAGGACTGTGATTAGGGCTTGCAGTAGTTGCTCAGAAGCAGCTAATCCTACAAACTTAAATCAGCCAAAGTAGAGAAACTAATGAGTTAGAATACCACAAAGAAAGCAGACACATGTTGAGCTGAGAGTCACATGCAGTCACAGGGAATGAGCCACACATGTACTTAGCCAAGTGCTTTCCAGCTGAGAGGCCCAGTCATAGAGAGTGAGTTACAGATGTGCAGTAATCCAAGTGCTTTCACAAATGTCTGCTCAGAAGGTCTCCTTTCTTAGTTCTAGATTTTATGTAAAACGTTTTGAATCTTAAATTATAGAAATTTTTTTCTAGTAAGATTATACCACATAGCCCAGTCTGGTCATGAACTTTTATATTCTTGCCTCTGCCTTTTCTGAGTGCTATATTTACAGAGACAAGCCATAGAACCTAGTTACATCAACTATTAAATGCCAAGAACACAAGTTATTTCTTTCTCTTAACTAGTTCCATTTGATAGTCCCTATCTTATAATTTACACAAAAATGTCTTAGTCTAAGATTTGAAGGAAAACTCAGTGGTTAAGAGCACCAGTTGCTCTTGTAGAGAACCAGGGTTCAGCTTTACATGATCGCTCCAAAGCATTCAAACCTCCAGTTCCAGGGGATCCAACACTTTTTTTTTTTTTTGCATTCTACACAGATATACATAAAAGCAAATAACACACACACACAAATATGATAAAAAAGAAAAAGTCTTCATCTATTTGTAAATTTTTGAGCATATGTACCTTTTAAAATGCATAAATACTAATTGAAAATATATTTGCACACCATCAATTCATGTGAAAATATTACTCTGTTAATTTCTAGTCCTTTAAGTATAAAATAAAAACTGTGATATTTTTCTTCATTGTTATGACTTATGCATTCAGTTTTGGAGATGGCTGTTACTTGAACTTATTAAGATAGTTTTTAAGGAAACTTGTCCTTTAAAACTTTTATTTGTAATTATTTGCTATGCAGTTGACTTAGTCTAAAGTAAAGAAGAATCCCATGTTATCTACTAGCAATTTTTCTTTTGTTGTTCTATAATGAATCTTTGTCATCTGACAATCTTGTAGTGTAGGAGTCCCCAAGCCCTACACTTTCTTTGGATTGAGTAAAAGTCTTCAACCTTTATTGATCAGATAACAAGTAAAACAAAGAAAGTTTGTGTTTGTTTGTTTGTATCATTTTCAATTCAAAGGCTACATGTATGTACTGGGTGTGGGACTTATTTCTGACTGGGATAATATAGAATTTCTGTTTATCGAGTTGGAGAACTATGGATATATGTGTGCCAAAGCAGAGATTTAAAACTAGACTTAGAAGATAAATTATTGTCTTAAAGCACAATATTCAGATCTCAGTGGTATTTTTAATTGCTGTGATGGTGTTAATTATCTACTTGACAGAATCTAGAATCCCCATGATGACCTCTGGGCATCTTAAGTAGGTCAATGCATAGGGAAAGACCCATCTTTACTTTGGGCACAGCCACTCCCTGGATGGGGACCATGCACTGTGTAAAATGGAGATTGAGCTGAGCAGTGCTGTTCTAGTTCTCTGCTGCTCAACTCTCCATGTAATGTGAACAGAACCTTTAAGATCCTGCTGTGAGTTTCTTGCTGTGACTGCATGTGAATTAAGATAAACCATTCCTCCTGTAAGTTACTTTAAGGTATTTTATTATATCAAGAAGAAAACAACAAACTAAGACAGCACCTTTCTTTTTCTATCAAACCTACTTGTTCTGATAGGATCATGTTATTTGGCCCAGACTAGCCCAGAGCTCACAATCTCTCTGCATCAGCCACGGGAAAATGCTGAGATCCCAAGGTACATTACCATCCTTGGCTCAAACCTAGAAATTGTTATACTTTTTTATTTTATTTTTTTTAAAGAAAAAGGATCTTACTCTGTGGTCCTGGCTCACCTTGAATTTGTGATGATCTACCTGTCTCTATCTCTGAGAGCTGGAAATAGAGGAACCTGCCATCATACCTAGTCTAAATACCAAGAATTTTATGTAACACATTTCCATACTTATTTAACATGAAGTTTCTCCTTTTCTCAATTACGTCTGGATTTCTTTAAAAGAGCAAAATACTCAATAACACGCAGAAGCAGCAATTAAACATTACACATTGCCTTTTATGGATGATTATAAAAAAATAAAATCTCAGGCAGATTCTTTCTTGTCAATGGATCTTTGATTTAGAGAGCTGAGAAAAAAATACATGATTTAGTTTACTTCAAAAATGTCTTACTTAAGTCACTGAGATCAGTATGAAGTCCAAATAACCAAGATATGATATTCATTCTTCCCAGAACTTAGCAAGAAAAAGCCCTGTGAGCCATAAGGTAATTCCTATTTTATCTTTTTAATTAACATCTTTTGGGAACTATAAACTGTGTATCAACTGACCCAGTGAGGGTATATAGTTGAATGATTTGTTACATAGTCAGAATTGAGAAAGAACATATTCATCTCTCAAAATGGCTTCAAATACAGTTATTAGACTATTTTTCTTCAGTTTTCCTAAACATTTTCAAACTTAGGCACACACTGAGTCCTATTCTATCCCTGTTGGTCTATTCTCATTTTTTTAATATAAACTCACCTTAAAATCTATATATTTTCTATTGACTAGCTTCTTATTTACATGTTTAATTAATGTCATGAGCTACACTGAGAATCTATCTTTTAAAAATATATTCTTGGTAACTTCCACCATGGCGAACCGCGGCCAGGGCCAGAAAGTACAGAAGGTGATGGTGCAGCCCATCAACCTTATCTTCAGATACTTGCAAAATAGATCTCGATTTCAGGTGTGGCTGTATGAGCAAGTGAATATGCGGATAGAGGGTTGTATTATCGGCTTTGATGAGTACATGAACCTTGTATTAGATGATGCAGAAGAAATTCATTCGAAAAAAAAGTCAAGAAAACAACTGGGTCGGATCATGCTAAAAGGAGATAATATTACTCTGCTCCAGAGTGTTTCCAACTAACAATGGTCAAACATGGGAGAAGTTGAGAAAGCTGTTTGGTGTTTTTAAAGATGTCTTCTGCTGGGAGCTACATTTACTCATCTTATTTACTTGCATATTATCATTAGATGACAACAAATGTTGTGAGGTTGTTTTTGTTAAAAATATATTCTTTTATTTTTAATTATGTGCAGAAATGTATATATGTGTGAGAGAATGTTCATATAAATGAAATACCCCCAGAGGCCAGCAGATGGCAGTGTATCCTTTGGAGGTTGAGTTACAGGTCTGTTTACTGTGGATGCTGAGAGCTGAATTTCAGAAGCACTTTGTACTAAAGAATACCTGCTAAGCCTCCTTTCCAGCTGCAAGAGCATTTTTTAAAAATTGCTGAACATTTATTTACCACCATAATTTATTTAGCCATGTAGTCACAGATGAAATGCTTTAACCTTTAGGTTTCGTGATAATGCTGTTCTGAACATCAATATATACATATCATGGGAACATGCATTTTTCTAGGTATAAACCTAGAAGTGGGCTTGCTCACATCTCTATGTGTAATCTCTAAGAAATTGTCATTCTGGTTTCTAAAGCACCTGCACTGTTTTAGAGCCCCACCAATGATTTATAAGTGTCATGGTTTCTCTATAATCACTTCTTTTTGATTATCATTTTAGTGATACTTCATTGTGGTTTTGATCTGAGCTTTCGCCAATGCCTGGTAAACTGACACTTTAAAGCTCTTATGCCTGATCAATGAAAATAGGAACTAAGTAGTTTGATATTGTTTGAAAACAGATCTTTTAAGCTAATCCAGGGTTGATAATGTGAACCATAAAAATAAAATAAACAAAACAAAGCAATTAATTAATTACTTCTGCTGACCCAAGTATCAGTTTCTTAGTAGGATAATATATTTATACTGTATATTCCCTCATTTAAACAAAGGGTAGTAATTGCTATTTTAACTGTATTTATTGAGAGGGAATGGGGCTTTTGAAACGCATACATCTATAAACAAAAACCAGAATTAAAAGACAGGAGAAGGGACCTGAGCAAAAGAATGTAGCTATGATCAGATAGCAGCAGAGGAACAGTTTTGATGAAAAAAATGGGACATGCATATAAATTATACACTGAAAACAACCCAAGAGGGATGGAGCTTGAAAATTATAAAAAGAGAGAATTTTATTTGGCACAATACAAAATATATTAAAGGGAAGCATGAGACAAATTATACCCAATCAGTAGTATTCACAGTAATGTTTCCTCAAAGTAGGATGGACATTTTATGAGGACTTACTGAAAATTCTGTTTTCAAGTTTTAGACCTACAGCATTAGAAACTCCATGAAAGGAGGAGTGGGCACAGGTCTATGTACAAACCAGGCAGATACCCTGATGCTCACATGGGTTTGAGAAGTGCCTTTTAGAAGCTAGAGTTATAGTGCTATTACAGAGGGTTAGAAAGAAATAAAAGTGGCTAGAAATGGAAGCTAGGGATTTTAGTGAATTTCATAGCTCGAAGAGAGGCCATCAAAATTTGAAGAGTAGGGCAGTAATTGGTTAAAGTGGCAATTAAGGATGATTAAGAATGATTGCTTAAAGTGGAAATTTGGGATTATTAAGGTGACAGCAGCGAGAACAGAAATTGCCTACATGAGTTAGGAGTAGAAGGCTAGGATAAATGGAGAGACTATTGCCATGATCCAGCTGAAATGTGTCTGATGCATCTGAGAGCTATCATCGAAAGAAGTCACTTCAGGTACAGGGACTCATTTGATTCACACACACACACACACACACACACACACACACCACATTGGGGAGTGGAAAAAGAGAGAGAAAGAGTCAAAGATGCCTTCAGTTTTTCTTCTATAAATTTCATGGAGAATATTATTCTATTAGCTGATATGGACAAGGCAAGAAGGAGTGATTGTGGAGTTAAAGAATCAAACTTCTGCTAAAGAGTGTCAGTCCAGGTTCCATTAGTGTTTATCTACCTTCTTAAACATGAAAACATTCCCATAATGGCAAAATCGCAGTCATGATAATCCCAGTCTATGATGTATATGTTAGAGAATGGGATTTGTTAAGTTTAGATTCACGAATGAGTCAGTGATTTGAATGATAAGTTCAATGAATTAACTGATTATTTTAAAATACATCTTCCGACATTACAGTGGATGTAGCTGATTGGCAGGCATAAACAGTTCAAAGGCTGTTGGAATCTGCCTTTGGACTAAAAGTCATCTAACTTCTGACTGAAGAAAGTGGTGAGATGGTTGAGTAATGTAGTAGGGATGAGAAAAATATCATGTCTGAGAAGGAAGGTATCTATCATGTAGGGAGAAGGGAAGAGAGGCTCGTGGACAGAGGAGGACTGGGGCAGAGACAAGAGAATGCAGAGAATGTCATTGCAGGAAGAAGGGAATTAAGTGCTAGTGGTCCTATGGCCCTATGGAATGTAGGGTGGTAGAAGATAAATGAATCTTGAGTGTGCTTGCTGGCAGCAGAAAGCCATTCAGCACATAAGGGAGTCTTGTGTGCAGGCACCCATGAATATTAGTCTTCTGGGAGAATGTATCTGACAAGGATAAGACAACTTCAATTTGAAAAAAAAAAGTTAAATATTTCACCTAGAATATGACATGTGGAAATGGGATGTCGTGTCCAATGTATTTTAAAGTAACCAGAAGAATTCCACTCAACAAGCAATATTCTAAAACCCAACGATAACTGAAGAAAAGTTTTAGAATGATCATAAATAGTATCTTAGGAACATAAAAAGATGTCTTCGTCAGATGAACAGAACAGAGCCAAACACATTTGATTACAAAATGTCCATGTACATCTCCAATTTGCCCTAACACTGCCCCCAGTTTTTTCTTAGCTGCGTTTGTAGTATATTTATACTCATCAGTCTTAGAAGTAAATAAAATCATGCAATACTAAAATGACACACAAATAATTCTTTTCCTCTCATACCTGACCCTGTGAATAGCTGACTGAAAGTTTATGAAATAAGAGACTTAATGCTACCAAAAACCTTAGCACTTAGCTTTGAATGAACCTTAATTGAGAAATTACCTCCATTAAATTGTCATGTAGTCACATCAGTGAGGGTATTTTCTTGTCTGCTAATTAATGTAGAAGGGACTAACCCACTGTGGACGGTCTTGGCTATATAAAGAATGGCAGTTGAATGTGTGCCTGGATATGTCAGTCAGCGCCTCTTGGCCTTGGCATTGACTTCAGCTTCTGCCTGGCTTCTCTTAATTATGGACAATAACTTATAATCCAAATGAATCCTTTCTTGCCCAGGCTGGTTACATCCAGTGTTTAATCACAACAGAAAGCAAAAGAGGACAGGTATAAAATAGTATGTTCATATAAGTATAGTTATGATTTTAATAAAAACCTTCCCTAAGGGGTAAAGGTTTTGTCTAATTTTAGCTAAAATAAAATTAAAACAGTAAGCACATTTTTAAGTTCTTAAAACCAAAATGCTACTTAGTTATAAGAAATCCTTGGGATGAAGTAGAAATAAATCAACTCTGTATTAAAATGCTCCAATTTCATCACAGGGGTTAAATAAGAGATTGAACTGGTAAGGAGATTGTTTATCAGACTTCTTTACTATGTGTTTAGGCTGCTATATCATACACTCCATGGAAACCAGTTCAAATAAGCTTATATGAAGCATCCATAAGATGCCAATGCACACAGGGGAACTCTTATGAGGCCCCATTCCTGGATGAAGAAGCACAGGCAATCATTGCTAGCTGAGAGAGAGAATCACTTTTTGGGCAAGAGGAGGGCCTTTGGTAGGTTATTCAGTCACCAGAGGTAATCTCTAATTACCTAATGGTGGCCAACCCTAAGCTCAAGTACCTATGGCCAACTCTAAATGAACTCAGTATGGTGTGTGTGTGTGTGTGTGTGTGTGTGTGTGTGTGTGTGTGTGTGTGTGTGTGTGCGCGCGTGCTTATACACATACACATAAAGATAAAATTTCAGCTGCAGTTCAGAGGTTAGTTGCAAGTATCCTCCTCGATTGCACTGCACCTTATTTCACAAAACAGGGTCTTCTAACCATCCACTCTGGCTAGACTCTTGAGATCTGCTTGTCTTTTCTACTCCCCCCCTCGTACTCACCATCACCTTGACTTTTACATGGGCTCCAGAAACTGAACTCAGGTCTTTATCACCCATTTGAGCCACCCCCCAGCTCTGACAGGAATCTTTTTAAGCTCAAAGGATTTGAATGTTCCAAGGTGATGACTAAAGAACACCTCTGTATTTTCTTATATGCATGGTTCCAGAAAAGCTTAACAAAACCACAGTCATCTGAACACGTGTCCTGCAGTAACCTGGAAGCCCTGCATAAAGAGTAAAGGAGATGAGGTCTGTGAATACAGGCATCTTTCTGCTTCTGGGCCACCATGTTGGGCTCCATCACCCTTTCCCCATCATGATGAAATGGAACTTCTGAAATTATGAGACAACATAAAGGTTTCCTCCATGAAACTGTTTTGCTCAGGTCTTTGGTCACAATGACAAAGATCAGACACATTCATACTGTATGCCCACAGAGATGTTCCATTCCTATTCCCAGCAGCACTGCACAAGGCTCACCTACTCCACATCACTAGCAACGTTTGAAATTCTGTGGGCCTTTCTGTTTGTTTGCTTTTGTTAGTTTTTAATCACATGTCGGGAGACAGAAGAAAAAGAAGATGCAATACATGCATTTATGGACTATTATTTAGCTTTAAAAAGAAAGTCTTGGGCCAGTGAGATGGTGAGATGGTTCAATGAGTAAAGGTACATTTTGTCACATGGGACAACTTGAGTGCAATTCCTGGGAAAGCTTTCACAGGTTACCTTTTGACCTTGACATGAATGGATGCACTCATGTACACACACACACACACACACACACACACAAAAGTTAGTCCTATTACATAGTACTACATAGATAGAGATTGAGGACATTATGCTAGTTAAATAAACTAGACTGAAGAAACAACACATATGGAATTCCATGTATACAAGGTCTGAGGAAGAATGGCTTTAGCCTGAGAGTAAGAGGAGAGAGGAGATCATGGGAATTTTCATATGCAGAGCACTGAGCTAAAATGCTCTGATGTGCTGTACAACAAAACACTTTTCAGAACTGGAAACTTATAAAAGTCTTAAGACTGTAAAATTTATATTATGTTTTATTACAAATTTATTTTATTATCTTAATGGAAAAACTGACAGTCTGCTATTGTTTTATTACATCTCCTACATTTATGTTTTACACACTGTTAAGTATATTGTTTCTAGGAAGTTAAAGAATATTTACCCTATCCTGTTCACACACCTTTTCACAAGTTGATTGTAGCCCTCAACTCCCAGCCTCTTCCACAGAACCTCTGAACAATGAATTCCCTTTCAGCCTGGAGTGAGTTGGTCCTCTCTAATTCCCAGGTCTATTGCAAATGTCACACATAAAATATGGCTTTGCCCCATCTTTTCCTCTCAAAAATTGATATTATTGTCACAATGGGCTTTAATGATTCAACATTTATCTCTGCTTTAGATATTTTTGCTCTTAAGTTATGCATTTGTTTTGCCTCTTTAAAAAGCATATCTATATCTTATTGCCTCTTTCAACAGAAGCATAATTTATTTCAAAAGCTCAATGTGTTTCATTCAGAAAAGAAATTATTCTACACAGCACATCTGATACTGCTTTTTGTTCACACTTCCTGTTCCCCTGCCCCATGCATAGAG
The DNA here is from genome assembly GCF_963924665.1 of Micromys minutus. Lineage (NCBI taxonomy): Eukaryota > Metazoa > Chordata > Mammalia > Rodentia > Muridae > Micromys > Micromys minutus. Next base: position 44,023,202 of record NC_137972.1, on the reverse strand, counting down.
TTTTTCTAAAACTCAAATTCTACAACCTATCCTTGAGTTAAAATGCTCATTTTCTTTCTTCACCATCAGATGTCCCTATAAATAACACTGCATTGAAAATACTGTTTCCTAAATCATAATGTCCATCCTTAAAATTTCTTTAGGACATGTTCTTACATGAGAAATTACCATGCAAAACAAAATGTATGCTTTCAGACTAGGCTATGAATTGTAAAATTACCTTCCTTTAAAAATCCCATCATGAAAGTGCCTATTTCAAAATATCTTTGCTCAGTCTGTACTCTAATTTCTAGTTTCAATATTTTATAAATTGGCCATTCAATCCATGCTGCTCACTGATTTAATATGCATGTGTTTGGTTACTAGGGAAAGTGAATACATTTTCAAAGCACGAGTATCTGGCCATTAGATTTCATCTCGGTGTGATCCAGTAATGTTTTTTATTTTCTTTTAAAATGTGTTTTTTATTAGGATGGAAGGCTCTCCATATAATAGTCAGCTTTTCATGGTGTACGTGTCATATGTCTTCCTAGCTGACTACTTGTCTTTTGATTTCACTTTGCTGTTCTGAAGGGGTTGGAATATTTTCTTTATCCCACATTAATTAAATATAGTCATGTTTTCTTGTAGAAAATTTCTTCAAAGGCCTTGATTCAGAGTATTGTCAGTGTTGAGAAATGATACATCTTTAGTTTAAGACCAAAGCTTCCCTTTTGGCCAAGAATTCAGCAGGTCTCCATTCAATTCAGAGGTTCACTTTCTGTATATCTCCGAGGAAGGCATTTTATGTACAACATGTGGTTGTCCTAATGGTGCACACGATGACTCTTCTTGGTTGTGAACTGACAAACCTGGGAAGAAGAAACCTTGATCAGAGTTGCTTGGATTATATTGACCTCTGGGGGGCATTTTCTTGACTTCTAGTTGATATAACATGGCCCAGTCCACTGGGGGAAGTACTATCACTATATATTTGAGTCCAGACAGCATTAAAAGAGGTAATTGAAAGGAGCCTAGAAGAAGGCCAGTAAGCATCATTCATCCATGGTGCCTGCTTCTGTCCACATTCTCATTTTGACTTTCCTTAATGATGGCAGACATGTAAAAGCCAAATAAACCTGTTCTTCCCTATGTTATTATTGGCCAATGTTTTATGACTGTAAGAGAAAAGCAGAGTAAGCATCAAGTCATTCATCTTAACCTGTGTGGTCAGTAGGTAGCTTCCAACTAACACTTAACATCTCTGAGATTTCTAGTGCTGCTGCTGCTGCTGCTGCTGCTGCTGCTGCTGATGATGATGATGGTGGTGGTGGTGGTGATGATGATGGTGATGATAATGATGAAGATAATGGTCATGGTTATCACTGAATTCTTCACCTCAATACCCATTTTCTTGTCTCATACTGGACCCCATATTCCCATTTAAAGCTGAGGATATCTCTTGTAAATCTCCACAATCTATTTTCTAGCACAGGCTGATGACTGTGGTAGATCAATTCCTTCCTAAGGGAAAGTGAATTATTGTCAAACATTTGCTAAAAATTTCTAGAGAAACACAAAAGGGTACATCAATGACAGGATTTTGTGGAAATGTTTCAAATTTTACCAAACGTTCTGAAATTCTTTCCCTTACAGTTGCTTGTGACAAACTGTATCTTCCTCCTGCTCTTAGTCAACATGAAGGGGACTAAGCTCTCACACCTTTCTAAAACATATGTTTTATTTGATATTAAGACTCCTCTTCCTTTCCCCCATCCCCACTGTGGAAAGCTCTTGGGGCCACTTCTAGGAAATTGACAAGAATGTTTGACATTGGAATGGGATAAGAAAATAAACTCAAGAAAAATACAGCCGAGGAATGTATTTCTTGTATCTTGATCATTTTGATAAGTGTTTAGAAACGGTGACCTCAGGACCTTTGTTTATGCCTTGTTTGTTCATTGATTACTTTCTTTATACCTTAGGATTGACCTTATTGTTTGCATGTACCTAGAATGATATAAAAGCAGACTGGGAAAATTTAAACTCACCTCAGCACTTGCTGGGCACATATTATAATATTGACTAATTGTCTTTTTTCTTTAATCCTCACTCCCTTCCTTTGAGACCATGTTGACTGCCTAGCCTGGCTTGGTGATCTCTCCTCCATTTTCTTCTCTTATCTTAGGATATAAGATTGATCATGGAGTTGAGAAAAAACAATATTGTATGGCAGACACTGGGGAATCATAAACCCATCTTTGCTACTTATAGGAAACACTTAAACCTAGAAAGGCCAAATGCATCAGGTATGAGCATATACTGTGTGTCTCTTGAAGCAAATCCTTCTTTTCAAAATGGTAAATGGACCTGAAGACCAGACCCAAGATCTAATTTGAATGAGAAACTCTCTCTTCTGTATAGGTATCTTTTGATTGCAAAGCATTTTCTCACCAATGATTTTCTTAATCTTTATGGAAAGCATAGTAGATTTACTTTACAAATTGTAAAATACAGTCCTAAAGACAAAGTGGTTTTGACAGCATATTACTCTTGTGAAGTTACATCCAGAATTTGTGACTTTCATAGAATCCCTTTTGCCCATGATAACACTGAAAGTATTCCATCTTGCTTTAATACCTTCATATGCAATATACCGAGTTAAGTGTATCTAGTTGGCATATACATGTTCAAAACCAGGCATGTGCTGTTAGTGCTATGGTGATTTTGAGCAAGTATATATATTTTCTGAAACCTGAGATTAGTCACCTCTACAATGGGCTTGTAGTCTTCACTGAACTTGTCTATGAGGATGTGTGTTTAAAAGAGTATAAGATGAGATCAAACTCCATTATCTATTACTATAATAATTGGAGCCAGAAGTATGCCATTAGTTATTTTATGGATTATTTAGTAGTCTATAGTCTGTTAAAACAGTGTGAGCACTATGTGGCCCAGTATGCTGTCAAGATAGAAAGATTGCTGCAGCAGTAAATGTTTATATCTCATCAGAACATTCCTCTACCCCTGTGGATGAGAAACTAATGCTAGATCACCAAGAAAGACTAGCAATAAGATGTTTTACTTTCTATTTTTTACCCAAAGATTCAAACAAAATTAAAATGAAATCTTCAGCTATAGGTATAGTACCCTATATATGGACGTCAGAATCATTTTAATCTATGTTAACTTCCTGGGCGATTATAGCACAACATCTGAATGTCTCTATAAAGCTGGTGTATAAGAGCTAGAAGACACCAACAGTAGAAAGAATTCCTTACACTCTTTCCCTGATGGTGCTAGTCCCTTAAAGTTAGTTTAGGAAAATCAACAGATTTGCTAAAATACTCCATGTTCTAGGAAACCTCTGTCATTACACTTTCAGTATCAGGAATGAATTATCATCGAGACTACAGTGCTTTATGAAAAATGAAGGCATTAGGTCAAAACAGTCTCACAAGAATGGGTCTTAACATACCAGGTACACGCTCAACTTGTCTGCACCCCAGCACTTTGTAATCTCCCGTGATTTGAAATTAGATGACATATGCCAAGCTGCTGCAACAGCTTTCGAATCAGTATATTTTCTGTGTTTTAACATAGTGCCTCATAGTAAGACATGATTTGCACATTTTTTTCTACTGAATATTCTATTTAAACTTCTCAAACGTCTTTTGGGACTTTCTCCAAAGCTTAGCTGTGTGCTCATGTGACCACTTTGAATATGATTAAATATTGAGCAGCTTCAGAAGAGGTGTCTAAGAAAAAGACCTTTGCAGATTAATCAGAAGGGTTCAACTGACTGTTGCCAAGGCTTGTGCAGAGGTTTAGATCCCGCTAATATTTCTACCTCATAGCCAATAAGCCAAGTAATCAACATAAAAGTTAACGGTCATTCTTATTATTGCTTTGACTACAGATGTAGTTCACAGGGGACTACTAAGTTCTGGAACATCTATCACACTTAGACAGAAAGTTAAACCCAAGTGTGGCTTTGCTTACATAAGACTGAAGAAACGATCTGAAGAGAGACATGGCAATTGCTGCTGAATATAGCATTTTCCCCAAGAAGTCTTGAAAATAAATTACTCAAAGTAACAATTTTCTACTGAGGATAAAGTGTTATGGAAGAAAAATGCCAGGCAACACATGCCCCTAAATTAAGATATCATCCTGGATGGTGGAGCTACCTCTGGACTTCCAATTTCATAGTGAAACTCAAGGATATTCAATTTTTATGTTTCTTATAGCCATAGTCTACAGCTTTAAAGAATTTTTGCCTACCATGTAAGATTCTCTCATTAAGCAGAAATTTAAATATTTTTTAACATCATTACATACACTATTATCAACTTTCTAAGCCTATCACATAATCTTACTTATCTTCAAAGTAATCTTTGATGGCAAGATAGGATTTATTATAATCACATATTACAGATGAAGAGGGTGAGAGTTTGAAGAGCAGTATAAAAGAAGCATAGCCATGATTCAAATCTACATATTTAAAGGCAATGCCATTCCTCTTGAGCATTCCTGGAATCACGTGCAGATTTTCATGGTTTTTGGTTCTACAGCAAGGCATTCTCAACATAAAATTTTAAGTAACATTATACATCCACATTTAATCCACAGCATTGATAAATTGCTGGCTAAAACAAAATTCCCTAAGTTTTAATCAATCCACAGTGTGTGTGTATGTGTGTGTGTGTGTGTGTGTGTGTGTGTGTGTGTGTGTGTGTGTATAGTAGTTAGATATAAAGAATTGAAAACAGATGAACATGTCTCTATGAATACCTGCTTTTATTTGATTGATTTTTAAGGTTTTAAAGAACTGATTACTAAAGACACATATAGAGTGTTTTTGAGGTGTTAACAACAACATAAAGCAAATCCACATTTAAAACAAACAAACCCTATACTTAAATAAAACATTTTAAAGTTTCAGTACTCTAATGACAAGGGATCTAGTTCTGTGATGTGAGCGCGAGAGCAGTTCTCACTTTAATGTGTATGAGATTCTGCTTGCACCTACAGTACTCTTTTTCTTATATTTAGATGCTTAAGAACTAGAAGTATTCTTTCTGTAAAATTTTGTAAAAAGAAATGTTCTTTTTACCAAAACAAGCTAACAGAAAACCTTGCACTTTTATTAAATTAATTTTTCTTTATGACTTTGCCTCATGAATAAATTCTGAAATAGAGGATATAACATCTTGGTTTATCAGTACGTATTAGAAACCTACATTCTCAGTCAGCCTCCAAGTCTACAGCAGAAAATTCTCAGACAAAAACATTCTGAGTCTGTATTTAACAAAGTTTGTCTTTTTTTTTTTTTTGCAGATACCTGCACATTGTCCACAAAGCACTGAGTGATGGTTCTGCTGGTACCCGGCTGAGTGTTGTTGCTGGTATCCTGCTTCAAAGCCTCCTGTGACTCCTCATGCTTCAGAGAGCATTTAAAACTCACCAGCTCAGTCCACAGTCCCTGCCCTTAGTGAGCCTTTCTTGGTTCATGGAACACACAGATCTCAGCTACAGAATACTAGCATGCTGACTGGTGTCTTAGAGGAAAAACATAAGTCAGAACAGGGGCATCAGACGGGAGCTGCTCGAGTTCTCACACGGATCCAGCTGAATATTCAGCTTGTCCATCAAGACTATTTCATTTCTCAAATGAAATATGGCTGGGAGATTTACTCGAGGGGTGGAAGCAAGATAAATGCCTGTCATCTTTGCGTCCTTACTTATGGCAGCTGAATGCTGTCCCTCATTTCTTCAGATGGAATTCAGATGTGAAAGAAAGAAGAAATGAGGTAAGCCTAAGGATGGGAGGGAACGAGCAGGGACCAGCAAAGGGGAAAGTAGGAGATGATGGTGTGCGGAAGGAGATGGAGATGTTGTAGGCGATCAGGTTTATTACCTTTGGTTGGAAGTAGGAAATTCCTAGAAATGTAATTCCTGAGAGGCCACGATGTGTTTACTCCTGACTTGACTAATTTTAGTCAAACGTTCATTTGCTTGCTTCCCTGTGGTCTCATCAAGATGTGATTTATGTGAGTCTGGTTGTTAGCCCCTTCTCAGTAAGAATCACTCTTTTCTCCTGCCAAAAGAAGTTAAATGACCCCTTTAAAACGAAGAATGTCAAGCAGTGCTTACACACTGATCTGAACCTATGCTTGTACAAGATACACACAGAATATTTTATATAGCATTTGAAATTTTTGAATTTTCTTTCTGAGCCATTACTATCTGTAGTCATTTGAAATGGTTAAGGTAATTTGGTAGATGAATTACATCTCCTCTGGACTTGGGAGATGGTACAGTGGAAAAAGGCACCTGGTGTCATATGAAATAGTCTGAGTTTGATCCCTGGGTTTGACATAGCGGAAGAAGCTACCGACTCCTGAAGGTTGTTCTCTGACCGTGTGCACCCTGTGGCGTATGTCTACCAGGATATATAAATACATATTTATGTATGCACACAAAATAGGGAAAATATAACTTTAAAACTATAACTCATCTACCTAAACTGAGAGGATGGTCAACAGTCACATTCTTGTTTGGGATCAGCTTCCATTCTAGGCTCTGAAATTATTTGGTTATTACTCTACCGCTATACTATCTCCATCATATTTAATTACAGGAATAAATTGTTAATAATTATTATTGTTTCTTGTTTTTTTTCTCTTGGTGCATTGTTTTTCATGGCTTTTGAGTTTGATTTCCTAGGTAGTAATTAAACTATCATTTAATTTTAATGGTTCACAATGTCCCTTTCCATGTGACACGAGGCAATGCTAACATGTGGCTTCTGTAAAATGATTTTTACAGAGAACCATTAAATACATTTTTTTTTTTTGGTGTACTTACTTTAAAACCATGAAAGTTCCAAATGTAAGAAATAAATCACTTTCCTTCAATCTTTGATGCTTTCAGCTCCCTTCACAGCCACCCTCCAAAGAAACAAAAACCTAGAAATCCTTGAAATGTCTTCTTTAAAGTATTTGAAACATTCTGCTATATAACAGATCCCCTTCTACACCATTAGTACTTGACTTAGGGTTTTTTTAAGCTATTTTTTTTACTTAAAGTAAAACTGAATTTGCAAATTGCTCTTCCTAACTCTATGAAGAATTGAGTTGGAATTTTGATGGGGATTCTATTGAATTTGTAGATTACCTTAGGCAAGATCAACATTTTTACAATGTTGATCCTTCCAATCCATGAGCATGGGAGTTCTTTCCATCTTCTGAGGTCTTCTTCAATTTCCTTCTTCAGAGACTTGAAGTTCTTGTTATACTCAGAGGCTCTCCCAGAATGATATAGATACAGATGAGGATGTTTGCAGCTAAACATCAGACTGAACACTGGGACCCCAAATGAAAGAGCTAGAGAAAGGACTGGACTTGAAAGGTTTGAAACCCCATGGGGAGAACAACATCATCAACCAGCAAAGGCACTGAGGTGGAGAGGGTGATTGGGAGAGGGAACAACTTTATGGAAATAAGTTGATGGGGAAGATGGAAGGGAGTGGGGATGGAACGGGTATAACATTTGAAATGCAAATACCGAGAATATCCAATAAAATTGGAAAAAAGTAAAACTGATACACATTGAATGATTTTAAATCAAATTTGTGTTTCTGTATCTTGAAATTACAAATTAATATATCTTCATTTTATAAGTCACCATTGAATACTTACATTCTTCCACACATTGCAATTACACACCTATTAAAAATGCACACTGCTGATGGGTTAACAAAGGCTGAGGGTGCTCATCTATGTATATCTCTGTCACCACTGGAGGTCATTCTTCTGATTTCTCCAGGTGGATAACACCAGGTGGTGTCATAGCTGGTTAGGAGTGTTGTTTGCCTTCTTTTTTGGAAACTTGTATGCTGCTTTCTAGTACTACAAAAGTTAGTCCTTGAGGAGGGAACGTTTATGTCACAAGGGTGTCTAATGCCTGCATAGTGTCTTCAGCAATAGAGACTAAGTGTCTATCTCTAGGGACTAGCAAAGAGAATCAGTAATAGGCTTTACCGATCTTTCTTTAGACTAAAAACATTTACTTAGTGATCACTTATATTATTTTAACATTTTTTTCTTTTGGTTAACTTTAATTTACTTAATATTAAATTTCTATTTTGTAATTATGTAGGTATTTTTTTCTTTTTGAGATTGTATTTTAGGTACAATTCTAGTTTCCTTTTTCTCACTCCAACTCCCCCCCCCCCCATGTATGGTTCTCTGCTATAATTCAAATTTATGACTTCTTTTGCAGCAATTTTTAGTATATTTACATATGGACATACATATGCATATATTCATAGATATAACCTGTTGAGTTCATATAATATTATTTATATTTGTGTTTCCAGGGATGACTACTGGGAACTGGACAACCAGTTGGGGAGGACCATCTCTCTCTATCCCCAGCTTTCCTCAACAGCCAGTAGTTCTTGGTATAGGATTGAGGCTTCCCAAGCTTTTCTCCATCCGGTTTGGCATGTCCATTGGGGTTGTCCTTGTTCAGCTTATGTCTGGAAGATCATGTTAGTAAGATTTTATTGGTATATCTTCTGGTATTACTAGAAGACACAATCTCACCACAAAGATCCAATTCTCATTTCCACTCTTGCTTCTTCAATGGAAGGAGCTAAACTTTAGGTGCAGAAGTATTTTGTAGATGTATTCATTGTGACTGGGGTCCACAGATCTCTATACTGATTGGGTCTCATTTTCTGTAGTGGTCTCCATCTGTTGCAAAACTTTACTTTTCTCTGAACAAACATTTATAGATTGCTTTTAGGTATTATGCTGGTTTCATAAATCACTAGTTGTAGATTCTTCTCCAACAAAGTGACTTTACTAACTCTGTGTAATTAGCTAGATTAGTACCAGGCATAATTTTCTTCCTGTTAAGTGGATCTTAAATCTAATCAAGAGAGTTATTTTTACTGCCAAGGGGTGTGTGCCACTGCTGTATCCTTAGGGTTATTGTTGATGTGGTTCAGTGGTATCATAGCTGGTTAGGAGTGTTGTTTGCCTTCTTCCTTTCAAAACTTGTATGCTGCTTTCTAGTACTATAAAAGTTCATCCTCAAGGAGGGAGCAGGAAGTTATAGCCTAAGGGTTTCTAATGCCTGATGTCTTCAGCAATAGGAATGAAATGTCTAACTCGGGGTGGGGGTGGGGTGGGGACAAAAGAAATCAGCAATAGACTTTATGTTTTGGGGTTCTCTTAAATATCCCTGGCTAACAAATCAAAGGAGAACTTCTCATGTCTTGTATCAAGGTTTTTATTAGGTGGTCTTTGACTTTTGAAAGAAATTATGTCTACCCAAATGAGACTAGTTCATTAAAACTAAACATGTATGATTATACATAGAATCACATGCAGTATAGTTTTCTAAAGAAAGGTAGTTAATAGTGTGTGATTCCTTTTGCCTTTTCCAACCACCCATGTTGTTACTTTAGCTACTTACCTCCTATTTCTCCAAGGAGCCCCCCTTTTCCTATCCTGTCTTTTTATCATTGTATCCTGCTCTCTCCCTTTACCCTTATCCTACCTTTCCCTGAATTTACCACCTTTGCTTATGTGGTGAATCATATTTGACTGCCTTTTCTGTTAATTTGATTATCGATGCAGTCCTGAAGTTCTTCATTTCTCTCATCTATACATATACATAGATGATATCCATAACTTTAAATTTCATTAAATAGGTGCAAATTAATATCATATGAAGTCATGCACTCTGCATTCTCTGAACTTTATCTCAACACCATCTTCAATTGTTTTTTGTTGATGCCTTTTCTATTTTCAAATGTAAACTCCCTTTATCCTTTGGGCTGTAGCCCCACTTCCCTGAGTCACATTTCTTTGATCCTGCTTGCTTGAGATAAAGGTGTGTGTGTGTGTGTGTGTGTGTGTGTGTGTGTGTGTGTGTGTGTGTGTGTATGTATTGCTATTGTTTTGCTTTTTATTTTATTTTCAAATGCTTATGCTCTAAAAACCCTTTTGTGATTCTACAGTTACATTTTTCCTAGTGGTCACTGCTATGAGAAGTGACTTATCACAGCCTACTGCCATAAATAATTACGTTAAATAATCAGTAAATGGCAAGATATATGCATGGCCCAAGCAAGTTTTATTCCACTTTGCAGCATGGTAACAGGCCCAGTTTTATTTCTAATTGATGGCCTTTATTATTTTGTACTTTCACTATAAGAAAAGGCTACAAATCACAATTGTTGATGCCAAAAGTAGTAAGTAGTAAGACATTGTCCCTCTGGGTGACAAATTATGTATACTTGTAGAATGTATACAGTTTTGTCCTTTATAGATACATCTCCTTTTAAGATTTTGGCAGCTAATAAGTTACCACAAAAGGCAGAAGAATGGAAGTTTTTAACATACAGCTTCATCATGCCTGAAAACAAAAACATTTTAGTTATACATTTGTATAATTTTAAAATATTTCCTAAATTATACAATTAACTTGTTTTTGATATCAGTGAAGAATCTGATCTAAGTTGGACTGACATCATCATCTTTATCTATCTATCTATCTATCTATCATCTATCTATAATTTAAATGTTTATGCTTATGTATGTTTATATACGGTTTATGTACATGAGTGAAGCTTCCTATGGAGGCAAAAAAAAAAAAAAAAAAAAAAAAAAAAAAAAAAAAAAAAAAAAAAAAAGAAAAGAAAAGAAAAGGCATTGGATTGCCTGAAGGTGAAGTTACAATACAAACAAAAAGCCTGGGATATGCTGGGAGCAGAACTCAAATATTCTTTAAGAGTAGTGCCCACTCTTAACCACTAAGGCCCCACTCCAGCCCTAAAGACTGTTTTGACAAATTTCTTTTTAAAAGTAAAATGCCAAAACCAAACCAACAGTAATTCAATTCTGGCTTTAGCCTTGAAGCAGTAAGTTCATTCTATTCATAATGCTGAATATATTTCATGAACAAATAACTTGAAATCATAGCCTAAGCTGTCATTAAAAGCCTAGCAATAGAGTGTTTTTACATTATCTCCCATTTCAAAATCACTTAGTTTTAATTTAATTAATTTTTTACTTCACATCCTGATAGCAGCCCCTCCTTCTGTTATTCCAGTCCAGCCCTTACAAAACCCTCCTCCCAAACCCTCTCCTCAGAGAAGGGGAAGCCACTTTTGGTACCATCTGACCCCAGACCTAGTTCTATTCTCACTCACTGAGGCCCAACCAAGCAGTTCAGTTAGGGGAAAGGAATCCAATGACAGACACAGAGTCAGAGGCACCCCGCCCCACACACATGGAGATCAAGATGCTTATCTTCTATAAATCTGTAGAGGGCTTAGGTCCAGCCCCTTCCTGCTCTTTGGTTGGTGGTTCAGTCTCTGTTAACCTCCCTAGGACCAGGTTAATTGACTCTGTAGGTCTTCTTATGATGATCTCGACCTCAGCATGCTCTAAACTATCTCCCACTAGTCTACAAGACTCAAACAATTAGATATCAACAAACCAAGTATAATGGAATACAGATTAAACCTAGAATTCTCAAGAGAAGAATTTCTAATGACCAAGAAGCACTTAATGTTCAATGTCCTTAGTCATCAACTAATTGCAGATCAAAACAACTTTGAGATTCTATCGTACACCTAAGATTAAAAAACTCAAGTGACAGTACATGCTGGTAAGGTAGTGGAACAAAGAGAACACTCCTCCATTGCTGATGGGAGTGCAAACTTGTACAACCACTTTGTAAATCAGTTTGGCAGTTTCTAAGAAAATCTGGAATAGTTCTACACCAGGACTCAGCTATATCACTTCTGGGCGTATACCCCAAAGTCCAACTATATCACAGGGACACTTGCTCAACTATATTCATAGCAGCTTTATTTATAATAACCAGAAACTGGAAACAGCTTAGATATCCTTCAACTGTAGAATGATGAAGAAAACAATGTACATTAACACAATTGAGTACTATTCAGCTCTTAAAAACAAAGGCATCATGAAATTTGTAGGCATATAAATAGAACTTGAGAATATCATTCTGAATGAGGTAACCTAGACCCAGAAAGACACTTACATATGTATTCACTTGCAAGTGGATATTAGCCATAAAGTACAGGATAAACCACACTACAATCTATAAACCCAAATGAAACTTGGTAACAAGGAGGAACCAAGGAAGGATGTATGGATCTCCCTCAGAAAGGGAAACAAAATAGTCATAAGATATAGATGGAGAGAGAAGGAACTCAGTGGAAGAGGGGGTGAGGAGGAATGGGGTTGGTAATAAGGTGTGGGGAGAGATGATAGGAAAGGGCTGAGAGTGAGAAATAGAAATCGGACGGCATCTCTGGGACCAGCTAGATGCCTGGGACTGTAGAGGCTATAGAAAATCTGTGGGGGGTGTTCCTAGCTGAGATTCTTACCAACAGAGGATCTGGAGTATGAAGAGACCACCTCCTAAAGCCAGATAGTGCTTTTAGTGGCGGAAGGGAGACATCAACCCACCTATAAAACCTTCAACCCACGATTTATCCTGCCTTCGAGGCACACAAGAATAAAGATGGAGCAGAAACTGTGGAAACAATAAACCAATGACTGCCCAAACTTGAGACCCATCCCATTTGAGAAAGCCAATCCCAGACACTGTTAATGATACTCTGTCACCCTTTGAGACAGGAGCCCAGCATAACTGTCTCCTGAGAAGCTTTATCAAGTAGTGGATGGAAACAGCTGTAGAAACCCACAGCCAAACAAATGGAGCTTAGGGAATCTTGTGCAAAACCACTTTCTAAGTAAGTGACTTCTAAGACCAGCATGCCTTCTGGATAGAAGAGGGGTCATTGTACTCACTCACCCCATCTTGTGTCACAATTTACATGATTTCTTTTAAAACACTCCAAAAACAAACACAAGGAAAGAAGCCTGAGCCAGAAGACACGTCGCCTGTTCTAGGAGTTTGGATAAACGGACTCGAACCAGTCTCTTCTCCTGTGTATATACGTGATGCACTGATGCCAGGAGGAACAAATTCATACTTGCTCGACCAGGAGTATTACCAAAGTCTAAAGTGAAATTTCCACCCACAGATGCGTGGGAGTGTAACTGCACGCTGCACTGAAACTCTGGAGCATCCATCAATGTTATTTGATAAAGGCACTTTGCCTGTAGCTCTTGCTGCTTTCCCAATGATCCCACGGTTTGTCATTAAAAATGCAGCTGCTTCAATTGGCTTCTTGGCATCAGTGTGACTTGTATCTGCGTTTGGTGATGATAAACGCAGCTCTGGAAGGAGTCTCTGTAACTCTATTCCCCCAGGGATAAAAAGTGATGAGTTTTGTAGCGGGAGACATGTTTCTTGAGCTTTTTTTAAGGGAAAAGAGTAAAGCCACTCGGCTTTTAAGGCACTACAGACTATCCCATGGTTTCAACCAATACTAGCTACAGAGACATAATAAGTTTCCCCAGTCTTATACTTCTAATTACATGGATGGAAGATAGTCATTATCATGGCTACATACATGTAGAGGCTGCATACCAGCCCGTGTATGCTCTTTCTTAGATGACATCATTGGGAACATTTTCCCTTTAGCCAAAAATCATCATTTTTTTCTTCCATTTTTATTTTTTTAATTTGGGAGGAATAGGGTCTTCTGCACTGTAGGTTAATCTGAGAGTCTCTACAAGTTGAGTTTGAACTTCTAATTCTCCTGTGTCTAGCTCCAAAGGTTTTGGGACTACAAGCATGTTTAACTACATCCAGTCACAAAATTAATCCTTTTACACTAAAGATTTGCACTAGAACCATAGTAAATGTTTGGATGGATTGTGGTTTGTAATCTATAATTTAATTACTTTTATGCATGGATGAATCTCCTTTGGGGCCCTAAATGTACCTTTGGATGAGCATATAATATAGGTAGCAGAAATAAAATGCAAATGTAACAGCTAACAGCATGTTAACTGAGATAAACTTACCAGTACTCTTTGAGAACACACAAACTACAAGTGTAGAAGTTCTGAAACTGACATGTCTTATTTATGATATGCACATGAGACACATGTATCTGTTAAACTCTAAAAATCAATAAATTTTCAGCATCTAGAATTACATCGTGCCTTCTATACCAGAGACCACGAGCAATCAGACCCACACATTGAAATCTACTATCCTGCTTCAAGCCTTAAATATTTATCTTCTTACGGGAAGGCAAACCAAGTATGTAGATGGTTCTCAGTGTTCAGATGCTTGACTAACACACATTTCCGATTTCGAGATGGTGTGAAGATGATACAAATTCTATAGAAATATCACTGCAAATTTTGATTAAAAAGCTAACTTCATGTGATCCACCTTTCTTTCCTACAGTAATGCTGTGCCCGTGGCCATCAGCCAAGGCTTGCAGCAGTCTATGTGACTGCCCACACCCCACAGCACCTTCTATGGTTAAACTGTGATGTTCAATTAGTACAGGTGATATACTTTGTCAGTGGTGCTTCTCAGTGGAATGGGTTTATTGGGCTGTTGCCTGCTGTCAGTCAGGCAGATCCCATTACAAAGTGCAGGGCATATTAAATACTGAGGGGTGATTGACAACTCACTTGTTCAGTTTGATTTCAATTTATTTTTTCCATTTTATTATTTTGACCAGAAGTTTCCTTGAGCATCATATCATACATTTACTAGATCTTAAATTTGTATTTCTTTTAGAGACAAGGTCTCACTATGTAGCCTTCATTTGCCTAGAACTAGCTAGCCACATTTCTGTGAACTGTTCTCAAACTTTCCTTGGTGAGTTTAGGTTTTTTAAACCTATTGCTTACATTTATATATTTATATAGATAATTCATGGGAACATTATGTTTCAAACCAGCCCATTTTACTGGTAATCCCACCCACCCTCCCAGAGTTTAGAAGATTGAATTAATTTATATCATGATGTTTTTTTAAATTACAATGATGAGCCTTATACATGGCCCTTGGGAATGATCCATGTCATCAGTTTGTATTCTAAATGTTTTGGTAGGATATACATGATATTTAATTTTAAATTCTTGTTCTGAAAAATCAACTATTTGCCATGCTCTACAGAAAAAGGATAAGTGTTTTGTATGTCATTTAGATCTGTGTGCACATTCTGATCTTACTCCTTCAAATCTCACACTTCCTAATTTAGTCCACTTTATTGAAATCCAAACTAACTTAAATATGGAGAGCTTTTTGGTTTGGGGGGGGGAATTTTTGACATCACCAGGACAATTATAAATTAGTCAAGGAAGAAATCTGACTTTGGCCCTAAACTCAGGAAACTTGCCTGGATTAAGAACATTCACATCTGAAGCTCAGGGCAGAACATTTTCATTTGTAGCTCAGGGCAGGCTCAACTGGATATAGGTGTGGCAGGCTCTTTGTCTGTTGGGACTCCGTCTTGTCTTTGGTATGCCCACCTAACCCCTAGAAGGATGTTTCCAAGAGTTTTGATCCTTAACTTGCATGTTCCCTGACTCAGAACTGAGGTTACCTTTTTGCATGTAATTAAAGTGGTTTAAAAGAGGACTCAATTAAAGTCTTCCCTTCAGCCTCAGAACTGGCCGAAGTCATGTTATAATTTTGACTAACTGTCTCCTTTTTCTTTCAATCCTTGCCCCTGCCCTGGGGAACCTGTTGTCTGACCACACTGGCCTTGGGCACTTAAATACTCCTGCACTTACATTGTACAGCATTCTGATCTTCCCTGTGAGCCATTTACTCTTCCATGTCTTTCAGGCTTTGGAAAATTTTGGAACGTGCACTAGAGAAACTGTTCACACCTTGGTCTGCTCCAACAATGGTCAATACATGGTGAACCAACAACTAATAAAAGTCTCCTTTAAACCTGCTGTTAAAAACATGGTTATGGTTATGTATTTCCATGTGAGCACTGAGCTAGGTGGCATGTCTTGACTTTGCAGTGACACCATTTACAACTTTTAAAAAATATACCTTTAAAAATGTTTATTGTATAAATGGTTTCCCAGAAAGTATGTTTACCTGCCATGAGTATGTCTGGTCTTTCAGAAGAGGACATCAGATCTGGAACTGGAGTTGCAGGCAGCTATAAGCTATTATGTACATGGTTGCTAGGAATTGAACTTGGGTCCTCTGCAAGAGTAACCAGTGCTGTTAACCATTGAGGCATCTTTCCAGTTACCCCTGTAAAACATTTACATCTTGACTTAGTGAATCTTTGTTGATATATATGTTCATAAATTTATATTTATAAATATACAGATAAAATACAAATACAATGGTTTTATGAAAATTAGAGGGTCACATAAGACTGAAGATGATATTGGAAGCACCACAGTTGGCTCAGTGAAGGCTGCCATCCTGGGGAATAGGAAGAACTATTTGAGATAATAGGAACCCTGGGGAGAGAGGCTCCAATTGGCCAAGCTATGCTACAGCTCCGCCTACTCTCTCTCTGCATCTCTTCTACCAAAAATTATTATCTATTTGTTTTCAACAGATAAAGCACACTGCAAGGCATAAGTTAAGCTGGAGAATAGCTTGTCTGTGGCAGTTTTTCTTATAGTATTTATTTTCATTTTTCTCCACACATGCATAATTTAAAAGGGAACAAGTATACTCGATCAGATAATGGCTATCTAGGGAATTCATCTTATTTTTATTCTCTTAACATTATACATGTTAGCAAGGTTCATGCTTTAAATTATTCTTTGGAAATGATTTCAGTCAGCACAAGAGCCCATCTTGTTATAGTTTTTATTTTTTTAGTAGTGTTTATGCAATTCTTCACATACAGCTTGGAGGATAGCAGTCCGAGAGAAATGCTGACAGCTAAGAAAATCCTACTCAGTGACTCAGCCACTGATGGGCGTGTTTCTATTACAAATAGCAGTATACTTTGTATATTTAATGATCTCCTTATAATGAATGTTTTAGTGATATTGATTGCATATACAGATATATGTACAATATAAATGCAATAAGCACATATGTCTCTTTCTCTCTATATATGTATATACATATACACATAAACATATACACATTTATACATACATGCACATATACATATATAAACACACATATACACATACATATGGCCTTGATACATATAGTGACATTTATTTCAGAAGGATGATTCCCATTTCAACTCAGCCACATCCTAATCATATATTTCTGACTAGCAACTTTGCAAAAGAATCTTTTCAAATTCCCCGAATTGAGGATGCCACAGTTTCCTGACGAAATGTTTACTAAAGCAGTCTTATTTTTATTATGAAAGACATGGGATCACAGAGAGGGCAAGAACAGCACGCAGCTCCAGCCCCAGTTCCTCAGAATTCAGAGTCTGTGCCCTTCTCCAGCCTGCAACACTACCTGCGTGTAACACAGGGAAGGCAAAACAGGACGAACAGGATATCAATTTAGTTAATTTAACTTAGTGTATACAGCCTGTCATGTACACATAGGACAGAAAAATGAAGGGATGGATTAAAGAATGCAGTTATTCAAGTTTATGATCAACTTGAATAGCTGATGCTTCAAAGGCTA
Organism: Micromys minutus; assembly: GCF_963924665.1. Taxonomy (NCBI): domain Eukaryota; kingdom Metazoa; phylum Chordata; class Mammalia; order Rodentia; family Muridae; genus Micromys; species Micromys minutus. The sequence continues at coordinate 44,005,652 of NC_137972.1, read as the reverse complement.
GAGACAGGGGGCCGTGAAAGAAAGAAACACAGTTTTCTTTCATTCATTCCCTCTTTCTAGCACCACAGCCTTGAATAGGGAAGATAGTAGAAGAGGATGGATCCTTGATGTATTATACACTACCTGAATTTGTGGTCTAAAGTGGGGAATGCTCACTTATAGGATCCTATTATCTTAACCATCTCATTACGGTTATATTCACTTTTAACACTTGCAATTACAGTGACAGCACAAACGGCTCTGGATGAGAGAGATGGGAGTTTGTTCCCGCAGCTTCTGAGCCACACTGGTAAATCTGCCACACAGAAAGATGCTTCCTGTCATTTTCTCATTGTGGACTGGCATCCTGTTTGCTTCTGCATGGCTGTACAAAAAGCACCAGGGCACAGATTAAATGGCTTTTGGATTGAATGTCCTTTTAAATCTTTGTCCTTTGAAATTCAAAGGTCAATGATACTTTCTATATGCAAATGTAGTTGTTAAATACATTGCACATTACCAGTTCTGGCAGAAGGGAAAAATCCACCAGTTTATCTCTGTGATGGGTCAAGAACATGCTGGGTCATTATGCACACAGTATGACAATGAGATAGTGTGACATTAATTTTTTCCTTTCAGTGGTTCCTTTCATGCACACAGAAAGCCCAAGTTTACTTTCACCATGTGTCCAAAGCAAATTCAATATCATCTCAACATTGTAATGGGTTGCAACCCTTCATCCTGTTGAAGATTAAGCTGAACTTCTGCCCTTTAATAAAAACTTTAATAAAAACTCTCCTGCAAAATTTCTTGTGGTCAAGGCTTATTTTCAGTCTTGATTTGGATGCTTTCTACTGAAAGAAAGTAGACAATTTGAAGTGACAGGAAGTGCTGTTACAGTAATAGTTGAAATTTGATATGATACTTTGCAGCTTTAAGGAGTTTAGAGTGCTTTCACTTTTTTTTTAAATTCTTCAATATCAGTGAAATACACAGATGTTGGTTTACAGATCACATTCTTTGATGCTTGATAAATATTTCAATGGCTTGCACTAGAAGTATTAATTTGGAGCATGGTGGGTACATAAAGAGGGAGGGAAATAGCAGTGGGCAATACTGAAGTTTTGATAACAAAATAATCCATTGTCCTGCGTTGTGCAGGAAAATGGATAAAGAGAGCACTTTCAGGCTTGTGGAATCAGGGACTATTTGTTCCTGCAGCCTGGCCTTACTTACCTGGTTCATACACACTGAATAATATTATCTGTATAATCATACCTCTTTGGGTGCCAGAGAGTTAAGAATTCATACTGTTCTTTCAGAGGTCCTGGGGTCAAGACCTAGCAACCATGTAGAGCATCTTACACTGTTTGTAACTCAAGATCCAGGGATTCAGATGCCCTCTTCTGGTTTTTGTGGGTGCCTGAGTCATCTGTACATACCCACACAGATACACATACATATATACATAATTTAAAATTTGAATAAATATAAAAAGACTCCATGCATCATCTATCAAAACTATTACATTTACTACAAATTCTGGACTCAACTCATATTTCTAACATCTACCCACTATATAACTAGAAGAAAATATTCATTATTCCTGAGTCTTAATTTCCATCTTTATCTCCTAAAGCCAAATTGAATATCTCACATGGTTGTAATAATTAATAGAAAATCATGGTCACAGATATTATTTATAAAGTCTGTTTTAGGTAGAATCTATAGGTACAGAATGCACAGCTGGCAGTGTAATGAGGTATCGACCATCACTGAAATAGGTCAGACAGGCTTGCTATGTTCATGTTTCCCTGCCTTGCTCTGTTTCCTAAAAGTTGAATGCCATCAGCAGCAGAGATTTCAGCTATCCATAATTTGCTGACTATATTTGGCAGTTACTAGGAACTATATAATTTTTTCATATTGATTCTAGATTTCTGACTATTGAGCTTTTGGCTATCAACTACAATTAGAAGACTTTTTTGTTATTATATCTAGGTTAGGCAATTGAAAGTATTCAAGGGTCACAAGTTTCTCCTATCTTGGTGAATATTTAGCCTTTCTTCTTCCCATAAAAAGATGCATCCAATAACTATTTATAGTCTCAGGTATCTTTCTGTATGATGGGTACTTTCAATACTGATCTGTCGTCGCCCATTACTTAAGGAGGGCAATGGTAGCCTTTTATTATTTTAAGCACATCAATGGGTTTTGTCCTCTTTTTATTATCTGTGTGGAAACATACACATGTTTTATAACTTTAGAAACAATGTACTCATTTAGTGGGATGTCCCGCACAACCGTCTCGCCAGCAAGAACTACGCGGCACACGAAATAGGATTCTTCTGCAGTAAAGCTTTAATGCTCTTGAGAGGCAGAGCATAAGCTTGCAACACGTGAAGACGAAGACCCCGAACTACCTAGCCCGTCCCCTTATATAGGAATCAGTCCTCGCCTTGGACGTGGAGCCCCCTGATTGGTTGAAACTCATCAGGCCCTATGACACCACGGGAGAGGCAGAGCTCAAGGAGTGGAAAGTTACCCAGCGCGTGTGCACATGACTTGTTTACTGCTAACTCCAGCCAGATGTCAGCGCCATCTTGTAATGGAGAATGTGCAGGCAGCGCCCCACATCTCCCCCTTTCTTTTATTCTTTAAGCAAAGTAGGACACCCATATTAGGAGGGCGGAGATAGAAGTCAAATCCTCATTAAGGTGTATAAAGACCATGTACAGGAGTAACCGCTAGGCTTTTTGTAGCCCGTAGTACTCCTGATCTGTCACTCTGCCATTTTTCTGAGGAAGGGACACGGGCAGGCAACCCCCATGCAAAATGACATATCTCCCAGAGATACCCCGAGGTGAGGGGCTCTCAGTGCGATGCTTAGCTTGGCATCCCTAATGGGCTGCTCAAGCCAGACACTTTAATCCTGTGCAATAAACCGAAGTTCTAGGAGTGCAAGAGCTGTCTGGCCGGTGACCTACTGCTTAAGCATAGACAACCAGATATCGGCTGATGCTCCATGTTCTAGAGCGACAAGCGCTTGGGCAATAACCACCTTGTCTCTCTTTTTGTTTGGGCCTTGAGCTTACAAACCAGCCAGAGAAGCAACACAAGTTCACAGCAAAGGATTGCTCCAAAGAGTCCCACCCCCACCCCAGTTGATATTGGTGGTGAAAAACTTAGGGAAGACTGTAGCATCATGTTCCACTGAAATTGGTTTCGGGAATGCCGACAGAATTGCCCATCTCGCCTCTTCTCTGACTCTCTGGTTCCAAAGCATCAGGAGCAGGGCTGTCATCAGGAGTCTCCACCATTTTTCGAGTGAGCCTCTCAGGGACCCAGAAGGGATTATTTTCATCCTGAGGTAAAACACAAACAGCTCCCCTGAATCTGATCAACACAAGATTTGGTCCTTCCCATTTATTAGTTATGACATCTTTCCATTTCACCATCTCTCTTGGTTTGTCCATGGGTAGGCAATGCCTTTCAGCCGCTGTATGGCCGTGGTCATCAAGATTTAAAAAATTTAAGGTGAATAGTGCCATGGAAGTTGCAGTTCTAGGCACAGGGGGTAGAGCTTGCATAATTCCCCCTTTTTGTTTTATTAAATAGGATTTGAGGGTGCGGTGAGCACATTCGATGATGCCTTGCCCTTGTGGGTTGTAAGGCAAACCTGTGAGATGTGTCACGGCCATGCGGCTACAAAATTGTTGGAATTTTTGTGAGGTATAAGCAGGACCATTATCTGTTTTTAAGAACTTTGGTTTACCCCAGGCACTCCAGGCCTCTAGGCAATGTTGGATGGCGTGCAAGGCCTTCTCTCCAGATAAGGGAGTGGCTGCAATTACACCCGAACAGGTGTCAATGGATACATGTACATATTGCAGCTTACCAAAGGAGTAGACATGGGTAACATCCATTTGCTTAATAGAAGGAAGGGTAAAGGCAAACCTAGGCCTATCTTGAGAATGTAAAGTTATGGAAAAGAAACAATCTTTAATATCTATTATCATTAAAGGCCAATGTTTTGGGAGCGATGTGAGAACCGGTAGGCCACGTTGTATAGGGCCAAGCAAATGCATTTGTTCATTGATGGCTCTCAAGTCATGCAACAATCGCCATTTTCCTGATTTCTTTTTAATCACAAAAATGGGGGTATTCCAAGGTGAAGTAGAGGGTTCTACATGACCTAATTGTAGTTGTTCTCTAACTAATTGGGTAACAGCTTCTAATTTTTCGGAGGTAAGGGGCCATTGAGGAACCCATACTGGATCCTCCGTTTTCTATGGTATGGGCCGTACTGCCTCAATGGCGCTTAGGAAAAGCCCAGATCCTGCCTTTTTTTGGGTCCAAGCCTTCTCACTCATCATCATCTGAAGTCTCGGGGCTATCAATGTTAAGAGCCTCAAGGTCCTCTACAGGGTACAAGCTGACTCTCCTTTTCTTAATATTAGAGGGCATAAGGGAATGAAAATCTGAAGGTTTGTGGGTAACAACTCTCCCGCTGTTCAGCGTACCTGGAGGTCCGTTTTCCTTGGGGGGGGTGCCTTTTCCTGCGCGTGCCCATCCTCTTGCTCTGTTCGGCTTCTGATAGTCTATCCTGGACTTCACTCAATGCCTCTTGACCCGCAGCGACAGCGGGCCTACAACTCTCATCTTTTAAACAATTTTGTACCATCATCCAAATGGTCATGGTCCCGGGCCCGAGGTCTCCGGCAGTCTGCGCATGGCCTAAATCTCTATCCAATTTTTTCCACGAGGCTGGTGAGAGAGACCCAGAGACCGCAAACCAAGGGGCAGCACGCTCTACCTCTTTTACGAAATGCTGTAAGACTCGGGTGGGCAATTCTAGATCTCTCTGCTTAAGAATTGACTGCAGGGCTGTAACGGTCGAGTGTGAAGAGCCATCACAGCGATGTAATGCCCGAGGCTTATTTACGTTGTGGCACAAAGTGAAACTGAAAGGCGAGTAAGCACAAAACTAACACCAGCCCCTATGAACACAATAGGAAATTAAGAGGAAGAGAATAAAAACTGTACTGACAAAGACCAGAGCCTCTACGGACCCTTTCCATGGCTGTGGAAGATTTAAACCAAAATTAAAGAAAGATCCAGGGTCAGACATACCTTGCCAAACTTATCTCCCTGCAGTTCTGGATCCTCCCTGCCCAGGGACAGGGGGTCTTCAGTGGTGCTGATGATGGAGTGGTCGAGTTCCCGGGTTCAGGCACCAGATATCCCGTGCAACAAGTCTCGCCAGCAAGAACAACGTGGCACACGAAATAGGATTCTTTTGCGGTAAAGCTTTAATGCTCTCGAGAGGCAGAGCATAAGCTTGCAACATGTGAAGACGAAGATCCCGAACTACCTAGCCCATCCCCTTACATAGGAATCAGTCCTTGCCTTGGACGTGGAGCCCCCTGATTGGTTGAAACTCATCAGGCCCTATGACGCCACGGGAGAGGCAGAGCTCAAGAGTGGAAAGTTACTCAGCGCGTGCGCACATGATTTGTTTACTGCTAACTCCAGCCGGATGTCAGCGCCATATTGTAATGGAGAATGCGCAGGCAGCGCCCCACAGTGGGAAACAACCCAGATGAGTGTGGCACATGCCTGCAATCTGAGTGTTCCTGAAAATTCAGGGCCAACTTGAACAACACAGTAAATTACAGAATAGTTTGGGCTACAAAGTCAGTCCCTGAGTCTAAACCAACCAACCAGCCAATCAATCAACCAACCAACCAACCAACCAACCCACCAACCAATCCACCAACTAACCAATGAAAGCCTTTCTTCCAGCCCTAAAGAACAGAGAAAATGAAAAGGCCAAAGGGTTGAAAGCTTTCTCCCTGGGATCAGTACTAAGAAAAGGAAGTCTGTACTGTCATTATTAGTCACCTTTCCACTGGGAAGTCTAGTCAGGAAAATAATGCAGAATGAAACAAAGCACAAAAGGTGTCCAAGTTATGAGGAAAGAATGAAACTACTCAAAGTTGGCATGATCCCATATAGGGAACAAAGACTAAAGAGTCTTCATTTAAAAGTAAATGAATTCAGCTTCCAGGTACAGAATGAATGGGCAAAATTGGGTTGTATTTCTATACACTAGCAATGAACATTCTGAAGAGAAAATTAAGCAAACAATTCTGTTATAACAATACAAAAAAAAAGTACAAAACATTTAGGAATAATTTAGTAAAAAAGCTCCTAGAGTTGAACATTGGAAACTGCATTCTAAACACTTATACCCACAGGAAAGCACAGCTCTCACGCCTCATCAAAGAAACTCTTTTACTTCTCTTTTCTTTTCTTTCTTCATTTTTTCTTTGTAGCAGATGAGAGCCATGAAGGTTAAACTGGCAAAAATGCAGAGAATAAGTGACCAAAGTACCCAACCTCCCTTGACATGCTTATCACACACAACCTCCATACTTAGGGAACACTAAGGAAGAGGAGGTACTGACTTCCACTGTGGATGAGCTAGTTTACATTCCTAACTGGTGATGGCTTAAGGGTGCTGTTTTGTCAACATTTTTAGCAGGATTTATTTATTTTTTTCTTAATGATACCATTTCCTTTAGACAGGAGAAGTTTTGGGTTAATATTTTTTAGATAAGTAGATGGCCCATCTCTCAACGGGGTCTGTGCCTGGCCTCTGGATATGGTCTCTACAGGTTGCCTCTCCCCTTTGTTGGGTATTTCAGGTAATGCTATCCCAGTTGGGTCCTGGAACCCTCTTGCTTTCCTGCATTTGAGACTTTCTGATGGTTACCCACAGCTCCCCATCCCCCTACTGCTACACTCCTCTGTTCAATTACCCGACCCTCTGTATATCTCCTCAGTTACCTCCCACACCCGATCCTGCACCTTTGCCCTCCCCCTCCCATCTCCCTCTCTCTCCCTACTGCCCATGATTATTTTGTTCACCCTTCTATGTAGAACTGAAACATCCACATTTTTGTCTTCCTTCTTCTTGAGGTTCATATGGTCTGTAAGTTGTATTGTGGGTATTCCAAGCTTTTTGCCTAATATCGGCTTATCAGTGAGTATATTGTATGTGCTCTTCTGTGTATGAGTTACCTCAGTGTGATATCTTATACTTTCATCCATTTGCCTTTAGATTTCAAAATTCATGAATTCAGTGCTTTTAATAGCTGAGTAGTACTCCATTGTGTAAATGTACTACATTTTTTTTTATTCATTCCTCTATTGAGGGATATCTGGGTTATTTCCAGTTTCTGGAAATGCAGGGACAAAGAGTGGAGCAGACACTGAAGGAAAGGCCATTCAGTGACTGCATCACTTAGGGATCCATCCCATCTGTAGTCATTAAACTCAGACACTATTGCTGATGCCAAGAAGTGTTTACTGAGAGGAGTGTGGTATAGCTGTTCCCAGGTCATTGTCCCCTGACCAATACAGATGCAAATGTTTGCAGCCAGCCATTGAACTGTTAGGACAAGGACTGAAGGAGCTGAAAGAGTTTGCAACCCCATAGGAAGAACAATATCAATTAATGGACTACCCAGAGCTCCTATGGACTAAAACACCAACCAAAGAGGACAAATGGAGCAGCTGCTTCATATGTAGCAGAGGATTGTCTTATCTGGCATCAATGGGAGGAAAGGCCCATTGTCCTGTGTGCTGCAGTGTAGGGGAATGCTAGGGTGGTGAGAAGAAAGTGGGTGGGTACGTGTGGGAATACTCTCATAGATTTGGAGAGAGGGAAATGGGCTGAAAGACCCCTGCAGAGGGAGGACCCTCAGTCAAGACTCGAGATAACATGACCCCCCAAGAACTCACAAGAGACCATTCTTGCTGCAATTACTCCGAGTGCCTGGGAGAAGGGGGTTTTAAAGGAACCCGGGGCAGGGCTGGGGGAGTATGTCATTGGTGAATATCAAAATTACCAGTGAAGAATCATAAGGGAAATACCTGGTTTCTCAAGATTGCCTATAAGGTGAAAATTACCAGTGAAGAATCGAGAGTGGAACATCCGGTTTCTCAAGATTGTTTATGATGTGTTATTTAATGTTTATGTTTTTATGGTCAGTCAGTTTCTGAAACAGAGTCACCCTGACCTTAAGGCCATAAATTCTTTACGGTCAGCTAGTTCCTGGAACAGTCACTGAACCTGCTACCCTACATTTTTGGCTCTACTCTACCTGCTAGGGGTCTTCTACTTTACCTGTTAGGGGGTCAGGATTTATCCTGGTCTTTCATGTGGAGGGGAAACCGGGAAGGGGCTAACATTTGAAATGTAAATAGGTAAAATAACCAATAAAAACTGATATCATTTCAGCTGAGGTGAATTGGAATTTCAGTGTAGTTTTATTTTCAGGTGTCTTATGTCTAGAGAGGTGGAACATTACTTTATATTTATTGGTTATTTGTATTTTGTTTAAAAACTGCCTGTTCATTTTATTAGCCAATTTATTGACTGAGTCAATGTCTTGTTGTTCAACTTTGTTAGTTTTTTGATATTTAAATGCAGTAACATGCTATTCAAACATAAAAAAAACTACATGTAAAGATCCCAAGGACAAGGAAGTTGCTAGGAAACTGTGTTTTCTAGATCGGACAGGAAAGCTGCACCAATAAAATCTCAAGACTATGGCTGCCTAAGCAATACCTAAACAATTCAACACCAGTTGGTAATTCAGTGTAAATAGGAGAAAGCACATAGAGACTCACTTACCCCTAGATGAAGAGGTACAGGCTAATGACTGCTTAGAGAAAGAGAGAGAATTAGCCTTTCATATGGATGCGCCTCTAATTCATCATTCAACAGCAAGTGAATTACCCTAGAAATATACACACACTTAGTATAAAATGGATCCAAAAATTGTATTCATATCTATAACAATATGCATGTATATAAGTATATATAAAACAACAATCTTTATAGAAATAAAAGTCATGAATTGAAAAAGGGAGGAAGGATATCTGTTTTAATTAAGAGTAAAAATGCTGTACAGTCCTACTGTAGGAAGTTAAACCACAAATAAAAGGAAACTCCCATGACCTCACCCTGTATATTCACTGTTACCAGTTTGGAAGAAATTATCTATTTTTTTCTTATTAACTATTATTCTTAATAATTCGTTACAAGTAGGATTGTCTTACTGTGTGACATTTGACAAGTGACTTCCCTTTGAATTTCATTTGCCTGTAAGATGGAGGTGATGTCAGGATTACTGATTATTGGAGGATTGAAGGAGATATATACAACCTCTAACAGATATAATTCTGTGACAGTCATAAAGAGTGACACCTGCTTAATATTAATCTATAGTTTAATTATCATTTTTATTGTTGTTCCACAAAAGTCAACTATAGCTTGTCATTCAAATACCTCTTAAAACATATTGGGTTTTTGAACTAATCTTAACTTACCATTGTTAAGTTGTCAGCTGACTTTCCTCTTCTAGGAAAGCAAAAATCTGTTTATTTAAATTTTCAATCACCTTAGAATGAACTTTTTCATAACACACCATCTTTTCTTATTTGCAATCATAATTTAAAATTTCTAGTAAAACCCATTGGAATTATTTATCTTCCATACATATTTTCTGAATACTATGGCCTCTAATGTGCCTTAATGAGGGTTTCACTCTTCTTCTGAACACTTGGCCTTCTGAATGAGACATCTCTTTATGGGAAGTTTTCTCTCTAAGGCCAGGAGAGGTTGTTGAGCCAATGGAGAGGAAATAGATGTGATGCCCACAACTGACTGTGATGATGGAGGTACAGCTTTTTGAATACACACCAAAATTTTCATATTTTAAATGAGAAAATTGTATGGAATGTAAATGGTCTTAATTAAATAGAATATACAATAAATAGTAAGATAGGATAAAATCTCAAGGACAAAGACAGAATATAAAGATACAATGAAGACTTCATGTTGCAAAATATTTCTGTGTAGAGAAGCCTACAGGGAGTTGTAACAGATGCCGAGGAACAATAAAGTTTCTGAGACATTATTTTCATATTATTATGGGATATGATTGTGATTATCTGGTTCTTAACATGGCATATGTTATGTAGCTCTTATTTCAAAGACCGAAGACTAAGAAACTTTTAGACTTTAGAATTTTACTATATAGATTTCATTTAAATCTAAACTTTGAAAATTTCCAAAATCTGAACCAATTCATGCCCTCAAGGTTTAAATTTCAGATAGCTTCTCTTCTAGATTCTGGTTTTTACTGCAGAATATTCAATGTATGGTTTGAGTTTGGACAAGTTTATCTACAGTTGGAACTATGACATCCACATATGCTAAAGAAAATAAAATGATTAATAAAAATACCTGCTTTTCTGCCTAGTGAGGCTACTCCAAAGCCGCTGCTCTCCCTCTGACTTATGCCACCACAGTTAATGCAAAGGGATATTTAGTATCTGTCTATACAGTTCAGCAACACAGAAAGTCCCCAGTAGAGATTTTATGCCAGATAAAGAAAAAAGAATAATTTATTGTGGGTGGAAACCTAGAGTCCTTACTAAAAACTCTGAAGCTGGCTGCCTACTTCTTCCCACAGACACTTTTATACTTCTGTAGGCATAGAAAATTTCCAGAATTTTCTTTTCATTCTTATAGATTCTATTCTGAGTGCTCGATTTATACTATTGCATCTCACTTAGATAAAGAACAGATTCAGAAGCTGAATGGGGGATATTTTAGAAAAATTACAGTTCACTGTATTTGATGATACAATTTGGTATGGGGAACTCATACAGTTTCAACAAGAAATGTCACCTAGAGACTCGTGTTTATGTATTTGGTCATCAACTGGGCAAAGTTTTGGAAAGTTGGATCTTTGGTACTATGGCCAAGTTAGCAGATGTTGGATGTGCTTTTTAGTTGATATCTACTTCTACACCTACTGAACCTCTCTTATTGTATGTATTGAAATGCTAAAAAATCATATCACACACTTCTGTCACCACAAAGTCTCTCCAGCTATCTTTCTATCTTCACCATGATGGATTGTATACTCTGAAATCATGGCTCAAAATAAACATTCCTCTCCTTGCTCCTTCTGTTGGGCATATTTTCCTGGAGAATAGGAAAGTAATTCATGCAGTAGACAAGTGAATTGTGCATTGAGTTGATGATAGAAACCACCCTAAATAGCACTGTAGTTGGTTCTCAGTTCCTAGTTATTATAACATAAAATTTGAGGATCACTGATCAAAGAGAGCTTAAATATTTCAAAAGTCAGAAGTCTGAATTTCTATTGAAATGCTGGATTTGTGAGAAGTAGTTTCCCCCATTAATGTTGGTCCTAATGTTTAAAATAAAATTTGCTGTTTGCCAGTAGGTCATGAATTTGATGTATTTGTCTGAGGACAGCTGCACAGGAAGGATATCAGCTACTTGAAAACAAGTGGCTCAACAGACTGTAAATATCCCTCATGGTACAGTGATTAAGAGGGCAAAAATGAGGCTTGATTTATTTCGATTGTTGCATATTTATCAAGTATTAGACTATCATCTTCACCGAGCACTGAATATTGGATTTCTTTCACATTTATTATTGTTCCTCATCTCCACAACACATTGCATTATATTTTCTGGGATCATGCATGGATGACAATTGAGGGCCACAATGCTTAAATCACATGTCCATGGTTGCACAGGTGGGCAGAGACTGAGCTGGGCTTTGAAGTTGGGTCTGTGTGACATCCAGGCTCATATTCTTAGTTCTAGAGTCATTTTTCAGCCTCCTCCAGGACAATGGGTTGTGGCCTTGGCAAAGAATGAGGATGAGAATATGATAAGTTGTAGTAACATTTCAGTGTTTAAAGAGAGTGACCGCCCTACCACAAACAAAGCATCGAGGACACAGGCAGAAGGTTCAGCAGAGTCTGTAGAGCCTCCAGAGAATGCCTCTCATAGTTTATCACTAAGCAACATCTGGAAAGCCTTCATGCCATTTATCCCATTAAATGAAAAGGAGAATTTGATGGTTACCATTTCATGGCTTTAAATCCACAGTAGAGCCGTGCAGCTTATTTAGCACAGGTGCTTAATTGTGATGAATTGGAGAAAATCCCGGCATTCAATGGCCCTCAAACTCAGACTACCATCTGGGTGGTGTATGGTAGGGTTTTCTGTCAACAAACTTGCTTATAAAATTTCCAGGATGGTAGCCTGTGAGGAGGACTCTGGAGGCAGTCCATGAACTCAGACATCCATGAGAGTGGAAGAATACATTTCTATTAAGAAAACTGGGCAGGAAAAAGATAAAAATTTTTGCTTTGTGTCTTATTTATTTTTAATGCAAACTAAATAGTGAAAATATTTGGGTCTCTTGGTGAGTAGTTGCTTTGCCATTTCCTGTACTGAAAGAATGTGTGGAGTAATTTGAATGAGTCCTTCTATTTAGGAGCACAGAACAAATCAATGAGTGTTGTAGATAATCAAAGCACCTGTATGTAGCTTAGGAGAAAAATTTCTACCTACTGCAAAATAACAGGTATTAAATTTATTGTTTTCAAGTGCAACATATATGTAGAAAAGCTGGATTAAACATAAGAACCCATGATTTTCAAGACAATAAATATGAAGAATTAGAAGACTTCAAAAAGGTACACAATCCTAAAATAAGCTTTATATGTGACATTGTTAAATGACAAGGAGCAGTTTTGAGTCACAATCAAGGTAGAGAACACAGAGGTAGAACTTGGTGTCTGTCTTAACTTAATGAGATCAGTTGGAACACAGGAAGACCATTGATGTTAGAGTGGGCAGAGAGTCAGTCACTTGAGGGATCTAGTTATGGATCGTGGTCCTGAGAATGACATAGGATCTCATAAGAATTCAGTAAGAGCTGATGGATACCTGTATGTATGTCAGGAAATTTACAGAAACCCAGAAAATGGTCACTTGTAAGAACTGGAAAGAAACATATGAGAGTATACAGGCAAAGCTGCAAAGCTGAGGCCTGTCTGTCTTATAGTTAGACTTACTAAAATCATTAGATTCATGGTATTGAGTATAACACTCAGATCCTTAGAGTAATAACTAGTCATGAATAAAGATTGCTTAAAACCTTTGAAAAGACAAATAAAATGGACAAAACCAAAACAAACACACTCTAAATTACCAAACTACATATCAAAAGAAAGCCTTGGAAGTTTCTTGGAAGTTACCAGAATACAAAAACTGAGCATTCATAATTCATGGTGTTGGACAATTGCCATGCATGAAAGGACACAGGAAAATAACACAATTAGAAGAACAACTTCCACCGATGGAAGGTGCATAGATGTAGACATTTGAATTAGCAGATCTAGACATTAAATCAGCTATACCAAGAAAAACTGTAATATGTCCTAGCATTAATCTTTCCCAAATTAAAAATCCAGCCAGCCCTTGGTGGTACATAGATAGAAACCCAACATACTGAAGGCTGAGGTAGAAAAATCATAAGTTGAAACCAAATGTAGCACAGTCACTCCAGTTCAGCTTTGGCTACATAATAAAGCCCTATCTCAAAACAAAATAACGTGTGCGTGCGTGCGTGCGTGCGTGCGTGCGTGCGTGCGTGCGTGCGTGTGTGTGTGTGTGTGTGTGTGTGTGTATAATTTGAAAATACAGTTAAATTTTTTCTTACAACTTTATTTAAAAAAACGGATATACATGACACAGATTATTAAAATTTAGCGTAAATATATATGAATATATTTTTGTCAGTATTTGATTTTTCTTAAAGGTTTGATAGTATGCATTGAAATCTTACTATTTACAAAGACCATAAAGTATATGTAAAACCAAAAAGAACATGAAAATAGTCAAAATTTTTGGTGAGTGAAGATTAAACATAATGATTTTTAACTACCAAAAATTGCCACAAGGCTATCTTCTTAGCTCTTCAGTTATTAATGATTTAAGGTCTAGCTAGGTGCACCCAACTCTGAGAGGGTGCTATACACTTATTTTTTTTCTAAGAAGGACTGGGGCTTCCACTTTTTGTTTTTTTTTTTTTTTTTTTTTTGAGCTTCATATGGGCTGTGAGTTATTTCTGGAGTATTCAGAGATTTCTGGAGCTAGTATCCAATTATCAGTGACTGCATATTGTGTCTGTTCTTTTGTGACTGGGTTACCCTCACTCAGAATTATATTCTCTAGATACATCCATTTGTCTAGGAATTTCATAAAGTCATTGTTTATAATAGTTGAGTAGTACTCCATTGTGTAAATATATAATTTCTGTATCTATTCATCTACTGAAGGATATCTGGGTACTTTCCAGCTTTGGGCTATTATAAATAAGGCTGCTATGAACATGATGGAGCATGTGTCCTTAGTGTATATTGGAACATCTTTGGGGTATATGTCCAGAAGTACAATAGCCAGATCTTCAGGTAGTACTATGTTCAATTTTCTGAGGAACTGTCAGACTGATTTCCAGAGTGGTTGCACCAGCTTACAACCCCAAAACAGTGGAGGAGTGTTCCTCTTTCTCCTCATCCTTGCCTGCATGTGCTCTCATCTGAGTTTTTGATCTTAGTTATTCTGACTGGTGTGAGGTGGAATCTCAGGGTTGTTTTGATTTGCATTTCCCTGATGATGAAGGATGTCAAGCATTTCCTTAGGTGCTTCTCAGCCATTCCATATTCCTCAACTGAGAATTCTTTGTTTAGCTCTGTACTCCATTTTTTAATAGGATTGCTTGAGTCTCTGGTGTCTAACTTCTTGAGTTCTTAGTATATTGGATATTAGACCTCTATCAGATGTGGGATTGGTAAAGATCTTTCCCCGTTTTGTTCGTTGCCAGTTTTTTTTTTTTTTCTTGACAGTATCCTTAGCCTTACAGAAACTTTGCAATCTCATTAAGTCCCATTTATCAATTCTTGATCTTAGAGCACAATCCATTGGTATTCTGTTTACGAAATTTTCTCCTGTGCCTATATGTTCTAAGATTTTTCCCCACTTTCTCTTCTAATAGTTTTAGTGTACATGGTTTTATGTGGAGAACTTTGATCCACTTGCACTTGAGCTTTGTACAAGGATATAAGAAAGGGTCTATTCTCATTTTTCTGCATGCTAACTGCCAGTTGAGCCAACACCATTTGTTGAAGAGGCTGTCCCTTTTCCATTGAATGTTTTCAAGTCCTTTGTCAAAAATCAAGTGACTATATGTGTGAGAGTTCATTTGTGGATCTTTTATTCTGTTCCATTGATTTACCTGCTTATCTCTATACCAGTACCATGCGATTTTTAACACAATTTCTTCATAATATATTTTGATGTCAGGGATGGTGATTCCCTCAGATGTTTTCTTGTTGTTGAGGATGGATTTCTATATTCTATGTTTTTTTTTATTCTAGATGAATTTGCACATTGCTCTTTCCAACTCTATGAAGAATTGGGTTGGAATTTTGATGGGGATTGCATTGAATCTTTAGATAGCTTTTGGTAAGATGGCTATTTTTACAATGTTGATCCTTCCAATAAATGTGCATGGGGGATCTTTACATCTTCTGAGATCCTCTCCAATTTCCTTCTTCAGAGATTTGAAGTTCTTGTCATACAGGTCCTTCACTAGCTTAGTTAGAGTCACACCAAGGTATTTCATGTTTTTTGTGACTTTTGTAAAGTGTATCTTTTCCCTAATTTCTTTCTCATCATGTTAGTCCTTTGAGTAGAGGAAGGCTACTGATTTGTTTGAGTTAATTTTGTATCCAGCCACATTGCTGAAGTTGATTATCAGATGTAAATGTTCTCTGGCAGAATATTTGGAGTCACTTAAGTCCACTATCATGTCATCTGTAAATAGAAATATTTTTACACCTTCCTTTCTGACTTGTATCCCTTTGATTTCTTATTGCTGTCTAATTGTTCTGGCCAAGACTTCCAGTACTATGTTGAATAGGTAGGGGGAGAGTGGGCAGCCTTGTCAAGTCCCTAATTTTAGTGGGATTGCTTCAAATTTCTCATTATTAAGTTTGGTGTTGACAATTGGTTTGCTGTATATTGCTTTTATTATGTTTAGGTATGGGCCTTGGATTCCTGTTCTTTCCAAGACTTTTAACATGAAGGGGCATTGAATTTTGTCAAATGCTTTCTCAGTCAGCATCTGGAGAGATGATCATGTGTGTTTTTTTTTTTGTTTGTTTTGTTTTTGTTTTTGTTTGTTTTTTTTTTTGTTTTTTTTTTTTTTTTTTTTTTTTTTTTTTTTTTTTTTTTTTTTTACTTTGAGTGTTTATATGGTAGATTACGTTGATGGATTTTTCTTATATTAAAATATCCCTGCATTCCAGGGATGATGCCTACTTGATCATGGTGAATGATGGTTTTGATATATTCTTGCATTAAGTTTGCAAGAATTTTATTGAGTTTTTTTGCTTCAATGTTCATAAGTGAGATTGGTCTGAAGTTCTCTTTTCTTGTTGGGTCTTTGTGTAGTTTAGGTATTAGAGTTATCGTAGCTTCTAAGAGTGAGTTGAGTAGTGTTTCACCTGACTCTATTTTGTGGAATAGTTTGTAGAGTATTAGTATTAGGTTGTCAATAAATGTCTGATAGAATTCTGCACTCAACTCATCTGGTCCTGGGCTTTTTTCTGTTTGGGAGGCTATTGATGACTGCTTCTTTTTCTTTATGTGTTATGGGATTGTTTAGATGGTTTATCTGGTCCTGATTTAACTTTCTTATTTGGTATCTGTCTAGAAATTTATCTATTTCCTCCAGATTTCCAGTTTTTTGATTATAGGCTTTTTTAGTAGGATCTGATGATTTCTTCAGTTTCCTCAGTTTCTATTGTTATGACTCCCCTTTCATTTCTGATTTTGTTAATTTGGAGACTCTATCTTTGCCCACTAGTTAGTCTGGCTAATGGTTTATACATCTGGTATATTTAATTTTCTCAAAGAACCAGCTCTTGGTTTTGCTGATTCTTTGTATGGTTCTTTTTGTTTCTTCTTGGTTGATTTCTGCTCTGAGTTTGATTATTTTCTGCTGTCAACTCCTCTGGGTGTATCTGCTTCTTTTTGTCCTAGAACTTTCAGCTTTTGTCAAGTTGCTAATGCATGCTTTCTCCAGTTTCTTTATGAAGGCACTCAGAGATATGAATTTTCTGCTTAGTACTGCTTTCACTGCATCCCATAGTTTTGGGTTGTTGTGCTTTCATTTTCATTAAATTCTAGAAAATCTTTAATTTCTTTCTTTCTTTCTTCTTTGTCCATGCTATCATTTAATAGAGCATTGTTCAGTTTCCATGTGTATATGTGCTTTTTGTTGTCTTTGTTATTATAAAAGACCAGCCTTAGTTCATGGTGATCTGATAGGATGCATGGGAGTATTTTAATCTTTTTATATCTATTGAGGCTTGTTTTGTGACCTAATATATGATCAATTTTGGAAAAGGTGGCATGAGGTGGTAAGAAGAAGGTGTATTCTTTTGTTTTCGGATGAAATGTTCTGTAGCAGTCTGTTAATTCCAGTTGGTTCAAAACCTCTTCTAGTTTCACTGCATCTCTGTTCAGTTTCTGCTTTCATGATCTGTCCATTGATTAGAGTGGGTGTTGAAGTCTCCCACTATTATTGTGTGTGATGCAAAATGTATGTTTTGAGCTTTAATATGTTTTTTATGAATATGGGTGCTTTTGAATTTGGAACATATTATATTTAGGATTGAGAATTCCCTCTGATAAATTTTTCCTTTAATATGTAAAAAGTGTCCTTCCTTATCTTTTTTGATAACTTTTGGTTGAAAGTCTACTTTATTAAAAATTATAATGGCTACTCCAGCTTGTTTCTTAAGGCCATTTTCTTGGAAGTTTTTTTTTTTCCCAGCCTTTAACTCTGAGGTAGTGTCTTTCTTTGTCTCTTAGATGAGTTTCCTGTATGCAGCAAAATGCTGAATTCTATGTTTCCAGTCTGACAGTCTATGTCTTTTTATTGGGGAATTGAGTTCATTTATGCTAATAAATATTAAGGAGTAGTGATAGTTGTTTCCTGGCATTTTTTGCTGTTAGAGGTAGAATTATGTCTGTGTATCTTTCTTCTTTTGTTTTTCTTGCTTGTTCTAGGGTGTCGTTTCTCTACTTGTATTGGGTTTTCCATGTATTATTTTTTGTAGCACTGGATTTGTGGTCAGATATTGTGTAAATTTAGTTTTGTCCTGGAATAGCTTGTTCTCTCCACCTATGGTAATTCAGAGTTTTTCTGCATAAAGTAACCTGGGCTGACAGTCATGTTCTCTTAGAGTCTGTATGATGTCTGTCCAGGGTCTTCTAGCTTTCATAGTCTCTGTTGAGAAGTTTTGTTTAATTCTGATTGGTCTATATTTATATGTTACATGTCCTATTTACCTTACTGCTTTTAGTATTCTTTCTTTGTTTTGAACACTTGTTGTGTTGACTATTATGTGTTGGAAGAATTTGTTTTATGGTCCAATCTATTTGGAGTTCTGTAGGCTTATTTTATATTCATGGTTATCTCATTCTTAAGGGTAGGGCAGTTTTCTTCTATGATTTTGTTGAAGATATTTACTGTGCCTCTTAGTTGAGATTCTTAGCCCTCTTCTATTCCTATTATCCTTAAGTTTAGTCTTCCCATTTTTTCCTGGATCTCCTGGACATTTTGGGTTAGGAGCTTTTTGCATCTTCTCTGAATATTTTGTCAATGTTTTCAATGTTGTCTTCAGCCCCTGAGAATCTCTCTTCCATCTCTTGTAGTCTGTTGTTGATGCTTGCATCTGTGACTCCTGACTTCTTTTTTAGGTTTTCTATCTCCGGACTTGTCTTGTTTCGTGTTTTCTTTATTGTTTCTATTTCCATTTTCAATTCCTTCATCTGCTTGGTTGTTTTGCTGTAGTTCTTTGAGGGATTTTTGTTTTTCTCTCTTTAAAAGCTTCTATTTGTTTCTGTGTGTTCTCCTGTAATTTTTAAAGAGTCATTTATGCTGTTCTCCAAGGTTTCCATCAGCATCCTGAAGTATGATTTCAAGTGTGAGTCTTGTTTTTCTAGAGTGTTTGGCAATTTGCTACTTGCTGTGGTGGGAGAGCTGGGTTCTGATGTTGCCAGGTTTTCTTGGTTTCCATTGCTTAAGTTCTTTTGCTTTCCTCTTGCCATCATGCTATCTGCAGTTATATGTGGTCTTGTTGTCAGTGACTGGCATTTGTCTCTCCCATGGGTCTGAAGGCCTGTGAGCTCAGGAAGAAAATTGCTTCTGAGTGTTCAGCTTTTTGTAGGTGAGGAGTGGGTTTTCTCTCTCTCTTATTTTTCCTTACCTCTTTATTTAAAAAAAAAAAAAAAAAAAACTTGAGGGATACATTTACATATTTTTAACAGCATTTTGCCATAACATTATATGAATAATTTTGTCAGTATTTAACTCTTTTAGAGGTTTGATAACATGCATAGAATCCCACTAGTTACCATAAGCATGAAGTACATGTAGGACAGAATATAACATGGAAAGAGATTTCTTGTTGGGTATAGATTAAGCATAATGATCCGTGAATACAAAAAATTGCCACAAGGCTATTTATTATCTTAGTTCTTGGATTATTAATGATTTGAGGTCCAGGTGTATCACAATCTGAGAGGGTGCTATATATTTATTTTTTTCCCTAAGAAGGACTGAGGATTTTTTTTTCTTGAGCTTTATATAGTCTGTGAGCTGTTTCTAAGGTGTTCAGAGTTTTCTGGGGTTTGTATCCAGTCATCAGTGATTGCATATTATATCTGTTCTTTTGTGACTGGGTTACCTCACTCAGGATGATATTCCCTAGATGCATCCATTTTCTTAGGAATTTCATAAAGTCATTGTTTCTGAGTAGTACTCCATTGTGTAAATATACCACAGTTTTTGTATCCAGTATCTATTCATCTACTGAAGGACATCTGGGTTCTTTCCAGCTTCTGACTATTATAAATAGGGCTGTTATGAACATTGTGCTGCATGTGTTTTTGCTGTATGTTGGAGAATTTTTGTGGTATATGCCCAGAAATGGAATAACTGGGTCTTCAGGTAGTACTATGTCCAATTTTCTGAGGAACTGCCAGACTGATTTCCAGATTGGTTGTACCAGTTTACAACTTCACCAAGAGTGAAGTATTCCTCTTTCTCCACATACTTGCCAGCATCTGCTGTCATCTAAATATTTGATCTTAGCCATTCTGGCTGGTGTGAGGTGGAATCTCAGGGTTGTTTTGATTTGCATTTCCCTGATGACTAAAGATGTTGAGCACTTTTTTAGATGCTCCTCAGCTATTGGATATTCCTCAATTGAGAACTTTTTGTTTAGCTTTGTACCCAATTTTTTTATAGGATTGTTTGATTCTCTGGTGACTAACTTCTTGAATTCTTTATATAACTTGGATATTAGACCTCTATCAGATATGAAGTTGGTAAAGATCTTTTCTCAATCTGTTGGCTGCTGTTTTGTTTTCTTGACAGTATCCTTAGCCTTACAGAAACTTGGAAGTCTCATTAAGTCACATTTGTCGATTTTGGCTTTAGAGCATGAGCCACTGGTGTTCAGTTCTGGAAATTTTCCTCTGTGCCTACATGTTATAAGGTTTTCCCTACCATCTCTTCTAATACTTTCATTGTACCTGGTTTAATGTGAAGAACTTTGATCTTCTTGCACTTGAGCTTTGTACAAGGAGATAGAATTTTCATTCATCTGCATGCTTAGTGCCAGTTGTACCAACACCATTTGTTAAAGAGGCTGTCGTTTGTCCATTGAATGTTTACAGATCCCTTTTCAAAAATCAAGTGACCATATATGTGAGGGTTCATTTCCGGATCTTCTATTCTATTCTACTGATCCAAGTGCCTATCTCTGTACCAGTACCATGCAGTTTTTTTTAAATGACTTTATTTTACAAAACAAAGATAAATGTACAGATTTTAAACATTTTTTGCTTAAAATTAAACATTTTTGTCAGTACTGTTTTTTCAGATATTAAGATAATTTTTACATAAAACTATGTGAATATATTTTTTAGTCAGTACTTGATTTTTTCAAGGGCTTGACAGTATGCATTGAAAACATAATAGTTACTATGAGCGTAAAGTACATGCAAAACAAAACGCAACATGGAAATAGTCAAAGTTTTCTTGTTTTGTAAATATATATATATATTTTTGATTTCTTTATTTCTTGGACTTCATACAGTCTGAGAGTTGTTTCTGGGGGAGTGCAAGCCTCTGGGATTAGCATACCAATATCAGTGACTGCATATTATGTCTGTTCTTTTGTGACTGGGTTATCTCACTCAGGATGATATTCTCTAGATGCAGCCATTTTCTTAAGAATTTGGTTAAGTCATTGTTTCTGGTGGCTGAGTAGTATTACATTGTGTAAATGTACCACAATTTTTGTATCCATTCATCTTCGGAAGGACAACTGGGTGTTTTCCAGCTTCTGGCTATTATAAATAGAGCCGCTATGAACATTGTGGTGCATATATCTATGTTGTGTATTAAAGTGTCTCTGGGGTATATGCCCAGAAGTGGAATAGCTGGGTCTTCAGGTAGTACTATATCCAATTTTCTGAGGTATCGCCAGACTGATTTCCAGACTGGTTGTATTAGCTTGCAACCCCACCAATAGTGGAGAAGTGTTCCTCTTTCTCCGCAGCCTCTCCAGCAACTGCTGTCATCTGATTTTTGGATCTTGGCCAATCTGACTGGTGTGAGGTGGAATCTCAGGGTTGTTTTGATTTGCATTTCCCTGATGGCTAAGGATGTCGAGCACTTCCTCAGATGTTTCTCGGCCATTCTGTGTTCCTCAACTGAGAATGTTTTGTTTAGCTCTGTACCCCATTTTTTAATAGGGTTATTTGATTCTCTGGTGTCTATCTTTTTGAGTTCCTTGTATACCTTGGATATTAGGCCTCTATCTGATGTGGTGTTGGTAAAGATCTTTTCCCATTCTGTTGGTTGCTGTTTTGTTTTTTTGACGATGTCCTTAGCCTTACAGAAACTTTGCAATCTCATTAAGTCCCATTTGTTAATCTTTGACCTTAGAGCTTGAGCCACTGGTGTTTTGTTCAGGAAATTTTTTCCTGTGCCTATGTGTTCTAAGGTTTTCCCTATTTTCTCATCTAATAGTTTCAGTATATCTGGTTTAATGTGGAGATCTTTGATCCACTTACAATTGAGCTTTGTACAAGGAGATAAGAAAGAGTCTATTTTCATTCTTTTGCATGCTGAGTGCCAGTTGGACCAGCACCATTTGTTGAATAGGCTGTCCTTTTTCCATTGAATGTTTACTGCTCCTTTGTCAAAAATCAGGTGACCATATACATGAGGGCTCATTTCTGGATCTTCTATTCTATTCCATTGATCCACATGTCTATTTCTGTACCAGTACCATGCAGTTTTCAGCACAATTTCCTTGTAATATAGCTTGAAGTCAGGGATAGTGATTCCTGCAGATGTTTTTTTTTGTTGTTGAGGATGGATTTAGCTATTCTAGGTCTTTTGTTATTCCATATGAAATTGCACATTGATCTTTCCAGTTCCATGAAGAACTGGGTTTGAATTTTAATGGAGATTGCATTGAATCTGTAGATTGCTTTTGGTATGATGGCCATTTTTAAGATGTTGATCCTTCCTATCCTTGAGCATGGGAGATCTTTCCATTTTCTGAGATCCTTCTCAATTTCTTTCTTTAGAGGTTTGAAGTTCTTGTCATACAGGTCCTTCACTTGCTTAGTTAGAGTCACACCAAGGTATTTCATAGATTTTGTGACGATTGTGAAGGGTACCTTTTCCCTAATTTCTTTCTCCACATGTTTGTCCTTTGAGTATAGGAAGGCTACTGATTTGTTTGAGTTAATTTTGTATCCAGCCACTTTGCTGAACTTGTTTATCAGCTGTAGAAGTTCTCTGGTGGAATTTTTAGGGTCACTCAAGTACACTATCATGTCATCGGCAAAGAGTGATGTTTTTATCTCTTCCTTTCCGATTTGTATCCCCTTGACCTCCTTTTGCTGTCTAATTGCTCCAGCCAGGACTTCCAGTACTATATTGAATAGGTAGGGGAAGAATAGGCAGCCTTGTCGAGTCCCTGATTTTAGTGGGATTGCTTCAAGTTTCTCGCCATTAAGTTTGATGTTGGCTGTTGGTTTGCTGTATATTGCTTTTATTATGTTTAGTATGGACCTTGGATTCCTGTTCTCTCCAGGACTTTTAACATGAAGGGTTGTTGGATTTTGTCAAATGCTTTCTCATCATCTAGTGAGATGACCATGTGATTTTGATCTTTGAGTTTGTTTATATGGTGTATTACATTGATGGATTTTCTTCTATTAAACCATCCCTGCATCCCAGGGATGAAGCCTACTTGGTCATGATGAATGATCGTTTTAAAGTGTTCTTGGATTCGGTTTGCAAGGATTTTGTTGAGTATTTTTGCAATATGTTCATAAGTGAGATTGGTCTGAATTTCTCTTTCCTTGTAGGGTCTTTGTGTGGTTTAGGTATGAGGGTTATTGTAGCCTCAAAAAATGAGTTAGGTAATATTCCATCTGATTCTATCTTTTGGAATAATTTGGAGAGTATTGTTGTTATATCCCCAATAAATGTCTGATAAAATTCTGCACTGAACTCGTCTAGACCTGGGTTTTTTTTTTGGTGACTTCTATTTCTTTAGGTGTTATAGGGTTATTTAGATGGTTTACTTGGTCCTTGTTTAACTTTGGGACCTTGTATCTGTCTAGGAATTCATCCATTTCCTCCAGATTTTCCAATTTTGTGGAGTATAAGTTTTTGTAGTAGGATCTGATGATTTCTTGAATTTCCTCAGTGTCAGTTGTTATGTCCCCACTTTCCTTTCTGATGTTGTTAATTTGTATACTCCCTCTTTGGCCTCTAGTTAGTCTTGCTAGGGGTTTATCAATCTTGTTGATTTTCTCAAAGAACCAACTCTTGGTTTTGTTGATTATTTTCAATGGTTCTTTTTTATTCTATTTGGACTATTTCTGCCCTAATTTTGATTATTTCTTGCCGTCTACTCTTTTTGGGTATATCTGCTTCCTTCTGTTCTAGGGCTTTTAGCTGTGCTGTCAGGTTGCTGATGTAAGCTCTTTCC
This sequence comes from Micromys minutus, assembly GCF_963924665.1. Classification (NCBI taxonomy): domain Eukaryota; kingdom Metazoa; phylum Chordata; class Mammalia; order Rodentia; family Muridae; genus Micromys; species Micromys minutus. The sequence continues at coordinate 43,981,604 of NC_137972.1, read as the reverse complement.
AGTTTCTTTTTGGAAGCACTTAGGGCTATGAGTTTTCCTCTCAGTACTGCTTTCATTGCACACCATAGGTTTGGGTATGTTGTGTTTTCGTTTTCGTTGAATTCTAGAAAATCCTTAATTCCCTTTTTTATTTCTTCTTTGACCCTGCTATCGTTTAACAGAGCGTTGTTTAGTTTCCATGTGTATGTGGACTTTTTGTTGTCTTTGTTGTTGTTAAAGAGCAGCTGTAGACCATGGTGATCTGAGAGGATGCATGGGAGTATTTCAATCTTCTTATATCAATTGAGGCTCGCTCCGTGTCCAATTATGTGGACAATTTTCGAGAATGTGCCATGGGGTGCTGAGAAGAAGTTGTATTCTTTTACTTTAGGATAATATGTTCTGTATATATCTATTAATTCTAGTTGGTTCAGTCTCTGCTAGTTTTGCAGTGTCCTTGTTCAGTTTCTGTTTCCCTGATCTGTCCATTGGTGAGAGTGGGGTATTAAAGTCTCCCACTATTATTGTGTTGGGTGAAATGTATTTTTTGAGCTTTAGTAGGATTTCTTTTATGAATGTGGGTGCTTTTTTATTTGGAGCATATATGTTAAGGATTGAGAGTTTCTCCTGACAGGTTTCCCCGGTAATGAGTATAAAGTGTCCTTCCTTATCTTTTTTGATAACTTTTGGTTGGAAATTTACTTTATTCGATATTAGAATAGCCACTCCAGCTTGCTTCTTGGAGCTGTTTGCTTGGAAGTTTTTTTCCACCCTTTAACTCTGAGATAGTGTCTGTCTTTGTCTCTGAGATGAGTTTCCTGTATGCAGCAAAAGGCTGGATTTTGTTTATGTATGCAGTCTGACAGCCTATGTCTCTTTATTGTGGAGTTGAGTCCATTTATTTTAATAGATATCAAGGAATACTTGTTTCTGTTTCCTGCCATTATTGCTTTTGTGGGTTGAGTTGTGTCTGTGTCTTTTTCTTCTTTTAGTTTTCTTGTTTAGGAGTTTTCTTGTTTTTACTAGGCTGTATTTTCCCTCATTGTATTGGGTTTTCCACCTATAATTTATTGTAGTGCTGGGTTTGTGGTCAGATATTGTGTAAATTTTGATTTGTCTTGAAATATCTTCACCTCTCCATCGATGGTGATTGATAGTTTTGCTGGGTATAGCAGCTTGGGTATGGCACTTGTGTTCTCTTAGGGTGTGCATGATGTCTGTCCAGGCTCTTCTAGCTTTCATAGTCTCTTTTGAGAAATCGGGTGTGAGTCTAATTGGCCTGCCTTTATATGTTTCCTGACCTTTTTCCTTTACTGCTTTTAGTATTCTTTCTTTGCTTTGGGCACTTGATGTTTTTACTATTATGTGTCGGGAGGTATTTCTTTTCTGGTCCAACCTATTTGGAGTTCTGAAGCCTTTTTTTTTATGCTCGTGGTCATCTTATTCTTGAGGGTAGGGAAGTTTTCTTCTACGATTTTGTTGAAGATACTTACTGTGCCTCTTAGTTGATACTCTTCTCTCTCTTCTATTCCTATTATCCTTAGGTTCAGTCTTCTCATTGTGTCCTGGATTTCCTGGACATTTTGTGTTAGGAGCTTTTTGTTTTTTGCATCTTCTCTGGCTGTTTTGTCTATGTTTACAATGTTGTCTTCTGCCCCCGAGATTCTCTCTTCCATCTCTTGTAATCTATTGGAAATGCTTGCTTCTGTGATTCCTGATTTCTTTTTTAGGTGTTCTACCTCTAGGGTTATCTCTTTTTGTGTGTTCTTTATTGTGTCAATTTCCGTTTTAAATTCCCTCTTCCATTCCTTCATCTCTTTGATTCTGTTTTCCTCTAGTTCTTTGAGTTCTTTGAGTGTTTTTCTTGTTTCTTCTTTAAAAGCTTCTGAATCTTTTTGCTTTTCCTCCCTTTCTTGTTTTAGTATCTCTGTCAGCATCTTGAGGTATGATTTCAGGTCTGTGTCTTCCTTTTCTGGAGTGTTTGGAATTCCGATGTTTGCTGTTATGGGAGAGCTGGGTTCTGGTGTTGCCAGGTTGTCTTGGTTTCCTTGGCATATACTCTTTGCTTTCCTCTTGCCATTTTGTTGTCATTGATATGTTCTTGCCTTTCCCTTGTATCTGGTCTGTGTCCCTGGATCTCCACTGGTCCATGTGGCAGATGGGTCGATCCCTGTTCTATGCCTCAGAGTCGCCAGGTGGTAACAGAAGTTTCAAAGTTCTATTCCTGGTTGCTGGATCAGACAGGGCGGGGCGGGGCAAGGCAGGGGGTGCACTTTCCGTGTGCACTCCGCAGAGATCTCTCTGCTTTCTGGCAGTCCAGGTCTCCCACCCACCAGTTGCTCAGCCTCTATGAGCCGCCTTTCCGGGGGGCAGATGGGCCAGGCTCTGCTCTGTGTCCTGAAGTCACCTCTGGGTTGAAACAAAAGTTCCTAAGTTTTGTTCCAGGTCACTGGATCTGGCAGGACAGGGCAGGTCAAGGCAGGGGGTGTACTTTCCATGTGCACTCCGCAGAGATCCCTCCGCTCTCCAGCAGCCTAGGTCTCCCACTCACCAGTTGTTCAGCCTTTACGAGCTGCCTTTCCGGGTGGCAGATGGGCCAGGCTCCGCTCTATGTCCTGCAGTCGCCAGTGGGTGGAAACAGAAGTTTGAAATTTTTGTTCCTGGTCGCTGGATCGGGCAGGGCAGGGCAAGGGAGAGGGTGCACTTTCCGTGTGCACTCCGCAGAGATCTCTCTGCTCCCTGGCACCCCAGGTCTCCCACCCACCAGTTGCTCAGTCTTTAAGAGCTGCCACCATGCAGTTTTTAACACAATTACCTTGTAATAAACCTTGAGGACAGGAATAGTGATTCCCACAGATATTTTCTTCTAGATGAAAGTGCACATTGCTCTTTCTAACTCTATAAAGAATTGGGTTGGAATTTTGAAGGGGATTTCATCAAATGTGTAGATAGCTTTTGATAAAATGGCTATTTTTACAATGTTGATCCTTATAATCCATAAGCATATGAGATCTTTCCATTTTCTGAAATCTTCCATGCTTTCCTTCTGCAGATATTTGAAGTCTTGTCATACATGTCTTTCACTTTCTTAGTTAGAGTCACAGCTAGGTATTTCATGTTGTTTGTGACTATTGTGAAGGGTATCTTTTTTCTAATTTTTTTTCTCAGCCTGTTTGTCCTTTGATTAGAGGAAGGTTAGTGATTTGTTTGAGTTAATTTTTATGTCTAGCCACTTTGCAGAACTTGTTTATCTGCTTTAGAAGTTTTCTGGTGGAATTTTTAGGGTCACTTATTTACACTATCATGTCATCAGCAAACAGTGATATTTTTACTTCTTCTTTTCCAATTTGTATCACTTTAATTTTTTTTTTTTTTGCTGTCTAATTGCTCTAGCAGGACTTCCAGTACTATGTTAAATAGGTAGGGGGAGAGAGGGCAGCCTTGTCTAGTCCCTGATTTTAGTGGGATTGCTTCAAGTTTCTCACCCTTAAGTTTGATGTTGGCTATTGGTTTCCTGTATTTTGCTTTCATTATGTTTAGGTATGGGCCTTGGATTCCTGTTCTTTTCAAGACTTTTAACATGAAGGGGTGTTGAATTTTGTCAAATGCATTCTCAGCATCTAGTGCAATGATCATGCAATTTTTTTCTTTGAGTGTTTATATGGTGGATTATGTTGATGATTTTCTTATATTAAAACATTCCTGTATCCCAGGGATGAAGCCTATTTGATCATGGTGAATGATCATTTTGATGTACAAACTTCCAAGTCATTATTTCCTCATTAATAGAGTATAACATGCTCAGAACAGATACATTTTAATAAAGTATTTATTTGATATTACTAGTAACCTAAAATCTCAAACCTGAGAATAGAGACAGCCAACCGTCTGCATACTTTATGTATATTTCTGAACTCCAAGACAAAAAATCAGACATTTATAATGCATGGAAAGTATAAGCATATAATTAACAACAAAATATATGGATGACAGATAAGAAGATGAAACTATATTCAGTGTCATTAATTATTATAACACTGTAAACTGTAGCCACAATGATACACTAGTGAACACATTACAAGACTAAAATTTGAAACTGTTACATAATCAATGGACAGAAATCAACATGCTAGCCAGATGAGCTGTCAGGTAAGATAACTGATTAACACAATAGAAGTGACACAACCATCAGGACTATAACAAACCTTTCTTGGCACTTCAGCTAATCTCATCTCTATGGGGTCCTGGGAGCCTCTTTCTCTCCTAGCATCTGGGACTTTTTCATGGTGACCCCCAGTGTACCATCTCCCATTGCTACACACCTCTGTTCAATTTCCTGACCCTCTGTATATCATCTCTGTCTCCTCCAATACCTGATCTTGTCCCTTCTCCCCTTCCTTTGAAGTCCCTCCCACTGTCTACCTCCTGTGAATATTTTCTTACCCCCTTCTAAGAAGGACTGAAGCATCACACATTAGTCTTCCTTCCTCTTGAAGTCTGTGAATTGCATTGTGGGTATTCTGAGCCTTTTGTCTAATATTCACTTATCAGTGAGTGCATAACATGTGTTTTTCTGTGACTGTGTTACCTTACTCAGGATGATATTTTCTAGTTCCATCCATTTGCCTACAAATTTCATGAAATTATTATTTTCAATAGATGAATAGTATTCCATTGTGTAAATGTACCAAATCCTCTGTATTCATTCTTCTTTTGAGGGACATCCGAGTTCTTTCCAGCTTTTGCCTATTATAAATAAGGCTGCTCTGAACATAGTGGATCATGTGAGGTAGAATCTGTAGAGACCATATCCTGAGGTTAGGCAAGGGACCCAGTTGGGGGATAGGGGCACCCACTTATCTCCAAGTTTTTAACCCAGAATTGTTCCTGTCTAAAAGAAATATGAGGACAAAGTGCAGAGCAGAGACTGAAGAAAAGACCATCCAGAGACTGTCCTACCTGGGGTTCCATCCCATCTACAGACAACAAACTCGGACACTATTGCAAATGCCAAGAAGTACTTGCTGGCAAGAGCCTGATGTAGTTGTCTCCTGAGAGGCTCTGCCAGATTCTAACCAATACTGCTGTGGATGCTCATAGCCAACCATTGAACTGAGCATGGGAATCCCAATGAAGGAGTTAGAGAAGGGACTGAAGGAGCTAAAGGGGTTTTCAACTCCATAGGAAAAACAACAATATAAACCAACCAGACTCCCCAGAGCTACCAGAAATTAAGCCACCCACCAAAGAACACACATGGAGGCACCCAGTTGCATATGTAGCAGAGGATGGCCTTATCTGGCATCAGTGGGCAGAGAGGCCATTGGCCCTGTGAGGGCACGAAGCCTCAGTGTAGGGGAATACCAGGGCAGTGAGGTGGAAGTGGGCTGGTGGGTAGAGGAGCACCCTCATAGTAGCAAGGGGGAGAGGGGCTGGGATAGGGAGTTTCTGGAAGGAAAACCAGGAAAGGGGGATAGCATTTGAAATGCAAATAAATAAAATGTCCAATTTTTTAAAAAAAGAATTAAAAAATATAACAAGGCACTTTTTGCTTAGATTTGACATTTTCACTAGAGGGAAGTTAAGCCTGGCTCTGTAAACCTGGTGAAAAGCCCATGGCTGAGGAGGTTATAACCCTAAAGAGGAAGTTGTTACTATTATTTTCTGAACAGATGTTTCCCCAGTCAAAATGTTTTCTAAAATTTTATGTTTCTGTCCATAGATCAGTATTGCTGTTTCCTTGGTAAACGAAGTTTCCTTTGCAGTGGATTGTGGTTACTACAGAAACTCACAAGGTCCTTTTCTTCTCTTCGGCTGATGATTACAGCTGAGAGGAGGGTCATTTTCCTTTGTTATAACCACTTTGGCAAGTTGTCCATGGTCTAGTAACAAACCCTCACCAATGTTTATGAAATAAACAACTATAATTAAACTCAGTTGGAGACATACATGCATGTGTACGTATGCTCACACACACACACACACACACACACACACACACATACACATGAACACATGAAAATCAAAGGATAATTGACTAGAAAGAGGAAGAAGGGGGATATGAAAAAGCCATTGTGAGTTAATCTGATCAAAACACATCCTGCACACATGGGAAATTGCCAAACTGAACTGGTAGAATAAGATACGAAACTGAACAATCTCCATGAATGTGCTTAAACCTTAACTGTGCATACAACTCCAATATCCTACTACATTACAGAAGAAATCATAAAAACATATGATATACATAGATGAATGCTCACAACTTTTTCTATACTAGTCAATTGAAGAGAATCATGAATAAGATATAGTTATATATTTATATGGTGGAATACCATTCAATAATAACAACAAAGAATAAGCAATGTATAAGTTCAATAGTGTAAGGAGTTTCTTTTTCTAAGTTTATATCTCTTAAACACAATAAGGGATTTAAGTAGATATTATTACGCTTATGTTCACAATGTCATTATTCATATTAGCTAAAACATGAAAGCAATGTGCTCCTTTCATCATCAGGAAATAATAAAACACATATACAAAGACATAGACATACATACATACACACACATGCACACACATACAGAGAGAGGGGGAGAGAGAGAGAGAGAGAGAGAGAGAGAGAGAGAGAGAGAGAGAGAGAGAGAGAGAGGGAGGGAGAGAGAGAGGAGAGAGAAGGGGCAGAGAGAGATTTTATTCAGTCTTATAAAAGAATGAAATTTTGGAGAGATTCTGGGAGGAACATAGATGGAGGCAGAAGTGTATGTTTCTCTGGGTGCATCTCTAGCTTGATGAGGCTGTTATTATTATTTCTAAGGGTTTCTGTGGGTCGTTTTATCTTATATAGAAGTGCAGTTTGTATCTTTGTGTATTGGTTGCAAGCTTATTATGTAGAGGTTTGTGGATTGAGAATTTAATATAGAAACCTGCTTGATAAGCTACCGGGCTTTGGAGTCACATTTGTGCAGGGCATTGTAGGAAAGGAAGCAGCAAAGGGGCGGTAGATTGAACTGCGCTATAAGAGTTCATAGAGGTGGCATAAGGCTGCCAAGTGAGAGACCCCCATAGTGCCAAATGGCCACCAGCGGGAGCTGGCAAAGCACGGAATTAAAAGTTAAGCCACTATTTTAATATTTACTGCAACAGGTACCAAACCAAAGTGTTAGGCAAGAATCCACTAAGAAGTTAAGGCTTCAGCCTAAGAGTTGAGAGAGAGTTTTATTTTCTAAGTAAGAGGGGGCCAGCATCATGTTGAGTTAAGTGATGTCTCAAGTGGGAACCTTAAACAAAAGAAACATGGAGACAGCCTCTGCTGGCAGTGGGTGTCCTGCTGTGAGAAGACAGGCTAACACAGATCGAAATACTTTGGACTGTTTTTACAAAAATTTTGTTTAAAAAATGAATAGCTGATTTGTTTGTTTTAAAGATGTTATAAAGAGTTAATGATCAAGTCAAGTTTATTTATTTAGTGAGAAGAAAAGAGTACAGAGTTTACCTGAATCATGTGGGGATTTTCACACATGTTTCAGAACTAAGAAAGAAGTCTGTACACCAAGCAGCGTGAATACAGACATACATTAGGGATATTATTAATAAATGAAGATCTGACCCTCCAGATTGAGAGCTGGACAGATCACAATACTTTGAACTAAAGTCCTGGTTTTACAAATTGCTTACTTATAGTTAGTTTGTTTGGGGTATTGCCCCTCTAAGGTGATGTGGCTCATCAGATGCTGGCTAGTAAGGGTTTTTGGTTATCTTAAAATTACCATAAGAGGCAAATATTCTCACAATGTGCCATCCATGAAAATCGAGTTAATTTCTTGACTTGACAGACTATTAGAGGACTAAGCATAAAATCATATAGTCTTTTAGTTTATTCATTTGTTTTATATTTAAATACAAAGAGGGTAAGATTTTGAGTTTTGTGCTTATATTATTTATCTGGGGAAGAACACAAGATACAAGATATTTTAGTTGCCTACTAAGGGACATGGTATTTTGGGAGAAAGGTTTTGTTTTTTGTAGTTTTAAAAAGTGTGATTCAGCTGTGTACCTTCCAGAGTTATATAAATTAAATTTGATAGAGGTAGACCACATGAAAAACTAAATTCAAGGAAATCAAACAAAATATATCTCAATACTAAATGTTTTCTGTTGAATTTTATATATGTTACAGAACGTGCAGCTATGGTAAAGCTTGTCATCAGAATGTTAAGCTGACCTGATTCCAGACATCAGAGACTACAACAATCATCAGTGTGGCTTTCCTTCTTGAGACCTGGTCAGTGTCTTCATTCCCCTCCCCACTTCTAAATTCTCAATGCCAATATATTCAGCGTGACGACGGTATGAAAAGAGTCGTCACCCAATTTCCTGGACTTTGGGGATCGAAGGTGCTTATTGTAACATTGCTTTTATAAAGAATTTAGAAATGGGCATAATTTAACGGGGATGAAATTTGATTTGTACAGTCATAATCTTCTTTTGGTAATTAAGTTAAAGTCATATCTTCACTGGTAGAAATCTTTCTAATTGATTCAAAGTTGAAGCTATAATCTCTACAATGGTATAGAATTTATTTGATAGAAATTTAAGGTTTTTAATGGTATAATTTCTTATTGATTTAAAATTGAGATTAGTATTGTTCCTATCATGTAGGTATTGTACTTATAAAATACATTTGGAAATGTAAGGCTTAAACCCTGTTCTATAACTGCCATTATAAACTGTTTTTAGTTGACTAAACAATACTAGTTAAGGGACAGATAGCAAACTCATGGTTCTGAGTCAATTAAGTTTTTGAGATATTTCAATTAAAAATAGCCAAGAGTAGTCAAGACTTAACAGTTCAGAAATGCTTCTTATAGCTAGATGGTTTTCAAAAACATCAGAAATCTTTAAGTTATGACATTTAATGTTATTTATCTTGTGTTGAGACATATCTGCTCCTTACTGTTTCCCTTTGGTGAATTTAATGAAGAAATTGGGAATCTCTACCTCCAGGTGAGGTATACTTTGTGGCTAGGCAGCTATTGGGCAGAAACTGCCTATTTGATGTAGCCTTTGAGATTTCTGCATTTCAAAGTTTGTCAGTGATCCTGGGCCAGAAGGCCAAAGACTTACTCTCAAATGTTGCTAACAAGGGTCTGTTAGTGATTTATGTCTATAACCTCTGCTTGCTCTGGAAACCTTGTTAGGCTTCCTATGTTTTTAGATATTTGGCTGTTCTCAGATTTCTCATGAAGTTGAAGACTAATTTAGTTTTATAGCCTACCCAAGCTAATTAACTTTGAGAAAACATTGTCATTTAGAATATTTTCAAGTGTTAATAATTGTACATAGCTTACATTTGAGGGAAAAGTTCCTTTTTAAAAAGTAAACAGAAAGGGTGATGTGTGGGTTGATATTAAGGTGATACATGATTGGACAGTGGAGAGGTAGGCAGGAAAAAGCTACAAAAAATAGCCTTTTTTTTGTAGGAGATTCCAGAAAAAAACAGAGATGGAGGCAGATGTGTATGTTTCTCTTGGCACATCTCTAGCTTGATGAGTTTGTTATTATTTCTAAGGGTTTCTATGGGTCATTTTATCTCATATAGAAGTTCAGGTTGTATCTTTGTCCGTTGATTGTAAGCTTATTGTATAGAGGGCATGTGGATTGAGAATTTAATATGTAAACATGCTTGATAAGCTTAAAAAATAAAATTTTCATATAAGATAAAGCTTAGATAAATCTCTTATTAGACTTATGTAGTATGTATTGCATAATTTATCTTTATGTAAGACTGTATACCATGTATGTGCCTGGTGCCTGTGGAGGTCAGAAAAAGGTATCAGATACATAAGTACTAGTATTTCAGATTGTTATGAGCCACCATGTGGGGGCTGATATTTGAACCTGGATCTTCCACAAGAACAACAATGTTGTAGGATCAGACTATAAACCCCAAAATTGTTTTATTTACTGAAAATACTTGTTTCAAGTTGAGTATAGCTCAGCCCTTAGCACACACCTTTAATCTTTCTGGCTGGAATACAGACACATTCTTAGTGTACACCTTTAGTCACAAACAATGAAAATAAAGCTAGTTTGTAAAAGGAGGGACCCATGTTTAAAAGTGATGTCTAATTGAGGGGCAGAGATAGAGACAAATCAAAAACAGATTAGACAGAATAGGATGTAGTCAATTCTCACAAGAATAGAAAGAAAGATGAGGCTACTTAAGAGAGAACAGTGCATCAGACAGACAGAAAGAAAGGAAGAAAAAAGAAAGAAAAAAGGAAGGAAGGAAGACAGTTTTACTATAGAGATTTTATTAACAGATACAGGTAGAAGAGAGAACAAGATACACACATGGGAAGACACAATGAGACAAAGATTGAGAAGGAGCCAGAAGATGAGAACCGATTGCCATAATCAGTATGAGGAAAAGTAGAACAACTACTCAGGAGAGGCTAAGAGAGATGCCAGACTGAATCAGTCAGTGTAGGGTAGAGTTTAGGCAAGAGTAGCCAAGTTGAAAGAGCCAGGCAGAGCTCAGTAAAAACAAGAAAGGGTAAGCTTATTCAGTAGTTAAGTCTTAGATGCCAAAGCATTCTAGGCATAGGTTAGATTGTTTGGAAGCTAGAATCTTCCAGGTCTAGGCCTAGCTTAGCAGACTGAGGTAGAAAACCTACAAGATGACAATTGTGTCAAGCAAAGAAAAAATACTTTTACTCAACGAAGGGTTCTTAATCAATGAGCCACCTTTTATGCCTCTCTTGATAAATTTTAAAGAATTAAGCTAAATTAGACAAACTAGGCAAAAGATGAGAACAGTATATCTATATATGAAGCTTTAGAATAGTCATAGAGTCTGGAATCAGAATAGAAGGTTCTAGAGATTAAGGAGATGGAGGAAATTAAAAATTACTGCCTAAGGGCTACAAAGTCTTAGAGAAGATGAACACATTCTTTGAGAAATAGCAGTGATAACGGGATAGTATGAAGGCTCTTGTTGCTAATGTACTGCACACTTTTGAATGGATAAAATGAGGATTTTAAGCTATATGTATATATTTTCTAAGATCAAAAGGAAAGGAGTATATACTACATGAATCTATATACATAGATTTCCTAAAACGTTCAAACCAGATGGAATTTTAACTTAAAATTTCTAACTGTCTTAAAATTGTAGAGAATTATGGGGTGCCACATAAAGCTTTGATATGTGCATGTATCATATAATGTTTATTTCAGGGTAAATGCATCTATTACCTAAATTATTCAAATTTATTTAGAATGAAATAATCAAACTCTTTTTTTCTATTTTAAAATTTATGTTCAATATTATAACTACTTATTTTATTTACTTTTGTGCAGAAGGATATAAGAATTTCTTACTACTATCTAGTTACAACCTGGTACCATTGATTACCTTTTAAACCAATTTGTATTGATATACATAAGTGGCTACTCAGACATTTGCCAGAGAGAAATGTAGAAGGAAGAGGTTTCAAAAGTGCATTATAAATCTTTTAAAGGCAATGGTAATGCTCCTTGTCTTGATGGTGGCAATGTCTTTGTGAATATAAACCTATGCTAGAACTTCCACAGTTGCACATTAAGTATAAAAAGCTTATTATACATCAATCATGCTCTGAAGAACTGCCAGAAATTGATTAAGAATGAACAGACTTTGAATCCGAGACCCAAATGAAAGTGCTAAACCCATATAACTCAGAAGAAAGCATGGCAAATGTTTCCTGACAAGGTCAGTCTTCACAACTCAAATTTGACAAAGAATTCTTAAGTATGACACAAAATATGATAAGTAAAATATAGTTAGACAAGGTTAAAAATCATAGCATTAATGTTTTATGAAGGCCACCGAAAACTTGAAAAACTACCCACAGAATTGGAGAATGTATTTATGAATCACATAATCAATAAAGAACTAATTTTCAGAATATGTAATGAACCTTTGTATCTCAGTAACAAAAATAAGCCAGTTATTAAACTATCTGTGATTTGAATAAACATGTCTGTGCAGAAATGTAAATTATGAGTAAGCAAAAGAATAAATACTCGGCATCATCAGCAATTATATGGAAATTAAAGCCACAATGAGATTCCCCATCATACTCATGAGGTTGATAGAATAAAAAAGTTAGAAAAGAACAATCAATGATCAAAACATGCAGGACTGAAGGACATGGCTAGTGACTATAAAATTTGCATAGGATTATGAAAAGGAGTGGATACAAATGGTATAGCCACTTTTGAATACAATCTGACAGATTTAATATAATCTGAGGAACTGTGATTTTTAAAGGTAGGAGTTGCTCTCTGAGTCAACATTTTCATTCCTAATTACGGAAGTGAAATGACAACAGCTTGTACATGAATGTATGCCATTATTAGTCATATGAGCATGAACACCCCAATCATGAACTTATAATAACCTATCAATGAATGAGTAATCTGTGGCATACACCAATAAGATACTGTTCAACCATAAAAAGTAATTTATTGACATGTGTGAAAATAGGTATGAATCCTGAAAGCATCCAATTATAAGAAACCACATATTATGATTTAAACTATGGAAAACAAGAACACAGTACTCTACAGCAATATGAAGTATATGTTTATTGCTTGCTGGTCTGGTGTTACATGCTGATAGATAGGACCTGTGGCAGTCTGTTGCAAGTGATGAACAGGTCCCCAAAATGATTATAGTGTTGGATGCCACTATTTTTAAGTATGCTAAAAATCCTTTATTTTAAAATGGTGGATTTGGGCTGAACAAATTTGGTCTCAGTGGGTAAAATCATTTGATGCTATGCCTGATTACTGAAGTCTGATCCATTGGACCCATGTGTTGATAGGAGAGAATCTATTTCTGCAGGTTGTCCTCTGACCATTACACATTCACTAATTCACACATTAATGTGTGCCCTTCACAATTAAGTAAAGGAAATGGGTGAATATTATAGTATATGAATTACAACTCAATAAATCCATTTTAAAACAGTAAGTTGAACTGTATGTTGATAGAGCCATAATAAAATTTTCTTTCTTCCTTCCTTCCTTCTTTCCTTCTTTTCTTTCTTTCTTTCTTTCTTTCTTTCTTTCTTTCTTTCTATTTTTCTTTCTTTCTTTTCTTTCTTTCTTTCTATTTTTCTTTCTTTCTTTTCTTTCTTTCTTTCTTTCTTTTCTTTCTTTCTCTGTCCATGTAATAGAGGATTGTAACAATAACTTCATCAGTAAGGGTCCATCGGGTTGCTTATGCTATCATACAATGCTCCAATCTCTCCCGCTTACAACATTAAAGACTGTGTTTTATATACATGCTTGCTGTCTTTTCATCTTCATCCTAGGATGTTACTAAATGAAACATCATCATCATCATCATCATCATCATCATCATCATCATCATCTCTCTCTCTCTCTCTCTCTCTCTCTCTCTCTCTCACACACACACACACACACACACATATACACACACACACGGGGGGGTGGGAGAGAGAGAGAGAGAGAGAGAGAGAGAGAGAGAGAGAGAGAGAGAGAGAGAGAGAGAGAATTCTGAACAGTCTCTCTTGAATTAGTCCCCAGAATTGCTTCTGCTATGTCAGGGACCTAAAGTCATCACATAGACTTTCTTAACTGCAGGAGATCAGTAAATCTTACTGGACTTCATTCCAAAAATAAAGAGTGGGAAACATTTGATAAGTTATTCTAGCAGCCATAAATAGCATTCAGCAGAGTTTGCTGTGTGCTGGGAAATCTCTAGCATGAGTTTTTCTGTTTGCTAGATTCATCATCAGCATATTATAGGAGAGTGATCTGCCACCTTGGAGTAGAGCTTTTTTCTAGAGTTTTGCTAAACACCCACCAATTGGGGTTTTAATGCTGGCGTGCACAGAGACTCTTACATTATTTATTTCTATACAATTATTACTACCCTGCAAATTTCAAACAACTGTCTTTTTTCTCTGAACCAAATCTCCCATAGACTCCAAACCACTGCAAATCTGTAATAGTCTCCTATTATTTGCAATAGGCTGGCATTCTGATCTGCAGGTTCTGCTTATGGTCTTCCTAGCCCACTGATGATTTTCTTAGAAGCCTGTGGTTCTCACAGTCAACCCCCTCCTGCTGAGGGATCTTGTTTCTTCACACAGAACATTCCTGCTTCATTTCTTCTGTGTCCACTAAATGTGATTTATTTCTTAGCTGGCAAATCAAAGTTGATAAAAGTACTATGGGCCACTCAAGGATCACTATCCCTGTTCAGACATAAAGTCTTGGTGAGGGACAGCTTAGAGGAGTGAATAAATAAGGCTCTTCTTCTATATCTATGGTTATGGATGCCTACTTTTATGTCACAGTAAGAGCTGCTGTTTTGATAACACTGTCATCAGAGAGAACATGGAGGAAAACAGATCCTGGCTGGGAAAACATGGGAATACATAATTCATAGAGAGGCATCATCTCTGTAGGAGTTCGGAGCAGTGAATTAGACTTCTAACAAGAAGCAGGTCCAAGAAAAGCAGTGCTTAGCGTGGGCATTATTCAGATGTGGTCTTTGTTGAATTAGTGTCAGCTATTCAGCCTTAGGACCTTGTGTAGCGTTTGATACACAGCAGATACTTAATGGTTCTTCTTTAATGTTTGAACAAATAAGTAAATACTAGGGACTAACTGGATGACTGCTTAATGTCACCTGTAATAGACCTGACCCCACACAGATTAGAATGAAAATAAAACATAATGCTGTAGACAAATATAGGCCATTCAAGTAGGGTGAGTATCTGAGAGAGCTTACTTCCGTGGCTGTCTGAGATGATGGGGATGATGGATATGTAAGCTATGTGACCTTTTACAACAGGACTCTGAGATTGCAGAGAAAAAAGACTTAACAAGACATTTTCCTCTTGTAAAGTCAAGAACTTATATTGTTTTACTTGAACTTCAGCTTCCTCGCTGGTGAGTTTCTTGAGCCCATGTGGCTCACTGTGATTTCTGCTTAGGCTTTTGGGCCATAATAAAATCAAGTAAGGATTACCTTAGTACCAGTACTGTGTGTTAAATTTGGACAAGAAATAACAAGTCAGTAACAAAGAGTTTCACAGGAGGGCACTATATGCAGTGGGGATATGTTAAACAAGGGGATGAAAGATTTTGATGTTACTTAGAATAGTTACACTTTACAAATTATCAACTACTTACTTCTAGAATTTTCCATCCAGTATTTCTAGACTGCAGAGATGAAAAAGCCTAAAGCAAACTTACAGTTAAGGGGCACCTGTTGTAGAAATTTCTGTTAGTTTGTTCCTCCAACAATATGGATTTCAATCATTCTAATGCCATGGTTCTTAACTTTCTTAATGCTGTGACTCTTAAACACAGTTGCTCATGCTGTGGTGACACCTCCCCCAGCCACACAATTATTTTCATTGCTACTTTATAACTGTAGTTTAGCTATTGTTATGAATCATGAAATATCTGTGTTTCCCAATGGTCTTAGGCAACCCCTGTGAAAGGGCCATTAGACCACCCCCTTAAAGGTGTCACGATCCACAAGTTGAGAATCTTTGCTTTAATGGCTAGCAGATATTTTGAGTAGCTGAGTATCCAATGTGGAATCTGCAACAACATCATCTTTGCCACTCACTCATTACATTAGTAGGATGTGAGCTGGTGGGAGAAAAGAAGGGGAGGACTTCCCCAAATGGCATGCAAAAGAGAAGCATCTTTTTCAAGTCTGTCTCCTCAGTCTTCCCTTAACTGCAGGAGCTAGTCTAATGTGATAAAAGCTCTCTCTGGGGTGGCATCTTGAAAGGAAACACACTTTCTAGTGCTGTGACCTTTCAGAAGTGGTATCTCAGCAGGGATCCTCAGCCTTGGCGAACACCCTCCAGCACTGTGATGATATCTTTGAAGAGACCCAACTTTGAAGCATGCTTCCTGAGAGCATGCATACACAATTAGGGAGGAACCACCCAAGTCTGATTTTCCAAAACCCAGCTGAACTTTTGCCTACATCTCTGCTTTGATAGAAGCTGCCCAAACCCCTCTGGAGATTTCTCAGAGGCAGTGAGGAGCCACTGGAGAAGCAGAACTTTTATCAGGCTGTTAGGATGGGAGTGCTGCCAGTGGGAAAAAAAAATAATGAGCAAAGAAGGAGAATTCTGATTGTCCTGCCAAGAGGCTTGAAGCTTCTATGGCTTCAGGCCAGAAGATGGAAGGGAAATTAAATGACAAAATAAATAAAAGAGATCTTCAACTTGTTTGAAGGGGAATAACGGTGCCTGTTTGCATTGTCCCAAGATTTTTTCTGTGTAGCACTGAAAACTGATTTTTAGTTCATTATTGCAATTTTCTTTCAAGTACTTTATTATAGACTTTAATTCAATCTCTCTCTCTCCCTCCCTCCCTCCCTCCCTCTCCCCCAAGCCAAGCATTCTGTATGAGTCCTATTTGTGATTTTTCAGGTATTTAAGATAAGGGCAAATCCCTTGACAAAGATAAAAAAAAAAAAAAAAAAAAGGATGACTTCAAAAGATTTTAGAATCCAGAGGACATTACCTTTTATATAGGGAAGGAGGAGAAGTTCAGAGACGCCCTGCTCAGGGCTGTTCAGAAGAATTATAAGTAACACAACCATCAGTGCCTTGTGCATGGGAAATAATTACAGTTTTGTGAGGACTGTGGACTTATTTCAAGTTTTATAATATGATAGGCACTGGGCTGCAAGTTTTATGTACATAATCTCAGTTAATTGGGGAATAGAAAGAGAATACCAATTCCTGGAAATGCATTTCTTTAAAATAGCTTCTAACACACTGGATGCAATTTGGAAGTTATATTACGCCACTCAGATGTTAGTTATTAGCGTGGTGCGCATGCTGTCAGGTCATATTTTAATACATCCCCACATGTGGTTTTATTCCCAATTACTTTCTTTTATCCACTGATGTTTTCCATGCGAGTGAGACTAGAAAGTGCAGTTAGTTCATGGAAAAGCTAGCACAGCAGAGAAGCAGGGAAAGGGACCTAAGAGTTCCAAAGACCTGCAGAGCTGGTAATATGATCAACAGATACAAAAGAAAAAATATGAAAGGATGCCTTTTGTTTTTCTATTCTAGACAAGGAATGTGTTTCCCTCTGTTCCAATGAATTGGCCTTGCCCTTGATCTCCAACTACGGAGTAACAGAAACCTCAGGTGAGTTTTGAAGAATGCCAACAATTTAAAAGTCCTATGCTTCCTCTCTAGCTCCACTTTGTCTTGGGGCTTTGAGTGACCTCATCATATTTATTTATTTATTTATTTATTTATTCATTCATTCATTCATTCATTCATTCATTTGACAAGTTGGAAGTTGAGTTGGCCTCAGAGGCCACATAAGGTTCAAGGCATCTACAGGAATCTGCTTCAGTTTCTGTTTCACTTGGATGGAGAAGGTAGATTCCCCCCTCATTTATGAGTGTCATG
The DNA here is from genome assembly GCF_963924665.1 of Micromys minutus. Lineage (NCBI taxonomy): Eukaryota > Metazoa > Chordata > Mammalia > Rodentia > Muridae > Micromys > Micromys minutus. The sequence continues at coordinate 43,964,142 of NC_137972.1, read as the reverse complement.
GAAGTAGTGAAATGACCAGAGTTGGTGGGAAAAGGAAGAGCAGTTATGAAACAAGACCTCTCTATTAATTACTTCCTACTACTGTTTGAATAAAAACATCAGGACCAGGGCAACTAGAAGCAAGAATTTATTTGGACTTATGGTTATAGGGTTTAGAGTCCATGATGGAAGAGTGAAGGCATGGTGGGAGGAGCAGAAAACTGAGGGCTTATATGTTGAATAGCAATCAGGAAGTAGAGGGGAGCAGCAATTTGAATGATATGAAGTTTGGAAACCTAAGGCCCAAACCTAGAAGTTCTCAACTTCCTAAACAGTGCCACCAACTAGGAACAAAATGTTCAAATGCCTGAGACTACGGGGGTGGGGGGCATCTCATTCAATTCAACATGCTCATGTGGGTGATTCAGTCGAAACTAGCATAGATATGTGACCATATCCTGACTTAATTCCTTGGCATGTTACACTCCCACCCACACAGGAACAATCCAAGGGATTGAGGCTTAGATAGTCTGATGAATAAAATGACCTCAATCAATTGACCTTAATTTTGTTTCCTATAAGAGACTTTGAAAGGGCCACTGAGCTGAGTCACACAGACATAAGAACAGCTTCCTTTCCATTACCCAAATTGGTAACTTATGTCCACTTCAGGAGTGCTTTCTTGCTTCCCCCTTTGTCTCCATGCTCAGAGCTGTTGTGTAAGAAAGCATTTAAGAAAAATATCCATCAACCTCCTGAGGGACTTTGGGTTATATAAGGTATATGTCTAGTTTGTGTTCTCTTACATATTGAAGGAGAGAATTGGGCTAAAGAAAATTTTATGGGATTACACTGAGACCTTTCTAGAAGAGCAGAAAGCAGCAGGAGGTAATCTTCCTCCCTCAGACTTCTTGGCCTCAGTCTTCATGCTTGATAGATCAACTTGAATTTGTTGATTTTTTTCCTTGTTAATTAGAGCTGGACTGGCAGTCAGCTTCTCATTTATGTCATATTTTAACATATAGTCTGAGATAGTATATGTCTTGTGTACTCTAAAGGTCCATACATTAAACATTTGGTGCCCCTTGCAACAGGCAATGGAGTCTAACAGGTGTGAATCATGAGAAGTCTTTATCCCATTGGGAGACTAGCACTTAAAGAGGACAGTGAGACTCTTCCCGCTTCCTCTTTGTTCCCCTGTTACCAGACATCAGGGGTTATTGTTTTTCCATTGTACCCTCTCTGCTATCTCAAAATCTGCAGATACTGGGATGGACCCACCCAAGCATGAATTAGTACCTCTAAATCCATGAGAAAGTTAAATTCTGGCTCTAAAGTCAATTGTCTCAGGTGTTTGTCATAGTGACCAAGAGAAGATGGCCATCCTTGACCTGTTATGATTTTACTTTTCTCTTCATTACTAGTTCTTTGTCTCAAGATCACCACACATCTTCAGTGATTAGGACTGGTTCCATTACCTATAAGGAACTTAACTTGATTCTAAGGTTCTTTCCAATATCTATAAACCGGGGATGTATTGTTGGTTAAATTGTGATCATCCCAAAGAAAGAAAAAGATATGCTAAAATCCAAGCCTTTAGTAAATCAGACCTTATGTGGAGTTAGGTCTTTTGCAGCAGTAATTGCTTAAGGTGAGTCTATAAGGAAGTAGGCTAGTCCCTCCTGCAACACAACTGGTACCTTTATGAGATTATAGAAGTTAAAAGTCAGAAATACACGTTCTTGTGACCAAGGCACAGGCTGGAATAATGATCTTCCTGGCAAGGAATATTAAACAATGTCACCTTCCTTCAAAAGGAAATTCCCTTACAGGCTGCAGACACATGATGACAGGAGCTGGGACTTCCAGTCTTTGGTTTTGTGAAATGGTAATTCTCTGTTATTTAATCCAGTCAGTATGTGGCATTTACAGGAAACTATTGCAGAATGAATTCAGAAATCGGAACTGAGCCTACAGTAACCCTGGCCCTGTTCTTGGGTGAACAGGAAGTGTTCCCACACCCTCCTCACTCATCTTCATTTGATTTATTTTTTGCTTTTGCTATATTTATTTTATCCTTCTTTTATTTCTATAATTTTTATAGTCTATAACAATCTACAAGATGGTGTGCCAGAAGGATGACATCATTCCAGTGTTGTATGTGTTTTTAAGATTTCTTTTTAACACAATTCCAGTAGAGAGTGGAATATATTACACAATCATGTGCACTTCCACACATGACCAAAAGTTGCCATTCTCAAGGCTTATTTTGCAGCTGGACCCTGGAGCAGGGTTCCAGAATTTGATCAGTTTTTGCTAACTTAACAATTGGACAGATTCTGTTTGGCAGCATCACACGCTTGATGGCTGCCCTGCAGAGATACAGCAACATGAATTCTAGGCTGGGACAGTGCTAAGTCTATTCTCTCGTGCTGATTATTTATATGAAAAGGCAGATGGAGGCCCCATTTTTAGGTTGTGCATAATTCTACATCAGGCCTGCTAAGTGCATGCTTATCTTGTCCCAGCACTCGAGTGGGCCTTGGCACTTTAGTTAGGATTATTTATGCATCTTCACATCTATAGCTCCCCACCTGCAACCAGAAAATATTTATTGAACACCTGCAATGTGGAAGACTCTGTGTGAAAGATACAGCAATAAATTAAATAAAAAATAGATCACATGTTGATAGAAGAATGAGACACCATGAAAATCAAGTGAAAATATGTTTGATATTAAGAAAATGGCAACTGTAAAGAAGAAACAATGTTGGGAGAAGCAATGGTAAGTACTGGAAGGAAATGTACAAATGCTGATTTAAACAAGGAAAGCAGGAGAAGTCTACTGGACACTATATTGAATGACTGAGACTTGATAGTTCCATAGTAGCATTGAAACAATAGTCAACTTGGGATTGAAAATCTGGCTTTCATTCTTAGGGAGTGAATTTTGTCTCCTTCAGATTTGTATGCTGAAGCCCTGACCTTAGCAAATTTGATGTATAAAATGAAGTCATTAGTGCAGAGTGGCTAGGGTAATCTGACTAGGGCCAATAACAGAGAGTACAAGGCATTAGAGACACATAAGCAGACAGTGGGGGAATAGTTGCCTATGAGACAAGGAGAGAGGCTCCAAGATACCAACTTGTGCACAATTCATGTGAGCCTTCCAGCCTCTGGAACCCTGAGAAAGGAAATGTATAGGCTTTAAATCACCTATCCTGTGCTGTTTGATATGTCAGTCTGAGCAGAGAGAAGACTGAACTGAGACACTTCAACCTGTATGTTCGCAAGAATTTGTGCCCTTGTTGTCCTTGGAAGGTGTGCAGAAGCAATGTGGCTGACTTCACAGAGGACTGGAGTATCACTAGTGAGTTATGACACCTGCTTGAAAGGAGGTGAGAGGGTCCTGTTACTTTAGACTTTGCCAGCCCTGACCATTTCTACCCTTGTCTGACCCTACTACCAAATGTCTCAGTCCAAATGTAGCAGCTTTTCTGACCTCTACACTGGGGATTTGACCTTCCAACCCTGAACATATCCAAAATGGAACTCACTAACTTGTCCTCTGTAATATCTTGGCATCCACACAGCACTTCTGACTTCTACCATCTGAGCCCAGAATTCTTTTTTCCTAAAAAAAAATCAGTACATCATTTTCCCTCCTTGTCTCAAAAATAATTCTAGAATGTCTGGAGATCCTAAAGACCATGCTTTCAAAAAGAATGCGCAGAATACAGGTGCAATTTGCCACCTCAGTCATTTCTACCCCAACCAAATGAACTCTTCTGACCTGGGTTTTACAGCAGAGCCCTATTAGGTCCCCCAGATTAGTCCATCAGTCCTTGTGACCAGTTTTGACAAGAGCTGGGGATGACATTTCTGCCTGCATACAGCTTCCTGAGCCAAAAGTCTTAAATCAAAGCACAACTGAAGCTCTCTTCTCTTCAGTACCTCATAACTGTCCCTTCTGCATGCATCTGCACTCTTGTGAAGCACAGGGGAGAACAGTTAGTGTCCTCATCAAAGCAAATGTTAACGGGCATTTTTCTTTAGTCTTATTTGGGGGTCCTTCCCTCATTTGCACAAAGTCATGTTTAAGATATCTGATAATGGCACAGACTGGCTTTATTCCTTAACTTTATCTTTGCTGTATAAAGTACTTATTTTGAAGATTAGAGGTTTTTTTTTCCAGATGCAAACAGAAAGAACATTAAGAATAGATAAGCAGGCAGTTATTGGATTAGAAGGAAATTTTTGTATTACCATTAACCACTTTTTCATAGTGAGCCATCTCTGGCATTACCTAAATTTCCCCAAAATTTGGATAAGGGAACCGAGGTATTGACCATTGCAGCATTTCATTCTGGTGAAATTTTTTCTGTTTATAATAATGCCCATTCTGTTGCTCTCCAGGTCTTGGCTTTTCCTTAGCAAGGATGTAGACATGATCCATGACCAATGTTTCAAATATTTGACATTTCTGCTCCCTTGGTCATTGCATGTATATTCTCATTATTACAAAATAATTTTGATGTAATTACTGGTACTTAATTGAGATTTTCCATAAAGCATGTTTTTAGATGAGGATTGCACATAACCTTATCTATGTGTAAGAATAAACCCTATCACATGACCTCAGGGCTTATTATGCTAACAATACTCCAGATCTTTCAGACTATTTTCAAGTCAATGCTGCACTTGTTCCAATCTTTGCTTATTGACACATGAATGAAAGATGTATCTCCCAAAAGCACTTGGCTTGTTTACTAAGACTCCAAGAGTCAATAGTCAGAGACAGAACCCAGTTCATCTTCTTGTAAAATAGTAAAATAATCATTTGTTCATTGGAGCATTTTTGCGATCTCAAATATGGATCAATGATTTATCATCCAAGCCTTTGAAAGCATGCAGCATCTTGATTGGGTCTTGAGGGGAAAGGTCTTAGGGCTCATAGTAACTGTTGAGATACTTTTGATTGCATTCTCCTATTAAATAAGATGTGCTATATTTAACACACTTTAATTAATGCTGAGCCCCAGATGTCACTGTGTACAAAGCAGTTCAATATTATAAAACTGTTTAATAAAACTTGATCCAGTGAGTTTTCACTACAACCATCATATTCTGGTGTCTTGCATATTTCAAGTTCACATTTTAGCATCTCAAGCTGATTTTCTGTTTCTCCCATTTTCATTTGCATTCTTTTTCCTTTCTCTTTATGACTTTATTTTTCCTCCTTGGCAATTGGAACCTTCAGGCAGATGTTCATGCTAGGTAAATAGATATGCATTTGTGTACATTTTCAATTTACCAAGACGAGAATGAAGATTGGTTATTTGCTACAAGATAAAAATCCAATCCCATTTATAGAAAATAGTAACCTCTTATCTTCAAGATACTTTATAATTTTCAAAGCACTCACATATGTATTACTTCACTGCAGTGAAATAATTGAGGTTATAATTCGGGTTCCTGGGAGAGGCAAGTCTGGAGAATAATCCAGAATGATCTCTTTCTAATAGTCTGACAAGAAGGATGTTAACTTTGTTTTTCTGTGCCTTGTAAAAACAAAGAAATAATGTATTATATGGTTGCTATGAGGAAAGTGATACAATACAGAATGCTTCAACTGCTGGACATGATTAGGAAATGCCTACTACCTCAGTACTTTGAGGTCCCAGTCAGAAGGATCTGAAGTTCAAGGTTAGCCTGTGTTAAATAAATAGAAGCTATCTCAAATGGCATCAAATAATATTATCTGATAGAGATTACTATAGCAAACTACAACCAATGAAAAGGTAGAATTGTGGCATAAAGTCTGCACTCTACATCTACAAAAGACTCCCACATCAAAGGCCCAGAATATATTGCAGGAGGGGTTAGACAGATTGTAGAGCTAGAGGACCAGGCAGATTACTATAAGGTTGTGTCTCAAAGTAGTATCAGAAACTACATCTATAAAGTCTAGCCAAAATGCAAGGACTACACGAATGAGCATGTTAAAGTACATAGGGAAAGCCTTCACAGAAAGAACTATAGGCACCTGAGGAAAGCTGGGTCTGGGAGAGGACGTTCTCTCCAGGGAAGAGCATAGCAACTGGTTGTCTAGCCCTGAAAAATGTACATAAAAACATTATACAGACTGAGCAGGGCATATTCAAGAATACATATGCATATACATATATGCATGTAATAACATTTAATGAAAAAAAGGTCATAAATATGAAGGAGTGAATGGAGGGTTGTATGGGAGAAAAGGGAAGGGCAAATGTTCCAATTATTTTATAATCCTGAAAGAAACAAACCATATATAATACCATCAATAACAAAGTCTCAGTTAAATATTTAGTTCATACTAAATTTTCAAGTAATTTCAATAGTATTTGTGAGTAGAAGTATATGGGATTAAACACTTTGATGTAGGAGGCATGGGTATTACATCCTTTTCGAATACGTCTGCATTCATAGGCTCCAGCAGATATATGAGTTATTTAAGATTTTAGTACCCACAACTTCATTCTAAGAAAACCAGTGTTTCTAGACATAAATATAATTAGTAGAGCATTGCTGAACATAAACGTGTAGGGTTGGAATGTATGTAATTTGAAGTTTCACATAATCTTCTACATTATTCTGATGGACTCAGTTTCCCCCAAACATTGCTGAAAGCCTAGAAGAATGAGTCATTGACGTGATTTTAAAACTGTTTTGGAGATGTGTATAATAATTATTTTATCACTTGACCAAGTAAAGTGTTATCCAGATAGCATATTAAACAATAGTCTTAGCAGTGTTTGTTGGAATAGTCCTGAAAGATAGTTCTATTTTAATGAATAGATTCAGAAAATACCTGCCCTTTTCAGTGAATGCTGGTGGATATCATCCAATACTTCATCCATAGTCATCCTCATATTCTTACATTCTCTCTCTTTATCTGTATTTCTGTCTTCGTCATTGAGCTGGATCATCTTTTTATCCTACCCTCAGACATAGAAGCCTGCTTGTAGCCTTCACTCTTGATCTTTACTCACTATCTTCCTCCCCAATTTAAACCCCAGTTCCTCAGTTTTAGGGCTCAAGTTGCACCACAATCTGTGCCAGTTCTTGAGCTCCAGAAACCAGCTTTTGTCACTGACTTGTAGGACTTCTTAGTCTCCAATGACTTATGTGCCCATTTCCAGAACAAACCTGAGCTCCTCCCACTCACAACTTTTAACATCTAGAAAACCCAGGCTAATATGAGGTTCCCTAGCTACACTATTGTGGTACATCTTCCCCGTGGGTCCACAATCTAGTACTTCCTCAAACTCTGCCTTGTGGAGATTTGGAGATCACTAAGATCTTCCACCGAATATCCACAAACATATTTTGCCTTTTAGTGGAACAATGGAAAGGTGTTTTTGTGACTTGATTTCTCAGATCTGCCTACTTGGATCTTGAAAAGTACAAAATAATGAAATCAGATGGTCTTCATTCATCTCAATCTTGGTGTTTTGTCTAGACTTATTGTTACTTGCTGCTACATAATTCATTGGTGCTGTTGTATTAAGAATGCTAGGATTGACCAAGTGAGTTTCAAGTATGAATCTGTGGGGGCTAGAAATGGTTGAGAGGTTAAAAGCATTTGTTGCAGGGTTGGGCTTCATTTCCAGCACTGACAACTGTCTAATTCCAGGTCCAGAGTTCTGATGCCCCCCTCCAGCCTCTGTAGTCAATAGACGTGCACATGGTGAATATACATACAGGTAAGTTAAACACTCATACCAATCAAATACAAATAGATAAATCTTTAACATAATTTTGTAAGAGCTGAGAAGTGGCTCAGTAGTTAAGATCCCTGGGTGTTCTTTCTGAGGACCTAATTTTGATTCCCAGCACTTACATGGTTGCTTGCAACCATCTGTAGCTCCATCAGAAAGTCTGATGTTCTTTTCTGGTCTACAAAGCATGGCACAACATAGCATATAGATGCACATTGAAGCAAACACACATATAGCATAAAAATGAAGATTTTAAGCATGACTTTGGGATTCCATTCTTACAACTAACATGTCAACCAGGCTTTGATTCATGCAGAATTGGCTTATTCTAGTCATTGGCTCCAACTTAACTCCCTAAAGCCCTTATCCTACTCAAGTCAGCCTCGTGTTGTTCTCATCACACACACACACACACACACACACACACACACACACACACACACGCACGCATGCACACATGCACGCGCGCACACACACACACACAAACATTAAATAGAGAAAGCCAAACCATAACAGCATATTTCAAGATTCTGCTAATACTCCACCCACTAACATGAGTCAATTTGCCAAGTCTAAAGTCAAAGAGTCAAAAGATCACTGTAACTATGGAGTCAGTTTGACAAGTAGCAAATAGACCCTGAGAAATGATCTAATCTACTGCAAAAAGAATAATTGCATGAGATCATTTTATTTAATTCTAGGAGAAAATGGTTTTTCAACTCTCACAGTCTCTTAAGTATAGCAAAATTTAGAGTAGTGATAAAATTTAGCACGATTTTATGAACATGATGAATATGCCATGTAGTCATAGTTGATACCCAGGAAATGAGCAGTTCTCAAAGAGGTGGCATGGGACTGTAACTTAGAGAATACTGTCAGTAGAGAACAGCATAGTCTTCTAGAATGACATGAAAAAGGAAAATATGTTTAAGTTCATTAAGAGTGGGAAGCTTGTGGAAGGTAAAGTGGATAAAGTATGATACATAAGTGATCAAGATGGTCTTCAGTGGCCAACCTTGCTCTACTCACTGGGTAGGACTGGATACAGGGAGAGCTTTGTGTTTATAAATCTCTGTCCTTGTAGATGACTTCTCTATATCTGCTTATCTAAATGGCTACAGTTACTGCTCAGTTATATCTCATCTTTTGCGTTGCATGTACTGGTCTCTCACACCTCTAAGAGTTTCTTTCAAAGTCCAAAGTCCATTATGATAAAATATAAAACCAGTTTACAGACTGTTGGTTCTAATTTTGGCTGTCCAGCTATCTAGGAAGTGTAGTCTCCAGATAGATAGATAAGAAGAGGATTTCTAGAATGAGACCCGGGTTACTCTATATTTCAAAGAAAATGAAGATTGGGCTTATGTTAAGCGTGGAAGGGTTTATGAGAATTCATGTGCAAAGATTCTTAAGGCCTAGGAAGAAAAGTTAAGGCTTTGTGTATGTTCCTTTTATAATACAACATGTAAATATAGGAATTTGTAAGTATCTTACATGTGCAAAATGGATTTTCCATTTAGGTCTTACAACATGTGGCTCAAATTTTATTTTTATAAATTCTGTCACTGCTTTGAGGTCAGTTTGAAGTTAGGAACTGTATCAAATTGGTATCAAGTCTTTTTAACAGTAGCCCTGAGTAAACAGATTTATGGTTCTATTCCAGGAGGACATATTTCTTTGTTTTTTGCTTTATTTTCTCACTTGTATTTTAGATGAGGTCATCAGATGTGTCAGTCTGGGTGATTTCATGGATTACAAATACTAACAGGACTCTAAGTAAATGTCCAACAAATGTTAATTGTTGTGTTATTTGAACTTCAAAGGAAGGAGAGAAGGAGGGAGGCCGTTAATGGGAGTAAAGTGTAATAATGCTTTAAACGACTTACGTGAGAAGAGTCATGTGAACTTAGAGTGTGAACTTGAGGGACAGCAGTGTTTTCTATGTGACCTGTTTTAGCTACTTGGAAGGATAGGACTGTGAAGTAGTCACACGTGTACGAAACACACTTCTACTCTCAAGAGTGTCAGCATCTATTAACAACATACTCATGCAAATTAGGTAGCTCTGTGGCTTAAAAATCAAATACCCACAGAATAAAGGACAGCTTTCCCCCCAAATTTTCCTTTTGAATCTAAATGAATGACAAACACTGACACAAAGAGAGATGACTGACATTACATAGTCCATGAAATTTTTCTTTTCAAAATCATGGCATTTCATAACACAAAGAGATAGTGATTATATTATGTACTTTGCAAACTTGAAAACAAAAGGAAAATACTATTGGGAAAACAAAAATAATATGCCCTACAACGAATGGAATTAGGCAACATTAAATTAGTGAATCCACAGAGGGTAAGCCACAGGGCTGATTGCTTGAATTTAATTTGCTGCTTTTGATAGTACACCCTTCCCATTTTACTGAGTCCATAGAGATCAGCTTGCAATACCTTCATTTTAAAATGAGCCTATTTATTTTTTTCTATCCTGTATAATAAAATACAAATGCTAAGTATGATCACTAGTCTTATAGCATCCTTATCATTTCAAGCAACAAAGTAGTAGTACTGTACTGATATCTAAAACCTTACTCATGCACTAGCTCTAGACCCATTGGTGAAACTCACTTAATACTAAGTTTATAAATGATACATTCTTCAGAGAATGGATGTCCTGGTTAGTTTTTTGACAAGTGAATACAAACTAGTGTTATCTTGGGAGAGGAATCTCAATTGAGAAAATTTGCCTACTAGTTTGCCTATAAGCCAAATGAGACATCTTTTTATACTTTCTCCTCCTGTTGAAATATCAGCATTTTAAATAAAGTACCAAGAAATAATGAATAATTGAGAGATGTTGTTGGTTTACAGGCAGTCATGGATCATGATAAGGGATGGGACTTCTGTTTTTATAAATGTTGAATTGTGAATGGATTCTATTCTTCTCTTACCAACATGTATTAGCTTTGCTCCCTGTTGGACACCACACTGGGAATGTGAAGGGAAGAAAAGAGTCACCACTCCTTCATATTTTCTCAAGAACTTTGATTGCATTTACAATATCGTACACAGTCTATTTCCTCTTCTAACACCTTAGTAAAGAAGAGGAGGGAGTATCTCAGACTGGAAACTCTATTCTTTTGTTGTTTATTTCTCTCTCTCTCTCTCTCTCTCTCTCTCTCTCTCTCTCTCTCTCTGTGTGTGTGTGTGTGTGTGTGTGTGTGTTATACTTGGTATTGATTCTATAAACTCACATAGTTAGCCAAGTACCACCAATCTATCCTCTCAGGCTCAGATTCTATTTTTTCATGAAACTTCATAAATGGAAAGAATTTGAATTTCTGTACAATTCAAGTAATTGCTCCCCTCTTTTCTTTGCTTTATTGTTCAATCTTGCTTTTTAATATAAACATCTACAGAATATAATTAATGACACAGAAATACATTGAATAATGAACCTGACAACTGACCTGTATTAAAGCACAACCTTTGTAACTTTTTCTTTTAAATCATAGAAATTTTAGAACTATGAGTGTTTCTTTTATTCCCATATTGGTTATACCTTCAGAGATTATCCATAAATACTATATCTCCCAACTTGTAGAACATGAAAAGTTGTATGAACAGTGCATTTGCAAAAAAAGAAAGCTGAGTGAAGTGAGAAAAATAAATTCTAATTTCAGATGCTAATAGTTAGGGTATCTCTTGTTTTTGTATATCAATCACTAGATAGTATTGACTTTTTAAAAAAAGTGATGTAAAGGATATGATGACTTAGTTTAGGCTGTTTTGTTTGTCATTGCCTTGTTTGTGGTATATTATTTATAATTCTATGTGCTGTGTGGAACTTGAAAGGGAATTTGCAAGAACATTCCAAAACTGTGTAGTCTTAAGAGAGAGGAGAAGGGCCCAACCACCAGCCGGAAAGGCGGCTCCAGCCAGAAAGGCGGCTCGTACAGGCTGAGCAACTGGTGAGTGGGAGACCTAGGCTGCGGGGGAGCAGAGGGACCTCTGCGGAGTGCACACGAAAGGGCACCCCCTGCCCTGATCTGCCCTGTCCTCCCCGATCCAGTAACCGGGAACAGATCTTAGGAACTTCTGTTCCCACCCGGAGAGGACCTCAGGTCGCAGAGCAGAGCCTGGCCCAACCACCAGCCGGAAAGGGGGCTCCAGCCAGAAAGGCGGCTTGTACAGGCTGAGCTACTGAGACCTGGAACAGATCTTAGGAACTTCTGTTCCCACCCGGAGAGGACCTCAGGTCGCAGAGCAGAGCCTGGCCCAACCACCAGCCGGAAAGGGGGCTCCAGCCAGAAAGGCGGCTTGTACAGGCTGAGCTACTGAGACCTGGAACAGATCTTAGGAACTTCTGTTCCCACCCGGAGAGGACCTCAGGTCGCAGAGCAGAGCCTGGCCCAACCACCAGCCGGAAAGGCGGCTCTAGCCAGAAAGGCGGCTCGTACAGGCTGAGCTACTGAGACCTGGAACAGATCCTAGGAACTTCTGTTCCCACCCGGAGAGGACTTCAGGTCGCAGAGCAGAGCCTGGCCGAACCACCAGCTGGAAAGGCGGCTCCAGCCAGAAAGGCGGCTCGTACAGGCTGAGCAACTGGTGAGTGGGAGACCTAGGCTGCGGGGGAGCAGAGGGATCTCTGCGGAGTGCACACGGAAAGGGCACCCCCTGCCCTGACCTGCCCTGTCCTTCCCGATCCAGTAACCGGGAACAGATCTTAGGAACTTCTGTTCCCACCTGGAGACGACTTCAGATCGCAGAGCAGAGCCTGGCCCAGCTGCCACCCGGAACCTGGGCTGCTGGGGAGTAGAGAGATCTCTGAGGAGTGCACACGGAAAGTGTACCAGGGACACAGACCAGATACAAGGGAAAGGCAAGAACATATCACTGACAACAAAATGGCAAGAGGAAAGAGAAAGAGTATATCCCAAGGAAACCAAGACAATCTAGCAACACCAGAACCCAGCTCTCCGATAGTAGCAAACATAGGAATTCCAAACACTCCAGAGAAAGAAGACACAGACCCGAAAACATGCCTCAAGACGCTGATAGAGTTACTTAAACAAGAAAGGGAGGAAAAGCAAAAAGATTCAGAAGCTTTTAAAGAAGAAACAAGAAAAACACTCAAAGAACTCAAAGAACGAGACGAAAACAGAACCAAGGAAATAAAGGAATGGAAGAGGGAAATTAAAACAGAAATTGACACAATAAAAAAAGCGCTAAAAGAGATAACCCTAGAGTCAGAACACCAAAAAAAGAAATCAGGAGTCACAGAAGCAAGCATTTCCAACAGATTACAAGAGATCGAGGAGAGAATCTCGGGGGCAGAAGACAACATTGCAAACATAGACAAAACAGCCAGAGAAGATGCAAAAAACAAAAAGCTCCTAACCCAAAATGTCCAGGAAATACAAGACACAATGAGAAGACTGAACCTAAGGATAATAGGAATAGAAGAGGGAGAACAGTATCAACTAAGAGGCACAGTAAATATCTTCAACAAAATCATAGAAGAAAACTTCCCTACCCTCAAAAATGAGATGACCACGAGCATAAAAGAAGCCTTCAGAACTCCAAATAGGTTGGACCAGAAAAGAAATACCTCCCGACACATAATAGTAAAAACATCAAGTGCCCAAAGTAAAGAAAGAATACTAAAAGCAGTAAGGGAAAAAGGTCAGGTAACTTATAAAGGCAGACCAATCAGACTCACACCCGATTTCTCAGCAGAGACTATGAAAGCTAGAAGAGCCTGGACAGACATCATGCACTCCTTAAGAGAGCACAAGTGCCAGCCCAAGCTGCTATACCCAGCAAAACTATCAATCACCATCGATGGAGAGACAAAGATATTTCAAGACAAATCAAAATTCACACAATATATGACCACAAACCCAGCACTACAACGAATTACAGGTGGAAAACCCAATACAAGGAGGGAAAATACAGCTTAGTAAAAACAAGAAAACTCCTAAACAAGAAAACTAAAAAAAGAAAAAAAACACGGACACAACTCAACCCAAAAAAGCAAAAATGGCAGGATACAGAAACAATTATTCCTTGATATCTATTAACATAAATGGGCTCAACTCCCCAATAAAGAGACACAGACTATCAGACTGGATACATAAACAAAATCCAGCCTTTTGCTGCATACAGGAAACTCATCTCAGAGACAGAGACAGACACTATCTCACAGTAAAAGGGTGGGAAAAAAACTTCCAAGCAAACAGCTCCAAGAAGAAAGCTGGAGTGGCTATTCTAATATCGAATAAAGTAAATTTCCAACCAAAAGTTATCAAAAAAGATAAAGAAGGACACTTTTTACTCATTACCGGGGAAATCTGTCAGGAGGAACTCTCAATCCTTAACATATATGCTCCAAATAAAAAATCACCCACATTCATAAAAGAAACTCTACTAAAGCTCAAAAAATACATTTCACCCCACACAATAATAGTGGGAGACTTTAACACCCCACTCTCACCAATGGACAGATCAGGGAAACAAAAACTGAACAAGGACACTGCAAAACTAGCAGAGACTTTGAACCAACTAGAATTAATAGATATATACAGAACATACTATCCTAAAGTAAAAGAATACACCTTCTTCTCACCACCCCATGGCACCTTCTCGAAAATTGACCACATAATTGGACACAGAACGAGCCTTCATCGATATAAGAAGATTGAAATACTCCCATGCATCCTCTCAGATCACCATGGTCTACGGCTGGTCTTTAACAACAACAAAGACAACAAAATGCCCACATACACATGGAAACTAAACAACACTCTGCTAAAGGATAGCAGGGTCAAAGAAGAAATAAAGAAAGAAATTAAGGATTTTCTAGAATTCAACGAAAACGAAAACACAACATACCCAAACCTATGGGATGCAATGAAAGCAGTATTGAGAGGAAAACTCATTGCTCTAAGTGCTTCCAAGAAGAAACTGGAGAGAGCTCACATCAGCAACCTGACAGCACAGCTAAAAGCCCTAGAACAAAAGGAAGCAGATTTACCCAAAAAGAGTAGATGGCAAGAAATAATCAAAATTAGGGCAGAAATAGACCAAATAGAAACAAAAAAAACCATTGAAAAAATCAACAAAACAGAGTTGGTTCTTTGAGAAAATCAACGAGATTGATAAACCCCTAGCCAGACTGACTAAAGGGCAAAGAGAGAGTATCCAAATTAACAAAATCAGAAAGGAAAGTGGTGACATAACAACTGAAACTAAGGAAATTCAAGAAATCATCAGATCCTACTACAAAAACTTATACTCCACAAAATTGGAAAATCTGGAGGAAATGGACGAATTCCTAGACAGATACAAGGTACCAAAGTTGAACCAGGACCAAGTAAACCATCTAAATAACCCTATAACACCTAAAGAAATAGAAGAAGTCATCAAAAGCCTCCCAACCAAAAAAAGCCCAGGTCCAGACGGGTTCAGTGCAGAATTTTATCAGACATTTATTGGGGATATAACACCAATATTCACCAAGCTATTCCAAAAGATAGAATCAGATGGAATATTACCCAACTCATTTTTTGAGGCTACAATAACCCTCGTACCTAAGCCACACAAAGACCCTACAAGGAAAGAGAACTTCAGACCAATCTCACTTATGAACATTGATGCAAAAATACTCAACAAAATCCTTGCAAACCGAATCCAAGAACACATCAAAACCATCATTCATCATGACCAAGTAGGCTTCATCCCTGGGATGCAGGGATGGTTTAACATAAGGAAATCCATCAATGTAATCCACCATATAAACAAACTTAAAGACCAAAATCACATGGTCATCTCACTAGACGCTGAGAAAGCATTCGACAAAATCCAACACCCCTTCATGTTAAAAGTCCTGGAAAGAACAGGAATCCAAGGCCCATATTTAAACATAATAAAAGCAATATACAGCAAACCAACAGCCAACATCAAACTTAATGGCGAGAAACTTGAAGCAATCCCACTAAAATCAGGGACTCGACAAGGCTGCCCACTCTCTCCCTACCTATTCAACATAGTACTGGAAGTCCTGGCTGGAGCAATTAGACAGCAAAAGGAGATCAAGGGGATACAAATCGGAAAGGAAGAGATAAAAACATCACTCTTTGCCGATGACATGATAGTGTACTTGAGTGACCCCAAAAATTCCACCAGAGAACTCCTACAGCTGATAAACAAGTTCAGCAAAGTGGCCGGATACAAAATTAACTCAAACAAATCAGTAGCATTCCTATACTCAAAAAACAAACATGTGGAGAAAGAAATTGGGGAAAAGGTACCCTTCACAATAGTTACGAAAGCTATGAAATACCTTGGTGTGACTCTAACTAAGGAAGTGAAGGACCTGTATGACAAGAACTTCAAACCTCTGAAGAAAGAAATTGAGGAGGATCTCAGAAAATGGAAAGATCTCCCATGCTCATGGATTGGAAAGATCAACATCTTAAAAATGGCCGTCCTACCAAAAGCAATCTACAGATTCAATGCAATCCCCATCAAAATTCCAACCCAGTTCTTCATGGAATTGGAAAGATCAATGTGCAATTTCATCTGGAATAACAAAAGACCTAGAATAGCGAAAACCATCCTCAACAACAAAAAAACATCAGCGGGAATCACTATCCCTGACCTCAAGCTATATTACAAGGCAATTGTGCTGAAAACTGCATGGTACTGGTACAGAAATAGGCAAGTGGATCAATGGAATAGAATAGAAGATTGAGAAATGAGCCCTCATGTATATGGTCACCTGATTTTTGACAAAGGAGCAGTAAACATTCAATGGAAAAAGGACAGCCTATTCAACAAATGGTTCTGGTCCAACTGGCACTCAACATGCAAAAGAATGAAAATAGACCCGTTCTTATCTCCTTGTACAAAGCTCAAGTGTAAGTGGATTAAAGATCTCCACATTAAACCAGATACACTGGAACTATTAGATGAGAAAGTAGGGAAAACCTTAGAACACATAGGCACAGGAGAAAATTTCCTAAACAAAACACCAATGGCTCAAGCTCTAAGGTCAAAGATTAACAAATGGGACTTAATGAGATTGCAAAGTTTCTGTAAGGCTAAGGACATCGTCAAGAAAACAAAACGGCAACCAACAGAATGGGAAAAGATCTTTACCAACACCACATCAGATAGAGGCCTAATATCTAAGGTGTACAAGGAACTCAAAAAGCTCGACACCAGAGAATCAAATAACCCTATTAAAAAATGGGGTACAGAGCTAAACAAATCTTTTTTAGTTGAGGAACTCCGAATGGCCGAAAAACATCTGAGGAAGTGCTCGACATCCTTAGCCATCAGGGAAATGCAAATCAAAACAACCCTAAGATTCCACCTCACTCCAGTCAGATTGGCCAAGATCCAAAACTCAGATGACAGCAGATGCTGGCGAGGCTGCGGAGAAATAGGAACACTTCTCCACTGTTGGTGGGGTTGCAAGCTAATACAACCACTCTGGAAATCGGTCTGGTGATACCTCAGAAAATTGGATATAGTACTACCTGAAGACCCAGCTATTCCACTTCTGGGCATATACCCCAGAGACACTTTAATACACAACAAAGATATATGCACCACAATGTTCATAGCGGCTCTATTTATAATAGCCAGAAGCTGGAAGGAACCCAGATGTCCTTCAGAAGACGAATGGATACAAAAATTGTGGTACATATACACAATGGAATACTACTCAGCCACCAGAAACAATGACTTAACCAAATTCTTAAGAAAATGGCTGCATCTAGAGAAGATCATCCTGAGTGAGATAACCCAGTCACAAAAGAACAGACATAATATGCAGTCACTGATAGTGGGATGCTAACCCCAGAGGCTTGCACTCCCCCAGAAACAACTCACAGACTGTATGAAGTCCAAGAAATAAAGAAAACAAAAACTATACATATATTCACAAAACAAGAAGACTTTGACTATTTCCATGTTGCGTTTTGTTTTGCATGTACTTTACGCTTATTGCAACTAGTACGTTTTCAATGCATACTGTCAAGCCCTTGAAAAAAATCAAGTACCGACTAAAAAACATATTCACATGGTTTTATATAAAATTTATTTTAATGTCTGAAAAAACAGTACTGACAAAAATGTATAATTTTAAGCAAAAAATGTTTAAAATCTTTACATCTATCTTTGTTTTGAAAAATAAAATCGTTTAAAAAAATAAAAAAAAAAAAAAGAGAGAGGAGAAGGAAGAGGAGGAGGAGGAGAGAGAGGCAACATGCATACACATGTGTTGCATATTTTATTATTTCTATTATTTTATTATGTTATTATTATGTTATGTTTATTATGTTTCAAGATCTATATGGTACTTTGTGAAACAAATTCTGGCTAGGAAGCTAGCTCAAAAGATAAGAAGGCTTGCTTTAAAAACTTGATGATTATGTTTGAATATCAGGCATGACTACAAGTACCTGTAAGCCCAGCACTGGGAGGCAAAGATAGATATGTTCAGGGAGCTTCCTGGCTAGACAGCATAGCCACATGGCAAGGTTCTTGTTCAGTGAGAGACCCTGTCTCAAGACAGTACAGTGGAAGTCGGAGTGACAGAGAAATGTGATATTGACACTTTCCTCTGTCCTCTAAATGCTTTGACATGGGCATGGCCAACACACACACACACATACACACACACACACACACACACAAACACACACACACACAGACACACACACACGGTGGAAATTGAGATTCATTGATTCATTTCACTCTAATACTAGTAGATACTGTTGTCCTTCTCAGTGTAAAGTCATATTTTCCAATGACTTATCCATCCTTGTTTCTAAAGTCGTGAAAATTTTTCCTTCTAATAACTTCTAAATTATTTGTATCAGTTATTATTTTTGTCTTAGGAGTTTAAAATAAATGTAAATTTGGAGTTGTGTGTGTATGAGTATAGGAGATAGAGGCAGAAGGACCTAGTTTAACAATATTTTCAGCTTAACAGTGAGTTCAAGGTCAACTTGAGCTACATGAGATGCTGTCAAGGACAAGCATGTTTATATGTTATGTAGTCACAAGTGTATATCTTTTAGCACATATGCTTATGAGCAGCACTAGATGAACTCAGCAGATTGTGTGTGTATGTGTGTGTGTGTGTGTGTGTGTACATGTGCGTATGTATGTAAAAACTGTAGGTTTATGTTAAGGCAATACATGATTGGACAGTGGAGAGGTAGGTGGGGGAAGAGGCTGGAAGAGTGGGAGAGAGGGAGAAAAAAAGGGAATTTGGGAGGCAACATGAATGCTGATGTGTATGTTTCTTTTGGTGCATCTCTAGCTTGATAATGTTGTTATGATCATTTCTAAGGGTTTCTATGGGTCTAATTTCTCTTTTCTAGATGGGCAGTTTGTATCTTTGTCTGCCAGTTTTAAATTTATTGTGCAGAGGGTTTGTGGATTGAGAATTTAGCATATAAACCTGTTTGATAAGATAGTGATTATAAAATCATGTTTTTACCAGGCTGTGGTGAAGGTAAGCTAAGTTCTCAGCAGGCAGAGGAGCAGCCGGGCCCAGTGGTTTCAGCATGGCGGCGTGTGGCTCTGAACAGGAACTGTTAGCCAAAGAGAGACAGCTGAGAAAGCACAGTGTGGGGACTGGCTAGCAGAGAAAGTCCCCAGGCACAAGGCTTCACACTGTTTCAGCTCCTGGCACATGGAGTGGCTCCCATGGAATGAGACCTCAGGGCCAGTAACAATAGAACCATTTTAATATTCACCACAACATAAAGCAATAATAATTAAGGAAGAGGTCCTGAAGTTTAGAAGGAGTGGGATGGGACATAGGAAGATTTAGAAAAGGTAAGTGTGTGGTAGAAATAATGCAAATACAGTACTTACATATAAAACTTTCAGTAATGGACATGTTAAAAATATAAGACAATATAAAAATTAAAATTAAACAGATGCATTTAAGTCCTTTCATTTTTACTTCTATAACACCATATTTTAGTTCAGAATGGTTGCTTTTATACTGTCACATTTTATAACAATAAGTGTATTCAGTCTCTTGCTAACAATCTTTAATTCCAGTGTCTTTCCCTACAGCTACTTCTTTGAGTTCTCTCAAGCAGTTTTCTGACACCTTCATTTCCCTCAAAGTTATTCAAGATTTTGAAATACATAATGTTTTATCTCTAGACACTTTATATGAACCCACAAAAACTTGTTTGTAAATCCCAAGGAAAGTTTGCTTTTATGCTGTAGATTTAAAGTCAAGCTTCCTAATTACTGGTGGACTTTAACTTGATCTTGATGGGGCTAGAGAGATGGCTCAGCACTTAAGAGTGGGTACTGCTCTTGAATAGGATCCCAGAACACACATGTAGCTCCAGAGGTGATCTGACGTCTCTGGCCTTTGTGGGTAATACACCCCACCCCACACCACACATACCATACACTTCTAAAAATTAGCCTTTAAAAATAAATAAATGCAATAATCTTTAAAATCTTATAGCATATGCCAAATGTGTGTGCAATTGTGAAGTAAAACCTGTAGGGAGGGAATAACTGTACTTTTATAAGGTGGCACTTGTGAGCATGTTCAATAAGCATCAACTGAGGTTGTTCTTGTTATAGTGGATATTTAAAGTGTTCTTATTTTGATGAAGGACAATCATTAGAAGTGGTAGGTAAATTAATGAATCCCTATTTCCTCACCAGAAGATACTTTATCTTGAAAATGGGGGATATATTATTTATGTAACCAAAGGAAATTAAACATTCATATAGACTAAAATTTGATGATCAGGCTTTGATCAGGAGAATTGATTTTGATTTTTTTAGTAATGTCCAAAACAACTACAAGGGCCCTTGAAAGTAGAAAAAGGGGAGGGTATGTCCAAAAGAAAGGATGGCAGAGGAGGCTGCAGATATTTGAAGTCTATGAATAAATTGGTTTGGAAGATATAGAATGTCACTTATGAGCTGGAGGGTCACTGTTTCTACCAAGAGGGTGAAACAGCCCTTAGCTGATAGACCAGAAAGAAGCGGAGAGCTCTATTTTACTACAGCAAGAAGGGGCATTAAGCCAACTGCCTTGTAAACACAGAAAGGATTCTTGCCTAGAGTCAAGAGGAAGAAGGCAGCTTTAGCCATATGTGAATTTTGCTGCTATTCTTGCCAATAGAATTGAGATGGAAAATTTGCTTATTTTGAACAGCAGCATTTCCATGATTTAGTTAAGAATTGGATTGATAGTATACACGGTGTTCAGCTGAGTTGGCAAGAAGAAATATGTCCTTCCTTCAAAATTAAATAATATGCATCCCCCAAATGTGACATTGTATAAAGTATTCCTAAACACACAAGAAGGAAGTTTTCTGTTTGCATACAAAAGTACAAATGAATGTACAGATATATGTAATGATTGAAACCATGAAAAGACCAAAAGAGGGCAAAATAAGTGCTAAGGAGTTTGGAAGAGGACACAAGGATACATGTGACCTGAAAATGGAAAACAGAAAGTTTGTGAAGTGAAGTTTATGTAGTGAAGAAAACACAAGATATGCTGGAGTGGCATATGGCCAGACATGATAAGATGTGTGTGGTATTCTAGATTGAGTAATAAGGTCTTGGTCACAGCCAATCAGGAAGCTCAATTACATTGAAATGAAATTCTTCAGGAAGTGATCCAGTCACAGAACTAGGCCAGGGAAATACCAGAATCCAGTATGAGTTAAGAAAATCTATTTTACTCTTCTCTCTCTCTCTCTCTCTCTCTCTCTCTCTCTCTCTCTCTCTCTCTCTCTCTCTCTACCTCTACCACCTTCTTAACTCTTCCATGACCTGAATAAACTCTATTCTGTACTAAAAAAAAAGAAAATCTATTTTAGAGGATGTAGTGAAAAAGATGTTATTACTGGAAAGTGGACCTTAGATCACTTTGAATACTCATTGTGATACACACACACACACACACACACACACACACATTCATATCATGGAATTCAGTGCTCATGGAAGTATTGTGACTTGTTCAAGATTATGAAATAAAATACTAGAATTATGAAGAATCATGGAGAAAAAAAAAACATTTTCTTTCCTTTATCTGTGAAAATGGGCTTGAGCTGCTACTATGAAACATCTGTAACAAGAGTCAATAACAACTAACCTTAAAGGTTGAAAGAGGTTCGGATCACACACAAACCTTAGTTTTCTTTTGTTAAGGAAAGCAAGTCTTCTAGGGATCTCAGAGTAGTACACTCTCTCATCATTTTAATTAAAATTAAGAGAAACAAAAAGGATTCCATTTTGCAAATACAGGAGAAAAGATTTGAATCCATTTTAAATCTTGCAAATGAGGAAATGAATACCCATTTATTGAATACTCAGCCTCTACCAGATTAAACATAACTCACAGCACTGACATAATAGGAGAGTTGCTATTATTCTAAAAGAGACCAGAACACTGACCATGAGCACTAAATCTGCTATTTAAAAAGCATTAATGAAAGGACTGAAGGAAGTGGAAGGGTTTGCAACCCATATGAAAAACATTCAACCAACCAGATTCCCCCAGAGCTCCCAGGGATTAAACCACCCACTAAAGACTACACACAGAGGGACCCATGGTTCTAGCCACATATGTATCAGAGTATGGCTTAGTTTGGCATCAATGGGAAGGCAGGCGCTTAGTCCTATGAAAGCTCAATACCCCAGTGTAGGGAAGTGCCAAGATGGGGATGTGGGTGGGAGAGCACCCTCATGGAAGCAAGGGGAGGGAGGATAAATAGGGAGTTTCCAGAGGGGAAACCAGGAAAGTGGATAACATCTGAAATGTAAATAAATAAAATATCTAATAAAAAAAGATATAGAAACATTTTCTTCTAAGTTCCTTAACCTTACTGTTATATGAGCACAAATGGTTACCTAAAGAGAAAATAAAATAGTTGCTCTGTTTTTGAACTATGTGTGGGTGATGATCTGGACAGTTAAGGCTATGACTCTGGACAAGGACCAGTTCATCTTACAACTGGTGGGAAACAGCTCTGGCTGAAAGAGACATAAAGTTCAAACACAGAGAAGCTCCTTACCCTTCAGAAGCTCCCAATAAACCTGATTTAGACTATACTGAGGTCCCTTTTGTTTTGATCACCTCAAAAGGCCATCAACTTTACAGATAACCCTTAAACTTGATCTATTTGTTTCTCCGGGAGCCTAACGATCTGGCAAATAGCTTGATTTTGTCTCTGAGAGCTGGATAGCTGGTCACAAGGGTCCTCTGGGGCTGGTGACTCTTACCATCTAGAAAGAAATATGGACAGCTCACTGGGCCTTTTGAATGGACAAGAAAAAAAATGCCAGCATCTGGATTTTAATCTTATATTAGTCATCTTGTAAACAGGTTTTCTTATTCTAGCTCACTCTGAGTTTTTCTTCTGTGGCCACTATTTTCTTTGACAATAAATTAAATTTCTTTCAGCATTTCATAGAGAAGCTTCTAAACTGTCATTGAACTTCGTTCTACCCCCACCTTCAGGCGCTAGCTATCCTGACCTGATGAGATACTATTAGGTAAGTTTTGGCTCAGCTTTCCCTGATGAGAATGTTTACAAAAAATCCATTTTCCTACGATGTGCTTGTAAAGTTTTTGCTCATTTGGTGTGACCCATTCTTTCTTAGTTGATTTTGCTTTGATCTTCAAGAGACTAACTTAGCTTCTTAGAGGTGGTTTTAGAAGTCAAACGAGTCTCAGAGAACATGTTAGCAACAGACTTCAAATTTATTTCATTCTGAGGTCAGTTTCCAGGGACCTCACCAACTAAACTGTGAAGTCCAGTATGATTCTGAATTACAGTCTATGTTCAGCAGCAAACCCTCCTCTGATTAGTCTGCCACCTCAACTATGCTTAAAGCCTAACTAACTCTTCACAGAGGAAGCAGCCAAAGAATGAGCAATACTGTCTTTAGTACAAGCTATGTTCTTTTTACCAGCACCATTGCAGAGAAGACAGATCTGTATGGATTTGTTAGCCGGCTCTCTACTTTGCCATGAACAAACACACTGCGAAAACTTGGTTTTCCTGAACTTGGAACATGTATGTTCACAAGCTGGAAATCCAGTGTGCCTTAGAAATCTACCTGTCTGTACATAAATGTGTTGACCTGTGACACTGCATCCTGATATTTTGGTGGGTGGTAGGGATTGGAACTCAGATCTTCATATTTGTGTAATATGGCTCAACAGATAAGGTATGTTTTAGCTGATAAGTAACCCATGTTCAAATGATGTCTAGCAGGAGAAAGGATTCTTTCTTCACTTATGTTCATGTCTTTGTGAGATAACCTGGAAGGACAGCATATTAAAGAATGAGAGAAATGAGTTTTCTATCCACGGCATTTCATCTGTGTAACAAACTGAACATATACTCTTTATCCTCCTGCTGGTGACTGGGGAAAAGATAGTGTGTTTTGTTCATGGCTTGCCTCTCATAGATAAAACAGAGGAAACCTGAAAAAATTCCTTGATTTAAATCCATGTGGTATCTCTGTCCATATCAACCTCAGTTTCAATTTGGGCCACTATGGACTAGAATCTGGCAAGCTGAAGCTCTTTAAGCCACATCTGTTGTAATGCTGATTTGTATAACATTTTATTTAAACATTTATATCACTTTATATTGCATGTTGCTGTTTCATGTCACAGTGACAATGTTGTGTGGGTGAAACTAACCAGCCCCCCATGTAAAGCTGGAAATGTTTTCATCTGGCGCCTCACTAACACCTTTGTTTCCTTGACTCTAGATTGTTAGGAGGGTTGAAAATGGTCAATGGAAGTCATGATTGCCTTTGGAGCTGGTTAGGACAGATATATTAGCCAGATATTTTTTTCATTGCTGTGACAAATGCCTCAAAGGAAAAACTTAAAGATTTACTTGGGCTAATAGTTTCAGGGGCGTTGGTTAGTGACTTGCTGGCTCCTTTGCTTTGTGCCTTGTAGAAAAAGAGAAATAGAATAGAGAAGAGAGAAACTATTTACCTCAAGGAGCTCTTACGTCATCACTGCTGTTAACCTTTTACTTCATGGTAGGGGAGAGCTATTCACCTATGACAGAGGAAAGGTACTTACCTCATGGGACATGAAGCTATTTAGCACATGTCAGACCAGAGGCGTCTCATCTCATGGCAGGGGAACTTATTTACCTGTCACAGGAATACTATTTGCTGCATGGCACAGGGAAGCTATTGCTTCATGGAGGGTTAAGCCATTTGCCTCACAGAAGCTGGGCAGTAGACCATGGGTATTCCCACCCTAGCAGACATCTTTGCTCTTGTTCTTACATTACAGGAAGGCCCCTAGCCTATTTGATGGCTCCACATACAGTGAGTTATTGTTCAACAGCTAATCTCTCTAGACATGCCTTCTTGGGCAGATCTACAGTGTGCTTAACTGATTTAGGTATGCCCCAGTCCATTCCAGTTGGCATTCAAGGCAAATATGACACTATTTTTTTTTTACTCAAATACCCTGTATATATTTTTTAGAATGCCCAGGTAAAAATTTCACAGCATTTTTTGCATGTATATTTTTATGTTACCTACTATGTGTCTGTTGCCTTAAAAAATCTATGATTTATTGTTAAAAAAAAACTTTACCTCTTGAAAACTTACAGTAATAGGGACAGGCCAAGGCCAGTAATAATACAAAGTAAGCAAGCCCCATATATTAGAAGTGCTGCCACATCTATGTGTGAACCTACTATGTGTCTACTGCCCTCAAAGAATCCATGCTTCATCACTGAGAAAAGCTCTACCCTCTATCACTCCTAGTGACAGAGACAGACAATAGAGTCACATGTACTGTGCTACAGTAGACAGGGACAGGATGGAGGGCTTATATGCTTATGTGGAGATCAACTGGAGGAAGAAAAGACATGTACTTCTATAGAACATAGAAGACATACACAAAGATAACTTTGGGCAGGAACTTGAGAGTAATTAAACAGTCTTATGGTAACTAGGGGACAATAGTAAAAACAAGTGGCACAGCCAGTGTAGGGAGCAGGAGGAAGGAATGAGCCTGTGGTTCAGAGAACAACTCAAGGGCTTACTTGACCCACAAGGATGAAACCACTGGGTAGGCATCCTTGTCATGTATTTTTTTTTTAAACAAAAACATCAACATTCAAAAGGAAAGACAGCAGGTTATGGACTTAATTTTTGGAGGGTATATAATCTTAATAATAGCTATTGAATATTGTTTAATGGATTATCTTATATGGGCTCACATTAATTTTCTCTCCTCACATTTATAAACATTAGTGCTTGACCTATTAATGTGATGTCTTCAGACAAGGAATGTTGCCTGCACCCCTGATCCTCAGATCTCAAGCGGGGTATTTGCAGGAGGGGAACTTCCAGGAATATGAGTGTAACACTAGCTTCCTACAGTGGAATCACTTAACTTCAGTGAGCCTCAGTTCCTTATGGCTGAAACAAGCAGGATGAAGCCCCGGTTGTGAACAATGCATGTCATAATACAGCGAGCCCTGAGCCCCAGCTTTGCAGGCATTTCTACAGTCCTGTGCTATTGTTGGGCGTCAGTTCTCGTCTCTGCTTGATCTCTTCCAGCAACAGGGGGATTTATTTTTTTTTTTTTATTTTCTGTGGCAGTTCATTCCTCCTTTCAGCAGGGCAGGTATGAATGTTATAACACAGAACCCAAGTCCACCCCCTTTTAATTTGCATTTACTGCCCCTAGTGCCATACCTTAAGGTCAAAGAGACTCCATCCATCTCCCCCCTGGAAGCTTTTCGGTGATTAGAGGTAATCATTACTGTACCCCTCTCCAGCCTGTCTGCTGCTTCAGCCACGCCTCATTTCACTCTGTTTTCCTTTCCCTCACCTCTCCAGTTTTCCTTCTTCTGACCTTGCTCTGATTTCTCCTACATCTATCTTAAATCACCTTTATACTTCTTCCCAACCCCTCTCTTTGTCTATATTCTTCTCAAATTAATTACATTATTATTTCTACAGGTTCACATTTATAATGTGCATTCTGTTTTGATGTCCTGACTCCTAAACGTCTTTAAATGTCTTGTTTGTGTTATTTTGCAATTTTCTTTTCACAATTCCTTATAAATGCTCAACTCTGGTTTGACAAGCATGAAGGGCAGGCATAGGATCTAGCCCCCACTATCTTCATCTTAACATGTTAATATACCAGTTGTTGGGCATGGTGTAAGAAGGTAACATGCTCCTCATAGCTCACACATACTGCTACTTTGCAACATATGTCTGACTTTACCATTGTACAATAAGCCAGCCTGTGACCCTGAAACAAGACCTTATTATAGTGTTGCCCTGCTGAATACCTCAGTTCTCCATGTCTTTCCTCACTGCATCATGACCTTTTGCTCTCACTATTTTCTTAGACTGGTTTGAAAAATTCAAGGACATGGTTTCTCAGTCTTCATTTGAACTATTGGCTTAAAATGCTGAGCATTTCATGGGCTCAGTCAGAAAACTCACTAACTCCCAAATTTAGAATTCAAATTTAATCCCCTGGAATCCATATGAAAGAATGAAAGAATGAACTCTTGAAAGTGGTCTTGTGACCTACTCCCTCACACACTGTGGTAAAATGCATATATATATATATATATATATATATATATATATATATATATATACATACATACATACATACATACATAGGAAATAACTCAATGCATTAAGTGGAAATAGTATATGCACACACACATATGTGAATATATGTCTCAAGAAAAAATTGAGCCATATCTTCACCTCAGTCCCCATGTTTTAACAAAGTCTAATTGGATAAGATGACTCAAATCTGTTTTAACACAGATTATACCCTAATGTCTGTATTGCCTTTCAGACCATGAGCATATTTTTGAGAAAAATTTAAAATATCTTCATTCTGCTTCAGATGA
The DNA here is from genome assembly GCF_963924665.1 of Micromys minutus. NCBI lineage: Eukaryota > Metazoa > Chordata > Mammalia > Rodentia > Muridae > Micromys > Micromys minutus. Next base: position 43,936,445 of record NC_137972.1, on the reverse strand, counting down.
ATATCATCAGTGTAGCAATGCAGGATTGACTGATTCCTAACAAAAAATGCTATTATACTGGTCAAGCCTGGATTTACTTATCAACCATTTAGAAAGTCCGAAAACATTTATCTTTTCCAGAAAAACTTGCTGTTTTCTCTGTTGAAAAGAATAAGGTCCATCAGATATGTCACTCTGTTCCCTGCCTTTAGAGCGCTGCCTTAGTTGTGTCCATCTACCTCAGACAATGACATGAATAGTTGTGGCATATGACTCTCTGGTTCAAACTGTACAATCTTTCTGCACAATGCCAAGGGTTCTTTTCGGCCTCAGGGTGATCACTAGTCTAGATGCTCCAGCTAAGGAACAACACAGCATCTACTGCACGAGTCCCTGAATACCTGTGTGGAGCAGATTTGGGGCTGTTTTGTTACTGTAGCATCATTCAGCATTCTCTGACACATGCATTCCTTTTTCTGCTCTTAAAATAGCAAAATTCTCTTTACCCATCAACACAATTGGTGTGAAGTAATCCCGTCCCTCTCTAACTGCCCAATGGCCACTTTTATCTACCTCTCTCTTTAGTCACAGTGATTTTTTTTTTCTAGCCTTTCTAGACTTGAGATCGCCACACAGTTTTGTTTCAAAGATGTAAATATTCTCTACCTCAAATGCCATTCTTTCCTTTCTGGATTCATTTAATCACTATCAAACTTCATCATTCCTGTATAGTTCCTGAAAGTTGTGTTAGAATTTCTGTCAGATGGTCTCTAGCATTTTGCACCTCTTCACAAAGCAGTTTCTGATTTGAGATGTCAAAATTTTGTAACCTTTAAAAAATGTGTGTGTTTTTTTTCTATCGAATAGGTATTTCTTAAAGTCAGCTCTTTATTTAATTCATGTTTATAATCCCAACCTCAGCATCTTCTGTAGTGACCTTTACAAAGAACTCTGTTTTTTTAACTCCTGCTAGATATACTCTTAAGATTACAATATAATATTACAAAGACCGAGAACAAACAGGTTTAATATTGCTTTGTGAGTTGTTTTAGTCTAGGTACCTGACTTATTTTGATAATACAAGGTCAAGATCCTTATTATTATGGTTGAAGCACAATTATCTTCTCTTTATAAATTGAATTCATTAAGATCTCTGCATTATGTACTGGAAAAAAAGAGAAAATGGGGAAAAGATGATAAAACCACCTAGACAGGGATGTGCTACGTCATGACAAGAGGGAAAATCCAAGGGAAAATGCTTCGGAGCTATGTGGTTACTGGGGGAGAGAGATTCTATCTCAGCTAAACACTGACAAGTGTTACAATATTTAAGACATTTCCTTATTTCATGGGCAGTCACAGGAAAGGTTCTGTATCTTTGCACAATCTACATATCGTATATTAGCATCTAGCTACATTCATGAATAGTAGTTAGATCCTCTTGTAGTTAGCACATCACTCATAAAAGCCTCAGTGGCTCTCCCAGTACCTACTTTGTGCTGGTGTAAGAGGAGGGTCATAATCTTGACTCAATTTTTGAGACCACTTTTTAAACTCAAAAAACAATTACCATGACATGAAATTTCAAACCAGAATATAACAAGTATAACAAGATAAAAACATTTCGAGGTTAAAAATGGCTATGATCAAGCTCTAAGGTCAATGATTAACAGATGGGACTTAATGAGATTGCAAAGTTTCTGTAAGGCTAAAGACATCGTCAAGAAAACAAAACGGCAAACAGCAGAATGGGAAAAGATCTTTACCAACACCACATCAGATAGAGGCCTAATATTCAAGGTATACAAGGAACTCAAAAAGCTAGACACCAGAGCATCAAATAACCCTATTAAAAATGGGGTACAGAGCTAAACAAAACGTTCTCAGTTGAGGAACACCGAATATCCGAGAAACATCTGAGGAAGTGCTCGACATCCTTACACTTGATCTTAGCCAAAAGGCCGAGAAGCGATTGCTCGACATCCTTAGCCATCAGGGAAATGCAAATCAAAACAACCCTGAGATTCCACCTCACACCAGTCAGATTGGCCAAGATCCAAAAATCAGATGACAGCAGATGCTGGCGAGGCTGCGGAGAAAGAGGAACATTTCTCCACTGTTGGTGGGGTTGCAAACTAATACAACCACTCTGGAAATCAGTCTGGCGATACCTCAGAAAATTGGATATAGTACTACCTGAAGACCCAGCTATTCCACTTCTGGGCATATACCCCAGAGACACTTTAATACACAACAAAGATATATGCACCACAATGTTCATAGCGGCTCTATTTATAATAGCCAGAAGCTGGAAAGAACCCAGATGTCCTTCAGAAGATGAATGGATACAAAAATTGTGGTACATTTACACAATGGAATACTACTCAGCCACCAGAAACAATGACTTAACCAAATTCTTAAGAAAATAGCTGCATCTAGAGAATATCATCCTGAGTGAGATAACCCAGTCACAAAAGAACAGACATAATATGCAGTCACTGATATTGGTATGCTAACCCCAGAGGCTTGCACTCCCCCAGAAACAACTCACAGACTGTATGAAGTCCAGGAAATAAAGAAAACAAAAAAAATATATATATATTTACAAAACAAGAAGACTTTGACAATTTCCATGTTGAGTTTTGTTTTGCATGTACTTTACGCTCATTGTAACTATTAGGTTTTCAATGCATACTGTCAAGCCCTTGAAAAAATCAAGTACTGACTAAAAAATATATTCACATAGTTTTATGTAAAAATTATCTTAATATCTGAAAAAACAGTACTGGCAAAAATGTATAATTTTAAGCAAAATATGTTTAAAATCTGTACATTTATCTTTGTTTTGTAAAATAAAGTCATTTAAAAATTTTTTTGACCTTATATGTTTAATAAGTACCCCAGTAAAATATAACAGGTTTTAAAAGACAATTGTTGAATGAAATCATGACTAAAAATGCAATGATTCACAAATATGTGTCTTGTACATTTAAATACTCCAAAGCTTTATGATTAAGGTGAATGTAATAAATTAAAATTGCAGTTAGTTTTGAAAAAAAAAATGGCTATTGCATATTACTAACCTCAGCCAGTGACTAAGTGTTCATGGTCAAGAAAGGTTGCCCTATTTGCTTGAATGCTTAACACTGTATACAGAAAGACATGTGAACATCATCAAGTTTTATGAATACCTTTGGTATAAGTGTACTATAATTCACATATGCATATATCTAAATACCTTCAGTCATTTTTATTAATCAGGTACTACATACTAAATACCAATATCCTCAAAATAAAATAAGAAACTAATCTATGTCTAAATATCACCCCAAACAAAACAAGTCTGAGAGTTCGGAGACTCTCTTTGACCACATACAACCTATACAACTATTTAAAAAATATACCCTTTGAAAATGTCCTTTACATATAACAGTAATATATGATCATATTAACCTCTTTCCCACCTGTAACTCTCCCTTAATCCCTCCATAACATTTCTCCCCATTCCATGTATTCTTCTTTTGTGGAAAAAAAAAACCCTCAAGTCTAATTGGTGTTGTGTTTATGTGCATGGCTGTGAGGCTATCCCCTGAGGACTGGAGCCATATCCACCCCGCCCCCCAAATTATTCTCTCTCCTATAGGAACTATGAGTTGCCAATTGTTCCTCTATTAAGGGTGGATCCTGGTGAGTGTCTTTCCATCTATGCTGGAATTTTGTCTGTCTTGACTGTGTATGTTTCATGTGCAGGGAACAGGACTGCTGTGAGCTTATAACCTAATAGCCATGTTGTATTCAGATGACAGAATCTCATAGAATTCAGAATCCAATTCCCTGGATTCTGCAATTTTCCTCTCTCCTTTTTTGATGATGCTCCCCGAGACTTTCTGTAGGTAGGTTTGATAAAGATGTCACAGTGTTCTTAAGTCAATTATTCTCAACACTTTGGTCAGCTACTCTGATAGAATTTTATTCTTTGAGAGATTTCTAGTATTATTCATTTGATGATTTATTTCTTAGTATTTATAAAAAACCTACTATCTGCATGATATTTGATTACTGCAAAAAGAACCCAAAATAAGTAAGAGAAAGAATGTCCCACAATGATCTTTGTGTATCCTATCTATAGAATGAAGTGAGAGATCTTCGCTTCTGAATGTGGAACTTAGAGGAGTTTGCCATCTGATTCCTCTTGTCATTAGTCAGGTAAAAGCAAACCCTAAACAAGACGGTGACTTTTGTCTCATGAGCTGTAAGCAGAGAGTCAAGTTTATCAACCAGGCTTCATGATGAGCAGAACTCTGAGATCACATTGGGAGGTGTCATGAGACTCTCCATTGCAGTACTTTGTTATGAAGCATTATAAAAATAATATAGAGGTAAAGTTAACATTGGAAACCTAGATTTAAGTGCATTAGCCTTAAACTGGAAATCTAGACTGTCTATTATCTCTATATATTAGCAACCTTTTGACTGGTGTGTAGGGATGTAATCATTACTTATTCTTATTTAAAATTGTGTGTGTGTGTGTGTGTGTGTGTGTGTGTGTGTATACTTAAGTATATGCATGCTCATATGTGTTTGCATGATTAGAAGCCGAAGGTTGTCTTCAGGTGTCCTCCTCTATCACAATTCCCTTATATTTTAAATAGGTGTGTCACTTAAGCTAGAGCTCTCTTGGTTTCATTTAAAGTTGCTGACCAGCAAGCTCTAGGGATGACTGGTCTAAGCCTCTAATACTAGGTTTAAAAGTGTGTGCTGCCATGCCTAGCTTTTTCACATTGGTGTTGAGGGTCTGACATCAAATGCTTAGCTTGCAAAGTAAGCACTTAACCTACTTACTTATTTTCCCAGTTCCATTTTTTTTAATCCTTTACCTTGTTAACCAGTGTCAATATTACATTTTATTTACCGTTTGGTAAGTTCTGATGGTGTGCTAGACAGGGGCTCAGGCTCTAAAATAGATTCTGGTAACATCATGGTATTAACCAATGTATAAACAAGAAAGACTCCAAAGGATAGGTGACCCTCCACACTGTGCAACCACAGCAGGTAAACAGATGGCTGGGTTGGCACAGTGCAAGCAAGTTAGACTTCTTAAAGAGAGAGTAGCAAATGTACATCTTGAATTTCTAAAGATGTGCTAGGTCAACATTCTTTATAGTAACTTCAGACAATTTCTTCCAGGTACTATACTTAATTTTTCTATATCATTCAGTGAACTTAGACATGCAATTCACTGCCTTCTCTGAAACTCTGAGGCCAATTATACAAAAACGAAAAGTATGCCCATTCCAGCTCACCTTATTATTCCTGAAGACTCTACACTTTAGTTCAGAAAGAAAAACATCTCAGCACTTGAAGACCTTGACAAACACCTCCTTTTAAATAAAAGTAAAAGGCATTCCCCTCCTATATTATTCAATGGATTTTAGAAAATAGATGCTAGAAATGATGATGCAATTATTATATTCCTCTAAATGTGATGATAGTGAGGTGACAAAGCAGACTCTCTGGAAACAGCACTGAGGCCCCGTACAGCCACATTAGACTTGGGAGGGAGCCCAGGGTGTGGCTGTGAAGAGACAGGCACAGCTTCCATCCTCATTTGCCATCTTTATACTTTGGAAGACAGTGAAACAACCACATTTGCTCTCTAATTTTCTCTATTTTAAATGCAACTTCGCATTTCTCTTTCTTGTGAAAAGCAAATTACCCTTGGGTTTTATGAGATTTTTTTCCCAGAGTTATATAAGGTCAATGTATGAATATTAATTATTATACAAAAATCATCTAGTATGAGCAGTGGTATAGAGACACATACATGCATTTATGTCTTATTTATAGCAGGGCTTATTTGTAATATGAAAAAATAAGCTGGAATTTTAACAGATGATACTATTCCAGGTTCTTTATGGCTAAGATCTAAGAATAATGACTATTGATCTTTAGTCTTCAGCATGGGAAGAAAATGCTGTCTGTCCCCTGGCTCATTATCAATAGGTCTCCCACAATAATAAAATATACAATTTAGGCTGAAATTTGATGTGAAAAGAGATGTGAAAGATGGGTGGATGCCATGGGACTCAGGAGGACGTGTCTCCATACTTATATTGTGGGTGACCTGACTTGTGCTAGGTGAAGAAGGTGCTGCCCCCTGGACATAGCTACATCAATGCCTGTTCTAAGAACTGAAAAGATGAGAAGGAAGCTGTGGCAAAAGTTTCAACTGCAATGTGGACAAAGATCATGAAAACTGGTAGTCTTCTCTGGAAGGTCTATTTTGTCATTCATTTATTTATAGTGGCTGCTGTATGACTTTTTCAGTCCAAACACTGCAGAAATTTATGTGCAGTTAGTGCTGAGGCTTACAATACAGAGGAGAGAATTCTGGGATAAGTATCTTGCAAATCTGCTAAATTGACATAGTATAGAGCCAGATTTCAAGTGATAGACACCTTATATTCTCAGTCTCGGCCAGCTCCTTTGCATGTATCTTCCTATAATGATACTGTCAACAACAGGCTCTCACTTGGAGGTGCCTTTGGATTGGCAACAATAAATGGGAACCTGCTGCCATAGATGTCCAGTGTCCAAGATACAACAAAAATAGAATTTCTCCCAAGCTTCAAAGCACTTGCCCCGCAGCACTGGACTACTGCCTGGAGAGCTAAACATGTTACACAGACAAAATGCACCATGCTACATTTTACCAAGTACTTTGTTTTAATGGCTCTTACCTTTTCTAACAAAATGATCAAATCCAGATGCCCTAGGCTGCTATGCTGGTTAGTCACAAACTGCTTATCCCGCAACGTATTTTACAGACTTTTTGTCCACTTCATATCATTTGGCTTATTTGTTAATCCTGTTCCTGTCCGATATAGGCCAGTTGTTACATTACTTTCAGCACCAGAAAATAGGTTGCTTGTGTTGGGGCTGGGAGTGATCTTGGTTCAGTAAATAGCTGTGTGTAAGAGAAAGGATAAAAATTGCACAATCCTATTTTTCATACACAACATCAGTTTATATTGATGGTTATGTTGGGTTACTATTGCTATGATTAGACAGAATGAGCAATTGAGGGAAGCCAAGTCCCTCCACGTGTACTCTGGTTGGTGGTTTAGTCCCTGCGAGCTCGGAGGCAGGGCTGGTGGTTCTGGTTGGTTGATATTGTTGTTCTTCCTATGCATTTCAAACCCCTTCAGCCTCTTCAGTGTTTTCTCTAACTGCGCTTAGTGCAATGGTTGCCTGCAAGGATATACCTCTGTATTTGTCAGACTCTGGCAGAACCTCTCAGAAGACAGCTTTATCAGGCTTCTGTCAACAAGCACTTCTTGGCATCCACAATAATGTCTGGGTTTGGTGTCTGTCTATAGGATGGATCTCCAGGTGAGCAGTCTCTGGATGATCTTTCCTTCAGACTTTGCTCTACACTTTGTTTCTATATTTTCTCTTGTGAGTATTTTATTACTGCTTCTAAGAAGACTGAAACATCCATGCTTTTTTCCCTTCCTTCTTGAGCTTCATGTGGTCTATGAATTGTTTCTTGGGTATTTCTAGCTTTTTGGGCTACTCCACTTATCAGTGAGTGTATACCATGTGTGTTCTTTTTTGACTAGGTTATCTCACTCAGGATAATATTTTCTATTTCTGTCCATTTGCCTGCCAATTTCATGAAGTCATTGTTTTTAATAGCTGAGTAATTGTGTACTGTATCCATTGTATAAATGTATCACATTTTCTCTATACATACCTCTGTTGAGAGGCATCTTGGTTCTTTCCAGCTTCTAGCTATTATAAATAAGGCTATTATGAACATGGTGGAACATGTTTCCTTGTTATATGTTGCAGTGTCATGTTATATGTTGTAGGATTTTAGTATAGTTCTTACTATAATGAAGAGTCTGCAGCCGTACGTAAGAATTTAACATAATCAAACAGTTTAGTAAAATGAAACCTGAGTTTCAAGCAATCGATTTTACTTATTATATTATTATTATTTTGGCTTTTTTTTTTGAGACAGGAGTTTTATGTGCAGCCTTGGCTGTCCTGGTACTTGCTCTGTAGACCAGGCTGGCCCTGAACTCCCAGAGTTTCACCGACCTCCACCTCTGAGTTCTGGGATTAAAGAAGTCTGCCATCGTGCCCAGCTAAAGCTGTGAATTTTAATACTGGGATCTTAACCACCAGTTTTGTATCCAGCACAAACAACTCCCAGTTGTCAACTCAAGTGCCAGAAACAGGCCCATGGAGGACAGTGGATATGGAGTGATAACTTTTGCTATTTATATGCCTCGCTTGCCAAAATCTCTAAAGGCTCAGTTCATCACCATGGAGATATTTCTCCAACAAAGCGTGTCTTTCTCATCTCTTAATCCAAGGAACTCATTTTCTTTCCATTGTCTTTGGATAGAGTTTTCGTCAGTGTTCTCTTCAGGATTTTCCTCTCTAATCACTGTCCCTTTGATCATAGGAAGTAGATGGGAGTGATTTTGAGAATTAAGAATGTGTTGGTTGGGAAGTGATTTTAAAACTCCCCCAATTTTTTTTATGGATTTTTCATTTGGTTTATTTACTTTTAGAGTTCTCCTTTAAACTCACTTCACCATGAGGAAGACAAGACAATAAAACTGCATGTAAGAATTTACTAGACAGGGGCTTTATATGTACTATGTCATGTTTAATAACATAAACTGACATGCATTAATTGAGTGAGAAATACAATTTGAACTGGAAGGCATCTTTGATTGTTTGGTCTTTTATTCAGACTTTGGTCCACATACATCTACAACATAAATATATATCAAGTATATTTTAGGTACCAGGCATTAGCAATCTAGAAGTGAACAAGTTAGGGCTGGTACCTGCTTTCACAATAATAAGATATTGAAAAGATTAACAAAAGTTAATAAGATAGACTATGAGACTATGTGTGTGTGAAAATTTATGCATATACACACACATGCATACAAGTGTATCTATATACATGCAAATGGATCACAATAAGTCCTATATATTTTCAGTGCCATCGTACTGAGAATCTGGCAATTGAGATAAAATATCCTGGCCGAGGAAACATAGGGAAAAACCCCTTTAAGTTGTACTTACACTTCCTGAGAGTAATGTGATGTTGCAGTGGAGGCATGGCAGCAGCAACAGCTGGGCACTCGTGTCTCAAATGGCAGGAAGCAGGCCGAGAGCTCACACTAAGAATGGCATGCATCTGAAAATCCCACAGCTGGTACCTCTTCCGGCAAGGTCACACCACCTAACCCTTCGCAGAGTCACATCACCTAACCCTTCTCAGACAGTGCTACCAGACTAAGTATTCACACACATGGGGCTGTGTGGAGTAGTGTGTGTGTGTGTGTGTGTGTTCTTATTCAAATGACTACTACATCCTTATATACATCTCTTTTGTATGGGTTATATTATATGTACGATCTGAGGGGTAGAAACCAGTTGTGGAAAGATCTGAGGAAAGAATATTTTCATGTGGAAGAGGAACAAGGCTGGAAGGGAAAATGAGATTAGTGTGACTGAGGAACCAAAAATACGTCCAAGGTGAATAAGAGTGATGAGTGATGTGGCTGCAAAATATGGTTCAAAGCGAAGGGGGAGACTTGGACTTGAAAGGGGTCAGGCAGAATTAATTCTGAAATGAACACCTTGAAGGAATCATAAGGACCCACATATGTTAGGTACTTGGATTAAAAAAAAAATCTACACTTTATCTGGGCATATCCAAGTAGCCTATGATCCAAGGAAGTCTAGGAATTCAAATCTGTTTTACTGTGGCTTTAATCACATCTAAGAGTTATTTTGAATGAATAAAAAATACATGCACACATACATTCTTGATTGGTTTCTTTTGATGTCTTAGGATATGTCTTCAATTTTTCCTTTTATTTGCACTTCAAATGTTATCCCGTTTCTCCCCACTCCCATTCCCCCTGCCCCTCTCCTTGATTCTATGAAGTTGCTTCCCCTTGAAAACACAATCTTCCAACTCAGTGCCTTGGCATTCTCCTACACTGGGAAAATGAGACTTCAGTGGACCAAAGGCCTCTTCTACCACTGATAACAATGCTACCCTCTGCTACATATGGAACTGGAGCCATGGGTTTCTCCAAGTGTACTCATGGTTGGTGTTTTAGTCCCTGGGAGCTCTGGAGGGTCTTGTTAGTTGATATTGTTGTAATTTCCATGGGGTTGCAAATTCTTTCAGCTCATTCAGTCCTTTCTCTAGCTCCCTGTGTTCAGTCCTATGGATAGCTGCAAATATCCTCAGCTATATCAGTATGACTGTGGCAAAGCCTCTGAAGAGGTATACATATCTGGCTCCTGCCAGTAAGCACTTCTTGTCATCAACAACAGCACTTGGGTTTGGTGGCTACATATGGGGTGTATCTCTAGGTAGGCAGTCTCTTAATGATCTTTTCTTCAATCATTGCTCCTCTTTTTGTCCCTGTATTTCCTCCCATGAGTGTTTTGTTCTCCCTTTTAAGAAGGACTGAGGCATTCATATTCTGGCCTTCTTTCTTTTTGAGCTTCCTAAGGTCTGTGAATTGTTTCTTGGGTATTCAGAACTTTTTGGGAGCTGTGTTTTTTGTGACTGTGTTACCTCACTCAGGATGATATTCTCTAGATACATCCATTTCCTAGGAATTTCATTAAGTCACTGTTTCTAGTAGCTGAGTAGTACTCCATTGTGTAAATGTACTACAATTTTTGTATCCATTCATCTACTGAAGGACATATGGGTTCTTTCCAGCTTCTGGCTATTATAAATAGGGCTGCTATGAACATGGTAGAGCATGTGTCCTTGTTAGATGTTGGAACATCTGCTTGGTATGTGCCCAGGAGTTAAATAGCTGGGTCTTCAGGTAATACTATGTTCAATTTTCTGAGGAACCAACAGACTGATTTCCAGAGTACAATCTTACCAGCTTATAATTGTTATTATTATAATAATGGAGGAGTGTTCCCCTTTCTTTCCTAGGTTTTCTATCTCCAGGGTTGTCTTGTTTTATGATTTTTTTTATTGTTTCTATTTCTGTTTTCAATTCCTTCATTTGTTTGGTTATATTTTCCTGTAGGTCTTTAAGTGATTTTTGTGTTTCCTCTTTAAGGGCTTCTAGTTGTTTACCTGTGTTCTCCTGTTTCTCCTGTATTTCTTTAAGGGAGTTATTCTTGCGCTTCTCTAGGCCTTCCATCATCAACATGAAGTATGGTACTAAGTTCAAATCTTGTTTTTCTGGTGTATTGGGATATTCGCTACTTGCTGTGGGAGGACAAATGAATTCTCATGTTTCCAGGTTGTCTTGGTTTCCATTGTTGGGTTCTTGTGCTTGCCTCTTGCTATCTTGTTATCTGTGATGCTAGTTGTCTCTGATTGGAACTTGTCTCTCCTGTTGGTCTGTATGCCTGTGGGCTCAGGAGGTAGATTGATCCTGGCTGTGGTTACAGATGGAGACCTGAACAGTCTGTTCTTAAGCAGCACAGAGATGCCTGTGTCCCTGAGAGTTTCTGGTTGTGTCTCCCCAGATAACTTGCGGAGAGAAAGTAAGGACCCACCTTCGGGTTCAAGAGGGAGATCGCTCCTGAGGCTCCTCTGGGTGCTCAGAAATCTGTGTGCAGGCTGTGAGTCCTGTTGGTGGTGGGCCAGCTCTGTCTCTGTCTGCATTTTTAAAAGTTCTGTTGTGCAGATAATTTAGGAAGTAAAAGATATTGCTGCCCAGAGTGAGGAAGGACCCGAGTTCAAGTGCCCAGCTTTAGTTCTGTGGATGTAGGAGCAAAGAAGATTGTGGGGTTTTCCTGATCACTCTTGTCTTAGTCAGGGTTTCTATTTTTGTACAAAATATCATGACCAAGAAACAAGTTTGGGAGAAAAGGGTTTATTCAGCTTATATGTCCACATTGCTGTTTATCATCAAAGGACGTCAGGACTGGAGCACACACAGGGGAGGAACGTGGAAGCAAGAGCTGCTACAGAGGCCATGGAAGTGTGCTGTTTTCTAGATTGCTTCTCCTGCCTCTCACAGTTTACCCTCCTACAGAACCCAAGACAACCATCCCAGGGATGGTATCACACACAATGGCCTTTCACCCTTGATCACTAATTGAGAAAATGTCTTACAGTTATATCTCATGGAGGAATTTCCTCAACAGAGGCTCCTTTCTCCGTGGTAACTTCAGCTTGTGTCAAGTTGATACAGTAGAAACAGTCTAGCTCCTGGTTCAGTCAGGGAACACAGGGAACACATTGAGGACTGACAAAGAAGTACATCTTGCACCATTATCTGCCCACCATGCACATAACCCCACACATGTATACAATACCCCAAAACACACACTTAAAGCTTATAGTAGCCTCTGTTCTTTCTCTTATATTTGTAAGTGTACTGCTCAATATATATCATTTTTTCATATTTTATTTATTATGCAAATCTTATGATGACACTCATTTAAGTACCCCAAACACATATACATGCAATATCACTTCTTACCCATTTTAGTCCTAGACAGATTTCCTAGTAAAACCTTTGATGAATTTAAAGCTCTGATTTTGTGGGGGGGGGGGGATAGAAATATTTCATTAAATCATGTCAGAGTTTACTAAGCTCAACTGTTTTTTGAGGGGGATCAAATTGGATTAAGAGTTGTTTTGATCTTGAACTCTACATTCAGAGAACATTGCCTAAAATGAGCTAAATAGATTATCTTGAGCCCTTTGTAATCATTAGGAAGGGTAATCTCTATCCTGATTGGCACTGCCAGTATTTGACAGCTGTTATTTGGGAGCAATGAGGTAGATATATGATACTGTATTCAATATTCCAAACAGATAATGAATGGTAACTCTTGTACTTTACAAGAAGAATGGCCCAATTTCAAGTGTCCTTTCTGAACGTTCTATGAGTGTTTTGGGAAAACTTGCAAAAAACAAAAAGGCTGTAGACACAGGAATATCAGGAGTGAAATATTGTAGCCCTATCCTTTCTCTTATGTTCACAAGCTTATTGTTCAAGATGTATCATTTTGACAAATCTGACTTATTAAATAAAACCTATGATATTGAAGAACTGTGCTGGCCCTGTGTCCATGAATCCTGAGTTTTGGAGAAGTTCAGAATGCTGAATGACACCATTTTAAATGTGCTATTTCCATCTATCACACTTCATAACTTTGACGGATGTGACCAAGTCCTGCCTCAACAATAAATATTTACATCAACTTTTATATTATAAAAGAAAACCTTGCTTGGAAATATTCTGCTGCAGTTACTGGTTAGGATTTTTCCACTGATTAGCTCTTTGTCTTCAATATAAAGCATAATTTAAAATAAGTAGGATCTAGCAAAAAGCCATCAGAGACTCTATTGTTACATGAAGTAAATTACAACTAGCAATGAAAGGTTAAGCTTCAACAGCCCATTTACAGCCATCATTCTAATAAATGGACTTGATTTCTCCCCTGAATTAGTAGCACTCATTATCCAATTATTCCCATTACTGGATGAAATGAAAGACATATTACTCTGTGTTATATTTTAGAAAACATCTTAAATACTTTCTCTAGTTTGTAGACTCAAGAATGAGGGCTGGAATGTTTGGGAAGTTGGACAGTGGAATAAGAAAAAAGACAGATGACAAAGTAGTTGTGTGGTGGCGACCCATCACAGAACACTTTAAACATCAGAAGATACAGTTAGAAGCTTATGTGTATGTAGTGAGAACCACTGAGACTTTTAATCACAGAAAGAGTCTAGTGAAACTGGCTTCTTACAATGTTTTATCCAGCCACAGCCAGCAAGAGAGACTAGGAAAGAAAGTGCTTTTGCTTGTGTAGTGCCCATATGACCTCAGAAAACTCCCCTCTTGAGAGCTGGAGTCTGTTTGCTCTTCTTTGGCTCTGCGCTGGCTATGAGACTTGTTTTGGAGAAACTGTGGAGGAACTGTTTCATGAGAGGCAGGTAAGTCTCTGTAGTTTTCTTAAAGCTCAACCTCTGTGCACAAAGCATGGGAGACTCTGGAGAACAAGGCACTAGCAGAGAGAATCCACAGAAGGCAACTCTACAAAGCAACTGTAAGTCCAAAGCACACCAAGGTGGCTTCCTTGGCTTCTTTATCCTGGATGAACACCACTGGACATGTGGCCGAGAAGCCTATCAGACAAACCCTTCAGCCCACCCACGGAATCTTGGAATCGGACATCCAAAGGAAGGTTAGCATTTCCATAGAAAGCCAAAGCAGTAACTCACAAAATGTTACTCCCATTATTATACCCTGGAGACAAGCTCTGGATAGGGCTGTGCAGACCAATCAGAACTACATTTCAAGAAAGGTTTTTCTGTGTTAAACTAAAAGAAAAGATAGTAGACAACTTATGCCCAGATTTTCATCTCTCAACAGGAAGGAGGCATTCTGTATCACACAGGGCAAAAATGTTGAATTTAGGAGTTATACAAAACTAGGAGCAAAGCCTGGTGCCATTGGGGTAGGATGGCTGGATAGAAATTTGTAGGGACACAGAAGGGAAAGGAACCTTTTTGTTCCTCTGGGGTCTTGTGTAGCTTCTTGCCTGATGTAAAGCAAGAGGTTGCCATCACCAACCTTTGCTGTGGAGGATGCTGATAGAGACCTTGCTCCTTTGGTATAGTAGCACTTTATGTTAAAACAAAGCTATAGCCTGGCTATATATGTCACTGGGTAGGGGAGTGATGCCTTCTGGAGATTTTCTGGGAATACAAACAGGACTATTAACTTTCTTTATAGCACTGCTGTCCTAGCTTCCTGAACCATGGTAACCTGTGGTAACTGGTCCTGTTACCACTTTAATCCTGTCAGGGACCCTTCAGGAACCATCCTGTAATATCACTTAGATTTCTTAGCAACCATTTGCACATAATACCTTCAAAATGAACTCAAATCCTATATGTCACTGTTGTAAAGATGAAAGTGACTCTCATGATCCCTAGTGTATATTACTTTTCTAATTGAGCAAATCTTTTTTTATATTAATCCTTGTGAATAAGTCTGTATTGAAAATATGTAATAAACTCTGGCTTTGCTAATCCTGGAAATATTTTCTGTGTAGAAGCCAAGAATCTGGGTTTACCTGAGTTCTGGTCCCTGAAAGATAAACTCTTTGGGGTTCTGGGTAGGTGTGTGGTGTTATGTCTCCTAACTTTAGTTGTTGACACCTTTATTTTCCACAAGAAAAAATTTCTTTCTCTTCAAATCATAAACCTAACAATGGTCCCACATAAGGAAGCACTGTGGGAATTTAATGAGGGAGTATAAGAAATTGCTTAGCAAAGAGTTTATCATATGTTAAATTCACAATAAAAGTATTGTGTTAACACAGTCAGCTATCTCTGCCGCACCTCCCAATGTATCTGCTCTCCCTTGTTGTTTAGACTCCAGTACCTCCGGGAGGGATGGTGAAGTAAAAAGGGCATAGAAAATCTAAAACAACAATTCTTAACTTTGGAGTTTCAAAAGCACAGGGAATCTGTGCTTCAAAAGGCTCTGCCCTGGGGCCAGCTTTCCAGGCTGCTTCTAAGAAAAGGGGGCGTTTCCTTAGTTTTCCCTACCTCATAACACAGACACTAGAACAGCAAGAAATAATAGAGGTCACATTCTGGCCTAGACCTTTAACAAGGGTCCACCGCTTATTTTGAACTAGCATCTACATACTATAGGCAAGACAGACGCCATGATTGCTCTGACTATGGAAACCTATGTGAATATGAGATAGCCCAGAACAGAGAAAATTGTATCCCTTCTCTCATTTTAGGGGAAAAGTAACAAACCTCACGTTTCTTTGTGTACCCTAGTTTGTTTCTATCTGTAAAAACTGGATAAGACTTAGACGATGAGACTGCAAGCTATCCTACCCACAAATCCTGGTTAGCTCTGCCTTTCATTGTCTTTCAACTACTTTATAGCTCTATAAATTGCACTACACTGGGAGTAAGGCCAGTAATTCTTAGCCATAGAAATGCAAATTGCACCCAGTCAGATGAGCTGACTACTGCTCTGTGGATTTTGCCAACTTGCTATATATTTGTAAGTTCACTTTAGCCTTCCTGATGGTCTGTAACTGTGCCTGTACTTCTGAAATTTTCATAGAAAGGGCTGCAACATGTGGCCATTTTCACTTTTAGTGAGAGTCATTAAATCTCTGCATTAGTTTATTGGAGCTGCTGCATAAAACAACGTATACTTGCGACTTAGGGAAAGGAGGCCCAGTTCTGGAAACAGAAACTCTGCGTGTAGACAATGGGGTTTCTTCTGCACTCTCTTTATTTGGCTTATAGCTACACATTTTGCTCTCCCTGTGTTCACTTTGTACCTCTCCTCCCTCACATGTTCCTGGGGATTTGACTCCTTGCTAAAAGAATTTAAGGATGGATGCAAAGGAAAGCTGGAGGAGTTTATAGGAGTTTAAATGGAAAACTTCAAGGATGACAAAGTATAAATTTGGCCAGGTACCGGGAGAAAGAAAATAGAGAAGAGAAACAAAAAAGCTATGCTTTGATTACAGACAAATGAGGGACACACTGCTATATGGTAGGAAGATAAATTTAGAGAAAAAATGCAAAAGGCCCACAGTACCATCCTTGGGAGCATCCAAAGGAGAAGAAGAGGAGAGAAAAGGAGAAGAAAAAGGAAAGAATATACCTTTCTAGCTCAGAAAGTCAGATTGCCCAACACATCACTATGTTAGTACTGGAATGACTACAGCAAGTATATTATCTCCTTAAAGGGATTTCTCCCATCTATTTAGCATAGCTTCATGTGGAGCTGCCTACACAAAGGATGCTTTCTTGGCCATTTGACTAAGTTGCCTTATTGGATTCATTCTTAAGGGAAGAGAAAATGGCATGTCTTCTCCCAAAGATAAATTAATTTTTTTCCTGAAGCACATGGGTGGGTATGTTCTTTCTCATTTTTCCTTATTGTAAGCATTTCAGTTATAATTGGAGATTCATATGTATAATCTGATTATGTATTCTTCTATTTTTGCACTGATTATGTCTTCAAATACCCTACCAGCAAACATTCACAATCTGAGACGGGGAGAGGGGTTAGAGCTTTAGCATATAAATTTGGGTTGATAATGTGTTTTTATAAAGACTTTTTTAATACTTGGATGGGCTAGCTTCTCAAGACAATAATATAAAACATATATCTAAAATATCATAAAACTTGGGTGACAGAAAGACTAAAGAGGATGGACTCTCATCTATCATTTGGCCTAGTACATACAATTTTTATCATTTCTAGCATCTCCGGGAGAAGGTCTTCTTTTTATTAGTAGCATACTATTCCAGTTCCACATGTACATTCAATCAGCTAGCATAGAAATAATGGGAGACTCTCTTCACTGCTTCTCTTTTCTGGACAATGATGTATTCATCCATTTTTAAGAGTATGCAGAATAGAGAAACTGTCCTGGGTTAAATTGGAGATAAGGTAAGCTGAGGACTTCAAAAAGAATCATGAAGATAATAAAAGGTTATAGTTCCAAAAATCCAATATTCTTCTTTTACTGGGGCAAGCCCCAAATGACATCCACTGTCTCAGATTCTCCTTGCTACCTTGTGTGTGAAATGAACTTGACAGCCCAAGAGAACCTCCAAATAACTCAAGCAGAAACTCAAGGCAGCACAATCTCTTCTATTGCCTGCTGATTCCTTTACTGCTATGGTGCAAGAAGTCTGACCTTTAGAGTTCAGAAGTTTCTAGACATGTGGCAAACTGATCTAGGAAACCCAGGATGAAATTAGCACTTTTATCCACGTTTGCACACTGGTCACTCTTGTTTCAGGAATGGCCTACTTTTTCATTGTCTGACTCCCCATCTATTCTTAGGAAGTATGTTTTAGGATATATGGACCACTCATTCAGAGAGCTATCTCCTCAGAAGAAAGGAAAAGGTTGGGGTATGGGGTGTGTGGGAAGTTTCCTGGAAAGATACCTCATTTACACTGAACGTTCTGCAAGGCTGACTGATCAGAATTGCAGCAATTGGCCACAGAGTAGAATGTTACAGGTCTAGAGATGCGTTCCAATTTATCTTGAGCCAGTTTTAGGTCCCTTCATAGCTATTCCTTGCCCACCTTTGTCTGAGATAGCATCCTTGTATCTAACAGGTGAAATTTTTTGGAATGTATTAACTTAACAGGCTACTAGCTTCCACCAATGCCAAAATCAAGAATATTATCATATAGAATAGGAGGATTATAACAGAGATGTTCCTGCTTTGCTGGAACTCATCTACCTGATATTTCTACCAATGTATTTGAAAAGTGTCCTGATTTATTTATTTTTTCTCTTGCTACTATACTTGATGAAAGTGTTACCATGTGGTAACATAAAATTTGGGATAATCTGAACTTTTACTCTTGGTTTGTGGTCACTCGTATTTGGGAGCACAATAAACTATTTTTAAGTCTCTTTTGAGGTAAGAGGTTTTTGTAAGTGTTGTGGTGTGTGTGTGTGTGTGTTTGTGTATATGTATGTATGTATGTATGTATGTAAATATTTAGTACATATAATTAAATGGAACATCAGAAAACCATTTAACATTTTTGAATGCCATTTTACTTAGTGAAAATGGATGGGGTAGTGAATGCCTACATAATGTTCCTGTGAGGGTTGAACATAATGTAAATAGAAACAGAGCATATCAGATTACAGCAGAGCTTTCTGACTTTCTTACAGAACGTTCCATACTCCCTTTGCAATTTATTTTAACCTGTAGCCATGGGGATACCAAACATTTCCATACATTTAGCTTCCAGTTTAGGCCCGTCTATAGCTAACTGTTAAGAAAATGTGGTTTATTTCCTTACCAAATGAAAAGGCAAACAAAATTATTAAACTTTTTTTTAATTCAAGAACTAAAATCTGTCATGGCTTTTACCTTTAATATCTACTCAATAAACGCGAATTAAGTGAGCAAATGAACCGCCAGCTTCCTTTCAGAGCATTGTGCTCTTTTCTCCCACAGCTGAGAAAACTTCTTTTTGAAAATAAAGTTCTATCTTGATCACACATATTAATTCCCTTTTGTGCCTTGATGAGAACATTCCAGATTTTGACAAAGGTTCAATGGTCAAATGGCAGTTGCCAACCTGTGATAATTTGCCAACAGCCTCCTATATGATTCTCCTCTATGACTTCTGGGAAATGATAGTGCCAGTTCTGATGACTTCTGTCCATCACACTAGCTTCAGCATGGAAAGAAGGAGCAGGGACTTCCTTCTCATTTCTCTGGAATGTCCAGAAAGCTTTTACATTACAGTTTTAGCTGGTAAGGATTCTACTTAAAGACACAACTATTGAAGAGAAAATGGAAAATGCCCAGAGCAATAAATAACCATTTGAAATAGGGCATCCACCACCTTCATTCTCTTTTAAGTATCTTGGTGTTAGAAAGG
The DNA here is from genome assembly GCF_963924665.1 of Micromys minutus. Lineage (NCBI taxonomy): Eukaryota > Metazoa > Chordata > Mammalia > Rodentia > Muridae > Micromys > Micromys minutus. Next base: position 43,917,010 of record NC_137972.1, on the reverse strand, counting down.
CACAAAGGAACAGTATTTCTGTTGCTGAATGGATATGTCATGTTATATCTCTTGTAATCTGGACTACCATCAGGATATAAGTGACATAGCACTCAAATTGCATACTTAGAACAGGAGGGATAGAGGGAGGGGGAGAGAAACACAAAGAAGGAGAGAGACAAAGAAAGAAAGATAGACAGAGATGGGAACAGAGAGACAGACAGACAGACAGAGAGACAGAGAGACAGAGAGAGAGACAGAGAGACAGAGAGACAGAGAGACAGAGAACCTATTTTCTTCCCAACATAAAGCACTTTCACAGAATTCAAGGTCTTTTTTGTTTTAATTAACTGTTTCTTCTGCTTTAAAATTTCACTCAGGAGTAACTTAAAAATCCTCAAACTTCACAATGCTCAGATTCTCCTAAATCTTCTTATGCTGTTTTTCATTTGGGAACAACCATGATCATTACAACAGGAATTGTTTTAAGTGAAAATATCCTTAAGGGGCAGTCCCTGCACATATACATTCAGCTTTTGTGTCTTTAAAGACATTGGGGACTAATAGCTTCAAAGGTATTCTTTGGAAATTTCATTAACTCTTTCAGGTGACGCTTGGACACTGACCTCCAAGCCACTCTGTTGGCTTCATTAGATGCCAGAACCTGTAGGTAGCACTGAGATTTGAAAAGGTCAGAATGATGCATAAGGTTTCTCTTTGTGTTGTTCTCAATGGCATTGGAGTTGAACAGCATGCTCATTATTTTCTTTCTAAAATTACTTCTCTACAAGGATGCCCTTTCCTTAAGGAACTGAAGAATGTTTGTAACTTTAGATTAGAAGTTACCTATAAAAAGTAAAGTGAGAAATGAGGAAGAAAGTCTTGAAAATTTTGGGTGATTCTCAGTCCTTTGCAGGTTCTGCACTCATAAATTTAAGCAATCACAGTTAGAAAATAACTTTAATTGCTTTTGTACTGAGCATGTAGTGACATTTTCTCTTTGTCATTACTCAGTACACTATACAGCATAACAATTATTTATAGAGCATTTGGTTTGGATCAAGTTCATGAGCAAGTCAGTAGTTATTTAAATTATATGAGAGTGTATATATATATATATATATATATATATATATATATATATATATATATATATATATATATAGTCTCTATGCAAACTGTGTAGTATTTGACATCATAGACTTGAGCATCTGCAGATTTTCCTACCAATTGTGGTCATGGTTTCAATTCTTGGGAGATCCTGTCAAATGTCTACACATTGTTTAGTTGGGGCTATGATAGGGGATCAAGTTGTAAAGCCATCAGGGGAAGTGCAGAGAATACTCGGTCAACATTGATTTAAACAATCTGTAGAATGAAACTCTGTTTAACCATCTAATAAATAGGTCATGTTAGCTTTGAAATAAATAATTCAGTAGCCCAGAAACAAAGGAAGAAGTGGGCCTCTGTTTAAGGAATTGATACATACATTCCTGTGTGGAAATGTGTAGTTTTGAGAATACTCAGGATTTGTTTTGATTAAGTATGGTAAGGCATGTAGATGTGGACATAATCATAGCCATGAAAGATGCTTGTTCAGTTTTCTAGGAATGGAAAGCAAGACACAACACAGAGAGTGACACTGGAGGTCCGTGGCAGAGGGCTGAGGAAGGCAAATGTGAACAAGAAATTTTACTGTGATTCTACAAATAGAAGCTAGAGTTGGAGAATGACTAGTCTAAAAATTTTGGTTGTCATAGATAAAACCTTTCTCAAAATGTCTGGTGCCTAGACTTGGGGTGATTCGGAAGGACGGTGAGTGGCCAAGTGTCAGAAGTAACTAAAGATCGTGGACTTTGTGCATATTGGAGACATACTTACTAGTCAGTCACTTTTTTCAATACATATGAAGTAATTAATACTTGGAAGTGGTAGATGCAAATAGATTTGGAAGACCTATAAACATATGTGTGTGTTTATCTATGCACATGCACACATGTGAGAGTGTATGCACATGTGTGTATGCATGTGTGTGTGTGTGTGTGTGTGTGTGTGTGTGTGTATGTGGTTCTTAATCCATGTCCATCAAATAACCTTCATATTTTCATTTTAGTGCATTCATGCTTTTGTAAATATATAATTCTATTGCTATCACTACCAATTCCAGACACTGTTCTTCTGTAATCAAGACAAAAGCATATGGTTCAAGTCAAGGTAAACTTTCTCTCCCAAGGAGCTGAATCCCTAGGCAGAGACATAGGAAATGGAAATATTGCTGCTACTGATTCATACTGATAGCCTCAAATGTCAAGTGTTAGCTTTAAATCTGATTTCTAAAGCTGCTTTGTGATTGGTTCCACCCAAAGTCCAGCTCTTTAAAGTGTTCTTCATCTGAGCTTCCTTTCATATATTCACTAAACAAAATTAAATAAACCTACACATGAGTTACAGGTGATTTCCGGTGTTCACAGCCAGTGGTAGAGGATATGCTGCTGGTTTGGAACCTTTTACCTTTTTACTAACTGAACAGAGATGTTTCTGATTATGATTTTTCTATCCTCTACTATAGGAAGATTGTGTAGCAATTATATAAATTCACAGTTTCAGTGGAACATAACTGTATTTTCTATTGATCACAAAGTAAAATGCAACTTTCAAGCTCAGCTTCCATCTATACAGATAGCAATGCCTACTTACGATCAGTGACAAAAGCTTGCCTCTGAAACCTCAAAGTGGAAGGCTAGACCATGACATGGAGAAGGTACTGGCTTCCAGTCTCCATGACTCACTGAAGAATATCAGACCCAAGCTCTCATTACTCTCAACTTATTTCTCAAGGTCTCATTGACAGTTAAGGGACTTAATTGGAAAGGTTAACACACAATTACTTTCTGGAGCTAGTGGTCGTGGCAACAAGAAAAGAGCCAGGTGAATGGCTCAGGACATCTAATTTTGGTCTCTTGACATTACAGCAGTTCAGGCCCTCTAAACCAGATTCTTCTTAGCTATTAGGCCACAGGGGCTGTGCCCAGGTGTTTTTTGTACTTCACACATACATGCATGAAAGAGCCTTGCCCTCTGTTCAGACGGTGGCTGAATCAGATCCTGAGGCAGACAGCTTTTGACAGCTTGGATGCATGGCAAAATGACAAGAAGGCAACTAATGGCTTTGGGAGATGCACTCAGTTGTGTTGAAATCTGTTCTATTATTACTCCAGGGGAAGAGCGAATGCTTTGTCACATGCAGGGACATTTTAAGAGGCTGCAAAAGACTGTCGAACACCTTACCTCTGGAAAAAATAACAGATGATGTAAATCTAAGCTGTGAGACAGTCCTTTTCAAAACATGGTCTGTTGAATGATGAGTTCTGGTACATTTGAAGCAGATATTGTCAGGCTGGGTCTCAGGAAAGGATAGGATGGTTTCATTCTATTCTCCTTTGTCCCCAGTGATTTCTAAAGAAAACATTTATTAGAACAGAGAGAGGCAAACCTGAGTCTTGAAATCGCCATGTTTCAGGAAAGGTAAACATGAAATCCTCTATGATGTAAACGCACCAGAAATATTAGCTGGAGCTGACTGAACAGTGCTGGCTTGTTGCCAGCAAACAGACACTGGGAGATTAAAAAAAAATGCCAATCAAGGAGATTACATTAAAGCATAATTAGCATCAGACAACACTAGAAAAAATGTTCATCTGATGCTTCAAATTCATAAACAACTTAGTCCCCGAATGCTGTAGCTCCATGAAGCAGGATGATTGCCATCCTGAGTTAGGTTTTGTAGCTATGCAAGAGAAGTCTCTGTGTGTGTGGGAGTCCAGATCACTTGGTTGCATTCTAACAAGGTCTCATTCCATTAACCTTTTGTTCTCTTCCTCCTTAACTAGGAAAGGCAAGACTGTTTTCTAGATGAGCAATAGTGGCTCCAAGTTTTAAACCTACTTCTCAATGACCTTGAATGTTTCACCACCCACTCTGTGCTACTTGCATGCATTACTGCACTTAATTTTCTGCCAGTCCTCAAACTGTCTCATGTTTTAAGGTGAGCAGCAACAACAATGTCTCTTCCATTTGCCTCAGTTGGCTATGCAATGAACTGTCAATCTTGATAACGGTGAGGGTAGAGGGTATGCACAGTCTGTCTACTACTTATCTTGCATATATAATCTTTAGCATCTCCGACTCCATGTACCCTACTGCATCTCTGGTTGTAGACCTGCCTCTTAGCCTTTTATTTGGTTGTTTCTCTTGTGTACAATCTGCTGTGACTGTAGCTTAACATTAAGTTCCAGGTCAAAGACCTCAATAATATTCAGTAATCTCTATTCAATCAATCAATACCCACCTATAGGAGAAAGTTTGGAAATATAGTCGACTCATAAAAATCATATTACTACTTTATGACAGACAACATTCACGTGTGACTTATACTAATTCCAGAACTCTAATTTTTAAAAAAGCTACATTTTGTGTCTATTTATGTGTATGTTCTAGTTGCAGAGTTGTAAAAGTTCCCACAGAAGCCAGAAGAGTGAAGCAGACCCTCTGGCAGGGGGGAATAAAATCCTCTGGGTGCTATGCACCTCCTAAAATAGGTGCTGGGAACTGAACTTGAATTCTATGTATAAACACCAAGCACTCTTAAACACCGGACCATCTAATCCTCAGTCAGAATCAAATTCTCAGTTAATATCCTACATTGTTTTTCTGTGAAATTTCAAACAGCAATTTTTCCTCTTATTGAAAATTAGTTTTGAGGAAGAGCAGAGATCCAGGGACACAGGCCTGGTGAGATTGCACTGGGAGTAGCCGGGGAGCAGAGAGGTCTGTGCTGAGCGCTCAGATAGTGCACCCCCCCCCCATTGTTCAGGGGAACAGGAACCCTGCCTTAGGGTCTCTGTGTCCACCCGGCATGCCGTGCAGGCAGAACAGGTGCTAAAGCCATCTGCCATCAGGAACAGCAGAGATCCAAGGACACAGGCCAGGCACACAGGAGAGATGAGAACCAATCACTGACAACAAGACCACATATAATCACATACAGCAAGATGGCAAGAGGAAAGCATAAGAACTTACCCCAAAAAAACCAAGACAACCTGGGAACATCAGAGCACAGTTCTCCCATCACAGCAAACAGTGGAATGCCAAACACTTGAGATAAAGAAGACTCAGACCTGAAATCATACCTCAAAATGGTGATAGAGATCCTTAAACAAGAAAGGGAGAAAAAGGATAAAGAAATAGAAACGTTTAAAAAGGAAACAAGAAAATCACTCAAAGAAATCAAAGAACTAGAGGAAAACAGAACCAAAGAGATGAAGGAATTGAAGAAGGAATTTAAAATGGAAATGGAAACAATAAAAAAAATACTAAAAGAGACAACACAAGAGGTAGAAAACCTCAATAAGAAAACAGGAGTCACAGATGCAAGCATCTTCAACAGACTACAAGAGATGGAAGAGAGAATTTCGGGGGCTGAACACAACACTGAAAACATAGATGAAACAGTCAGAGAAGATGCAAAATTCCAAAAGCTCCTAACCCAAAACATCCAGGACATCCAGGACACAATGAGAAGACTAAACCTAAGGATAATAGGAATAGAAAAGGGTGAAGAATATCAACTAAGAGGCACAGTAAATATCTTCAACAAAATTGTAGAAGAAAACTTCTCTGCCCTAAAAGATGAGAAGACCATGAGCATAAAGGAAGCCTATAGAATTCCAAATAGAATGGACCAGGAAAGAAATTCCTCTGGACAAATAATAGTCAAAACACAAAGTGCCCAAAGCAAAGAAAGAATACTAAAAGCAGTAAGAGAAAAAGGTCATGTGACATATAAAGGCAGACCAATCAGAATCACACCCGATTTCTCAACAGAGACTATGAAAGCTAGAAGATCCTTGACTGACATCATGCAGACCCTAAGAGAACACAAGTATCAGCACAGGCTGCTATACCCAGCAAAACTCTCAATCACCACAGATGGAGAGACCAAGATACTCCAAGACAAAACTAAATTTACACAATATCTGACCACAAACCCAGCACTACAACAAATTATAGGTGGAAAACCCAATACAATAAGAGAAATTACATCCTAGTAAAAACAAGAAAATACCTAAGCAAGAAAACCAAAAGAAGAAAGACACACAGGCACAATTCTAACTCCAAAAGCAAAAATACCAAGAAACAGCAACCACTATTCCTTAATTTCTGTTAACATAATGGACTCAATTTCCCAGTAAAAAGATATAGTCTATCAGACTGCATACATAAACAGAATCCATCCTTTTGCTGCATACAGGAAACTCATCTCAGAGACAAAGACAGACACTATCTCAGAGTAAAAGGTTGGGAACAAACCTTCCAAGCAAACGGCCCCAAGATCAAGCTGGAGTGGCCATTCTAATATCGAATAAAGTAAATTTTCCACCAAAAGTTATTAAAAAAGATAAGGAAGGACACTTTTTACTCATTATTGGGAAAATTTTTCAGGAGGAACTCTCAATCCTTAACATATATGCTCCAATTACTAGAGCACCCATATTCATAGAAGAAACTCTACCAAAGCTCAAAAAATCCATTGCATCCTACACAATAATAGTTGGAGACCTCAACACCTCACTCTCATTAATGGACATATCATGGAAACAAAAACTGAGCAAGGACACAGTAAAACTAGCAGAGGTTATGAACCAATAGAAATTAATAGATATCTACAGAATATATCATCCGAAAACAAAAGAATACACCTTCTTCTCAGCACCTCATGGCACCTTCTTCAAAATTGACAATATAATCGGTCACAAAACAAGCATTAATAGATATAAGAAAATTGAAATACTCCCATGCATACTATCAGATCACTATTGTATAAGGCTGGTCTTTAATAATAACAAAGACAACAAAAAGCACATATACACATGAAAACTAAGCAATGCTTTATTAAACAATAGCATGGTCAAAGAAGAAATAAAGAAAGAAATTAATAATTTTCTAGAATTTAATAAAAATGAAAACATAACATACCCAAACCTATGGGATACAATGAAAGTAGTACTGAGAGGAAAACTCACAGCTCTAAGTGCTTCCAAACAGAAAATGGAGAGAGCATACACTAGCAACTTGACAGCACAGTTGAACGCTCTAGAGTAAAAGGAAGGAGATACACCAAAGAGGAGTAGACAGCAAGAAATAATCAAACTCACAGCAGAAATGACCAAATAGAAACAAATAGAACTATTCAAAGAATCAACAAAACCAAGAGCTGGTTCTTTGAGAAAATTAACCAGTTTGATAAACTATTAATCAGACTATCTAGAGGGCAAAGACAAAGAATTCAAATTAACAAAATCAGAAATGAAAATGGAGACATAATAACTCAAACTGAAAATACAAGAAATCATCAGATTGTATTGCAAAAGCCTATACTCAACAAAGCTGGAACATCCGGATGAAATGGATGAAATCCTAGAGAAATACCAGATGCTAAAGTTAAACCAGGACCAGACCAGGTAAACCATCTCAATAATCCCATAACACCTTAAGAAATAGAAACAGTCATCCATAGCCTCCCAACCAAAAAAAAAAAAAAAAAAAAAAAAAAAAAAAAAAAAAAAAAAAAAAAAAAAAAAAGCCCAGGTCCAGATGGGTTCATTGCAGAATTTTAGCAGACATTTATTGACAACATATTACCAACACTCTCCAAACTATTCCGCAAAATAGAGTCAGATGGAACACTACCTAAGTCATTATTCAAGGCCACAATAACCCTCATTCTTAAACCACACTAAGACCCTAAAATGAAAGAGAACTTCAGACTAATCTCACTTATGAAAATTGATGCAAAAAGACTCAACAAAGTCCTTGTAAACTTAATACAAGTACACATCAAAAGGATCATCCCACATGATCAAGTAGGCTTCATCCCTGGGATGCAGGAATGGTTTAATATATGGAAATTCATCAACGTAATTCACTATATAAATAAACTCAAAGAAAAAAACCACATGGTCATATCACTAGATGCTGAGAAAGCATTTGACAAAATTCAACACCCCTTCATTTTAAAAGTCTTGGAAAGAATAGGAATCCAAGGCCCATACCTAAACATAATAAAAGCAATATACAGCAAACCAATAGCCAACATCAAATTTAATGGTGGGAAATGTGATGCAATCCCACTAAAATTAGGGACTCGAGAAAGCTGTCCACTCTCCCCCTACCTATTCAACATAGTACTGGAAGTCTTGGCTGGAGCAATTAGACAGCAAAATAAAATCAAAGGTATACAAATTGGAAAGAAAGAAGTAAAAACATCACTGTTTTCAGATAACATGATAGTGTATATAAGTGACCCCAAAAATTTCACCAGAAAACTTCTACAGCTGATAAACAAGTTCAGCAAAGTGGCTGGATTTTAAATTAACACAAACAAATCAGTAGCCTTCCTCTTCTCAAAGGACAAACATGTGGAGAAAGAAATTATGGAAAAGATACCCTTCACAGTAGTCACAAACAATATGAAATACCTTGGTGTGGCACTAACTAAACAAGTGAAGGACCAGTATGAGAAGGACTTCAAATCTCTTAAGAAGGAAATCGAGGGAGATCTCAGAAAATGGAAAGATCTCCCATGCTCATTGATTGAAAGACTTAACATTGTAAAAAAGGTCATCTTACCAAAAGCAATCTACAGATCCAATGCAATGCCCATCACGATTTCAACCCAATTCTTCCTTGAGTTTGAAAGAGCAATGTGGAATTTCATCTGGAATAACAAGAGACCTAGAATAGCAAAATCCATTCTCAACAACAAGAAAACATCTGCAGAAATCACTATCCCTGACCTCAAGCTATATTACAAGGCAACTGTGTTAAAAACTGCATGGTACTGGTTCAGAAATAGGCACATGGATCAAAGGAATAGAATAGAAGATCCAGAAATAAGCCCTCACATATATGGTCACTTAATTTTTGACAAAGGTGCTGTAAACATTCAATGGAAAAAGAACAGCCTCTTCAACAAATGGTGTTTGTGAAAGTGGCACACAGCATGGAGAAGAATGAAAATAGACCATCTCTTATCTCCTTGTACAAATCTCAAGTTCAAGTGGATCATTAAATCAGGTACACTGAAATTATTACAAGAGAAAGTAGGGAAAACCTTAGAACACATTGCCACAGGAGAAAGTTTCATGAACAGAACACAAATGGCTCAAGATCTAAGGTCAAATATTGACAAATGGGACTTAATGAGATTGCAAAGTTTCTGTAAGGCTAAGGACACTGTCATGAAAAAAAAAATGGCAGCCAACAGATTGGGAAAAGATCTTTACCAAGTCCACATCAGATAGAGGCTTAATATCCAAGGTATACAAAGAACTCAAGAAGCTTGACACCAGAGAATCAAACATCCTTATTAAAAAATGGGGTACAGAGCTAAACAAAACATTCTCAGTTGAGGAATATTGAATGGCTGAGAAATATCTGAGGAAGTGCTAGACATCCTTAGCCATCAGGGAAATGCAAATCAAAACAACCCTGAGATTCCACCTCACACCAACCAGAATGGCTAAGATCAAAAATTCAGATGACAGCAGATGCTGGCAATGATGTGGAGAAAGAGGAACACTTTTCCATTGTTGGTTGGGTTGCAAACTAATACAACTACTCTGGAAATCAGTTTGGCGATTCCTCAGAAAATTGGACATAGTATTACATGCATACCCAGTTATTCTACTTCTTGCCATATACCCCAGAAAAGCTCCAACATAAAACAAAGACACATGCACCACAATGTTCATAGTAGCCCTATTTATAATAGCCAGAAGCTGGAAAGAACCCATATTTCCTTCAGTAGATGAATGGATTAAAAAATAATGTGGCATATTTACACAATGGAGTACTACTCAGCGATCAGAAACAACGACTTTATGAAATTCTAAAGAAAATGGATGCATCTAGAGAATATCATCCTGAGTAAGATAACCCAGTCACAAAGAATAGACATAATATGCAGTCACTGATAATTGGATACTAACCCCAGAAAGCTCTGAAGACCTCAGAAACAACTCACAGTCTATATGAAGTTCAAGGAAAAACAAAGACCAAAAAAAATTAAGAAAAGAAAATGTAAAACCACTATGCTTAATCTTTACACACCAAGAAAACTTGGACTAATTCCAGGTTACATCTTCTTTTACATGTACTTTATGCTCATTGTAACTAGTAAGATTTTAATGCATACTATCAAACCTTTAAAAATATCAATACTGACAAAAATATATTTGTATACTTTTATGCAAAAATGCTTAAAATCTGTACATTTATCTTTGTTTTTAAAATAAAGTTGTTCAATTTTTTAAAAATAAAAAATAGTTTTATTTTTTATAGTACATTGTTATAATTTCCCCTCCTCTTTCCTGTATTCCTCCCAATTCTTCCCCAACTCCATTTTCATTCAGAATTTTGATATTTCTGTCCCATTACATAAAACATGGTATCTAATGAATAATAATGACATAAAACAAGTCAAATTCATAATAGGGCCAAACAAGAAAAAAAAAAAAGCTAAAGGAAAACCATAAGAAACACCTATAGATTCAGAGACCCCAATATTTCACATATAGGATTCCCATAAAGACACAAACTAGAAGTCATAATATATTAGTAAAGAACCTGTAAATAATAATGCCCAGACTTAACACAAAAATGTTGTTTTGTTTGTTTTCTGTTGGCCATCTACTGCTGGGCATGGGACCTACCCTTATTAATCAGATTCTCTTAGATCAAACTAATTTTCACTTGTGACTATCAACTGGAGATAGACTCTGGATTAAGGAGGGTGTAATAGTTCATGTTCTATGTTTCCTTTCAGCTCAAAACTGCATTTGGTACAGATTCTTGTAGGCCCCATGCATGGTGTATCACCCTCTGTTAGTTCTTTGTGTGCCAGCCCTGTTATGTCTAAAAGGTCTTGATTCTTTGGCATCATCCATCCCTTTTGGCACTGACATTCTGTAATCTTTTCTACACAGTTACCTGAGCCCCAAGAAGAGGGATTTGATGGAGACATCCAATTTAGGGCTGAGTGTTCCAAGGTCTCTCACTCTCTGTGAGAGGAACTGCTGTGGGGCTCTGTAGTTGTTTCTTCCCATGTTCTGCAGGAACGAGAGTCTTTTGAGAGGTCTGACTGAAACTTACTTTATTTTATAACAAGTCCCAGGTTTCCGTTTTCCAAAGAAGCTGGTAAGACTTCTCAGAAAAATCATAGACAATGACCATTAATCAGGCATAGCCTTAACTTCTAAGATAGAAGAAAGTCCAAGGATTGAGACAGTTCCTGGAATTTCTTTAAGGCCTGACCAAAAATGATAAAACTTACTTAGAAACCAATTAGAAATGCACTAATGTAGCCAATCATATTAAAATTTAGCTAGCCATCCCTAAAATTTCTCTACCTGTGTTTAAATAGAGCCTGTGAGCTCATCTAAGAGCCGCCATTTTGAATGATGACGGATCCCAGAATATTGGTTGTTTCTGCAGAAGAAACGTTCTATGCTTTTGCATACTGTTCCATTCTGGGATTTTCCTTCAGCAATTCTTAGACCCCAACACTCTAAAATTCTTGAACAGAAATTTGAGTATAACAGAATGCCGTTAAAGAACATTTTATTTCTACACTTTGTTACCAAAATAGCAGTATTTGGTTTTACCTTAGGTCCCAGTCTTATCTTGTCTCAGGTTCTTGGAAACTCAAGAAGTATTGAGTATGGATTCCATCTCATGTCATACTTGAATTATTTCCATATATAATGAAAAAAATAAGCTGGCAATGAGTGAGGACATGGTGGTCATAACCAAATACATAAAAGCTTGGCAGACCAACCTATGTATCAGAGAAAAGTCATTTCAACACTGAAATGTTACAAAACTTCCCAGGAAAATAGTGAGTATCTATTATTATGAACTAACTTCTTCCTTTTATTGAGGAATCCTTAAGCTTTGGAGCTTCTAATTGGGAAGTGTCCTTGATTAAGTAATTAAAGAGTTTTTAATTATTAGGTCCATATCTGACCATGATGATTGGTTCTCCACACCGCACATCATTTCTCTCATTTTTAAAGAAACACAGTATAGATGATCTAGTCACAGACTGATCTACTATTATTGCTAGAGATATAAAAAGTAAGCTCTCAGTTCCCCATCCCCTATTGCTGCACACCTCCATTAAAATTCCTGACCCTCTCTACTCCCCCCTCACCTCCAATACCTGATCATGCCTCCTCTTTTTCCACTGTCTCCTTTTTTCCTCCTAGGTTCTTCCCTTTCTCTACTTCCCATGGCTATTTTGGTCCCCCTTCTAAGTAGGATTGAAGCATCACACTTAGGTCTTCCTTCTATTTGAGCTTCATATGCTCTGTGAGTTGAAACATGGGTATTCTGAATTTTTTGCCTAATGTCCACTTTATCAGTTAGTACATACCATATGTGTTCATTTGGGATTGCGTTGCCTCACTGAGGATGATATTTTCTAGTTCCATCCATTTGTCTGTGAATTTCATGAAGTCATTGTTTTTAATAGCCAAGTCATACTACAGTGTGTAAATGTACCACATTTTCTATATTCCTCTGTTGAAGGACATCTGGGTTTTTTCCACCTATTATAAACAAGACTGCTGTGAACACAGTAGAGCATATGTCCCTGTTATAAGTTTGAGCATCTTTTGAGTATATTCCCAGGAGTGATATAGTTGGGTCCTCAGGTATAACTATTTCTGATCTTTTGAAGAACCACCAGATTGATTCTTAGAGTGGTTGTACCAGCTTGCAATCCCACCTCTTTTTTCACATCCTTGCCAGCATCTGCTATCACCTACATTTTTGATGTTTGCCATTCTGATTGATGTAAGGTAGAATCAGGGTTATTTTGATTTACACTCTCTGGTGACTAAGGATGTTGAACATTCTTTGGGTGATTCTCAGCCATTCGAGAATCCTCAATTGAGAATTTTTTTTGTTTAGCTCTATACCCCATTTTTAAATAGGATTATTTGTTTCTCTGGTGTCTAACTTCTTGAGTTCTTTTTATATGTTGGATATTAGCCCTCTATTGGATGTAGGGTTGGTAAAGATCTTTTCTTAATCCTTAAGTTGCTGTTTTGTCCTATTGACAGTTTCTGTTGCCTTACAGAAGCTCTCTAATTTGATGAGATCCTCATTTGTTAATGAGGGAGTCACTAGAAAGTCCCAGATGCCAGGAAAGCAAGAGGTTTACAGGAACAAACAGGGAAGACATTAGCCAAAATACCCAATGAAGGGGAGATAGAACCTACAGAGACCATGTCCAGTACATAGGCACAGTCTCTGGTTGAGGGATCTCAATAGTTATTTTTTTTAAACACATAATTGTTTCTGTCTAAAGGAAATGCAGGAACAAAGTGTGGAGCAGAGACTGGAGAAAAGGCCATTCAGAGACTGCCCCACCTAGGGATTCATCCTACATGCAGACACCAAACCCAGACATTATTGCTGATACCAAGAACTGCTTACTGACAGGAGCCTGTTATAGCTATCCTTTGAGAGGCTCTGCCAGCATCTGACCAATACTGTTGTGGATGCTCTCCGTCAGTCATTGGACTCAGCATAGGGGGGACACCAATGGGAGATTTAGGAGAAGGACTGAAGGACCTGAAGGAGTTTGCCACCCCCATAGGAAGAAAAACAATATCAACTAACCTGATTTTCCAGAGCTCTCATGAACTAAACCACCAACCAAAGAGTACACATTGAGGGACCCAGTGAGCGCCCCATGGCTTCAGCTACATGTGTACCAAAGGAATGCTTTATATGGCATCAATGGGAGGGGAGGCCCTTGGTCCTATGAAGGCTTGGTCAGTACCCAACATAGGGGTATGCTAGGACAGTGAGGCTGGAGTAGGTAGGTGAGGGAGCACCCTCATAGAGGTAGTGAAGATGGGGGTGACATGAGAGGTTTGTGGAGGGAAAACTGGAAAGGGAGATAACATTTGAAATGCAAATAAATAACATAACCAATAAAAATAAAGAGTAACAAAATTTATAAACAAAACAAAACTAAGCCCTACTAGCTCACCTACAGAATAAGGGGAAATGTCCTTTACCTGTTAAACTCAGTGATTGATTATTATAAATTTCAACTTAATAATAAAAAGAAAAGGGCATGAGATTGTCAAGGGTAATTGTGAACTACTAATGGACCTGGCAAGCCCAGAATGTCCTAAAGAAGATTTAGGGTTCTATAAGGGTCTCTAATAATTGTTTCTCCTCCAACTTGAGCTTTTAATGTTTTTGGTCCCTGGCCTCCCATTAATACTGAATGTTCAAGACTTACTTGGATAAGCTATGAAAAGCATAATTTGGGAACAGAATGAGCAACACTTAATGGTTCCTGTGATGGGCATTACACTATTAACTATATATGTGCATCTTCCAGGAATCACAAATCACAAAACAAAACACAATGCAATTGAATGAGATAAGCAATTTTGTTCTTTTTATGTAGATGAGAGACGTGTGTACTGCAGAGATTTGTAACTTGTTTAAGGTTGGGTATCTCCTAGTTATTAGAGTAAGTTAAACACTCCTGCTGACTACAAAGATGTTTAAACTCCTTTGCAATGCTGCTTCTATTTTTTGTTTTTAAGACACTTTTGAGTGTTCTTCCACGATTCTATTTCAAACTTAGCCAAAAAGAAATAAAACAAAATAGTCAGTTTGTCTGGAAACTACCCTTAAAATGAAATAATTAACTCTATTGAGTTTAATCAAACTCTATGGAGCTTAATGCAGCAATGGTTATGTTTTTTTCCTTAAATATCTTCCCATATGTTCTTTTTCCTCTAGCATATGGTATTGCTGAATTTAAGATCATCTCCCTGTCCCTACTGAAAAGAAATTAAGCCTCTGGGTGAATCTAAAGCCTGCCACATGGCTGCAAGTCCATTTTACTAAGATGTTGTTTCTGGTGTAGTCATCCATCCAAAACCTTAAAAGCTATATTAATTGCTTCTGGGCTCTAAGTTTATCCCTTTGCCTGCTCTGACTTATGACTACCATTAGTAGACTTAATGTGGTCATGGCACAGGCAGCCAAAATCCTGCCTATTAAAAAATACACAAAAAAGAAGTCATAAGAGGGACTGTGAAGAAGAAAGAAAGACCTTTAAGTATTATTGATGAACCAATTAGGCAATTTTTATAAATATTCCTAACAATTAATATATAATATAAATTATAATAAATTATATTTATATGATTGTTTTGTTGCTAGCTGACAGCTAGGTGCTATGGAATGGATTTCTTTGTTGGTAAAATGACAAATGGCACAGGAAATAGGCACAGATTTATGAGAGCCTGGTGATTAAGGTGACATATTATCTATCCATTTCTCTATACTTACAGCATTCAAGGTGTTACATAAAAGACTTTCTAGTTGATATACAAAGAACATCTACCTACCCCAGAAAGGAAGCCTACAAGAGACCCCAATATGTATACAGCCAAAGTCCAACTGGGTGAACCAATTACATTTCTTGGGGGAATGTTGGTGATAGGTTACTTACAGGAGCAGGGATGTCTCAAAGAGAGATGAAACATCAAAGCCACCCCCAGCTTTGGTGACAGCTCACAAAAGTTGGGAACCTGGAGCACATTGCACAATTTTCAGAAAGTTCAACATGTTGGAGAGTTTCTTTCCCTGGGTGGAGACAGGGTGCTGTGCTGTGGGGGAGATGGGGAGTCCGTTGGCCTGAGCCTCTTCCAGACAGCTCAGCTGTCCTTTGTTTCTCCTAGGGGTCTCTGTTTATTTCAGGCACGTGGGCTTCTCTGATGGTTCCTTTCCATCTGTCTTTACAGTTTATTTACTCTTTGATAGGGAGGGCCCTTGTAAAGTTTCAAGGATTTTTTTAAAGCTATTTTGAGTTGTTTACTTTCTGTCTTAAGGAGCTTTCCTGCTGTATTTCATCTTCCTTTAGAACATTCTGTGTTTCATCTTCCTGTAAATATGTTTTAACAAGTTTTCCTCCAACATGAAATATCTTAATCTCAGAAAACCTGCTACAAACACACACAGAGGGAAAAAAACTAAATACATCAGTTGTTCATAT
The DNA here is from genome assembly GCF_963924665.1 of Micromys minutus. NCBI lineage: Eukaryota > Metazoa > Chordata > Mammalia > Rodentia > Muridae > Micromys > Micromys minutus. The sequence continues at coordinate 43,900,878 of NC_137972.1, read as the reverse complement.
ATCTGGAGATAAATAATGTAGGCAGAATGTGAACTAGGCCTTTGTCTCTTTTTCATCTCTGCTTCATTGAATTATATAGACAATGGGAAAGAGATGAAACACCACATCCTTTTTTCTCCAATTATACTATTTGACATAGAATTTGTGTGTTCCATGTGCTAGAATCTAGGCTGGGCATGATGTTACACATTTATATGAATAATAGCACCAGCAGCTATTGACTACCACTGTACACTAGACACAGTCCACTTTAAAGTACACCAACATGTTAAAGATTGTAAGCCAAGCATTACATATACATATACCCATATACATGAGAACTATAGGAACAAGAAGCAACATGGGAAATCAGGCAGCATTATCTAATCATACAGTGCACAGGAAACACTGTGTTTGGCAGGTAACTTGAGTGATTTAATTTTTATCTTCCTCATAGTTGCAAGAGATGAGACGGGTGTTACTTTGCTCTGTGTTGATGACAGTCCTTTCAGAGACCAGTGTTTTAGGCACTGACAAAGCCAGGATCAGAGTCTGAGATTTTAATGCCACCATCGATTATTTTTCACTGTCTAAGAAGCTGCCTAGAGGAGTTCAGGATAAACATGAATACTGTACAAGACTTTGAAAGGGGGATCCAACTTTCAGAAAGAATGCCTGTATCAAAATAAATGATTTACTCAGATTCAAAGAACTCTACGGTGTTGACTCGAGAAGATAAGAGTAAGGTCTGATTATGACAGGCATGCAATTATACATATTCTGGTAGCACAGAGTGACATATTCTTACATGACTTCAGGAAAGACAAGACTTATGCATGTGTAACATTGAAGATGAATTTATGAAAAAAGAAAGGTTTTTTCTAGCTAGTTAAATTTCCTCTCTCCCAAAATTATGGTATGAGTGGGTCTTACTACATTATGATCATCATTCAGACAGGAAAATGAAATTAGACATAGTCACATCTGTGGTAAATGAGGGAAGGAAATTGCAAGTCCCAAAGACGTTTTTGCAAACCAGAGACTTTCAGATTAGATCCTTACCTCAGTGCTCAGAGATCCAGTTCCCTGGTACACTGATCTTGGAATTCTAATCTACTGAATATTTTTTAAATAAATTTCTGTTGCTAAATAAATCTAGCCTGGTGTACTTTAATTTAGCACAAGCAGTATATTGTGAAAAATCTGCTGGCCAAATCTTCCAAGATCCTGCTAGAAACAAACTAAGACCCTATTATTGTAGCTCAACACTTTAGTGTCTTCCAGCCATAATCTAGCCTCATCATTCACACTTGGTACTTCTGTCCACAAACAGTGTTCTGTTTGCTTTACTCATGAATGATAGCATGTTAAAATGTTCCTCAACCCCTACCTGGAGATCCTCCTTACACCAAATATGGAACAAATCAAAGAACCTTCCCTTTTCTCTTTGTTTACATAAATTCAATCTCCTGTTTCCATTCATCATTACTTCACTTCATGTTTTTCTTCTATCTTTTCTTTGAAAATACTATTTAAGATTGAACCCGCTGATTCTTATTTAGGTCTCATATTTTATGTGAATCTTATGTCCTTGAATATAATGAATACAAAAGTCCTTGAGTATAACAGAAGGACATAGTGGCTTCTGGTAGAGTTTTTTCAAGAGCAGTAATGAGGAGCTGTCAGGGCAGTAGTTTGAACAGGGGAGGAACTGCAGGGCAAGAAAAAGGTGGTCTTTTTATGACTTGAAACTCCTTAGGTAGTAGTCTGACAAAACTAGGAGAGAATTGTTCTGGTCCCACTGTCCTGAGCATGGAGGCTTTTAGTGTTCTCAGTATGAACAACCTTCACTGGTAGAGTCCAAGACTGGGGAAGAGAAAGTCATGACAGTCACATTTCTTTCAAAGAAGCATCTCTTACTGAGACAAAGAGAACTTTGGGAAAAGTTCTGAACTTCTAACATTGTTTCTGGGGATGCTTTCAATTTCAAACTTCCCAGAATGCTAAATGGAAATATTTGGGGGCATTATTCTTTTAGCCCAGTGTCCCTTATCTAAAATTTATGATTTTACATACAAAATCATTATCTCTAGACAATTAAGAGTTGACTCAGATATAGGCTATGAGTTAACACATATAATTTTGTAAATGCAGAGTTTTGTACTTGCAGAGTTACTGAGATCTCTTTCTGTTAATGACAGTGTTCATGCTATAATCAGAGACCACAACACTGTATAATTCAGGTAGAGTAACTGTCAACTTTACTTTTTTCAAAACTGAAATTAAATGACTCAGGACAATAAACTAGAGCAGCCTTCATGTGTTTTAGCAGTGAACTCTTTCAATTTCTTGTGTTAAAGAATTAAACTAATTGTGTTTTGTTTTTAAATTCTTCTATTCCAAATTAAATGTTTATTATTTCTCTTCTTCTACACTGGCAGCTTAATAAGTGTAAAATGTGTTAATGTTGTCTAGTGTGTTACTTACTTGAGAGTCGGTTCTCTCAAGTCCTTGTGTGAGTAGATAATGACAATGATAATAATAATAATAATAATAATAATAATAATGATGATGATGATGCATGATATTTTATAAGCATCTGTTGGAAGAATAAAATATGTCTGTCCATTTTAATAAGAGAAAGATGATGAAAATGTTTCATAGAAACAGATTATCTAGAATTTGGGCTTGCATTTAAGAATATTCTTATAGATGCTTTGAGGCATATTTATTATTTAGATCAAAACCATGTTAATCATTGAAGGTAAGAATGAATGCCAGAAATGTAAAAGGGAATAAACATGTAGAAACACTACACTGAAGCCTCCAGGGGGACTTATTTGGACACAATCATACAGTACTGTATTTTATACTAATTTTTATACAAATTATACTAATTTGCATGTAAACGAAAGTATGGTGCCCTTCCTCTTTGGAAGTGAGACTGGATAAAGACAGTAACATATTAATTTCTTATTTTAATCATAGTATAATTTTGACTTTGAATCAAATGGTTTTCCTGGAGTTTGATTCCTAGTACCCATATCATGTGGCTGAAACAAAACAAAACAAAACACCAAAGCCCCCCCCCCACAAAAAAACAAAACAAAACAAAAAAAAAAACCCACCAAAAATCCCAACCACAGCACCAAAAATTCCAACCACACCAAACAAAATGCCTGTAACTCTAGCCCAGGGGATTCATCCCCTCCTTCTGGCCTCTGTAAGGATATATGTGCATATGCAAATGTATCCAGAGAGACAGACAAAAAGTCTTTTCTGTAGACCTGTGGACAAGGGCTCACATTGTGATCCCGTATTCCTTATGGCCCTTCTCCTTTCCTATCTGTGGAACAGAACTATTCAAGCTCTTGAGGGGTGGGTTGTTTATTTCCTTCATGTCTTAAGGAGACAGGACACACACCCCAGACACAGAGAACTGTAACATAATATAAAGATTTATAGTTGGAAGAAAGGATGCTACGGGGATGCCAAAATAAATAACACCCGGAGAGCTCACTTGACTGCTCTGGAAATTCAAAGCTGTATTTATTCTCTACAGTTCCTTTGTTTGGGCAGATAAGGTATTTTTCTATCATTTCCCCAGTCTCCTCAATAAACAAGCTTGTGGATGCCTTACGTGGGCTGAGGGTAGAATACAGAGATGAGAATAATGGAAGAAAAGTCTCCGTGGCTCTCCTCTGGCCCTCATTTGTTCTCTTTCCTTGCTGAATTGCTTGTGAATTATTCTATGATTATTTGTCTCATGGCAAAAGTAAAGGAAATAAAGTGGCTTCTTTTAAATGAGATTGTAAATGGCCTTCTCCCATTAATTCAGCTCCCGAACTCTAAGTATGAAATACAGGAGGGGGAGGGGCCCTGCTGCTTCATAGACAATGTCAGCGATTCCGTTGCTTATTTGGTCAATATTACTTGTGATTCAAAAAATTCTTGATACATTTGATTTCTAGGGAACAAAAGGCAGGAAATTTAAAATTACATTGTTAGTCAAGAGAGGAAATCTAAATGAGTGTTTGGACACTCCGCAGTTAGAGCATTGATTTCGTGTGCTTGGAGGCATAACCACATTACAGGAGCTTTAAATGATTATTCCTGCTGTGAAAATGTAAAAGACCAACACTTCATAGCCAATGCCACAGCCACACTTCTTGTGTGTTCTGTCGTGATTGGCTGAGTTCTGAATCTGCACATGGTTGCACTTTGAATTTAACCAAGGCCACCTGGACTAGGAACACACACCATATTTCATTAGGTTAGACTACAAACCTTAGTTTTCAAGTCGTTTAGAATTAACTTTGGTATTTTAAAATTCAAGTGTGCACATGTGTGGGAGCACACACACACACACACACACACACACACACACACACACACAGCTCTCCTGGAGACATTAAGTTAGTGGTTTCTTATGTTTCCAATTGTCATAGTTTGATCCAGAAAACCCAGTATTCAAGTTGAAGGAAAGTTAATGAGATTCATAGCACTTTCAGGGGCATGGAGATCAAGGGCAAGCAAGTAAAAAAAGGCTCTCACAGCTGCTGTGTGCCATGCTAGAACCTGTAGAGGGAGGTGTTGATTCCTTAACTGGTTCTTGATTGTGCCACTAAAGGAGGTGGAAGTCAATTGCTGGGCAATCAAAAACAAGGTAGGAGTTATGGGTCCCAAGAGGAAAAGAAGGGGCCAAGAGAAAGGTTTCCGGACCAGGTTGTGGGTTGAGGAAGAAGCAGCAGATTTCTAACCCTTAGGGCCCCTAGATTATGTAGCCTCTGCTTTGAGCAGGGCCTGAGAAGACGGAGGAAACTAATTGATAAGATTAGGGCAGGAAACTCTTCACCCAGCCTTTGAGTCATCTGGCTAGTTTTAAAAATAATACAACTGTCTCTTGTGTTTCACCCGTGGAAAGGAAGAGAAAGCAGGCAGCCAGGGTGGTTGTTTGTGGCTTGAAGATACTAGCCTTGAGGGGCTGGATGGGTGATCATGGTTCTGGAGAGGGGTTGGAGGTAGGGATGTGTATTTTGGGAGCTCTAACTGGCTGGCACATAATCTCAGAGCTAAGCCTATAGCTCGGCCCTGGGCAAAGGAGCAAGCATCTTTTGAAAGTTATACACAACAAGTACCCAGTGGATGTCATGCTGTGGTACAAGGGCAGGCACCACTTCCAAAGTGGCTGATGACAAGAGTGTTCCATTCTCCTGTCCCACAGGCTCTGCCACTGCCTACAGTGAGCCAGACTTCTTTGGCATGCAGATGGGTATATGTCTCCCCGAGTCTGTGCATTCCGTTCACCAGACTGCTGTGTTTTGGAGATAGCTTGTCTACCACATATTCATGTGCTAGAAATTTGGCATTGAAAGGTAGGATCTGTGATTGGGTTAATGCTCTTCTCATAAAATGAGTCCTTGTTTCTATAGGAACCAATAAGGTCTCCAAGCCTCCTATCCCACCATTTATGTTTGTCTTATGTATGATGGTACATGCATGGCCTAGAAGACTTCTAGAAGATGCCCTATGCATGTGCTGCCATTCAAGTTATTCCAATATAGACAACCCCCAGGTTCTACTAACATGCTATTTGGACATTATAACTGTCACATGTTTAAGTCAAATAAGCCTTCTCTTCCCACACCTTAGGCATTCTCTTAGAGCAATATGAAATGATTGAAGACAGGGGACTACTGAAGAAGTACATGAGAAACAAGAATCTCTCCAGGAAAAAGAGCAAAGGGTAACTTTGGTGACTGTGTTGGCTAGTTTTAAGTCAACTTGACACAGGCTTAATCCTCAGAGAGGAGGGACCCTCAACCTAACTAAATCCATAAAATAATGCTAGAGAAAAACCTGTAAGGAATTTTTTAAATTAGTAATTGATGGAGGAACACCCCATCACACACACACACATACACACTGTGTATCCTGGTTTCTATAAGAAATAAGGTTAAACACACCAGTAAGCAGTACTCTTCCATGACATCTGTATCAGCTCCTGCCTCCAGGTTCCAGGTCTGTTTGAGTTCCTGTTCTGACTTCCTCCGATGAACAGCAATATGAAATTATAAGCCAGACCAACCTGTTCCTCCTTGAGTTGCTTTGGTTTCACAGCAATACAACCCACAACTAAGACAGTAACTATAGTTGTACTTACAAAGTTGGTGACATCTTTAAGATGCAAGAAGGAAAAAAAAACAGAGGAAAAATGTGAGGAGACTGATACCCCTCCCTCCTTGCCAAAACATGCTGTCTTAGCTCAACAGAACAGAAAATGGGGTCTAGAATTAAACTCGGAAACAAACGTAAGCTGGCTTTAGTATTTGATAAAGTGGCCACAGCATTTTAGTGAGGACAGTTGGAAGTTTCATGAATAACTGTGTCATTCATTTATTCCTCGGAGACCAAAAGGGATATAAAAATGGCACTAACATGTTCTAGAATAAAACCTTAATGATGAACTGGAGAGATGGCTCAGCTGTTAAGGGTACATACTATTCCTGTGGAAAACATGTGTCATATAGCTCACAATCATCTGTCACTCCACATCCAGGGATCCAATAACTCCCTCTGACCATCATGGACCCTAAATTCACATGTGCCATCCCACATATACATACATATAACACAAAATTAAAATAGAAAAATCTTGAAAGTATCAACACCAGTCTCAGTTGACATAAATGTAATACTATTCTATGTGGGGAAATTAATGAGTGAAGTCAGATGACATGGTCAACATGTGTGGAAAAGATTTCCTAGACTGTAAAAATGAGACATATAAAACTGCTTTTAAAGATCACTTTCACTCATGAGCAAAGGCACAGATGAAATCTACAGAGCTGACACTGTCTCTTGTTGCTCGACAAAGATACAGCAGGCTAATGGCTGCTCCTAAGTGAGCGTGTGAGAAGAAAGAGTCTCCTAAAGAGCGAGAGTTGTTTCTGGTGACTGGGTGACAGCTGTTAGAATCAGAAAGTTTATCTGGATTGAGTTAGAATTTATTTTATGACCACTAGTGTCAAAAGATGATTGCATCGAAGCCATTAACTAAAGCCTGGAAACAGGCTATTTGTAATAAAAATATTAGTACAGCATCCTTAAAAATACCCATTTGGGACTCTTTTCCTCTATTTGGTAGCCTAGTCTAGCCTCCATGTAAGGCTTTTGCCTTGTCATATTGTATCTTTTTGTTCTGTTTGGTTGTTTCTTGGAGGCCTGCTCCTTTCTGAAGGGAAATAGAGGAGAAGTTGATTTGGGAGAGAGGGAAGTAGTGGGGAGCTGAGGGAAACGGAGGGAAGAGAAACTGGTTGAGGTGGATTGTATGAGAGAATATATCTTCAATGGAAAAACTCATGGTGTAGAAATCCTAAGTACACCTATATTACTTAAAAGTGTGTGTGTGTGTGTGTGTGTGTGTGTGTGTGTGTGTGTTAAGAGACAGCAGAATATATTAAGACATGTTTTACTTTTTTAGCTGATGAGATAAAATACCAGAGAAGAGTAACTTAGGAAGGAAGTATTTATTTAGGACTATCAATTGAAGATCCTGTTTATCTTGGTGTGGAAGGTAAAGCCGTAAGAGCTGGGGGTGTGGGTGGGTGGGCTGGTCCTTGTCAAATTGCATAGCATAGTAAGCAATGGGGAGAGGTGAGTGTGAATGTTAAGTTCCCTTTCATTCAGGTCAAGGCCCTAAATCATGGAACACAAGCCTCCAGGCCTTTCTCGGATGGGTTTTCTACACTGAGTCAGTTGAAGAAGGAAGACCCACCTGAAGATGGGCAGCACCACACTGGGTGGAAGAAAGAGGAAAGCTAGCTTTCCTTCTGTTTCCTGACTGTTCGTGCAGTGTGAACCGCTGCCTCACACCACTGTTCCCATGCTTGCTCTATCACAGTGGACAATGTCCTTGCTGTGGCAGCAGAAGGAAACCCTTCCCACCTTACGTCGATTTAGTCAGGGTTGTGTGTGTGTGTGTGTGTGTGTGTGTGCGTGCGTGCGTGTGTGTGTGTGTGTGTGTGTGTGTGTGTGTGTCAGCAAGGAGAAGAAAAAAAAAAACAATAGAGTCTCTTTACATTTAATGAAGTCAGTTCATTAGTTTGAGAAGAGCCATGCTTGAGATGTGGTGGAAATGTTTAAAAAATGTGCACAGGCAAAAGGTACAAATGGGACTCTTATTCTCCTTTACTCTTTGAAGTATTTCTAAGCACTTGATCTCTGTGTCGGCGTATGTAACTTAGCCTGTTAATATGGAACCAAATACTGTGGTTCTCGGTGGAAGTTCGGTGGCCCTCTGGAGTGGAAATCCTGCTGACTGATGCAGGGTAGATAGAAACAGGCTACCTAGGTTTCTCTAGCCTTCTGCTTCAGTGACTCATCCAAGTGGCCCTGCAGGAAGCAAAGGGTTTGCCAGGCTGGAGGACAAATGCAAGAGATAGCAATGGCAAAAGGGCAGGAAAGGTGAGCGCCAATAATGAGTTCTGACAGGTGCTCACAAGACCTGAAACCATCTGAGATTGAGAAGAAAAGACAAGATCAACAGTGGGATGTACTGGGTGCTACAAATATCTGCAGATTCCATCAAGTAGAATCTTTTTAGAAAGTGAGCATTTAAAGAAACTGAAAATGCTTATGTCAAGGCTGTGACAGAAAATAAGGAATAGGAAGGCATATGATTGAAGATCACCCCATATGTCCAAGATCACACTGGGAGTGTGTGGCCCAGGCTGTCGTGGAGCAGGTTTTCTTTTATAATATTTGCAAGACTACTTTAAAGGATTTTTTAAAAATTATTATTATCTTGGCTCATCAAAAATCTCGTTGCGTTTTCCTTTGTTCAAACTGAAGAAAAGCATAGTGAATGGTAGCTCCCGAAAATTTCCAACACTTAGAAGACAGATGATCTACCAAGCTCTTCTTAAAAACATTGCCTAGTTAACCTTGCATCGATGGTAATACGCTCCCTAAGGCAGGGCAGGTTGTTGATTCCCATGGTGCTCAGAAATGTCTGCTAATGACCACCATGTAAGGTCAAAATGGAAAGAAAATTTGCGTGGACTTTTACGCTCTCCTGTCATGATCACAGGAGACTTTGAACCTACTGTAATATGAGAAGACAAAACAAGCTAACTACTGAACTATCCACCCACCTAACCACAAATGCACTGGCAGAATGGACTACAGGTAGGACTTAACGACCTCCTGAACAGAGCAGAGCTGCAGCTTGGGAATTCCTGTGATATTTATGCTTACTTGAAGAAAGGTCTGGGATGATTCTCCTAAGCAGCAAATCAGAAAGTAATCTTGTGCAGTGAAATGAAAGAAATAATTCTAGTGTGTGGTGAAGGGGACTTCCGTTATCCCAATAAGCTATAAAATATTAATATTACTAAAAAGCAATTATAAAGCAAACAAATAGCATCTTTTAAAGGCTGCTTTTATATGACAGAGTTTGTTATATGGCCAAATGAACACTTAGCATAGGCCAGGCTTTCCCATTTTCCCTCTCCCATAGTGTCCTGTATCCTTTCACATCTCCTGGGTGCAAGTTTTAAAGTGTGTACTAGTTTTCTGTACATCTGCTTTGGGAGTGGAGCATCCTCTGGGTTTAGCAGCAGCATTCTTCATAATTAGAAGTTCAGTGACTACAACATTCATTCTTTCTCAGGACACCTCCATGCTGAACACATGTCATCCCATAGCTACAACATCACTTTGTGAAGAACTACTCATGACATTGGGGGAAAATGACTGTATAATTCACAATGAAATGAATTCAATCCAGTAACATATGGAGCTTTATATATGTATCTAAATTTGCATCTGTATGCATAATATACAGAGCTCTCACTTACTGGGAGATATGGTTCAGAACTTGCTTCTCTGGAGGAGGTAGAGGATGTTGATGGGGACAGAAGAAAGAGGAAAAGACCACGGGAGAGGAGACTTTATTTGGAATAACTAATTGTAGTTAGTGGGAAAAAATAAATTCTTACAGAATAAATGGGGGCCAGAGGATATAGAAAGGTGGTTTGTGAATTCAGTCAGTTGTGAAACACTGGCAACAGGACTAATAACCTCTCCCAGTGATGTTTGCTTTTTAATTGGGCTAAAAGCCTTAATGGGAAGAGATGCTATTTTTATAGTACAGTGGTTGCTGAAGTTATTCAAGTATGGAACCACCTGGAAGTTATAATGTTCCCTTCAGAGTATAATGAAATATCATTACAAGTAATGCTATTGTGAATGTACTTAACAGAAACTTAGATAATTTGATTAAGTTTGTGGTACTTGAGGGTATTTGGTTTAATTAACAATCATGCAATAAGACAAAAAATCTTAAAGACACACACACACACACAAACACACACACACACACACACACGGAAGCAAATACTTCCCTTAAGTATAATAAACCCAACACCTTGGGCCTGACAATTCTATAGTCTTTTGTCAGTATTCGGCTTCCTCAAGACAATCATTAACAAATAAAGGAGAGTTTAAAAGACTTTGTAGGAAGAACAAATTAAGAATATTTGTGACCCAAGACTAATTTTTAGGACATTGTTTCTTCTGGTAGAGCCCACATAGTTAGGGTTTGCTTTTGGTATTGTTGGAGCCATTCCCATAGAGAAATCATACTAAAAGTTAAGTTCTTCTGGTGTGCAAACTTCCCTGCCATATTCCACTTAAGTGTGTGCACCTTAGTTGTAGGGTGTTGCAAGGACCCTCATCAGAATTAGAATTCAAACAAGGTTTAAGAGATATGACAGCTTTTGAACTTACAGCTCCCAAGCGTCAAATACTGAAATGTGTTTGAGAGCCTCACAGGTTGATTTATAGTCACACCTAATGTCACTTGGGTTCCTTGAAACTCACCAGACTGTTTCTTTCCTTCTATATACAGTGAGCAGCTTTAAAGAGCAGCTTCGGCCATTTTCCTGCATAGGAGGAAACCATGGCATGCAGCCGGAATGGCATGATCCAGAAGCCCCACTTCCACGAGGATTGGCAGCCGCAAGTGGACACTTGGTTTAACCATTCGGCACTTAGGTTCCACAGACGCAAGGCCCAGCAGGTGAAAGCATGTCACACTACTCCTCATCCTGTATCTGGTCCTATCAGGCCCATTGTGAGTTGTTAGATACCACACCAAGGTCCAGGCTGGCATGGACTTTAGCCTAGAAGCACTCAGGGTGGCTGGTATCCACAAGAAAAATGGCTCTCATCATAGGTATCTTTGTGGACCAAAGGAGGCAAAACCCACTGAATCCCTACAGGTCAACGTGCAGTACCTGAAGGAGTACTGCTCCATGCTCATCCTTTCTCCCAGGAAGCCTTCTGCTCCAAAGAAGGGAGACCGTTGTGCTGAAGAACTTAAATTGGCCACCCAACTAACAGGACCTGTGATGTCTATCCAGAATGTGCACAAAGAGTAAAAGGCCAGAGTCATCACAGAAGCAGAGAAGAACTTCAAGGCTTTTGCCAGTTTTTGCATGGCCCGTGCCAATGCCTGGCTCTTTGGCATCCAAGCAAAAAGGCCAAAGGAAGCTGCAGAGCAAGATGTTGAAAAGAAAAAAAGTAATTCACGGTTGGGGAGTTGCAATAAATTTTCCATAAGAGAAAGAAAAAAGAAAGAAAGAAAGAAAAAGGAAGAAAGAAAGAGAACAACTTTGTTTCACAGGTACCTGACCAATACTACTAAAAGTAGTGACACATTTTGGTAATTATTGGAAAGGCAAAATGTATTCAACCGCATTTATAAATACACGAACAGAATTTACATGTATTATTTTTTTGGGGGGTATTTTCTGCTGCTACAGCTTTACAAAGGTCTCTAATTCTTCAGGGGTACTAGGTGTTACAAATTCTAATGAAAAAAGAAAAACCATCATTCTAGAGCTGCAGAGACATCTCTTAGTCTGCAAATAGCAGATCCAAACTGACAGTGCAATTCTTAGGACCACTTGACTAGGCGAGCACATCTTTGTGCTCATTCATCCAATTTTGCTCAAGTGTCTGATTTGAAATCAGAAGTCTTTTACAGTCTCTGGTTCCTTGGTCATTGCCTTCAGGTAACAGAAAGCTCTGGGCATCACATTTCTTTTTCTGATGTTGGCCTTTAGGAAGTCAGCTATTCATAGGCCAATATCAAAACATCTTGGTGGAGGTTCCTAGCCACTCTTATATTGTTATCTTTATTCTAATAGCCATGTCCATGTTTTGAGCACTATCACATTAGGAAGGAAGGTCCTTTATGCTCAAAAATTCAATGCCTTTGATAGAATCAATCACAACATTATGCAAGCAACCTCATTGAAGCCACTCACAATTGCCTAAATCTTGTACCAATTAGAAAGACTCCTCATCTGTTTGTTTTTGTTCATTTATTTTCAGCTTTACAAAAATACAGATTCCTCACATTTATCAGTTTTTATAATGAGTGGAATATGCTAGAACTACGTTGATCCTAATCCTATAGTGATCTATGTAAATTGCGTTATAAACAGCATCATAAATTTGAAGATTAGACAGAAATTACTGATTGTTAAGTACATGGCCATAAAAATCCCTGCTTAAAGAGTACGTGTGAGCTAAAAATCCAAATGGTATATTTACAGAGCCTGTATAATTCTTCTTTTAGAATGATTACTTTAATTTCCCATCATTTTATAAAGAGAGCACTTCTTCACACAATATTATTTTGTAAGTACTGCTAAGTATGTATTAGAAATCAAAGTGCTGCCATTTCTAAACTTAGTGTATTTTGCCTCCATTCAGAAGTAAACACGTTCTATGCTAAAGCTTCAAAAACTGAATTTTAATTAATCTGTTTATTTGGGAATTGCTTTTCAAGCATAAATTAAGTCAGGCAGTTTCCTAGGTGTTTTAAATCCACAAGTGGAAGGGATACAGAATAAACAGTACTTGTGTGAAATACTGCACATCTGTGCCTATCCTTTTTTAACTTTAAATGAATAATTTCAAGAAAAATGAGTAATATCATTAGGTTAGACAACTGGAAATAACTGAAAAATAATTCCCTCTCTCCACTATTTCCAGAAAAATAAACCTTAATTTTGAAGGCTACTTTAATTATTGTCTCTCACACACTGCTACAACAAGTACCTAGAGGTGGGTTTAGTGGTGCATGCCTTTAATCCCAGCACTTTGGAGACTGAAGAAGGTGGATCTCTGTGAATTCTTAGCCAGCCTGATCTACACAGTATAGACTTCTACAGATACATAGTAAGGTACTGTCTCAAAATAAAAAAAAATGCACACAAAACAAAAGAACAAACAAACAACAACAACAATTTGAATACTAGTATGGTAGATACTAACTCTACTTTAAACATGTTTAAAATGATGTCAGAATCTAGAAACACAAGGTGGAATTTAACAAAAACATGGTTTTCTCACCTCTAATGCCTACTTTCCCTATTTTTTATTCTGATTGGTATAAAATGATCTTCACATAGAATCAAAGAGTCTTTACAAAGTCAAAGAATACTAGAATAGAAGCAGACATGTGGCACTATGAATAGATACAGAATAGGATGACTTACTACGTATTAAAGGGTTGCTGGCCTTTCTCAAGTGATGAGAGGCATGTTTGCTCCATCTCTCACATGCTGTAGTCTCATCATGTGATTATTTATGCTGTATTAAGACTCCATAAACACAATAAGCCTACCAGACATAGCCTCTTGAGCTTAAACATCCACTCTCCAAAACCAAAATTTTGCTTTTATAAATATATTACCCAATATTTGATACATGGTTATAGCAAGAGAACATATCACAAAGTGGTACATTACAACCATACTATAAGCTACCTTTTGGTGGTTTTAGTATTGGTAAATGAAGAGAAATTGTACTTTCAGACTTATAAGTGGAGCTAATGCAGAATAAAATGAGGTCAGTCAAACTGCAACTCAGAGATGTATACACAAATTATCTAGAGTACCACCCTTTTCTCTGTTGAAATGTCATGAGAATAAAAATATAATGTCATTGTGTTGGGGTCACTTGTGGAGACAATGTTTCTTCAAATTCCTGGATGTATGCATCATTTAGCTCAATAAAATACTAACAACAAACCGGATTTGTCTAGCCAAGGAAAGAAGACCACAGGAAGGAAGGGAGAAAACAGAGAAAAGATAAGGCAAGTTAGGACAAAAGGAAGAAAAAGATTTGTATATGAATTCTTATTCTTCTCTTTAATTAAATTTCATTTTAAAAGCCAAATCTTTCTACTTTAAGAAATGAATATAGGGACCAGGAACAGCTGAGATCCGGGGACACAGGCCTGGTGAGACTGTGCTTTGAGTATCCCGGGAGCAGAGATGTCTGGGCCTAGTACCATGAAACCATGCCACCCCCATTGGTTCAGGTGAGCAGGAACTCTGCCTTGGGTCTCGATTTCCACCTGGCAGGCCCGAGTGTGCAGAGCAAGCTCAGAGACCATCTGCCACCAGGAACAGGTGAGATCCAGGGACACAGGCTTGGTGAGACTGCACTGCTAGTAGCTGGGATGCAGAGAGGACTGGTCTGAGCACCCAGAAAGTGCCACCAAACCTCAATTGGTTTAGGGGAACAGGAACTCAGTCATAGGGACTTGGTTTCCAATCAGAGGGGCCATGAGTGCAGAACAAATGGTCAGGCCATTGGCTCCTGGGAACAGCAGAGATTCAGGGACACAGGCCAGATACACAGGGGAGATGAAAACCAATCACTGACAAGAAGACTACATATAATCACAGACAACAAGATGGCAAGAGGAAAGCAAAAAAAATTTACCCCAGGGAAACCAAGAAAACCTCACAACACCAGAACCCAGCTCTCCTGTTACAGCAAACAGTGAAATGCCAAAAACTCAAGAAAAAGAAGACTCAGACCCGAAATCCTACCTCAAGATGATGATAGAGATCCTTAAACAAGAAAGGGAGGAAAAGCATAAAGAAATAGAAGCTTTTAAAGAGGACACAAAAAAAAAAAAAAAAAAAAAAAAAAAAAAAAAAAAAAAAAAAAAAAAAAAAAACACTCAAAGAAATCAAAGAACTAGAGGAAAACAGAAACAAAGAGACGAAAAAGTTGAAGAAGGAATTAAAAAGGGAAATGGAAACAATAAAGAAAAAACCAAAATAGACAACCCTGGAGGTAGAAAACCTAAAAAAGAAATCAGGAGTCACAGATGCAAGCATCTCCAACAGACTACAAGAGATGGAAGAGAAAATCTCGGGAACTGAAGACAACATTGAAAACGTAGACAAAACAGTCAGAGAAGATGCAAAAGCCAAAAAGATCCTAATCCAAAATGTCCAGGAGAACCAGGACACAATGAGAAGACCAAACTTAAGGATAATAGGAATAGAAGAGAGCAAAGAATATCAACTAAGAAGCAGAGTAAATATCTTCAACAAAATCTTGAAGAAAACTTTCCTACCCTTAAGAGTGAGATGACCATGAGCATAAAACAAGCCTACCAAACTCCAAATAGGTTGGATCAGAAAAGAAATTCCTCCCGACACACAATAGTCAAAACGCCAAGTGCCCAAAGCAAAGAAAGAATACTAAAAGCAGTAAGGAAGAAAGGTCATGTAACATATAAAGGCAGACCAATCAGAATCATACCTGACTTCTCAACAGAGACTCTGAAAGATAGAAGATCCTAGACAGACATCATGCAGACCCTATGAGAACACAAGTGTCAGCCCAAGCTGCTATACCCAGCAAACTCTCAATCACCACAGATGAAGAGACTAAGATATTCCAAGACAAAACTAAATTTACACAATATCTGACCACAAACCCAGCACTACAACAAATTATAGGTGGAAAACCCAATACAAGGAGGGGAACTATATCCTAATAAAAACGAGAAAACTCCTAAGCAAGAAAAACCAAAAGAAGAAAGACATACAGGCACAATTCCAACTCCAAAAGCAAAAATAGCAGGAAACAGCAACTACTATTCCTTGATATCTGTTAACCTAATGGAGTCAATTCCCCAATAAAAAGATATAGGCTATCAGACTGGATACATAAACAAAACCCAGCATTTTGCTGCATACAGGAAACTCATCTCAGAGACAAAGACAGACACTATCTCAGAGTAAAAGGTTGGGAAAAAATCTTCCAAGCAAACAGCCCCCAGAAGCAAGCTGGAGTGGCCATTCTAATATTGAATAAAGAAGATTTTCAACCAAAAATTATCAAAAAAGATAAGGAAGTACACTTTTTACTTATTCTAGAGAAAACTTGTCAGGAGGACTCTCAATCCTTAACATATATAATCCAAATACAAGAGCACACATATTCATTAAAGAAAACCTAATAAAAGTAAAAAAATACATTGCACTCCACACAATAATATTAGGAGACCTTAACACCCCACTCGCATCAATGGACAGATCATGGAAACAGAAACTGAACAAGGACACATTATACAAGAGCCTATACTCAACAACGCTGTAAAGTCTCAAGGAAATGGATGAATTCCTAGACAGATACCAGGTACTAAAGTTAAACCAGGACCAGGTAAATCACCTAAATAATCCCATAACACCTATAGAAATAGAAACAGTCATCAAAAGCCTCCCAACCAAAAAAAAGCCCAGGTACAGATGGGTTCAGTGCAGAATTCTGTCAGACATTTATTGATGACATAATAACAATACTATCCAAACTATTCCACAAAATAGAGTCTGATGGAACACTGCCTGACTCATTTTTCAAGGCCAAAATAACCCTTGTTCATAAACCACATGAAGACCCTACAAGGAGACAGTACTTCAAACAAATCTTACTTATGAAATTGATTCAAAAATACTCAACAAAATCCTTGCAAACCGAATCCAAGAACACATCAAAATGATCATTTACCATGGTCAAGTAGGCTTCATCCCTGGGATGCAGGAATGGTTTAATATATGGCAATCCATCAATGTAATCCACCATATAAACACAACTCCAAGAAAAAAAAATCCCATGGTCATTTCACTAGATGCTGAGAAAGCATTTG
Source organism: Micromys minutus (assembly GCF_963924665.1). Classification (NCBI taxonomy): domain Eukaryota; kingdom Metazoa; phylum Chordata; class Mammalia; order Rodentia; family Muridae; genus Micromys; species Micromys minutus. Next base: position 43,883,867 of record NC_137972.1, on the reverse strand, counting down.
ACAAAATTCAACACCCCTTCATGTTAAAAGTTTTGGAAAGAACAGGAATCTAAAGCCCATAACTAAACATAATAAAAGCAATATAGAGCAAACCAATTGCCAACATCAACGTTAATGGTGAGAAACTTGAAGCAATCCAACTAAAATCAGGGAGTAGACAAGGGTGCTCATTCTCCCACTACATATTCAACATAGTACTGGAAGTCCTGGCCAGAGAAATTAGACAGGAAAATCTAAAAAGGAAATCAAAGGGACACATATTGAAAAGGAAGAAATAAAACTATCACTGTTTGCAGATGACATGATAGTGTACATAAGTGACCCCAAAATTCCACCAGAGAACTTCTATAGCTGATAAACAAGTTCAGCAAAGTGGCTGTATATAAAAGTAACTCAAACAAATCAGTAGCCTTCCTATATATGAAGGACAAACATGTGGAGAAAGAAATTAGGGAAAAGATACCCTTACAATATTCACAAACAATATGAAATTCCTTGGTGTAACTCTAACTAAGTGAGTGAAGGACATATATAACATGAAGTTCAAATCTCTAAAGAACAAAATTGAGGAAGATCTCAGAAAATGGAAAGATCTCCCATGCTCATGGATTGGAAGGATTAACATTGTAAGAATGGCCATTTTACCAAAAGCAATCTACAGATTCAATGCAATCCCCATCACAATTCCAACCCAATTCTTCATAGAGTTGAGAGCAATGTGCAATTTTATCTGGAATAACAAAAGACCTAAAATAGAGAAATCCATCCTCAACAACAAGAAAACATCTGCGGGAATCACTATCTCTTACCTCAAGTTATATTACAAGGCAATTGTGCTAAAAACTGCATGGTACTGTTACAGAGATAGGTACCTGGATCATTGAAATAAAATGGATGATCCAGAAATGAGCCCTCACATATATTGTCAGTTGATTTTTGATAAAGAAGCTGTATATATTCAATGAAAAAATGACAGCCTCTTCAACAAATGGTGTTGGTCCAACTGGTACTCACCAGCAGAAGAATGAAAATAGACCCTTTCTTATCTCCTAGTACAAAGCTCAAGTGCAAGTGGATCAAAGATCTCTACATTAAACCAGGTACACTTAAACTATTAGAAGAGATAATAGGGAAAACCTTAGAACATATAGGCACAGGAGAAAATTTCCTAAACAGAACACCAATGGCTTGTGCTCTAAGGTCAAAGTTTGACCAATGGGACTTAATGAGATTGCAAAGTTTCTGTAAGTCTAAGGACACTTTCCAGAAAACAAAATGGCAGCCAACAGATTGGGAAAAGATCTTAACCAAGCCCACAAAGAAGCTTCAATATACAACAAAGACACATGCACCACAATGTTCATAGCAGTCCTATTTATAATAGCCAGAAGCTAGAAAGAACCCAGATGTCCTTCAATAGATAAATGGATACAAAAATTGTGGTATATTTACACAATGGAGTACTACTCAGCTATCAGAAACAATGACTTTATGAAATTCTTAAGAAAATGATGCATCTAGAGAATATCATCCTGAGTGAGATAACTCAGTCACAAAAGAACAGGCATAATATGCAGTCACTGATAATTGGATACTAACCCCATGTACATTTATTGTTGTTTTTTAAATAAAGTTGTAAAAAAAGAGAAATGATTATAGGTTGATATTTGATTGAATGCCCCATGACTAGAAAACAGACACCAAGTTTGCCATGTTTTCTGTTTTGGCATAAGATTCTGGAGATGCCAGGATACATGAGTTAGCATTTCTGAGCTGGTAGAAACTGCGGACAGTCTTGCCTTTGGAGCAGTACGGTGGCTCTTGGAACAGTGTGCTCAAATGCAGCACTAGTCAATCCTAGTTTACTTTTCAGCAATAGCAGCATGTAACAGAGAAGGGGTTTTTTAAAAATATTTTTATCAGCATCTTTATTCATTTTAGCTCAAGCATTAAATCCATTAACCTGGCCTCTTGTAGTATTACTTTGAAACGTGATTCTCTCCTAATAGGTTCTGCATGTGAGTAGAAGATTAGTTCCAGTGAACACCATTATAAGCACTCTTGCATTGAAATTTGTCTGCAAGACATGACTTTCTAGGTAAATTTTTTTTCACAGCACTTACTGTTTCAGAAATTAGCAGCAAGCAATACCAAAGTTTCTTCCAAGGATATAAAAGTAGTTCCAAATTTCTAGGACCTATAAACTCTATCTCTGCAGAGTCAGGGGAGAGGAGGGCAGATGGGTCAAGAGCAGGTAGCCTAAGCATAGCAGTTTTGATCTCTCTCTTCTGCCTCCCACATTTATCTATTTTGCTTCCAAACAACATCTTTCTAAGCCAAGATGAACGCAATTGCATAGTCTCCACTAATTAACTGAACGAAATGAATAAACTTCTTTGGTCCCATTCCAAGAGATCTCATGACTGTGTGGCTCCCTTAAGCTCTTTAATTTTTATCAACATATTTTTCTATGTCAAAACTTCCAAATACCCTTTTCCAGCAAGTGTAGTCTTCAGATAGACATAACAGAATCTGACCTTATTCTTTGCTGTCTTTTCAATCAGCTTTATCTCTCTCTTTTCTATGTCTCAAGAATCTCTAGATATTGAAGACCCTCACTTCCTCTTAAGAGTTTGCTTTGGTTTCTTAGTGAAAAAGTGAAAATGTGAAACCCCAATGAGACTCAGAGTGAAACCACAGAGGGTCTCATAGGACAGTGTGGCCAATAATGAATCCAGAGAGTACCAGAGAGGTTCAACCTAGTAGCAGACAGGCTTCAATCTTCTGGTAATTTCAGCACATAACAAAGAACAAGACTAGAGAAACTGAGGAATCCTTCTGGAAGTTCTTAAAATTAACAACAGAAACTTCATATACTTTGGTATTTTCCTTTGAAGAAGACAAGAACAACTGAGCAATTTTCTTCAGTTCTGTGAATTATTTTTTAAACTTTATTTTCTTGAGTTGTACTGTGAAACAGAAAAGGTTTTAATTTTGATAAAGTGTGATTAATTTGCTATTTTATTCGTTAGTCATAGTTAGGTAGCATTTCTCATTTCTGAGTTTCTATTTAACCCATGATAAATTTTGTTCCTTGATTTTCCTCTAAGAACTCTTTGATTTAGGCTTTTACTTTGGGGTCTATATTCATTTTCAGCTAATTTGGGTGGTTTCAGGATGAATTTGATGGCAATTTTTTTGTAACAGATATTTAGTTATTGCAATGTTACAAGACTATTGTTCCCAATTCTTCTCCTGACTTGCCTCACTGAACTGCATTTCTACCTTGAAATCATGTGGAAATGAGTATGTATAATCTTATTTCTGAGCCATCGACTGTGTCTTGATCTCTTCTGCACTATTTTAACCCCTGCTAGCTTTTCCTCTCACTCATTTAGATTCTTCTTAGATTCTCCATATTATTTGTATCTGCTCTATGTCTTCAGAATAATTTTATAAAGTTTTAAATGGTAGTCGAAAAATATTTTTTCTGCCTTTCAGTGACTATCTCTTTTTCTCTGGGGAATGAATGCCTGTAGTTAGCTCTGCCTGCTATCATTCTGTATTGTTCCTCCACTTCCACTCTAAGCAAAAGATCAGTGAGAGAAATGGAGGTGCTAAAGAAAAGTGGCCAAAGAAAATTGAATGGAAAATAGAAAACGTAATAGTAGAAAACATTTTTTTAACCCTGAAAGCCCATGGCATGTACAACATCTAAGAAAAGTTTCAGAGGGTCTTAGTAATATAAGTACATAAAATTGTTCCAACAGAACACATATATTTATTTAGTGCATGAAATTAATTGATGAATAGAAGTATAACAGCACTGTAAAAAAGTAAAAAAAAATTTTTACATGAAAAGCAAACAAGAAATCCAAACTTTAGATTTCAAAAATTTCAAAGTCTTCTAGGGGGAATTATAGTAAAAATGCTATCTATCAATTTAATATGATGATAACAGCAGTCATAGGTGGAGAAAATACATAGCCCCACACTTAAATAAATATTTAAGAAAATAGGAATCTATATAATTAAATATTGTTAGATAAAAATTCAAGAAGTATGAAGGAAAATAATTTTTATTAAAAAGATGGAGGTAGATATGAAAGTATAAAATATTGTTTTTAAAATTTGATGAAGTATCAGAATAAATACCACTGGAGTTAGAAATTCCATTGTAAATAGTGAGATCCAAGTACAGAGGCACATGTGCCCCTTATTCAATGTAGGACTGTTTGCAATAACCAGGAAATGTTAATAATATAATGTACTTCAATTGCTGGGTGATAAAAGAAATGGAAAACTACTCAACAATAAAGATGTGAAATCATCTTGTTGCAAAACCTCTCATGGATAAAACTGGAGATGGTTTCATTAAGTAAAGCAAGCCAGGTCTTGAACCAACCAAACCATACAATCTCATCAACATTCAAAGTCCAAAAGAACTGATTACATAGAAGCTAAGAGTAAAAATGTGATTTTCAGGTTGGGGAGATCAAGCAGAGGATATGTTAAAAAAGACTCATTGAAAGACACCATGTTTCAATGCTATCAATGTAATACACCATATCATAGGCTATCCTGCCTGTAGTTCTTGGGCATCCAGGTAATGTCAGGCATGGTTCCCTCTTATGTCATGGGCCTCCAGCTGGACCAGTCATTAATTATCCACTCACAAGTCCTGCACCAGCATTGCCCCAGCACATATTGAAGGCTGAACAGTTTGTAGGCAGAAGGTTTTGTGGCTGGATTGATGTCCCAGTCTCACTGCTAGGAACCTTGCCTGGTTATAAAAGATGGCCAGCCCAGATTTTTATTCCTCATTACTAAGAGAATTTCTTAGCATCACTCTTATAAATACCAGGAAGTTTATATCTCAGAGACTCAGGATACACCAAAAAGAAGAGGCAAATAAATAAATAAATAAATAAATAAATAAATAAATAAATAAATAAATAAATATAAATAAATAAATATAGTTATTCATAATTCATAATGATATTATGCTATACTCATAGATAAGTTCTTAGTCCAAGTGTCATCAGAGAGGTTTCATCTAACATCTGATGAGAACAGATGTAGACATTTACAGCCAAATGTAGAGACCCACAGGCAAACACTATGCAGAGTCAAGGGACTCTGTAGCGGGGAGGGAGAAAGAGTTGTTTGAGTAAGAGAGGTAGAACATACTAAGAGAACACAACATAACCCAGAGAATCAACTCAACATGGCTTATGGTTGTGTGGCTTGTTTTTGTAGGACTCCCAACATTGTGAGTAAGGGTGTCTCTGACACTTGGGACCCTTTTCTCCTACTGGATCACTTTATTCAGCCTTGATATGATCCTTGTCTTATTGTAAGCTGTTAGAGGATATCCTTGTGAAGCCTTCTTTTTGATTTCTGATTTTTGTTTTGTCTTATTTTGTTTGTTTTAAGGGAAATGGAAGAGAATTGTATCTGAGAAAGAGAACTGGAAGGAGGGGAAACTGTGGTCAGTATGTATGTAATATATGAGTAAAGTAAAGAAAAGAAAGGCACTATGTAAAAATTAGATGGTAAAAAATGCTCAGAAATTTGGCTGCAGGTTGTTTACCATATATCACAGCTATAAGAAAGGGTCTTTACCATAACGAAATGATAACCATTTGAGAACAGACATGCTTACCCAGTTCCAACATTAACCATGCATGCATACATTTATCAGAACATGACAGGCTACTCTATAAATATATACAATTGCAAAAATACCTAGGCTTGTTCTTTTCATACACTAAGAAGATAGTCAAAATAATGTCTAATTATACTAATTAAGAATAAAAAGATGGAAATAATCACAGATAAAGATTAAATTAAAGGAATTATATAACTAACTTTTTGTTTATTTTTTAAAACATATTTTACTTACTTTTATCTTTCTCTTTTTATTCATTCAAACATTCCAAATTACCTCTAACTACTCTCTTTCAAATTCATCACCTCTTTTTTACATCAAGATTATTGCATACATATATGTATTTGTATATATATGCATATTTTTAAATATAACCTGCTGAGTTCATACAATGTTACTTCTAGGTATGCTTCAGGGTTGACTGACCAACACTGGACAACCAAGTGGTGTGCTTGAACTTCCCATGAACTTCCATATAACATCTTTTCTTCCTCATACTAGTGCCATAGTGTGAGCAGCCACATCACTACCTACAAGTTGGATTTCAGGTTGTCCCTATACTTCTAAGAGTCATTTGAATACTTAATGAAGATGAAAGGCTGGATAATTATTTTATCTCTCTTGAATTAAAGGGAGCTATAGTGATTAGGAGACAAATCTTTGGGCATATCAGTAGAAAATTTTTTTACATCGAGTTCATTGGGATAGTCAGATCCACCCTGAAATAGCTGTCCCCACCATGAGCTGGAGACACAGTCTCAGAGAGAGAGAGAGTGCTCTGAGTACCTGTATCTACTATCTACTGTTTTGTGTTTCCTGCCTGTGGTTTGAAGACTGTGAACTGTCTCATACTTTTTCCATAGCGCTTTCCCCACCATGGTGTCTCAAGCTGTGAGCCAAAATGAAGCCCTACTCCCTAATGTTTCTTCCACTGGGTAATTAGTCACAGAAATGAGAAGCTGATAAATGTTCTATTACACAGTTTTCTCTATCACTTTATTTTGTTTGCTTATTTATTATTGAAATAAGAGAAATGCTTATAATTCAGGAAGGACACAGCTTGGATTTAATTCCAAAGAGCATCTGAGCTAGACCCCAGTTAATCAGATTCTTTCATGGTACTATTTTCTTTGTTTTGTTTTGTCCTGGAAAAGAAGGAAAAATAAGTCTGGAAAACTTGTTTGCCTTAAGATTAAATGTGGATTAAATGTGTTATTTAATCTCTTATTTCAAGCTATATTAGTCCCCAAGCTTTGCATCTGAGATGGTTTTTTTCTTCCCAATCTCATTTGTTTTTCTACCATGACTTACCCTGTTTCTTGACATTGGTCCCTGTGTTCTAAAATTGAAATAAAAGCATCATTATGGGCAGTTTTTTTTTTTTTTTATCTTTTCAACTTCAGTAGAAGGAACATCTTCCTGAATTGTCTCCTTCCCATCCTTTGGTGTCTGAAACAACAGCATTCCTCCAGTGTGTGTTTTTGCCTTGGTTTTCAGGTTGCAGTGAGTTATTCCTTTCCGGTTATTCTACTGTTCCAGCACCAAATCAAGGTCAAATATTGAATCAAACGCTCTGTACACTATTGTTCACCAGATCTTCAGAGTGCTCACACAATGAGAGTCAATTTAGCAAGAAAATGAGAAGTGATCACGATGCTAAGAGAAGCATAATGACCATCACTATTGCTTCCTAAAGCTTTACAGGACCAAATTCTGGAAGGCTGCCCTGACATATATAACTGCTGAAGTTCTAAGGTAACTCCATGAAATAAGACACTATTGCTTCTGTTTTACAGAAAAGATAATTCATGTAGAAACCTCAAGAAACACTCCTGCTCTTGCTGTTTCTCTCTCCTTATCTCTTGCTCCTCGCTTACTCTCTTCCTTCATCCCCTCCTCCCCGACCTGTCCACATGCTCATGGCTGGCCTCTACTTCTCTAATTCTCTTCTCTTCTCTCTCTTTCTCTGCCTCCAATATCCTTACCTCCCCTCCCCATACCCTAAATAAACTATTCTATACTATACTAGAAGGAAAGAAAGAAAGAAAGAAAGAAAGGAAGGAAGGAAGGAAGGAAGGAAGGAAGGAAGGAAGAAAGAAAGAAAGAAAGACTCCCAAGAATACCCTTGAGGGTCAAAAAACATCAGGTTTTGACACTGGATTGTTCATTGCTATAATTTAAACATCCAGACTCACATAGCAAATCATAGAGAAATAGTCAATTATCCCTCACTTATGAATGGGTAAACAAATAATGTATCTATACAACAAAATATTCGTGGAACAACAAAGAGAGCGAAACGATATTACATTTCAGAGAGTAGAAACTCTTTTATAAAGATTATATATTAGTATTCAAATATGAATTTAGTACATGTTTTAAGTTATAGAATTGATAGGGGGACTGAATCTGAGAAAAATTGGGATAGGTGCTAAGAAGATGAGATTTCTTTAGAAACGGTCATTAAAATATTCTCAAATCAGCTTTAGTTATAGTTGCATGCTGGTGCATACAGAGTACTACTGAAGTGTGTACTTTCAATGGGAAAATGTCACAGCCTGTGCAATATGTCGATGCATTTGCTTTTTAAATTTGGGCTATTTTATTAACCTAAGAGTTTCACATTTCAGCTCTATGCTTTTTACCATGACATTCACCAAACATATTTTAGCATATCATGTTGTTTGCTTTTTTTTAATAAGCTATCCTAATTGGTTCATCTCTTCTTACCTATCTGTAGATTTCCACAGAATGAGAACTCAGTGAAAAGTACCTTTTCCCCACAATAGGGCAAAAGCTCAGTCTGTTGGTGTTTATCAGTGACAGCTCAGTTTGTAACCCACTGAATATTTAAAATAAAGTATTCTGACCACACAGAATAGACCAATTCCCTAAATATCGTGGCTTTCATTTAAAACTAAATATCTTAATATTCTAGTGAACTCACTATTTAGAAGGATGTCTTAGCTGGCTACTCGAGTGTATGACCATCTGCCTCATTCTTATTTTTAGATTTTTTTCTCTATTTCTTTTTGTTTTTGCATATACCCACCAATATCTCCATGCATAATTATACATTTGTGTTTATGTACATGTGTACCTGTTTGTGGGAGCAGAAGCCTGCACACATACATGAAATTGACTAAGACATATAGAAATCAACATCTGTCTTCCTCTGTGAAAATTACCTTACTTTTAAGACACAGTCTCTCAGTTTTACTTGAAAGTCAACAATTTAGATAGGGTGACTGCCCAGGGACTCACAGGATTTACCTGTCTTTATCTTCCCTGGGCTGAGACTATAAGTGTGTCTTCCCACACCTGGGTTTGTATGAAGATTCTTCAAATACTATATAAAGTAAACCACATCCTTGCCCTAAAAGGGTTCTTTTTATGTGATATTTTCTACTACAAATTGGTTCTATGAATCAATGCAGTCTTGGAGACTCTGTGTAGGGAGTCCTAGATATGCTGAAAGTATTTGTGACATTAAATGTCACAACACACCAAATGGACTTCATTTCTACATTCCTATTAGCTTGTGGTAATAACTTGTAATAAAAGTACATGACTCACATATCAAAAAGGAAATAAACAATTATGTGAAGTTCTTCTCCCTCCCCAGCAACTGCCCTCTCTGTAAGTGCTAGTGTTATAAAATAGTACTTGTATTAAAATGAAATTCTTCCATTATATGAGCCTATTCAAATCTATTGGTTTTACCAAGGGCCTTCTTTATTTCCCACTTTTCTTTTCTCTCCACCACTCTCACTTCTCCATGAACTTTTGAAGAGGATAAATTACTAACCTGAACCCCTGAGATCTCTCAGACACTATGTCACCAATCCAGGCAGCATACATTAGCTGGTTCAAGACCTCTGAACATAAAAAGCAAAGATCCGGCCTCAGCAAAAGAGGACGCACCTAACTCTTGAGCCACAGGGAGTGGGGAGGCCTGTTGATGTATGCTGGGGGTGTGTACATCTTCTTAGAGATGGGGGATGAAGAATAGGATGAAGAACCAACCAGGAGAGGGGATAAAGACTAGACTGAAAAAAAAAGATTAAAGGTAATTTGAAGAAGAAGAAGAAGAAGAAGAAGAAGAAGAAGAAGAAGAGGAGGAGGAGGAGGAGGAGGAGGAGGAGGAGGAGGAGGAGGAGGAGGAGGAGGAGGAGGAGGAGGAGGAGGAGGAGGAGGAGGAAGAGGAAGAAGAGGAAGAAGAGGAAGAAGAGGAAGAAGAGGAAGAAGAAAGAAGAAGAAGAAGAGGAAGAAGAAGAAGAAGAAGAAGAAGAAGAAGAAGAAGAAGAAGAAGAAGAAGAAGAAGAAGAAGAAGAAGAAGAAGAAGAAGAAGAAGAAGAAGAAGAAGAGAAAGAAGAAGAGTAAGAAGAAGAGTAAGAATTTAGTCTGACACAAAAGAATTGATAACTACATATAAAAGATAGCATGAAGTGAGATGAAATAATAATGGAAGGATCAAAAAACAGAAAAAGACTAGTCTGACTAGAGAGAAATGAAAATCTTTAATCACTGAGAGCTGGAGGAGTTTTTTCTTTTCTTTTTTTTTTCTTTTGCCATGCTGCCTGGTAATGTCAAGAAAGGACTGTACCTTATACCACTTGATAATGAATATGACTAAATACTAGTCAAGTTAGTGACTCCAGATATTTTATTCTCTTCACAGTCCCACTCCATGCCCCTGCTTCATTCAAATATATGAAGAGATCAAGAGCTTTGTTGAAGAAATTACTGTCTAGTAAGTTAACTAATGTGCCACCAATAGACAGATAGACCAAGGAAAGGTCTCTCTAAGCCTCTATCACAGGACTGTATGTAGGCATCTTCTTCCCATATCATCTTGCCATCATTCTTGTATGCATCTCTGTGTCTAAATGTAGTCTTCATAGAAGGATACCAATCATTCTGAAGGCTTCATTTTTGCATGACCACCTCTACCAAGGAGACAATGAAAAACCCAAGTCCAAATGTAATCACATTCTTACCTGTTGAGGATCAATGCACTTGAACTAGGGTAGAACATGTTAATGCACATCAAAAGCACTTGTTGGTTTGTGTGCAATAAGAGTACAAAGTTATCTCACAATGCCTCACCTCACAAAAAGAGTCGAACTCTGACAAATGCAAGTATATTCACTCAACTCATCTGTGAGGAAACAAAAAGAGTCAATATTTGGATCACTTGAGAGATGGAATCTGTGAGGCTCTTGTCTTTCTAAAACTCCCAATACCATCACTTTGAAGGAGACAGGTAGTTGATAGATAGGCAGGCAGACAGGTGGGCAGGCAGAGAGGCAGACAGACAGACAGACAGGTAAGTCAAATCTATCTGGTACTCAGCTAAAGGCACAAATACCAATTTCAGAACTGGTGGGACAATTAAGTAGGTTAAATGTAACATGGTTATGCAGATGACCCCCTTAAGTCTTGTTCAGCACTGCTTCTAAGATGATAGTGACAAAATGAGTCAAGAGTAAACGAACATATTTAAATTTTTAAAGATGAATAATAATACTTTTTGATCTTATGTCAAATAATTAAAATACTTATCTATCCAAATCATTTTTTAAAATTTGCATTTATATAAAAAGGGCTTGCTTCTAATGGTATAAAGCACACAATTCAATGATATTAAGCCCATTTACTATAGTTTTACTAGTTTTATTAGGTTTACTAAGGGTAAAATTTTCCTTGGGTTAAAATCTCTCTACAAAGTCTCAATCTAACCACAATGAAATGCATCATTTGTATATACACTAGTAATCATCATGCAAGCGATGATCATAAGAATCATCCTGGTGAGGTGACCAGGACTCCCTAGTGGATCTACATACAAGAAATAGTAAGATAAATGAAAGTATGCTTAAAAGGCTCAGAGACTTCATGCAATATGATGCTCTGAAGAAATAAAAAGCAAAATGGATGGATAGGAGGATAGCTCTCTTGTAAGCATGAGACCCTAAGTCTTGTCCTCAGAGCCCACTTTTTAAAAGATAAAATCTTAGTGTATACTTGTCATACCAACTGTAGAGAGGTCTAGACAGGAAACTTCTTTAGGCTTGCTGTCCAGAAAATTTATCCTACATGGTAACTTCCAGATTACTGAGAGGCTCAGTTTCCAAAACAGGGTGAAGAACTCCTGAAGAAGCACAGATGGTCTTGTCTCTTGGTGTTCACATGCACACATGTGTGCATACACCTTCACAGACACAGACTGAGATACATATATAAATAAGCATGTGAGCACATGCCCACACATGCATGTGAGCTCGCACGTGCACACACACACATACACACATGAGCAAAAACACTGAGATGCCAAAAACACTGAGTTTGGTCCTTGATAGTACATTGGAATCCCTTTCTATGACAAGTGTCCCATGAATATGGGATCTATCAATAGCAAAATAACTTGGTGAAGAGGTATGCATGAATTCTTTATGATCTTTGCTAAATCTTAACCTATTTCAAAATCAAAAGCTCATTTAACAAAAGTACAGACAAGCATTTCTCTGAAAACAATATATTATTGGCCCAAAACAAAAACAAAGATTGTTCAAAGTAGTCATTAAGGCCATGCATATTAAAAATGCAATTCAATATCACAATACACATACTGGAAGAGTATAAACAAACCCAAACTGTGATGATAGCAAGTGTAGCTGAGGATGTGTAGAAAGAGTATTATTCAGGATTTGAGGGAGAAGACAAAAGGCAGAAGCTGATACTGAGTCAATATTAGCATGTATTTAAATCTTAAGCTTGAATTGAACACTTAGCAAATTGACTTTAGTGGTCTATTCAAGAAAAATGGCAATGTCTTCTCAACAGCAGCATCATTTAGAACAGGCAGAACAGGAACAACCCAGCTGTCCATCAAGCAAAAAGTTTACATGTGAAGTAACAGCATATTCAAATGATCAAACATTATCTACTCATAAAAAGTTATTACATGCCTCAGTGTGAATATACATTGAAAACTTAGTGCTCACTGAAAGGAGGAAGGCACAAAAGATGCAAATTTGTGGTTCTATTTATGTGAACTGCTGAGAAACAAGAGCCTGAAAATAAATCATTGGTTCTTATAGTTTGGGAAGGTGAATTTAGACTAACTACAAATCCATGCCAGGTTTCTTTCTGTGAGAATATAAATGCTCCAATTGAGCTGTTGGATGCCCACACAATATCTGCAATTTACTAAAACTCTCCATTCATCTTATTTAGGTAGATGAGTCTCATGATACATGACTGATATTTTAATAAAGCCATTCAATATGCTTTAGTAGAAAATGTAGATGAAGAAAAGCACAAAGTGAGTCTATTTGTTACAGATAATTCTATCACTTAAAATCCATTTTGATTTATTTCCTTCTCAATGTTATCATTCACTGTTAATTTTAATTATTAAAATGGTGAAACATAAGGAAATTTATTTTCTGCTGCTACATATGACAATGCAGAAAGGTGACTGGATAAAAATTTTCCCTCTGTAGCATTTTGTAGTAGTCATCCTTAGTCATCAGAGAAATGAAAATTAAAAATATCCTGAGATTTCACTTCATACCAGTCAGAGCGGCCAAGATCAAAAATTCAGGTGACAGCAGATGCTGGTGAGGACGTGAACAAAGAAGAATGTTCCTCCATTGTTGCTGGTACAACCACTCTGGAATTCAGTCTGGTGGTTCCTCAGAAAATTGGATATATTATTACCTGAGGACCCAGCAATTTCATTTCTGAACATATATCCAAAAGATGCTCTAACATGTAATAAGGACACACGCTCCACTATATTCATAGCAGCCTTATTTATAATAGCAAGAAATTGGATACAACCCAGGTGTCCCTTAACAGGGGAATGGATACAAAAAATGTGGTAAATTTACACAATGAATACTACTCAACTATTGAAAATAACTTAATGAGCTAATGACTTCATGAAACTCACAGGCAAATGGATAGATCTAGAAAATATCATCCTGAGTGTCATAAAAGAACACACATGGTATGTATTCACTGATATGTAGAGTTCAGGCAAAGAGCTTCAGACTCTCACAATACAACTCATGGAACACATGAAGCTCAAGAGGAAGGAAGACCAAAGAGTGGATGTGTTAGTCCTCCTTAGAAGGGGGAACAAAATAATCAAGGGAAGTAGATGGCAGGAGGGAGGAGGGCCTCGGGAGGAAAAAAAAGGAGGCAGAGGAAAAAAAGAGGACAGGATCAAGTATGGGAAGAGACAGGGAAGAAACACAGAGGGTCAGGAAATTGAATAAAGGTATGTAGCAATGGAGGATGGGAAACTGGGGGTAGCAACCAAAAAGACCCAGATGCTTAGAAAGCAAGGGCTCCCAGAACTGAACAGGGATGACATTAGCTGAAATACCCCACAAATGAGAGGAAGAACCTGTGGAGACAATATCCAGAGTTTAGGCATGGCACCCTGGTTGAGGCCACTCACCCATTGCTAAAATTTTAACCCAGAATTGCTTCTATCTAAAGGAATTACAGGGACAAAGAATGGAGCAGTGATTGAAGGAATGGCCTTCCATAGACTGCCCTACCTGGTGATCCATCTCACATGCAGACACCAAACCTAGACACTATTGTTGATACCAAGAAGCACTTGCTGACAGGAACCTTGTATAGCTGTGCCTTAAGAGGCTCTATCAGAGCCTGACCAATACAGTTGCAGATGCTCTAAGCCAATCATAGGACTGATCACAGGGACCCCAATGCAGGAGTTGTGGGAAGGACTGAAGGAGATGAAGGGGTCTTATCTGGCATCAATGGGAAGGGAGGCCCTTGGTCCTGTGAAAGCTTGATGTCCCAGCATAGAGGAATGCTAAGGCAGCGAGGAGGGAGTGGTAGGTCACCATTATGAAAGCAGGGTAAGGGGGGAGAAGATAGAGGGTTTGCAGTGAGGAAACCGGGAAAGAGGATAACATTTGAAATATAAATAAATAAAATTTCTGATTAAAAATAAATGAAAAAAATAAAGAGTTTGTATTTCTGGGCTATTCAATAAGAAGCCTCCACTACTGCCTTGGCCTTAAACAAAGCCCAAGACACTACTCTGCTTCTCATGCCCTGGTGATTCGGAGACATTCAAGGTCAACCACTTACATTTTATCTTTTCAGGACAGAATATGGGCACATTTCTTGTGGTGTGAACAAAGACTGCCCAGCCGTTTTTGAGACCATTGGTAGCCATGGCGTTTAGGCATCTACCTGTACAATCTAGGAAGAAAAAGACTCAATGGTTGCCACAAAGGTTCTTATCTTTTAAAATTTTTTTCTTTCCTTATCTTTTTTCAAGGTAAGAAGAGAAATGTTCTTTATGCAGCCCAGGCATTGCTGTGATTACTATGAATATCAACCCAGAAATGTTTTAGCTAAACTTCTCTTTTAGTTAATCCTAGAAGAGTTCTTCAGCGTATTCCAAATGGAACTTGACTTATTCTGTATTTAGAAAAAGATATACATCCAATGACAAGTTTGTAGAAGCAAAAAACACAAAACAAATAAACAAATTCCCTCAACCAACCAACAACAACCAAAACCAAACTTGCAACTCCTGGAACAGGGAATGTAGTTTAATATTCTTCACATCACTATGTAGTCATGGGCCAATCCATCCTTACAAATCCCACCTCCACCTGCTTATGCCCCTGGTGTCCACCCCACTGTGGGACATCTAGTCTCAGCAGGATTAGGCACATTGTCTCCCACTGAGGCCCAACCAGGCAGTCCAAATAGGGGCAAAGGGATCCAGTGGCATGGAACAGAGACCAAGATAGCCCCCTGATTCACTTGTTAGGGAACCGACGTGAAGACCAAGCTGCACATTTGCTACAAATATGTGGGGGATCTTGGTCCAACTACTGCATGTTCTCTGGTTGGTGACTTGCAGGATGTGCAGAGATAAAGACTGAGCAGAGACTGAGAGAACAGCTAATCAGTGACTGCCCCAACTTGAGATCCATCCCATATGAGAGAGCCAACCCCTGACACTACTAATGATACTTTGCTAAGCTTGCAGCCAGGAACCTAGCACAACTGTCTCCTGAGAGGTTTCATCCAGCACTGGATGGAAGCAGATGCAGAGTCCCACAGCCAAACATCAGGTAGAGCTTGGGGACCTTGGAGGAAGAGTAGGGGACAGAAGTAAGCAAACATGAAGGATTCAGGACACCACAAGAAGACCTACAGAGTCAACAAACCTGGGACTATGTATGGGGTCTCAGAGAGTAGATAAATCTCATCCCTCATCAGACGTAATATGAATGAAAGAAAACAAAAAGAATATTTTTTAACTTTTTTAACTAACCAAGTAAGAATTCGTCTAAACTCTAGAATTTTCTCTTGCTCTCTCGGTCTTGCTTTTTTATTTTCTTGCTCTGAACTTACAGTAAGAAATCATGGTCTCAGTATGTTAATTTAATTCCAAAGACACTAATTAGAAAACATGAAGCATCATTAGGAATATACCCACAAGCACTAGAGGGCAATGCTGGACAAATATTACTGAGATTCAAGGAAACTCCACTGAGTATGGCTGGATGCTCATTAGTTTTGAATAAATAAAACTCCAGATGCAACTTTGAATATTCTGGCTGTGAGTAGGAATGAGTTTCTAGTCACTGCCTACAGCCTGATTACAGGAACAAAGAGGGCAAGGTTTTCCTGATAGCAATCAACTCTCTTTCCTGCTTCATCAGGGCACTTTGCCCAGAGTGAACCTGGGCCAGCTTAAGAGCAAACTGGCAGTGAGAAGATGAGGAGATAATGGCCCATGTCAAAGTCAAGGATGATTCAGGGACTGCAAATCAGAATCAAAGCCTTGAGTCTGCAACAGACAAAAAGAAGGAAAAAGTAATCGTTCAGTTGTGTCTTGTGATTTTCAACCATGTATATGGGGAGACTAATTTATATGAGTTAAAAGTTGATTAAAATATGATTCTCAGCTTAGGTTTTGGTCCTGGGAAGATGACCTAATAAGAAAAATGTGTGGGGAGCAAGAGTGAGCACCTGAGTTTGTCCCTAGCACTTATGAGGATAGACATAAACATGCAAATCTTTAACTGTATTGGTGGTGGTGAGGGGTCTGGGCAGGGTGAGGCAGATCCCTGGCATTTACTATTCAGCCAGTCTAGTTAATTGTGGAGACTAGAGTCAGTGAGAGACCCTGTTTCAAAAAACAAGGTGGAGAGCAATTAATTAGCTATGACCCTCCCACGTACTCAAAGACATGTATGTTATCCCATACACAGATATGGATTAATACACAAAGGAACTCATATGTTACAGGTGGTTTTATTAAAATATTAAACCATGTTGGTTTTTCTATTTCCCTTTGTCTTCTGCAATATCTTTGTACAAGAAAGTCACAGTTCTGTCCAGAAGATGAATTAAAATCCTAGTATATAACAGACTAGAGCAATAGATTGCCAAGAAGAATCACTGAACTGGTATCATCACCACCATTTTGGTAACTATCTACAAATTAAAATAAGTTTATGTATTTAAGAGATAAGAAGGGAAGCTATAGATATGCATTGTAGAATGACCAAACTGAGCTAATCAGTACACCCTGTGCCTTGCATATTTTTTTCTCCTCATTGAACCCTGTGCCTTTTGATGATATCTTCTAAATCCCTCACCCCTAGCATCTGATAACTGCCACTCCATTTTCCACGTCCATGAATTTGGGTGTTTGGGACACAAACTAGCTATACAGTAATACGGTATAAGCTCTGTCTGACAAACACTGGCCTTGGAAGATAGAACAGTAAACTTTTAGAAAATAAAGATTATACAAATCCATATGAATTATAATCCTGCAGTGTGTTATCTGTTGTCTTATTTATATTTACTTTACATAACAAAATAACAAAAATCTTTACATTGTTATAGTTTCCAGAATTTATTACTCTCTTTTTGCGTGACTTAAGGTACATTTTATACTGAATTGATTGAATTATTGTCTAAATTATAAAACTTATCATAGATTGTCATTAGACTTTTCATATTATTATTGATAAAGATATTAAAACATGAATGAATACTACTTTATCTTATAAAATAGATTCAAATAGAATATGTGATGGGCTCAAATAATTTGCAATGAGTAAAAAGCCATGATTTCAACATAATGCTTAGGTCACTAAGATCAATATTCTTCCAGTATTATGGCTTCACATACTATATATTAAGGTCTTTATGAATTCACCAGCCCAAAGGTAACATAAAAATGATAGCAACTAGTCAAAATGGTATTCTCTCAATATTTAATAGTGTTTGCTGAACAACAGGTTTAATTGAAAAAAAAAGAAGCAGATGGAGTTTTCTAGAAAGTACGAGAAAATGTTTGGATATTTTGCAAGAGCAGATGAGGTCATCCACATGGGGAAACAGGATGATGAGAAGAGATATAAGTGAGTCCACAGCTGTGAAATTATTAGACTAGCGACATATGGTAAAGAACTAATCTCCATGCAGAAGAAAGAAAAGATGGGGGTTGCTATTAGATCATTAAGGAACAAGATAAAAGATTAAACAGTGCTAGAAGTAATAGATGATTGTATAGTAAGACAGATGCTATTGGTTTCTAAATATTTGTGTCAGAAACTGGCATCTATAGGTTCTGACAAGTTTCAGTTTCTTATGACAGTCAGTGTTAAATGTCAACTTGAAAGGGTCCAGCATTATCTAGGAGAGAGATCTGTTGGCATGCTTTTCAGCATGCCATGGTTTTTCTTCTTGAAACACAAAACTCTTCCACATTCCAGCTACAAAACAGTTCCAAAAACCTAAGAACCAATGGTTGATTTTAACACAGAAACTGCCCAACTTCTAAGTACATTTTTTTTGTCTTTGTCTTTGTATTGTAAAACTCCAGGAAATTTTGGAGGAAGGCATGAACAAGTGAGTATATAGAGGGAAATCTGAGATGTTTTAGACTAAATGGAACCTTATGACTCTGTGATTGATGAGAAGAAAAGATAAAATTGTTGTCTTTGGGAAAGAATGAGTTACGTTCCATTTATGCTGTATAATCCAGTATACAGATCCTTTCCCTATCTAATTGGTCTTTAGAAAAATATTTCTCATGAATGAGTTTCATGCAAATACTATCTTTGGGGGCTGTTAAAAATTAATAAGCATTGTTTAAGAAGAGAGATAAGAACAGGAACGCATGAGCTTCACACAAGATACTTCTCACCTAACAAATCTTAATGAGTAAAGCATAAAGGAAATTTGTTGAAACAAAAAGGCTTGAGCCTCTGAAGAGTTTGGACAAGCCCTGTTATGAACATCTTTGCTGCATAAATGCAGAATTTAAAGAACGGATGCCTGGCAGATACTATTATTTTGGTCATAAGGAGGGTATCACTTGCTAAACTACCATCCCTTATATCCTTCTTAGGTCTTTTGTTAAAGGGTTTCACAATCTGAAATGGTAGCGTGTCAGTGTTATACAATGTTTATCAGTGTTGTTTAGATTACATGAGTTTCTGCAAACCTGATCCTTTCACATATAGTTTTTGGCAAGACTCTACATGTTCCAGGCATAATTGTTGGAATCTATATTGAAAAGAAGATATTATAAAATAATTTTAGATGCCAGAATCATGACTGCATTAAAAGTCAGAATAACAGTTACTATTTAGGTATTATTTGGAAATGAACTTGCACATAGAATTATGACTGTCTCCCTTCTTACCTTTGATGAGTGATGTAGGAGTTGGTACTGAAATGGAGCTAAACTGCCTATTACTCAGGTTAAATAAAATGGTGAATTCTGTGGCATGGTTAAGCAATGTCTACAACAATCCTTTTTTTTTTTTTTTCTAATTTTATGAGATGAATTTATTTTATCAAGAGTCAAGTTACACAAAAAATCTATTCCCACTTATGTTCTTTTCTTGTTTTTTTTAATATTGGATATATTTTATTTACATTTCAAATGTTATCCCCTTTCATGGTTTCCGCTCCATAAACCCTCTATTCTATCCCCTCCCCCTGCTTCTATGAGGGTGCCCCCAACTTCCTTGCCTCCACACCCTGACATTCCCCTACACTGAGGCATCCAGCTTTGGCAGGAACAAAAGCTTCTCTTCCCACTGATGCCCAACAAGTCCATCCTCTGCTACAATTTGGAGAGTAGTTTAGTCCCTGGGAGATCTTGTTAGTTGGTATTATTGTTCTTATGGGTTTGCAAACTCCTTCAGCTTCATCAACCCTTTCTTTAACTCCTTCATTGGTTGTCTGTGAGCATCCATTTTGAATTTGTCATGATCTGGCAGAGTCTCTCCAGACACAGCTATTTCAGGCTTTTGGCAGCATGGTCTTCAGGTACGAGCAATATTGTCTGGGTTTGGTGGCTGTATGTGGGCTGGATCTCCAGGTAGGGCTATCTCTGAATGGCCTTTAATTCAGTCTCTGCCTCAAACTTTGTCTCTTGATTTCCTCCTGTGAATATTTTTGTTTCTGCTTCTAAGAAGAACTGAAGCATCTGAACTTTGGTTTTCCTTCTTTAATGTCTTGTGGTCTCTGACATTTGTGTCTTGGGTAATCTGAGCTTTTGAGCTAGTATCCACTTATCAGTGAGTGCATATCATATGTGGTTTGAGATTTGTCTTTTCATTTGTTTATATGTGATTGGGTTACCTCCCTCAGAATGATATTTTGAGTTTCATCCATTTGTCTAAGAATCTCATGAAGTCATTATTTTTAATAGCTGAGTAGTAATCCATTGTATAACTGTACCACATTTTCTGTGTCCATTCCTCTGTTGAAGGACATCAGGGTTCTTTCCAGCTTATGGCTATTATAAATAAGACTGCCATGAACATGGTGGAGCTTGTGTTCTTGTAATATGTTAGACCATCTTTTGGGTATATGCCCATGAGTGGTATATTTGAGTCCTCAGGTATTACTATGTCCAATTTTCTGAGGAACCTCCAGACTGATTTCCAGAATGGTTATACCAGCTTACAATCCCACTAACAATGGAGGAGTATTCCTTCTTTTCTACATCCTCACCAGTATCTGCTCTCTCCTGAGTTTTTTGATCTTAGCTATTCTGACTGGTGTGAATCTCAGGGTTGTTTTGATTTTCTTTTTCCTGATGACTAAGGATGTTGAACATTTCTTTAGGTGCTTCTCAGCCATTCAATATTCCTCAGTTGAGAATTCTTTGTTTAGCTTTGTATCCCATTTTTCAATAAGGTTATTTGATTCTCTGGAATCTAACTTCTTGAGTTCTTTGTACATGTTGGATATTAGCCTTCTATCAGATGTAGGATTTGCAAAGATATTTTCTTATTTTGTTGGGTGCTATTTTGTCCTAATGACAGTTCTTTGTCTTACAGAAGTTTTGCAGTTTTATGAGGTTTCATTTGTCAATTCTTGATTTTAGAGCATAAGCCATTGGTGTTTTATTTAGGAATTTTTTCTCAGTGTCCATGTGTTTGAGGCTCTTCCCACTTTCTCCTTTATAAGTCTTAGTGTATCTGGATTTATGTGGAGGTCCTTGATCTACTTGGACTTGAGCTTTTTACAAGGAAACAATAATGGATCAATTTCGCATTCTTCTATATGCCAGTTGAGCCAGAACCATTTGTTGAAAAAATATTCTTTATCTTGTTTTTCTATTCTTGCAATTTTGTGTTATTTAAACTCCCTAAATCTGAACATGCAGATAACTGCAGTTTTTATTATTATTATTTTTAGAGTGTCTCAATTGTGTGTGACTTCTCAGTCTAGCTCACAGATGCATTCATGCCAACATGTAGGATACTGGGTAACCTTGAAGCCATCATACTGGACCCATTATGTGGAGAGAACAGAATATTGACTTACATGAACAAGTCATTACAGTTCCCTGCTGCTAGAAGTTTAAGTGAGAGAACACAGGAAGGAGTCATTTTCATAGCACCCTACCACAACTGTAGAATCAGGAAAGTATTGGGTTATTGTTTTAAGACACCAAATTTTAGAAAGATTAGTTTGAAACTTTTTACAACCAGAAGAGAGGCAGAAAATCTACAAATGACAAAAACGTGTTATTGATCAGTCACAAGAACAGTTTCAGAGCACCGCGCATAAAATATTGACTCCTGCCATTCCTTGAATGAAGTGATTTCTCTCTATAGTAATTACCACAGCCTAGTAGCCTTTATGTATTTGATTAGTTAGCTATGTTTTTCATACACAAATAGAAGAAATTTCATTCACACCAATAAATACATTGTTAGAGTTTCTATTAATAATGTAGAACTTTTTTTTTGCAGATTTAAATTTTTATTGGAATAAATTTCTACATTGATACAAAATTTGAAATTAATATTGTTACTCTTAGATAGGCATTGTGGCTTATGCTACTTGCTTTAGAATACAAGGCATAGACCTAGTCCTTCTAAGAACTACTATTACAAACTGTTTAAGTTGATTAAGTAACACAAGGTAAGGGCCAGATAGTATACTTATGGTTATACTATAGTCTGATTTAATTATTTTTTTTCTTTTATAGTGATATTATTGAATTTCAAAGCATCATACAAAATCAGTTCAAAAGGGTAACAGCAAAGTCTCTGGATAGATACAGAAGTAACTAGAAAGTTAAGAGAGCATATTATGTTTGTTTTTTTTTTTGAAAACAAAGATAAATGTACAAATTTTCAGCATTTTTGCATAAAAGTATACAAATACATTTTTAAGGTTGTAATTAGGTATCTGTGGGTACATATACATACACATATGTATATATGTAACAATAATATAGGAAAAGAGGCTATTAATTTGAGGGGATAGGAGAGAAACTAGGAGGGGCTATAGGGAGGAAAGGGGGATGTGATACAGTTCTATTTTAATTAAAATATATTCTTTTTTGTTGTTGAACTTCACACAGTCTGAGTTGTTTCTGGGACAGTGCGAGCCTCTAGGGTTAGCATCCCACTATCAGTGACTGGATATTATGTCTGTTCTTTTGTGACTGGGTTAACTCACTCAGGATGATCTTCTCTATATGCATCCATTTTCTTAAGAATTTCTTAAAGTCATTGTTTCTGATAGCTGAGTGGTACTCCATTGTGTAAATATACCACAATTTTTGTATCCATTCTTCTACTGAAGAACATCTGGATTCTTTCCAGCTTCTGGCTATTATAAATAGAGCTGCAATGAACATTGTGGTGCAAAAAAATAAATAAATAAAACCTTGGGGTTGTCTCTGTCCAACTTGCAGAACGACCCCAGTATAGTGGACTTACCAATTAAACCTCTTGCCTATTGCAAGAAAAAAAAAAAAAAAAAAAAAAGAAAAGAAAAGAAAGAAAAGAAAACAGAAACTGAAAACAAATCTTTTGGAGGGCAACTATTTGCAAGCAAAAATTTAGAAAGTCATATTCACATATAAGAAGAAAAAATAAACTCTGAAAAAGTTGGCGAAGGCAGTATCATCTACCATGCTAAAACTTATGTTTGGAAAGAAGATAATGTCCACCCATCTAAGATAAAAGATAAAAGGTACAGATTGAAGACAAGCCACAGGTTCTGAGAAAAAAGTGAGTCTGATTTCCACAGCCACATTATTAGACTCAGAGGTCCAGCATTCGCATTCACATCAACACACACACACACACACACACACACACACACACACACACATACACACACACACATATATCATAATTGTCCTTCAAAGTCAGAAAAAGAAAGACAATTGTATATTTGTAAATACACAAGATGGACTCTTTTGTTACACCAAACTTCCTCATATGACATGCTGGGGCCCTGTTGAAATATACATTAAATTATAATTCAAAGCCATGGGGAAAAATAGATCCAAACAAAGGAAGACACTGAATATTCCAAAGGCTAGAATCACTGTAGCATTATGTAACTCTATTTTCTGTATTCTAAAATAAATAAATATTTATTTGACTAAAATATTAAAAAAAAGAATGTAGAACGTATTAACACACCATACTATAGAGTAGTATACATAAAAGACAATTTATACAACTATTTTTATTTTAGGAGTTAAAAAAATAAATCAATTATGAATTTCATGCAACTTTTTTTTCAGATTATTTATGCAATTTGTGTCAAATCATTGATGTGTCAAAAGACAATGTTCTTGAGCGACTCTGTGATAACAATAATGGGTAAAATGAAACTGTTTTTACTAATTTCTTCTATTCTCCCACACTATAACAAGTACATGAATAATTTGAAACAATGAAAAGGTTTCTTGTATCGTAGATAAAGAAATTTGATGAGTTTTTTAAAAATGCATGTGTGCCAAATTTCTCAAGAACCGAATAAATAAAATCTTTACAAACACATTAAAGAAATTAAACACATTATTGACTTTATAAAATCTTCACAGGAATTCTAGAATGTACTAGCTCATGCTACTGAATCATTAATTACAACAAATAGTTCCGGAAACAATATATGAAATTTATGTGAATAAGTCTAGATAATATGTCAGTAAAAGAAGGCTCAGAAGAAAGTATTGAAATAACAAAGAATCTTATTTTATTAAATAAACATGTATTTATATAGTTTGTGTGTAAGCAGGCATTCATGCATGTATGCATGTGTGGGTCAAAGAACAAAGTGCAGATGTTATTTTTTTCCTACCATTCTTGTCTGCACGATCAACCTCAGGCTTAGCAGCAAATGCTTTTACTTGTTGAGCAACCTCTCTGGCCCCACACACTCTTATTTAACAGTGACATAAAGCCAATTTTGTTCAATTTTCTTTTCTGATTTCAAATTTTTCAATATTAAGCTTGAAATATTCAAGTGCTTGCTGAAAGGACCCTGCTAAGCAAGGCTATTAAACTGGAATGAGACAGTTATTTCTTGTGTGTCTGATCCCAGTCACTTCAGATTTTTAGTTTTTCCACAAAGAACAAATGAAGTCAGGAGCTTGAAGTAAAGGCTCAGTTTTCAAGCCAATGCTTCTGGAAATGATTAAAGTTTAGATACATTAAAATAGAGATAGGACACTGAATAAGTCCATGAGAATTTGCCTATCTAGGCGTCATTCATAGAGGACTATGAAGCCGTTTAATGTTTATCTAATGTTATTAAGTATTATTGCTATAGAACTCGTTAACAAAATACAAACACTATAGCAAGTATATGTGCAAGTCATGAGACATAAACCTCAAAGGTTATATATTTTAGTTTTTGGAAACAAAATAAAACAGACCAACTTTCTGGTTCCATACCCATGACCTTTTCCTGTTTCCTATTAGAAGGGTTGAACAACACTGAAAATTCATCTCCTGCAGTGCTGACCTAGCATACACACCCAGCTACTATGTGAAGGTCACTAACAACCGTTCCAGAAATGACACCAAATATTTGAAGGAACAATTAATTCATAGATCTTTGTCTTTACTTAAGTTACTTAAAATAGCAAAATTAAATTTCTTAAATAAGAAAATGAAGATTTAAGAGCTGGGTGTAATGTGTCATACATGTAATTTTACTAGAATGTTGAAGGGGCATTCCACATTAAAGCTCAGCCATTAAATAATTAAACTCAACAATAAAATTTAAATCAATAATGTTAATTCAAGTATTTTAGTTTTGAATGCTTTGAAGTTACATACTTCTATTTGTCTCTAATTCAGTGTGATAGTGTCCAACCAGCTTGAATGCTATTGGTATTTAACATCATATTTGAAAAGTAATTTGTCTACTCATCAAATAATTTTTATTTTTTTTTAAGAGTTACATGTGAAATGTTTAATATATGCTCTGATTAACTAATTAGTTAATTAATTAACTTATTTATTTATTGCTTTGATATATGGTTTTCTCTTTTTTAACTTTATTTTTAAAATCACAAAGATAAAAGAACAAATTTTAAGCAGTTTTGCATAAATGTATACGAATACATTTTTGTCAGTGCTTGGCTTTTTATTTTTTTTTTAAGGTTTGAAATTCTGCATTAAGGTCTTACTAGTTACAATGAGCAAAAAGTACATGTAAAACAGGATGTAACCCAGAATTGGTCAAGGTATTCTTGGTGTGTAAGGATTGAGTATAATGCTTTTTGTTTTTGTTTTTGTTTTTTTTTTTTTTTTTTGTTTAACTTCATACAGTCTGTGAGTTGTTTCTATGGTAGGCCGAGATTTCTGGGGTTAGTATCCCATTATCAGTGACTGCATATTATGTCTGTTCTTTTGTGACTGGGTTACCTCACTCAGCATGATATTCTCTAGAAGCAACCATTTTCTTAAGAATTTGGTTAATTCATTGTTTCTGATGGCTGAGTAGTACTCCATTGTGTAAATGTACCACAATTTTTGTATCCATTCATCTTCTGATGGACATCTGGGTTCTTTCCAGTTTCTGCCTATTATAAATAGAGCTGCTATGAACATTGTGGTGCATATATCTTTGTTGTTTATTAAAGTGTCTCTGGGATATATGCCCAGAAGTGGAATAGCTGGATCTTCAGGTAGTACTATGTCCAATTTTCTGAGGAATCGCCAGACTGATTTTCAGAGTGGTTGTATCAGTTTACAACCCCACCAACAGTGGAGAAGTGTTCCTTTTACTCCACAGCCTCGCCAGCATCTACTGTCATCTGAGTTTTGGATCTTGGCCAATCTGACTGGTGTGAGGTGGAATCTCAGGGTTGTTTTGATTTGCATTTCCCTGATGGCTAAGGATGTGGAGCCCTTCCTTAGATGTTTTTGAGCCATTCCATATTCCTCAATTGAGAACGTTTTGCTTAGCACTGTACCCCATTTCTTAATAGGGTTGTTTGATTTTCTGGTGTCTAGCTTTTTGAGTTCTTTGTATACCTTGGATATTAGGCCTCTATCTGATGTGGAGTTAGTTGGTAAAGACCTTTTCCCATTCTGTTGGCTGCCGTTTTGTTTTCTTGACAGTGTCCTTAGCTTTACAGAAACTTTGCAATCTCATTAAGTACCATTTGTTAATCCTTGGTCTTAGAGCACAAGGCCTTGGTGTTCTGCTCAGGAAATTTTCTCCTGTGCCTATGTGTTCTAAGGTTTTCCCTACTTTCTCATCTAATAGTTTCAGTGTATCTGGTTTAATGTGGAGATCTTTGATCCACTTACACTTGAGCTTGTACAAGGAGATAATAAGGGTCTATTTTCATTCTTCTGCATGCTGAGTGCCAGTTGGACCAACACCATTTGTTGAATAGGCTGTCCTTTTTTCCATTGAATGTTTAAAACTCCTTTGTCAAAAATCAGGAGACCATATACATGGGGGGTCATTTCTGGGTCTTCTATTCTATTCCATTGATCCACGTACCTATTTCTGTACCAGTAACATGCACTTTTTAGCACAATTGCCTTTTAATATAGCTTGAGGTCAGGGATAGTGATTCCCGAAGATGTTTTCTTGTTGTTGAGGATGGATTTTGGTATTCGAGGTCTTTTGTTATTCCAGAGGAAATTGCACATTGCTCTTTCCAACTCAATGAAGAACTGGGTTGGAATTGTGATGGAGATTGCCGTGAATCTGTAGATTGCTTTTGGTAAAATTGCCATTTTTAGAATGTTGATCCATCCAATCCATGAGCATGAGAGATCTTTCCCTTTTCTGAGAGTTTCCTCGATTTCCATCTTTAGAGGTTTGAAGTTCTTGTCATACAGGTCCTTCACTTGCTTAGTTAGAGTCACACCAAGGTATTCATAGATTTTGTGACTATTGTGAAGGGTATCTTTCCCCAATTTGTTTCTCCACATGTTTGTCCTTTGAATATAGGGAAACTACTGATTTGTTTGAGTTAATTTTGTATCCAGCCACTTTGCTGAACATGTTTATCAGCTGTAGGAGTTCTCTGGTGGAATTTGTGGGGTTGCTTAAGTACAATATCATGTAATCTGCAAAAAGTGATGTTTTTACTTCTTCCTTTATGATTTGTATCCATTTGATTTCTTTTTGCTGTCTAATTGCTCCAGCCAGGACTTCCAGTACTATGTTGAATAGGTAGGGAAAGAGTGGCCAGCCTTGTCGAGTCCCTGATTTTAGTGGGATTGCTTCAAGTTTCTCACCGTTAAGTTTGATATCGGCTGTTCATTTGCTGTATATTGCTTTTATTATGCTTAAGTATGGACCTTGGATTCCTGTTCTTTCCAGGACTTTTAACATGAAGGGGTGTTGAATTTTGTCAAATGCTTTCTCAGCATCTAGTGATATGATCATGTGATTTTTGTTCTTTGAGTTAGTTTAAATGGTGGATTACATTGATGGATTTCCTTATATTAATCCATCCCTGCATCCCAGGGATGAAGCCTTCTTGGTCATGGTGAATGATTGTTTTGATGTGTTTTTGGATTCGGTTCGCAAGGATTTTGTTGAGTATTTTTGCATCAATATACATAAGTGAGATTGGTCTTAAGTTCTCTTTCTTTGTAGGGTCTTTGTGTGGTTTAGGAACGAGGGTTATTTTAGCCTCGAAAAATGAATTAGGTAGTATTCTATCTGATTCTATCTTGTGGAATACTGTGGAGAGTATTGATGTTATGTCTGCAATAAATATCTGATAGAATTCTGCACTGAACCCATCTGGACCAGGGCTTGTTTTGGTTGGGAGGCTTTTGATGACTGCCTCTATTTCTTTAGGTGTTAGGGGATTATTTAGATAGTTTACCTGGTTCTGGTTTAACTTTAGGATCTTGTATCTGTCTAGAAATTCATCCATTTCCTCCAAATTTTCCAACTTTGTAGAGTATAGGCTTTTGTAGTAGGATCTTATGATTTCTTGTATTTCCCCAGTGTCAGTTGTTATTTCTTCATTTTCCTTTCTGATTTTATTAATTTGGATACTCTCTCTTTGCTCTCTAGTTAGTCTGGCTAAGGGTTTGTCAATCCTGTCAATTTTCTCAAAGAACCAACTCTTGGTTTTGTTGATTTTTTTCAATGGTTCTTTTTGTTTCTATTTGGTCTATTTCTGCTCTAAGTTGGATTATGTCTTGTTGTCTACTCCTCTTGGGTGTATCTGCTTCCTTTTGTTTTAGAGATTTCACTTGTGCTGTCAGTTTACTAGTGTATGCTCTCTCCAGTTTCTTAATGGAAGTACTCAGAGGTATGTGTTTTCCTCTCCATTCTGCTTTCATTGCATCCCATAGGTTTGGGTATGTCGTGTTTTCGTTTTTGTTGAATTCTAGAAAATCCTTAATTTCTTTCTTTATTTCTTCTTTGACCCTGCTATCATTTAATAGACCATTGTTTAGTTTTCATGTGTATATGGGCTTTTTTTTGTTGTTATTAAAGATCAGCCTTAGCCCATGGTGATCTGAAAGGATGCATGGAAATATTTCAATCTTCTTATATCGATTGAGGCTCATTCTGTGTCCAATTATGTGTTCAATTTTCGAGAAGGTGCCATAAGGTGCTGAGAAGAAGGTGTATTCTTTTGTTTTAGGATGATATGTTCTGTAGATATCTATTAATTTCAGTTGGTGCATAGTCTCTGTTAGTTTTACAGTGTCCTTGTTCAGTTTCTGTTTCCATGATCTGTCCATTGGTGAGAGTTGGATATTAAAGTCTCCCACTATTATTGTGTGGGGTGAGATGTACTTTTTGAGCTTTAATAGGGTTTCTTTTATGAATGTGGGTGCTTTTGTATTTGGAGCATATATGTTAAGGATTGAGAGTTCCTCCTGACAGATTTCCCCTGTAATGAGTAAAAAGTGTCCTTCCTTATCTTTCTTGATAACTTTTAGTTGGCAATTTACTTTATTCGATGTTAGAATAGCCACACCAGCTTGCTTCTTGGGGCTGTTAGCTTGGAAGTTTTTTTCCCAACTTTTTACTCTGAGATAGTATCAGTCTTTGTCTCTGAGATGAGTTTCCTGTATGCAGAAAAATGCTGGATTTTTTTATGTATCTATACTGATAGTCTATGTCTTTTTATTGGGGAGTTGAGTCCATTTACATTAATATATCAAGGAATAGTGGTTGCTGTTTCCTGCTGTTATTGCTTTTGTAGGTTGAATTGTGTCTGTGTCTCTTTTTTCTTTTGTTTTTTTTTCTTAGGATTTTTCTTCTTTTTACTAGGATGTTGTACCCCTCATTGTATTGGGTTTTCCACCTATAATTAGTTGTAGTGTTGGGTTTTTGGTCAGATATTGTGTAAATTTAGATTTGTCTTGGAATATCTTCATCTCTCCATCTATGATGATTGATAGTTTTGCTGGGTATAGCAGCTTGGGCTGCCACTTGTGCTCTCTTAGGGTGTGCATGATGTCTGTCCAGGCTCTTCTGGCTTTCATAGTCTCTGTTGAGAAATCGGGTGTGATTCTGATTGGTCTACCTTTATATGTTACTTGACCTTTTTCCTTACTTTTTAAAATATTCTTTCTTTGCTTTGGGCACTTGGTGTTTTGCCTATTATGTGTCGGGAGGAATTTCTTCTCTGGTCCAAGTATTTGTAATTCTGAAGGCTTCTTTTATGCTCGTGGTCATCTCATTCTTAAGAGTAGGGAAGTTTTCTTCCACAATTTTGTTGAAGATATTTACTGTGCCTCTTCGTTGATATTCTTCTCCTTCTTCTATTCCTATTATCCTTAGGTTTGGTCTTCTCATTGTGTCTTGGATCTCCTGGACATTTTGGGTTAGGAGCTTTTTGGTTTTTGCATCTTCTCTGACTGTTTTGTCTATATTTTCAATGTTGTCTTCGGCTCTCGAGATTCTCTCTTCCATCTTTTTTAGTCTGCTTGATCTGTAACTCCTGATTTCTTTTTTAAGATTTCTACTTCTAGGATTGTCTCTTTTAATGTTTTCTTTATTGCGTCCATTTCTGTTTTAAATTCCTTTTTCAATTCCTTCATCTCCTTGGTTCTCTTTACTTCTTGTTGTTCGAGTGTTTTTCTTGTTTCTTCTTTAAAAGCTTCTAATTCTTTATTCTTTTCCTCTGCTCTTGTTTAAGGATGTCTATCATCATCTTGAGGTAGGATTTCAGGTCTGAGTCTTCTTTTTCTGGAGTGTTTTTTATTCCGCTGTTTGCTGTGATGGGAGAACAGGGTTCTATTGTTGCCAGGTTGTCTTGGTTTCCCTGGGGTATGCTCTTTCGCTTTCCTCTTGCCATCTTGTTGTCAGTGACATGTTCTCGGCTTTCCCTTGTATCTGGCCTGTGTCCCTGGATCTCCACTGGTCCAGGTGGTGGTTTGTCTGAGCCCTGTTCTGCACCCCAAAGTCACTGGGTGCGAACAGAGGTCCCAATGCTGGGTTCCTGGTCCCTTGATCAGGCAGGGCACGGGCGTGCTTTCCGTTAGTGCTTGGCAGAGATCTCTCTGCCCCCAGGTTAGTCTGTTCCCCTTCTCACCAACCTTTATCTCTGGGGCTCCGGTGCTCCAGGTGGCAGATTGGCTAAGCCCTGTTGGACAAATTTTCTTTATAATCTGGCTGTCATAGAACTTGCTTTCTATATCAGACTGACCTCACATTTATAGAAATCCACCTGTCTTCTTTTCTTTCTTTTCATTTTGTTTTTTTTGTTTTTGTTTTTGTTTTTGTTTTTGTTTGTTTGTTTGTTTGCTTGCTTGCTTGGTTGCTTTTTTTTTTTTTTTTGAATTTTTTGAGATAAGAGTCTTTCCACATAGCTTTGTCAGTCTTGGAGCTCACTATGTAGACAATGATGTTCTCAAACTCATAGAAATATGTCTGCCTCTGCCTCTCAAATGTTGGGATTAAAGGCATGAACCACCAACCACAAGTGACTACCATTTAGCCATTTTCAACAGACATAAGTTCATTTAATATGTTTTACAATCATCAACATTGTTTGTTCTGAGAAACCTTTCATCATTCCCTATATAAATCTTGTACCTACTAAGTAAGAATTTACTTTGACAACTTTCTCTACCTCCATCCCTAATAGCCTTTACACTGTTTTCTGTCCCTATGATTCTTAATATTTATGGTTTTATGTGTAGTTTGTTTTACTATTGCATTTTAAACACCTATTTTGGACTGTAGGCACAGCCCAGGGGTGGAGTGATATATTCTGTCATGTGTAAGAATTAAAGTTATTCCAAGGCACATAAGGAGAATGTCCAGTCACAATTCATGAGACAAAAAGTTTGCTTCTGAAAATGAAAAGAGAGGATGAGTAAATTAAGTGAGTTAGAGAGGAAAGTGAACCAAATAGATCAAGGCTGGAATGGCTTTGTTCTGTCATGATGGAAGTCTCCTGATGGAGACTGTTCTTAATGGACACTTTATGAGTAAAAACTATTGTTCATTTTTAATCTCTTTTTCAAAGTCATTTCTATTTTTTAACACATCAAATACCTATCAGTATATGGTATTAGTCCATTCATTCATTCATTCATTCATTCATTCTTTCTTTCTTTCTTTATTTATTTATTTACTTATTTATTTATTTTGTTACAATGGGGAATGGAGTGCACTTTTTGTTCAATTCCTATAAAAAATTAAATAGTTGATCATGAGGCAGTCACTTACTAAAATATTGGAGATGGTACTATCTTCTCATGGAAAGTCATGAGGGTTAGACTAATCATATTAGCATGTTAAGGACCAAGGAATTGCATCAGAGAAGTAATATCTGAATGAAAATGCATTTGTGTGCCTTTGTTTGTTTGGTTTTTTGTTTGTTTTTGAGATAGTTTTATACTGTGTAATCCTATCTTGTCTGGAAGTTGCCATGTAGTCCAAGCTGGTTTCAAACTCACAGAGATCTACCTGCCTCTGTTTCCCATGTGCTGGAATTAAAGATGAGAGCCACTGCTGAAGATTCAACTTATATTATAAAGGGAGGACTTTTGAAGAATCATTCTACCACACTAGACTGAACCCACTACATGGTTCTTTCTGCTTGGGATGCTGTCATTGAAGCTGACTTAAGGATGGCTTGTGAATATCCCCTTTGAAGCTCATGCAGTGATACTGGGACTTTCACAGTCAACAACACAAAGATCTCATGAAAATTCTTCTGGCTTCTACTACAAACAGTATTTTTGAAGAAATATTCGAATTTGGGTAGTTTTTGGCAAGCAATTCTCACACAAACCTCTAGTGCATGTCTCCACAGAAATATCCCAGCATGTGTGTGTGTGTGTGTGTGTGTGTGTGTGTGTGTGTCTGTGTCTGTGTGTGTACTGTGTGGAGCAAACAAAGAATGAGGCAGAGGTTGGCTGAGAGATCACAAAATCTCAGGGGAAATACTAATTGATTTCTTATTTGCTTCAACTTAAAATCTTTTCAAAAGGTTTTCACTTAGTGACTGATATTCTCTGGACATTCTCCTAGTTGATCTTTATAATCTTTCTATTGACACAAACTTTCTACTTCCTTGCTTTTGTGATTTTTTTTCAGTTCCATATATGCCTTAGCCACATATGTACACACACACACACACACACACACACACACACACACACACACACACACACGTTCAAACATACATGTTCACACACACTTAATCACACATACATAACATGCCCCGCCTCATTGTCCTTCTCCACCTTGTTAACTACTTCTTGCAATTACATTTATTTTTTATAAGGTTCCTCTCTGCTGAATACGAAAGACTATAATCAGTTAAGATATTGATTTGGACATCGTTGCCAAGCAGCGGGGACTTTGATGACTGGCATATTTGTACTTACATGCAACTTCTTATCAGCTATCAGCCTGATGAAGAGAAGAGGAATTGGGACAAATAAATGAAGGACCTCATTACACTATTTGGAAATGGTATTTTCAGTTCTATTCCCAGCAGGCATATTATGGGGCCATGTCACACACTATGTTTATTGTCTGGTGCTCTGGGTTGATGTCACTCTCACCCTCAAGTATGGTTCTGAATTACGGGAAAGGTAAGCAGATCTGATAGAGTCATCAGATGCTTTGCCTAGGGTAATTACTTGACCTCATTTTACAGTTATTCTTGTTCAGATGACCTTGCTAAATCCTCAGCACACATCTCAGTGCTCTCTGACAACTGACATGCTCATCTTAAGATTTCTTCCATAATGGAAGGAAGGAAAAATAAAATATGCACTGTCCATGACACTGTGTTCTGTGTATTTTTGTGGTGCATTTTTGGACCTATATAGTTAGTTCTCAGAGGTACTAGAAGGCAAACTTAAGAAAACTCAGCATTAAACATTACACGTGTCAATTAAATTTCTAAAAATCTAAACAAGCAATAATTTTCAATGGATGAAATTGTTTATCTAGTCTTCTTTGTCCAGATAATAGATTAGCCTGTTTAGGGAATACTTGGTTTATTCCCTTCTCAACTATTTCTGTTCTAGTAGCAGAATATTGATGCAAATATTGGCATATGATAGGCTTGCATAACATCAGAGACTGTGAAGTTGTACATAATGTTGCAGGAAAGAATTCTCAGCTAGAAAAAGGCTTGCTACACAAACATGAAGACCCAACTTTGTGCTTGTCACAGCCATGCAAAAAGCCAGCTGCAGCACTGCGCACCTGTCATTCCAATACTGAAAGGGTGGAACAGAAGGATCCCTGAAACTCGCTGGCCAGCCAGTCTAGCTACCTGATGAAATACAGGTTCACTGAAAGTCTCTTTGTCCAAAATTAATATGTAAAGCAATTGAGGAAGTCATTCAAAGTCTACCTTTGGTCTCTCTATACATATACATAGAGAAACATGCACATTCTCATGTGTACATGCACACACTCAAACACACACACACACACACACACACACACACACACACACACACACAGTACTTGCAGGTCTAGTAGTTAAATCTAGGTTGATATAAAAGATCCTCAAGTAGATCAATTCATTCTACAGACTTATCTTCATCTTATTATTATTCATGCTTTTCCTTTGTCATTCTTCTTTATATTTATTTATTCATAGATATGAATATAGTTGTCCCTTGGTATCTGCAGGATATTGGTTTCAGGACTCCTCCACCATTGCCTAAATCTTTGGAATTCTCAAGTCTCTTAACATAAAATGGCACAGCATTTGCATATAACCTACAGACATCCTTTCCTATATATTTTCAATCATCTATAGATTACTTTCAGTATAAAATACAATGCAAATTCTATGTAAATATTTGTTATACTTCATTGTTTCAGTGATCATCTCAAGAACAAAACAATACGGGATCAGCACAGATGCAACTTTTTCTCTGATTATTTTAAATCTAAGATTGGTATACTTCACAGAAGAGAAACTTGCAAATACCCAAAGCTGATTGCATAGTGCTTAGTAGGAAAGGCATAGCCGCATTCCTCATGGAGTCAATAATCTAAATATTAATAATACAAATGGTCTCTGAAACATTTAAATTTATTATTGATTTCATATTAATAAAATAGCAATAATGAGGGCTGAGAATCTTTGCACAATTGGCATAAGTCTTGGGACTGTTCTAGGGATATAAGTATATTTAATTGTCACAGAAATTCTAGTGTGTGGTAATAATATTCTTATTATTCTACATTTTTATACTTGAGAAAACTGAAGAGGAAGGTGGCAAACTTTTCCTAGTATCACATACCTAGAAGCTGGTGTAGTACCACCCTCAAAATCTAGGCTGAGTAATGCAAGCCTATGCTCCTCCTGGCCTCTCACTGTTAATGTTGCATGTTTCAGTTAACCTTGAACCTGGTTGTCCTTCAAATTCCAGATTCATTGCAGGGAATACAGAGTATCTAATGTTATCATAGAATTTATAAATGCAGAAACTAACACAGGAAGCAGTATGAATACTCAAAAGACAAAATTGAACAGAAGAGGGAAATAGAATTTTCATTAAATTTCAACTTAGAAAAAAGTCTGAAAATGCCTCATTGTATGTTGAAGTGGTTATTGAAAAATTTCTGTGATTTAACTTCTCAATAACTGAAGACCATCTGTGATCTAAAATCTCAATAATTCACTGTGAGCCTTGACTTATTAACAATGATCTTAAAGTTACAAAAACAAAAGAAGTTTAGTAACTTGTTTTAATCTCTGGTACCCTGTAAACATTTCCCATCATCCCCTTTATTTTTTAATTGGGTATTTTTATTTATTTACATTTCACATGCTATCCCCTTTCCCAGTTTCTCCTCAAAAAACTCTCTATTCCATTTCTCCTAACCCTGCTTCTATGAGGGTGCTTCTCCACCAACACCCCCCCCCCACCTTTTTGCCCTGGCATTCCCATACACTGGGACATGGAGTCTTCATAGAGCCAAACATCTCTCTTCCCAGTGATGCCGTACAAGGCCATTATTTGTTACATATGCAGCTGGAGTCATGGGTCCCTCTATGTGTACTCTTTGGTTGATGGTTTAGTCCCTGGAAGTTCTGGGGAGTTTGGTTGGTCAATATTACTGCTCTTCCTAAAGGGTTGCAAACCCCTTCAGCTCCTTCAGTTCTTTCTCTAACTTCTTCATTGGAGTTTCTGCACTTAGTCCAATAGTTGGTTGCACGCATCCCAATTTGTGTTATGAGGTTCTGACAGAGCCTTTCAGAAGACAGCTATATCAGGCTCCTTTCAGCAAGCACTTCTTGGCATCTGCAATTATGTCTGGGTTTGATGTCTGTATATGGAATGCATCTCCATTGGGGAGGTCTCCATTTTTCCTTTAGACAGGAGCAATTCTGGGTTAAAAATTTGGAGATGAGTTGGTGGCTCCATCCAAAATGTCATATATTTACATAATGGCGAACCACTCAGCTATTAAAAACAAAGACTTCATGAAACTCTCAGGCAAATGGATGGAACTAAAAAATATCATCCTGAGTGAGGTAACCCAGTCACAAAAAAACACATATGCTATGCACTTACTAATAAGTGAATACTAGTCCAAAAATCTCAGAATACCCAAGATATAATTCATAGATCATGTGAAGCTTAAGAAGAAAAGAGACCTAACTGTGGATGCTTCAGTCCTTCTTAAAATATTCACAGGAGGTAGAGCATGGGAGGGACTTGGGAGGAAGAAATGAGGGGAAGGGCAAAGAGGGGGTCAAGATCAGGTATGGGAGGAGGCAGAGATGATATACAGAGGATAAAGAATTTGAACAGAGGTGTGTAGCAAAGGGGGGTGGGGAACTGTGGCAGCCACAAGTAAGTCTCAGATGCCAGGAAAGCAAGAGGCTCCCAGGACCCAGCAGTGATGAGATTATCTAAAGTGCACAATGAAGGGAAGGGAGAACCTGTAGAGACCATATCCAGAGTTTGGCAAGAGTTAGGAGATGGGGGTCACTCACTCATCACTACATTTTTTTATGAGACTAGGGGTTACAAGTCTATATTTGCAGCAGAATTTCCTGTAGCATTGATAAACTTCTAAATTCTGATAAGTAGGGAACTCAACCAAATTTCCATTATTATATCTAAACTAGGTGAACAGAAATGGATAGATGATTACAAGAACTTCCATTTTTAATCAGTTTAAACTGATAATTACATTGGTCCATACCAACTACATGGTACTACTACCAGAAAGCAATATCTGGATAATCTCCAGAGGAAGCACTGCAGCATGTATGAAATTATTTAAAAAGCAGAGATATAATCTTTGCCTATGAATGTGTCTTCTGGTAGCCAGCTGGCGTGTTTTTAAAGAAGGGTATTCTCTTTTCTTTCTGGAATGGCAGGCTGCTTTCTTTCTGCATGGCAACTTTGATGCTGCTTTAAAAGACTTGTGCACAGTAGAGTTGAAAAGAAATGTGTGCTCTAAAACATGAGCAAAAGGAAAATTTCAGTATTTGTCATAGTTTCCAGATGGCACAGTTGCTATGGTTTGAGTACTATTTGTCCGTGAAATGCATACATTGTAATTATGATCCCAACGTATCTAGAAGTGATTATGCCAGGGGCTTACCACCCTCCTGAGTAGAATTTATGTTCATGTAAGGATACAGTAAGAACAGCCTATGTGTCATGTCAGATTCTTAAACTTGCTGCACTTAGTCAGGTCTCTATTACTGTAAGAAAATACCTAAGGGAGTGAGTGCTTTACTTATTTTTCTCATTGCTGAGACAAAATGTCTGTCAAAAGCCAACTAATCCCTCACAAGCCCAGGCAGAAAAAAATCATCGCTCACAAGTGTGCCAACATGCCTGTCTCTCAGCTGATTCTAAATCCTGTCAAGTTGATAATCAATGACGAGTAGTCATCTTAAAACAAGGAGCCTACCTTTTGAAACAGAGTTCAGGAGTTTCAGTTAATGGTCAATTGTCCCTGCTGCTTTGGGTCCATAGTTAAGCAGTATATTCTGGGGAAAGCCTGTGGTAGAGGAAATCACTCACCTTAGGTTATCCCTTCAAAACATACCTCAACATCCTCAATTCCTTCTACAAGAGTTCACCTTTCCCAATTAGTGTCATAAGCTAATGGATTTTCCAACTTAAGGCCTGTCTAGACAGCAATTATCTCTTGGGATTTCCAGCCTCTAAAACTTGGAGAAACACATTCACCGTATCATTTATAAGCTACTGTAATCAGTAGATCTTGTGACACCTCTCCAAACCAACTAGAATAATAACAACACTACATAGTCTACAGATTAGCATTTATTCTAAATCACAAGAATAAAGGTAACTGGGCAAAGTGTGATTTTAAAATTTGGTCTTTCAGAAGAAATAATCAACAAAACCAGGAGAGCACTCTTTGAGAGAATCACAAGTTAGATAAACCCTTGGATAGACTAATCAGAGAGCACACAGACAGTATTCAAATTAACAAAATCAGAAATGAAAAGGGAGACATAACAACTGAAATCGTGGAAATTCAAAAAATCATCAGATCCTACTACAAAATATGGATGAAATGGACAATTTTCTAGATAGATACCAAGTACCAAAGTTAAATCAAGATCATATAAAACATCTAAAAAGTCCCATAAACCCTAAAGAAGTAGAAGCAGTCATCAAAAGTCTCCCAACCATAAAAAGAGCCCAGGACTAGGGTGGTTTAGTGCAGAATTCTATCAGACCTTCATAGAACACTTAATACCAAGACCCTCTAAACTATTCCACAAAATAGACACAGAAGGAACACTACTGAATTCCTTCTATGAGGCCACAATTATGCTTATATCTCAACCACACAAAGACAAAGAAAGAAAACTTCTGATCAATTTTGCTTATGAATACCAATGTAAAAATACTCTATAAAATTCTAGAATACCATATCTAAGAATACATCAAAACAATCATCCATGATGATCAAGTAGGCTTCATCCCAGCGATGCAGGGATGATTCAATATACAGACATATATCAATGTAATCCACTGTATATATAAAAAAAAAACTCAAAGAAAGAAAAATCACATGATCATCTCATGAGATGCTTAGAAAGCATTTGACAAAATTTAACAACACTTCATGTTAAAAGTGTTGGAAATATTTACATCTGATAGAGGGCTAATCTCCAATCTACACTAAGAACCCAAGAAGTTAGACTCCAGAGAATCAAACGACCCTATTAAAAGTGGGATACAAAGTTGAGAAGCACCTAAAGAAATGTTTAAACTTCTCAGTGATCAGGGAAATGCAAATCAAAACAACCCTAAGATTCCACCTCACACCAGTCAAAATGGCTAACGTCAAAAACTCAGGTGACAGCAGATACTAGCTAGGAGGTAGAGAAAGAACACTCTTCCATTGTTGGTGGGATCACAAACTGGTAACCACTCTGTAAATCAGTCTGGTGCCTCCTCGGAAAATTGGACATAGTACTACCTGAGGACCCAAATATACCAGTCATGGGCATATACCCAAAAGTTGCTCCAACACATGAGAAGGACACATTCTCCACCATGTTCATAGTAGCCTTATTTATAATAACCACAAGCTGGTGTCCTTCAACAGAAGAATGGATAAAGGAAATGTGGTACATTTATACAATGGAATACAACTCAGCTTTTACAAACAATAACTTCATGAAAGTGGCAGGCAAATGGATGGAACTAGAAAATATCCTGAGTAAGGTAACCCAATCAAACCACTCCCCCCCCACCACCACACACAAAGGGTATGCACACCCTGATAAGTGCATGTTAGCTCAAAACTCAGATTACCCAAGGTACAATTCACAGACCACATGAAGTTCAAGAAGGAAGACCAAAGTACAGATTCTTCAGTCTTTAGAATGGGGGAACAAAAATATTCACAGGAAGAAATAATGAGACAAAGTCTGAAGCAGAGACTGAAGCATAGGCCATTCAGAGACTGCCCTACCTGGAGATTCACAGGTAGCCACCAAACCCAGACAATATTGCTGATGTCAAGAAGTACATGTTGACAGGAGCCTGAAATAGCTGTCTCTGGAGAGGCTCTTCCAGAGCATGACAAATACAGAGGTGGATGATCACAGAAAAACTATTGAAATGAGAACAGGATTCCCAATGGAGGAGTTAGAGAAAGGGTTGAAGGAGCTGAAGGGATTTGTAAACCCATAAGAACAATACCAACCAATAAGAGCTCCCAGGCTCTAAAACTCTATCCAAAGAGTACACTTGGATGGACCCATTGCTCTAGCTGCATATGTAGCAGAGGATGACGTTGTTGGACATCAATGGGAATAAAAGCTCTTGGTCCTGCCAAGATTGGATGCTCCAGTGTAGGGGAATGTCAGGGTGGGGAGGCAGGAAGGAGGGAGGGCGTTTGGGATGGGGGTTTACTGAGGGGAATTCGGAAAAGGGATTAACATTTGAAATATAAATAAAATATATGTAATAAAAAAGAATAAAAGTAAATAAGTAAATAAATGCAATCTTTCAGTAACATAGAAAGATAAACAGCTTATATGTGACTTGTACC
Source organism: Micromys minutus (assembly GCF_963924665.1). Classification (NCBI taxonomy): domain Eukaryota; kingdom Metazoa; phylum Chordata; class Mammalia; order Rodentia; family Muridae; genus Micromys; species Micromys minutus. The sequence goes on along the minus strand of NC_137972.1, from coordinate 43,843,387 downwards.
TATGACACAGATATGAAGACAGATGAGAAATAAAGCATCCAATGAAGTGGCGATTCCACAATGATTTTTTTTTTTGTGCCCTATTTTTTAATCAATTGGACTGTGTCAACTGTATTTTACTGTGAAAGTTCACCATGAACCTTATAAATGGCACCTCCTGGGGTACAGCATTGGTTCACAGGTTAAGGGCACTTGCTGCTTTTGCAGAGGAACCAAGTTTAAGTTAAAGTACCAAGTTAAATTGAAATAGAAATTTATGCAACAATGTAATTTGCTAGGTGGCTCACAACTGCCTATAACTTGAGCTGCCAAGAATGGAATGTCTTTCACAGGCACCTACACTGACATACTCATATGTACACATATGCACACATGTTAAAAACAATGTTAAATAGAAATAGTTAAAAATAAAGTAAATCTAAAAGCAACCAAGTAGCACAATAACTGGAATTGTGACTGCGATTATTAATTCATTTCGAGATTTTATAAAAAGTCAAATACAAATGAAGAGCCAGGCCCTCACATTTCCCTACATGACCACAGAAAGCACAATCAAAGTAGAAAAATAACTTTTATTTTTGTAACAAAGCCCATATTCCAAGTCCCTTAAAAAGCCAAATAAAAATCCTTAGGGAACTGACAGGCAGTATGGAAACACACCAGAACCCTGTTTTTACTTCGTTATACATTGGCCCAGAACCACAGCATGGAGGAGACAGTTTCACCCAGGAAGCAGAAGGAAAGGAAGGGTTAAGGGAATGCAGTTTCCCCTTCAAAGGCTCCAATGATCGGGTGCCACCTCTCAAAGATCAATGAACTTTAAAATAATTAAGATCATCTTGATAGTATTAATTAAACTCTTTCCATCACAGATATTTTAACCATAAGTCCTGCTATTCAGTGGACGCCAAAAGCTTAAAATATGCTGACTTCATGCCGATGCTAAAAGTGAGCGACTGTGGGTGTAATGGTGACATTTCCCCAGCTCTTCGGTATTTTGTCCATTTATATACCATCACCATGGCTACTGTGATAACGTTTAAAATAATTCCACTGTAAATGTGACAGCACCTCATTAGGTTCTCTCACCATCCCGTAATTAGGTAAGAAAAGACTGCTGATTGAGAAGGTTGGATCCACATGGGACAGGCTGTGTTTCCCCATTAACAAACACAATGTCCCTTCTCCAAGGTTTTCCCTGGCGTGGCTGAGGCTCCATTCAGGCTGGAATCTGGAGCCTGTGCTTTTCAAACTGGGGTAGGTGGGAGAGCAACCAAGATTCCATTTCCTTTCTTTAGATGTAGAGAAGTAGAAAGCGATTTCCCCCTTTCCACCCTCTAAGTACTGGACTTGGCAAGGATGCTTCAAAGCTGCTTTCAGAGATGCTCAGAATCTCCTAAGGGTAAAGTCCCTGGATTTTATTATTGCAATTTACCATGTTTGTTTTTCTTAACAAATTTAATATAATTACAAAAGATAAGAGTGCTATTTAATCAAGGTTCTTTCTGGACAAAAGGCCACCTACCAACAGAACTGGAATGAACCTGATTCCTATTCTTAACAATGTTTAAATCTATGGCTTGTTCCGGGCGCCAGAGGTTTAAGTAACGTACAATTTTTACACAAATGTATTCTGTATTTTGATGAGGTGAGCCACAAGAAAGCTATTTCAGCCACCGCTACAGCAGAGCTGTTTGCAAAAGGGCATCATAAATGCTCAGTTTGACATTCTTTGGGGTTTTAGCCAGGGGAGACTGTTTACACTCTTGAAGTTGTCTGTAATGAGGAAGAATTTAGACTAATTGACAAAGCTAATAAGGGAGCTGATTAGTTCATACAAAGAGCTCGTCCAGTATTTGACACAGAGATGGCAACTGTGTCCTGCTCTTAGAAAGTTCTGTGCCGTTTTCTAACAGTAAGAGTGAGAGAGAGAAAATAGACGGGGCAGAAGAGCATGTGGTCTGAATCAGTTATTCACTGTTTTCAAAGGGGCTGCCCTTCTCCATGGAAGGGTCTTACGCAATGTGTGCTTAGAATCATATTCTGCAGTTTGAGAAGGGAATGTGCACAGGTGCGGTATTCACAGCATGAGAATGAACAGCGGACCTGGCCTAGAACCAAACTTGGTGTGTATGCATGATAGTCAAGTGTTAGAGCCCTATCTAAAATCCACACCAGAACAGGATGCATTGCTCATCGCCAACATCATACCATTCTCTTCTTTTACTCAAAGAAGTGCATATTCCCCATTACACAGTTTTGAAGTTTAGAGACATAGAGGTTGCTAATTTCAAATTTTCCAACCATAATTTGATTTAAACAAAGGAGAAAGGTGCAGTTTAATTTATTTTCCAAAATTACATTTTGTTGTTACCCCTGGGAGAGGTAGATCTACTGGTAACTTGTTGGGGGGGGGGTGGAGGCAAGAGGTGCTGTGAGGTGTTCCACAGTGCCCAACATTAGCCCTGCTAATCTTAGAGGTTCAGATCTCTTGAGGCCTCCAGCAATCTGCCAGGGAACAGTATTTTTACCAAAAGAAACTTGTGGAGTAGAGCACCTGCCTGCCTGGCCTGCTAAGAGATATGGGTTCCATCCCAAGGACTACTAAACAAATCTAAAAACCTAAAAAAAAAAAAAAAAAGAAACTTGTGCCTTGGGAGTCTTCCCTGCCATTCCATACAAAAACATGAACAAACACAATTCTAAGGCAAAAGCCAGCTCAGGTAAGAATTTCTCATAACAACTAAAGACAGGTCAGTGGGCAGCCTTGAAAAATGCCACCAGCGATGAATAGACTGTGAGAAATCAAAGCAGAAGGGGTCTTTGTTTTAAGAGCAAAGGAAAACATTGCTGAAAAGGCACATTGGAACTGTCCACACATCATTTCTGCTCCAAGACAGAGATGAATCTGATTTAAACCAAAACACTGGGGGAAGCGGATGGCTTGCATGTCATGACAAACATTAAGTCAGAATAAATTTACTCTTAACACAGCGGGTTCTGCGCTGGTGATTAAATGTGCCCTACTGCCACAGGCCACACCATCCACATTAACACAAATATGCAAGTATTAAATTATTTCACCAGCAAGGCTAAAACCTTTCTGGAAATAGGTACTCTGATCATATATCTACCTATCCTACCTAACTCCCTGACAAAATGGTTTAGAGACCATGGGAATTATTGCTCCATAGGGAGGAGGCTTATGAAGTAGGGATTTTAAATTCAAGCCCGCAATTAACTTAGCTCAAGTTAATGTTTCAGGATTTATACCAACACCGGTTTCCAGAAAAAGCTGAACTCACACCGAGGATTGCATTTTCTTAACTCTGTTACCCTAAAAACACAAAGCAGCCCTCTCTGAGCTACAGTCTCAAAAGGGTAAGCCTTGTGAACATAGCTAATTTCAGCAAATGATTAGGTACCGTGTTACAAAACTAAAATTTTCCCAAGTTTCTAAATCTCTGAAGCAAGAGATATGAAGCCAAAGTTTGTGCCTACTATTACAAAGTTAATCTAGATGGGGTAGCTACAGGGTTCATTGGCAAATGGCTTTATCTAGCAACCTTGGGACCTGAGTTCAATTTCCATAGCTCACATAGTGGAAGGAGAGAATTGACTCCCACAAGGGGTGCTCTGACCTCCATATGCAATCCATGGCAGGTTGGTACCTGTCACCTCTCCCTCCCACACAAAATACAATTAAAAAATGGAAAACAATTAATGAGCAGCCACAGATTAGTGACTAGCAATAGTTTCAACCTAATCCTTCTGTAAGAGAGCATTAATGCTTCCTCAACTCACTCTTGCCCTGCATCTCATTTCTGTTCTACAAGCTGGCACGGGTAGCTTGGATCTTATTGGACAGGCTTTGCTTAGTTAGAAGGACTACATTCTTCAGTGTGCAGGCAGCCATGCATTTCTGTGTACTGCACTGCATCTTCTTTTTATTAACACTGTGAATAACACTGCATTTCTGTTACTCATTTATCTGACAGTTTTTATAGTCATAATGTAAGTGTCAGTAAACATTGGAATATGACAAAGGAGAAGAGAAGAGACTTGTACAGGGGAGTTTGGCAACTCTTTTGTAGACCCTCTGACCATCACAACATTATTCTTTCTTTCTTCATGGTGTCCCAGAAATATAGAAAGCTTTAGCAATGAACTGCCCTTCTGTAGTATAGATTCTTGCTTTATAGCACAAGATTGTATGAAACATTCAGAAACAAACAGCATTTCTTGGTTTTTCTAATAGAAAGCTAGTGTGGCCTGGGTTATCTGATTCTATCAAATCTCTTTTCATGTCTTTGAACTATTTCACAACTCCGTGAGCGGTATAATACTGATAACTGTGCCAATAGTTTCTGTCCCATAGAAATGCAAATTTTGTCTATTGGAGATACAGTTGATTGTTCTTTCTCTGTGGCTCCTGACTGAACTTGCATTTGTGAAGCAGATTCATTCCAACATCGCTGATGTGTAGATAGGTCTTCTGTATGGATTTTCCTGTAAATTAGTAGTTACATTACATATCATCTGTAGTTAAATTGCCTAAAATACCTGACATGGTTTCATTTTTTTAACATGGTTTCATTTACTGTAAGCACACCATTGGTGGCCACTTTTCCTTTACCCTTATGTTTTAATGCATTCAATGTTCTAATATTGGAGGACAATATCTCCAATCACGTTCAACATCTCCTTTAAACAATTAGAAGTTTCAACAACCATAGTTCGACACATTTTTGTTAAGTTTTTCTGAGTCATGAAAACTCATTTGGCAGGAGTCGGGGACAGGTACCATTTCTGATTTCTACAAACTCAACTAGAATTTATGGTATAAATATTGTTTGCAAAATGTGTGGGTGTCTATGTGTATGAATGTGTTAGGATACCTGCAGAGCCCAGAGGAGGACATTAAATATTCCTGAAGCTGGAGTTACAGATGTGAATCACCCAAAGTATACGGAATATGAATCTTGGATCTCCAGAAAAGTAGATGTTCTTGATCACGTGAACCATCTCTTGAGCCACAGGACTATTTCCGTTTACATACTTGGCCTTTCACAGGCAAGACGATTCTCCATTAAAGTTTTACTAACCTTAAAGCAAATAGTTTGTCTTTAAGATACACAGAATTAAGTTGCTTGCACATGTGAATTCAGGAAACAGAAGCAAGCAAGTCTGTGCCTCTATCTCATTCCCCATTCTTTACCACATGGGGATCTGAGGCCTTATTCTGCTCTAAGTTACTTTATCTTGTGTGGAATGGTAGCTTTCAGTCTAGCCCTTGCCCTGAATGATTCTGTTTTACATAAGAGAATTTGGCTCCATTTTCAGTGTGATTGCTGTTACAGAATGTTTCTGCATCCTGTTTATGCAAGTAAACAACCTCCATCTGTCCAACACAAACCATAGCACATACTCACAGTTAATTTATTCATGCAAGCAGACTATTATCGCCTATGAACTTACAGAATTAAATTAGGAACACATGGTCACATAGACATATCAAAACCATATAAAATTAGGACTTTGAAAAATATAATTCGCTTTCCTAGACCATACAGAAGGAAGGACACTAACACCATACACCAGTCCAGAAAACCTGTCATTGGTTAACTTGATGGGTCATGACATCTGTGCTCTGTCCCCAGGACTTTAAGTTAAATCCATTCTTAATGATATAGGCAGTCCTGTGCCTCCTGTCACCTGACTTTGCCTTTAGTAGGCTCTGTGTCCTCCAGGGCCTGGGACTAGATTCATTAATAATTTAACCAGAAACTTGCAGTGGCTCTTTGTATGTGTATCAGTCATCTGTAGTGTAGTCTTTATAATCCTTTGTGTAACAGAAATATATAGGTACATCACTTTATGAAGTAAGATACATGGTTTGAGTTCATTTTGGAAATTTTGATTAGAATAAAAGGCCTGTGGTTCCCAGTGCCACATATAAAGTAAAATTTGGGATAATTGGCGAGTTACAGTGCAAAATTTAGTATAGTTGGTGGATTTATTGCTATTCAATCAATGAGAACATGACAGAAAGACATGGCATCTTCCTGTTACTGACATCATATGTAGAGGATGGCGAAGACAACCCCTCTAACTGTACTTATCAAGTGTCTTTCTAGTTCATGCTTTAAGAAGTATTAAAAAAGAAAACAAAACAAAACAAATAAACAAGCAAAAAAAACGTCATGCTCAATCCTTACACATCAAGAAAACGTTGAGTAATTCTGGGTTACATTCTGTTTTACATGTACTTTTTGCTCATTGTAACTAGTAGGACCTTAATGCAGAGTACCAAACCTTAAAAAAAAAAAGAAAAAAAAAGCCAAGCACTGACACAATTGTATTTGTATACACTTATGCAAAAATGTTTAAAATTTTTTACTTTTATCTTTGTTTTTTAAAATAAAGTTAAAACAAAAAGAAGTATTTAGCTATCTGTCTCTTTAGGTATTTAGATATATGGGTATTTGGCAATGCATATGGTTGTTCTATATTGCAGTACATGAATAATAGAACATCACTAACATCACTTTAGGGAGTTTTTTTGATACGATATTGTGTTTGAAACCATTTGGCAATGTGTAAAGGTCATTGGTTACGATGGAGGAAGAACACGTTATTAGGCATCTACATTTCTTCCCACCTTACTCTTCAGACATAATGGTGGCTATACAACACTGTACTGCACTGAAGCATGAGCATTATAGCATTTGCTGGAGATGTGCAGCAGACAGGAGATTTCTGTGCCATATGGTATTTTTTATGTGTGATTATTTTTAGCAAAACCAGGTAGGCTTCTATTAATTAGATACTATTTTTCAAACAGTGCTACGTAAGTATCCTAGAGCCCATATTAATTTCAATGGTATAAGAATTTTTATAGTTTTATATTTGTCACATTTATATTTTATTTAGTGATAACTCTTTCTGTTTTAATTTGATTTTTTTCTTATCTTATTTATTTTATTGTTCTTAAGAGATGAAAGACAGAGAAAATTAATAACTGAAAAAAATGCACACATATCTTATTTAATAAATTAGTTTAAGTCCAAGAGCAAGCAATTATTGCTGCTATCTTTTTTGGATCAGATCTAGGACATACAGAATATCTGACTCATTTCATCAAAAAAAAAAAAAAGAAATGAAAATGTGTTTATTCTAAAATGACAGGAGAGTTTATCAAGTATTTAAGTATTCTACAAGTCACCTACAGTAAAGATTTTAAAGTCAGAAGCTATTTTTCTATCTTTCACATATTATGAAAATATGTAGTTTTATTTTTCACATACTGTGCATACTTATAGTATAATGATTATTTTGTCTCATTCTACTAACAATAGGGTTGGTTAATTTGCCTATCAGAGCAGGAGAATACAAATACTTTTAGGGGGATAAAAACTTTAACATGTATTAAATGTATATATTTAATATAATGTATAATACATATATATGTGTCTTGTAATGACAATCTGAATGAATCTGACATTGTTTTAAGTGGCTGTTTCATGCTCTGTTATGGAAGTTAGTTCACATTTAACAAATAATCAAATAATTCTCAATCTCACTGACCACACATGATTCCTGTAACTTACTTTTGAAGGAATCACCTAAGAAGGGGAAAAAGAGCAGAATACCTATGATTTTACTTAAAAATACAACACACACACACATACACACACACACACCCTGGGAGGACTGCTTTTTTTCTAAAAGCAAATGAAGGAGGGGTGGATATGGAGGAGAGAGTATATGGGAGGAGAGGAGGGGAAACTGTGATCAAGATACAAAATATAAGAGGAGAATAAACAAACAAATAACTAAATAAGTTTAAGGTGTATTAATTAGAGAGAATAATTTAATATAGTATTCATTTTAAGAAGAAATGGACTATGAAAACACACATGCCTATTCATATACAATGTGATCATGTGTTATTAGATAACATAGCCATGACTTTATAGTACTATAAAAGGTTAATAATTTGAGTGACTGTAGAGATACATAGTGTTATGTACTTACTTTTATGATATTTGTTTATGATGGGAAAAGCAATTTGTGAGATCACTATTTTATGGCAAATAAGAACTCATCTATAACCATATCTCATAAAGCATACATTTCCTAGGAATCTGTCGAACAATGCCTGGGTTTGATTGTCTTCAGGGTTTCATGGCTTGAAGTGCAGCCAAAACTAGAAGGCTCATGATACATTGATCTACAGTATAAATTGTTCCTTAATCATGCCTCTAAAATCCCAACAGATTTGCACTTTGTGGCCATATTCGTGCATATTCTGTTTTTTTTTTCTTAGATTATCTCTGGAAAAGTAAACTTCAGGAGTCTTGGCTGAAGAGTAGGATGAGAGTGAGGTTTTGTATTTTGCTAAGCATGCTCTGCCCTCTAGCAGAGCCCGAAAGAGCCATTAGAGGCGATGCCAGATCCATTTAGATATCCTCCTAAGACACGAAGTGCATGAGCAAGATGCTTTCAACACCTGCAGTCCACCTTTGGCATTTTCTGTTCACCTTTTTTGTATCAGTTGACACAGTACCTGTACCTTCTACTTCATATGAAGTCCACCTGTAAACTCATGCAGCTAGTGCAATCTCTTGTGCCTACCCTGTTTAGGCCGAACACTCAGAAGAGCAGTTACTGTTTCTAGTGTCATTCATCTGCCCCTCCAGTCCTTATCTCACCTCTATCTAGACTTTTTTCTCATTAAACTATTGATATTAAAGAAGCCAAAAACAAGTTTATCTTAAGGACAATGGTTCTTACAGAACTTTAGATTATTCATTATTCTTATCATTAAACAATAAACAATGTTGCTATATACGTATTCTCTAAGAAAATATGGGTCTAATTTCTCTGAGATGAAGTTTTAGATGAAATTGGAATTGGTCAAAATAATTTTTTTAGCAGGTACTGCCACTGCCTGCCAACGGGACATACCAATTTGCGTCCTTCTCTATAGAAACTGGTAAATGATTTTCTTTACTTTTAGATGATCCCAGCTTCCCCGATTCTCGAGTTCTAGTAAAAATGGGTATCAGTTTAGGAACTCCTTAAAATATAGATTCCTGAGCCATGTAAGACTAGGACCTTGACCACTCTAATTATACATGATACTTTTAATAAGATGGAAAAGAAACATATTAATCATCTTGATGTTTACCCCCCCCCCACCTTCTTCTTCTGTTACTGCTTTTGCCATGTTTTTAGGGCAAGTCTTTCCTCACTTCACACACCAGTCCATGGCTTCGATTATCACTGAGGTACAGCTTTACTCTATTATTATATCCAACCCTGACCCCTTCAAGAATATCACATGCCTAACATGCTATATGCACATGGAAACACAAAGTACAAAGGACCAACATCAATACATAAACTTTCTCCCTATATCTAGTCTTTTTGTGTTGTCATTGGTCCCCACATGAGAAACCTCTTTGCTTCCTTCCTGTGTTGCTATTTCTCATCTATTACAAATTCTCACATAAAGATTCTATACATTTATTCATTTTCTCCATCCTATGCCTATAATTACTTCTCAGATTTGTTCCTGTCAACTCTCTGAGACTTTTACAATAGCTTTATAACTGATATTGAGGTTTTAAGCCCTTGCCTTTCTCCTACTGATTAATGTATCCCACTAAGGAATATCACAAAGCAGACACAGGCAAGGAACAGCTTGCTGTAAAGGCACTCCATGGGGCTGTGCATAACCAGACATCTCTAATGCCAATCTCTTCCCAGCATCCACCTCTCATCTCTTTCTTCTTATACGTTGTAATAAGAACTAAGTGAGTTCTACTTTCTGGATATAAGATGTTATATTTCAAGGCTGGTATGAGGACCTCAGTGAATAGAGACACATAGCATAATGACCCAAGTTCAGTCCCAAGAACTCATGTGGTAGAAGGAAAGTGCTGACTTCCATAGATCACCATGATATGTGTTCCCTCCCCCCCCCCCCGCTGCTCTCCCTCTCTCCCCCTCTCTCCCTCTCTCTCACTCTCTCCCTCTCTCCCCCTCTCCCTGTCTCCCTCTCTCTCAATCTTTTGGGTGGCTTCTTTGTATCCCAGTTTGGACAGACATTCTTTGGTTTTATTTCACAATCATGCATTTCTACTATCATTTTTTTCTTCTACACTTGGGAACAGAGCAATCAGTGTTTATGGGCATCTTCATAAACACAGGGGAATCCATAGAGAATGAAACAATGTCTCTCATTACTCAGTACCATCACACAACTTGCTACATGAAATGGATATATATTTTTGTTTACTTATTTTTATTTTTTAGATATACATATTTTCTGTTTCCTCAAACATACACTTTTACATCAGTAATGACATCTTACTAATCATCTTTAATCCTCCTTTTTTGGACTAGGCAATCAATATTTGAAACCACAATATAAACATTTTCACAAAGATGATCCTAACTGTTAGGCGTTAAGAGATTCAGAGGTGATGTAGTGGTTACAATGGCTGCTACACAAACATCAAGACCTGAGTCAGTATTTCCCACCAGCTTCATAACTGGAGCAGGGCAAACTGGTGCGCTCTAGTAGTTCTAGCACTGAGAGACTGGAAACATGTGGATCTTGGAGCTCACTGAGAAAAGCCAGTCTTGTTGAATCATTAAACACCAGACTCAGTGAAAGACCATATATCAAAAAAAAAAAAAAAAAAAAAAAAAAAAAAAAAAAAAAAAGAGGAATGGGATAGAGGACGATACCTCAGCATTAGTCTCTGGCTTCTGCATGTTTACATGTACTCATATAAGTACTCACACCTGTACATATACTAACACACAACTCATGTACAAATGAGAAAGTAGCTTTAAAGAAGGGCTGAAAATTTTATTAGTATTTGAATTGAGTCCTGAGTAGGACTCATTAGAGAACCATGTTAAAAGAAGAGTAACTTGGACAAAGTCTGGTTACATCGAGGTAGTTCAGAAACACTGTAATCTGAGTCCTTCAGAATATTGAAGTGATTACTGTCCCCATATGAAGATATTGTTCATTTTCTTTATTCTTCAGTACAAAAGGTGCTTCAGCTTTGAAATTCATTTGTGGAAAATGTGGCACTTAATTATAACTTGCAAGAGAAGATCTATAGTCAATGCATGCTTTATTTATTAGTCGGTAAAATATGGCAGTTTATCGGAAACATCCACATAGGTCCTGAGAGGAAGTAAAGGGTGAAGACCCAGTTTTATTCAGTGACAGCAGCTTCCCTGAACAATGGTAGGGTTTGGTGTTTACCTCTGAGTTAATTTAGAGCCCGCCGTAAGTCTGTAAAGTCAGCACATGGGGTTATCTGAAATGCCAGATGCTTCTTCACTATGCGTGTTCAGCGAGTGTGAAGATGTATGTTGCTGAATTAAAGTTCTATAATATGAGATTCAGGAATATGACTTTAAGTTTGGGGAAAGCAGTATTAGGTCATCTTTTGGTTTAATCTTTTCAAACTGTAAAGGTGTTCTCTGAAGTTGAAGTACTACCTAGCATTTTAAAGATGCCTACATTCCCATGTCAAAGAGAAGACAGGACATATATCATGTCAAGGGGTCTGAACACAGCAAGCCAGACAAGTTTTTGGTAGGGGCATTTACAAGAGTTCTTCAAACAGTAAGAGTGATGTAGCAGATGTTAGTACAAAGGAAAAAGCAAATGAGGTGTGAATTACGGGGTGATGAAGCTTATATGAATCTCATTTGTTTAACCATCTGAATGGTATACTCCAGGTATAAAATGAGCTAGATATGATTGCACACAATTTTCTGAATAGTGCAGGAAGGTGGCTTAATGAACTATGCCCACTTGCATGTCCTCATATCATCTCACCCCTTCAGCCAGCCATAGCTTACTTAACCTTTCTTCCCAAATCTTTTAAAGCAATGCTTTGGGTGATTATGACCTTGTCGTTCTATTTTCCGGGTAATGAAACATGAGGGATTGTCAAATGATTAGTAATTTAATTAGCAGGTGTATTAGTAGAGATTCTTTTGCAAATTAAAAATGTACTTTTAATAATCACTGCTGGTGGAAAGAGCTGACAGTTTGAGGCATGAGAATTTATGTGTTTTACCTCATCTTAGCCAGCTGGGCTGCAAACTCAGATAGCCTAGACTTAGTAAAATGTTACTTCTCTGCAAACCACACTAGGGCTTGCACAGGCCTTCCCATGGCTTAATGACTCATTTGCATTAGTTATGCAAATGTATCAATACAGGTTATTTTCTTTCTTCTCTCTTTGTTCTCACTCTTACTGTTCATTTCAGAGACCAGAGGAAACCATCTATTCTTGAGTAGTGAAGAGAGACTATAATTTAGTGTGCCAGGAGTAATGGATAGTTCATGGTACATTTCTCATTTGCTAGATTGGTTTCCTTGTTCCCAGGTGAGAATTTTAGTGGTGTGGTGGGAGAAGTTATTTTTAACAGCTCACCCACAGATCTACTAGTGTCCACCTACTTTCAGGAAATAACTAGATTTTAAAAAAGAGTGCTCTTAGCATTTAATGTTGTTTCTGCAAAGCCAATGATTCTAAGAAAAACATTCTGACTTGTAGACAGTGTAGGTTGTTTAATAATACTTTAATTAAAGGTAATTTAAATGGTGTCATAGATGCCATGTACTGAATAAGATAATATTTTCCCACTCCATTAATATAGTTGTATCCATTTAGGTGTCTATTAACATAACAGTGCTAATGTGAATAGTAAGGAAAAGTTGGACAAATTTTACAGATTAATAATAAAACAAGGGTGAACCCTCATGCTACACTTAAAATATTCTGAGAATTAAAAGTATCCAGTATTGACAGACATCCCAGGTTTCTGATAAATGGAAAACGGGGAAAGAAGGAAAGACTGAGGGAATATGGTGAAGAGAAAAACAAAAGGTCAAAAGAGCAATGATGAGGGTAATATCCAAGGTTTGACAGCACTCAAAGGGAACAAAAAGCATTTACCTAGAGCTCATACACCATTAGTGTCCTGGAGCCAGGTCACAACCTTATGGCTGATACCACTGGTTGCCTGAAATTGACCATATAGGTTTAATTCTCTCTGTCTCTCTCTGTCTCCTTCTGTCTGTCTATCTCTCTGTCTCTTCCCCTCCTTCTCCTTTTCCCCATTCCCCTTTCCCTCTCTCTTCCAAGAATTCCATTGTATCACACCTAACAACAGTTGAGAATTTGAGCTTCATCAAGGTAGACTTTGGGACAGAGTCAGGGGTACACCAAGACTCTTCTCAGTATCTCTTCTTACTTCTAATTTCTCACTTTCAAAATTTTATTTCATGTTAGTGAGAAACGGTGTCACTCTCAGTCCTTACTGGCCTGAACCTTGCATGTAGACCAGGTAGTTATGAACTCAGAAATTTGCCTGCTTTTGTCTTCTTAGTTATGAGAATAAAGCTATGCATCACCCTTGCCCTAGTATTTGTTTTCTGACCTCCCTGTCAACTTACATTGACTGCAAGTACAAGTAATTCACAGAAAAATAGAGTAAGATAAAATTTTCTTTCTAACTGAAATCTCAACAGTGCTTACAGTTGACAAAAAACACCCAGTGCTACAAGAAACTGATTGTTTTCAGTGATGTTCTTTTCACTCTTGCCCTTATATGCATTTTCTCTATACAAAGCATACAGAATGGTCTTTCAAATGAGTTAATGCAGTAATATCATGTTCTGTTCACCCCAATAAATGAATTCTATTAGAGATAGTAACCTTGAGGTCCTTACCATGACTCAGAGGATCCCTACTCAGATCTTCTCTCCTTTTATGGACGTTAATGGTTACCACTCTCCCTTTCCCCAGCCCTTTCTGGTCACTTCCTCCTCTTGCTATATCTCAGAGTCTACTGTTTGAGGACTGATAGAAATGTGACTCCTTTTGCATTGGGCATGCAGTAAGAAAACAAGGTCATATTGATATATTGGACAGGACTAGTACCAATCAAAGCTCATAGTCTTATTTTTGGATGGAAGATATAAGCAAATATGTGCACAGTGAAATGAAAAATAAAAAGATAAGGCATTAAAGGAAAAGCAAGAACAGCACTATGGAACAATTAAATAACTTCTTTGGGAAGGATTATTGATAAAGAAAGTTCCACACATCCACAAGACAAACATGCAGTCTGATGACTGTGGATTTCAAGCAACATATATTCATGTGGAGGGAGTCAAGTTGTGGAGAAGTGAAGCATGAAAGCTTCAGTGTTTCAGTGAAAGTTCAGTCAACACAGTGTTGACAAATCTTGATGATTAAAGCCAGTGGAAAGAAGGTTTTAATGATAAAAAGGGAAACATCTTTTTCAATACCTTACTGTCAACCAGCTTTAATACAAAGACATGCATTGCTCATATGGTTTGAGGTTTGATTGCTTATTGCTGAGATAATTAATAGCTACAGTTAACAACAAATAACCATTAACTATGTGCCAATTATAGTACTAAATGGTAGGCATCTATCGTTCCATTCAGATACATGTAGATAAAAAATCACATATCACATACTAATTATACCTCAGTGTGTATTATATGTAAGTGATCTATTTAAAATATTATGTATATCAGAACTCTAGGGAACAGAACATTTTAGAAATTCCAAAAAAATGGATGAGGGTATTGAGATAGTGAGTGATTCATCAACATCCTAGTTAATTAACTATTACAGGAGTTTGTAGTATTTTAGTGACAAGGGATAGTGCACTGCCAAAGCCCACTATCCTGGCCTCTACATTCTCCCTTTTGTTTTTATTGTCTTAAATATATACTTAGTTTTAGCTTTTAAGGTCAAAGAGTTTTCTTTGACGAGACTCTTATGAGTTACCCTACTTTGACTGGAATATTGAGTATCCAGACCAGTCTCATGTGTTTAATGCTTCCTTGCCAGACAGTGCTCCTGTTTTAGGAGCTCAAAGAAGCTGTAGGAAGTAGGACATGGAAGGTAGAAGCTAGTCACTGAAGACATGCCTTTGAAGGACATACCTTGCTGAGGCCCCTTTCTTGTTCTCTGCTTTATTTACACAATGGATTACTACTCAGCTATTAAAAACAATGACTTCATAAAATTCCTAAGCAAATAAATGGAACTTGAAGCTACTATCCTGAGTGAGGTAACCCAGTCACAAAAGAAAACTCATTGTGTGTACTCATTGATAAGCGGATACTAACCCAAAACATTTGGAATAACCAAAAAACAATTCACAAAAATTTTGAAGCTCATAGAGAAAGAAGATTAGAAGGTGGATGCCTCAGTCCTTCCTTAGAAGAGAGAACACAACACTCATAGGAGAAAATAGTGGGACAAATAGAGGAGCAGGGGGTAGAGAAAAGGTCATCCAAAGACTGCCTCATATGGGGATCCATCCCATATGCAGCCACCAAACCCTAGCACGATTGCTGATGCCAAATCGTGCTTATTGGCAGAAATCTGATGTGGATGCGTCCTCAGAGGCTATGGCAGGACCATACTGATACAGAGGAGGATGCTTGCGGCTAACGATTGGACTGAAAACAAGGACCTCATTGAAAGAACTAGAGAAAAGACTGAAGGAGCTGAAAGGGTTTGCAACTCCATGGGAAGAACAAAATTATTAACTAACCAGACCCACCAGTGCTCCCAGGAACTAAAGCACCAACCAATGAGTTCTCCTAGAAAGACCCATGGTTCCAGGTGCATATGCAGCAGAAGATATAATTCTCTGGCATCAATGAGAGGAGAGGACTTTGATCCACCGGAGGCTTGTTTTCTCATTGTAGGGGAATGCTATGATGCTGAGGTAGGAAAGGGTGATTGGGAGAGGGAGCAACTTCATGGAGACAATGGGAGGAGTAGGAAGGATGGGATTGCTGGAAAGGGGATAACACCTGAAATGTAAATACAGAGACTATTTAATAAAAAAGAGGAAAAAATGAAGAAAGCTGCAGTGGTTCATATAGCATACCCTATTTGCTCAAACTGCTTTATTTGTAAATGTTCATTGCAATGAGTCATTGGTGTGGTTTGAGGACTCTGGCTTCTTCCACACTATCAATATTGCATCATAACTAGGACTGCTGCAACTGTTATGAAAGAAAGAATATAATCAGGCTTGCTTAGAGTTTCAAAGGTTTAGTCCATCATCATTGTGGGAGACATGGCGGTTTGCAGGCAGTTAGTAGAACTTCACTGAAAGCTATAGTCTGATCCATAGACAGAGAGAGAGAGAGAGAGAGAGAGAGAGAGAGAGAGAGAGAGAGAGAGAGAGAGAGAGAGAGAGAGAGAGAGAGAGAGAGAGGAGAGAGAGAGAGAGAGAGAGAGAGAGTCTGGGATAAGCATGGTCTTTGATTCCTTAAATCCCACCCCCAGTAACACACTTCTGCTAATAAGGCCATACATCCTAATCATAAATCTATCAAAGAGTTCATGTCCAAGAGTGTTTGAAGAAGAGAAAATGCATGCATCCTCTGTCTTGACACAATTTGACAAGATGCATATTGACAATTACTGAAATGTTCTGCAATTTGGTATTCTGGAACTAGATCCATATTAATTCTGAGTCCCCTAAATCCATACTTTTGAGAATAAAGAGATGTCTGATGTTGCATCTATTTTACTGCAGTATTGTACTGTACTGCAAGCATTGTGCTAAATATGAACATTGGACATGTTTCTTTATATAAACAATGATACATTTAATTTGATTGCTATTGTAAGATGTTATGGCTTGCTTTTGAATACCTGATATTATTTTATAATTTTGAAATTATCTTGTTGATCTTGATATTTTAAATATATAGTTTATCTAGGCTAGTTACAAAATAGTATAAATATTTTCTGATGCAGTAAATTATTTCAGTCTAAGAGTTTAAATCTTGTCTTGTGCCACTATGTGATTCAAATTGTGTTACTTTTCAAGTCCCAGTATGAATGATATTTTAAATGGGAAACTAATATAAACTGCCCAGGGAGTGTTGTTTGAGAGAACAATCATTCCTTCTTTTCCTTGCAAATGTTTATTTACTAAATGACTACAAATTAAGGAGCTCTCCCAGGTTCTGAATGTGATACAGTGAAAAATAGACATCTTTGTTCAAGTATAAACAATGCTGTCTGATGCCTAGCACATTTGGTTTACCATAATTGGACTCTTCTTTAATTCTTTAATTTCCAATCTGTATTGTGTGTGTTTTGCAGCAGCAGATTTTAGGTGATGGTTTATATTATTAGCTTTTCTTTATATGTGTCAACATAGAGACAAGGCAAGGATTTGAGGGCAAGGAATATAAATTATAATTATCTATATTTCATATATTGACCAGCAGTGCTGTAAACCTTGGATACAATTTGAGGAATCACATTAATGTAATCAGTAGTTAATGGTTTCCCTGGGCAGAGGAAAAAAGGCAGGATTTAAAGGATAGCAGATTTCACTGACAATGTAACGTAGTTTGCACATTTTATTGCATATCCACAATGCATTTGCTGAAAAAAATAATGGTTATTTCTGAGGTCTGACTATTTCCATTGTGTTCCTTCACATACCTTCATATGCATACACTCATATTTGAATCAGAAAAAGCAATATTCTTTGAGTAATAGAAATATCTTTAAATAACTGTTTTTACATAGAACAATTTAGTGTATCTTCCCTTAAAATATATCATTACACTTAAAAATATTTAATTGCAAAATCAATTCTAAGGTTAGCAAATATATTTTGTAACTTCCCCTACTCCCTTCATATTTACACACATATGTATGCAAATATTCATGCTCCCCAGTTTCCTTTTACCCACACAATTAGGTTCTAAAGTTAAACACTTACTCCTACTTTATTTTATTCCAGTTTAGTTGTGAAGTAGAGGAGTGCTGCTAGTGCAGTGTTGAGTAAGCATTTTATCTAGAAATGTTTTGAGTGATGGGTATGCAATTTTAGTACATTAGTGTTGAATCATACTTCATAGGTATATAAGACTGTTATAACATTATCATATTTCATTTATTTTTTTCTGATTTTCAAGTCTCTCTCTCTGTGTGTGTGTGTGTTTGTGTGTGTGTGTGTGTGTGTGTGTGTGTGTGTGTGTGTGTGTGTGTGTGATGTAACTCATTCTGTGGACCATACTGGTCTTGAGCTCAGAGGTCTGCTTGTCTTTGCCTCCCAAGTACTTGGATATAATGTATATTATACTATTTCTTAGTACATCATTTTCTTTTTATCAATGCCATAAAATCAAATCCAATAAAAATAAATTTGTTGGAAGAAAAGGATTTATGGAGGCTTCAAAAAGATGTACTTGCAATCACAGCATGCCATTTATCCAACTTTATCCATATGGATATTCAAGCATACCTTCTAAAAGTAAAATTGTACTAGATGAAAAACATTATATATTTATATAGTTTAGCAAAATTCTCCTCCTGAATATTTGAGTTTAGATGAAGAGAAGCATGACATAATTATAAGACTAAGAAACAGAATTATGAAATAGTAACATAACCCAACTTAGAATGATTCTTTTTCAACAACCAGAGGCAATTCTTTTTCACATTACTTTGTGGTTCATGTTTTACATAGCTATAAACTGTGTCTTATAAATGATATTCTAGTTTTTGGAGGATGTCATCCTTTTTGATTAGCATTTACAGATACCAATGAGTTGCTGACATTTTAATTCAAATGATTTAAATCCAATCTTCTGACACAACTCTCCCAACTAGCTTTTTTTGTTACTCCAAACATTGTGATGAGACAAATTATTCTAGAATCTTTGTCTTCTCCCCAGACATCCCCTCTCATCTTTGATATCTTTCTATATATCTTTCTAAACTTCACTGATATTACCGAAGCAAAAAAGTCCACAAAAACTGTTTCAATATTCTGAATACAGAGATAATAAATTAACATTCAGGGAAGACTTACACATACATTATCTCTTTTCACAAAGAAGTTCTATTGGTATCTAAGGTACCTACAGGAAAGGGCACACCATTTTACATCTTAATAAAATTCCCACACCAAGAATGTCTACATAAACAGGATTCCAACTCTACCAGCTTATGTGATGTAATCTCCCAGGGGAGTTCTAATAGCTACATACATATTAGCATGCTTTGAGGCCACTATAGAAGTGTCTGTCTCTCATTAGTGGCTTTGAATCCCACTTTCAGCTTTTTCGGTACTCTTAAAAAGGGGAAAAAACACATTTCACCATTAAAATATAAATTTTATATTAAAAAAGAAGGTTCTGGGACTCATTCATGAAAATCTACTTTTTCCATCCCCCCTCCCCTCCCAAAAATTGGAATCTGAATTGTACTTCTAGCACTTGATGAGTTCCCATGAGTCTTTCTATGCCCACTCCAGCTCCCAAGTACTGACACAGAGGCTTATATTTATTTACAGTGCTTTGGACCTTAGCTCAGGATTGCTCCATAACTAGCTAGTGACTTATATTAATCTGTTCATACTATCACATGTCTGCTATGTGGCTGGTTACCTTTCCTCAGTTTCGTTTTTCCAACTTCCTCCAAGTGTGTGTGTGGAGGGTCTCCAACCTTTCAATCTTTTCCAGATTTCCTTTCTCTGCCAAACACCCCACCTAACTATTCTGCCCTCTGCTATAGACCATAGGCTTTTTATTTTAGCCAATATAAAGGTGCGTTAGGCAGGCAAGAAAGGATAGAAATACATCTTTACACAGAGTACAAAAGTAGTGCTCCAACATCTGTGCAAACTCTGATTTGTCCCAAAGAATAAAGCAGCACATTGTATTATCTCTCCCTTTGAGAACTAACCCTCCTAGCCTTGTTATTCATCTGGCCAAAAAAAAAACCTTGCCGAGAAGACCAAGCCACTGAGAACGTACAAAGGTAATTGGGAGAATACTATTCCCGTAATGAGATAATGCACTATACAGAAGTTCTGTCAGAGTTCTGCCAGAGTATCTATCTATATAGCCAGGCTGCTAATCTTCTTCTCTCTTTAAACAAAAACAAAAACACAAACAAACAAACAAAAACCCTTTTTTTTTTTTCTGTTTCTCACATACTAGTCTGGCAAAATCTTTTCTCACTTTTTCTCTGACTCTCCTTTCCCTCTCTGTTAGGTAGTTGTTGCTGAGCTCTCCTGCTGAACAGGATCACTTTCTTGGATCCTAACTCAAAAGGGCATAAGTCTCTCTTCTTTTTCTCCTTTCACCAAGCAAGTGCTGAGACTTACATCTTGTGTGCTCTGTTCTTTTAGTTTTAAACACTAACCCAAGAATCCTTAAGTTTCCATCTGAGTTTATTTTAAAATCCTTTAGTAAACAAGAGTAAGAACACAAAATAATGGACTCACTTTACATTGATGATGTATGATGTGCCTCCGGTGGAACTCCACCAAACTTTTGGTAATACAATTAGTATTGTCAGTCAATAACTGCCCAAAATAGCTTCTTCTCTTTCTGCACCATTAGGTTCCAATGTCTCCATATTCTATCTACCACTTTTTCCACATTAAGAATAAAAGATTCAATAACCCATTGTCTATCTCATTTTTAAAGACTATTTTATTTATGTGCATGTATATGTGTATATGGACATACATTGAAGAAGCATGCTCTCAGAGGTCAGAAGAGGGTGCAATATTAGTCAGAGGTAAAGTTTAAGACCCTTATGGGGCCTTTAATTGGACTAGTGTTACCTGGATGATCACAAGCACTCTTAACCTCTGAGCCATCTCTCCATCCCCACAAAACCATAGTGTAGCAATCAAAAGCCAGGCTTTAGTGCAAAATAAAATGGATCCATATTTCAACTGGCAGTTATTTATAACACTCTGAATATCATTCTCACGTGAAAGGTAGATTTACAAATAAGTATGTATTTTAGTTTTATATAAATTAAAATATAAAATGTCTGGCAGGTAATGACTGTCTACTAATAAGTCTTACTCTTGATAGGCCTCTAATGATGCTATTTTATACCTTTTATTTGTCTCTTAAGTAACTCCAATCTGGTAGATTTTCTTCATTGTTTTCCTAAATTATTGTTGATGCATTCTCTACTAATGCAATTTCCTTTAGTGTGTCCACTGCATTTCTAAGTGGGTAGTAAGTATCTTGCAGGGCAGTACTGAGTTTCGCGCTTGTGCCTATTTTTTTTATGGCAGACTTGTTTAGGAGCCATGCTACATGAATTCATGGTTTATAAACATCCCTATTTCAGGGAAAATCAATGAAGGAGAAGATACCACATGACATATAAAAATGAGATCTAACATTAACCTGAATCAAATTTCATATTTTCTATACAATTATTCACCCAGTTGCTCTGATGAACTTAAGGGAGGAGAAGAATTGATATGAATCAAACTCCCCAGTCTTATTTAATTATATCACTGTTGTTCTGGAAATAAATAAATAAAGGCAATATGATTCCAAGCCATTAATTTTATTGTTTTAAAAAGAAAAAAATTAGTTCCTGAGGAACAAGCTTCTATTTAAACAAATGCTCAAGACTCATTGCTGTTTTCTTTAAATTATGTAACCCTTGGGCTATAAAAAGTACTTATTATACAGGTGCAAAACTGAAACAAGAGCAGCTATGTACAGTGGAAAGAATTGCATTTCTGGACTGGAAAGTAATCAGTCTAGCAATTAAAACATTGAGTGGGAAATGAATGAGCATCTTAACAAAGCATCCATATACCAATTCTTGCCAATGAACCTGTGTATACAGGCAAGTACAGAGTACTCCAATTTAGAGACAAAATACTTTGGGCAATTTTTAAAGTAAGAATCATTTGTTAGTCATTCAAGCATGAAGTTCTCTAAATAATCCCACTATTTATTGCTAATACTTTATGTGGAATCATTACAAAGAATAGATACTAACTTGTAAATAGTTGAAAAATTACCTGAGATAAAATTAGTCCTTACCAAGACGTCCACTTCTGAGTGAGCCTGAATAGATCAAGTCTAAATAATGGAGAAATGAAAATGTTAGTGAAATTAGTGAATGAAAACTTACCACTAGAAAACCATCCATCCAGATAGCAGGAGAAAATGCTGCAAAGGAGGTGGGGGTGGATTAGAGTAGTTGTTGGGATTTTGAGAAATGTAAAGGCAAGAAGTAGATTAAAGAAACATATAAATATAATCCCCTTTGTCACTTTTGAGAGGTTCATGGAATAATTTAAGGCCAAGTAGGGTGACACATACTTTTAATCCTAGAACTTGGGAGGCAGGTGAGTCTGAAGACATACAGGTTTATTCAGTGGACTCTAGGTCAGCCAGAGCTACACAGTAAAACTCTGTCCAAAACCCAGCAATACCTTATATGCCCCACAATTACTCATTAAGGAAATGTACTGTTGTAATAAATAATTGCTGGACATAAAGGAGTTTGAAACAGGTCAAGTTAAGATTATAGAAACATTCATCATTGGTGGGAACAATTGATAAAACAGCAGTAAGTTTTTAAAGGAAAAGAAAAACCCAATCATAGGTGTACACTAATGTAGATACTTTCAATCTTAAAACAGTTACATTCATTTTTTTTTTTGATATTTTATGCACTGGTTAATTTAGCGCTGCTTGCAAAACACCCTTCCTCATTAAGGACCACTCTCAACATCATTATAAGTGGTCACAGAAACTAAGGTCACTTTTTCTTTGTCATGCCACTATGAAATAACACTGTTACCTTCCCACTTGAACAGAAGTGCTAAACATCTTTTGATGAGTTGTCGATTTTCATTGTTACCAGCCAAACAAACTGTCTGGAGAACTGTAATTATACTGTAAACATTTGGCTTTGACATCATTTCTAACATCACTACAATTTTCTAACAGTAAACCTAAAATTTTTGCCAGAGTCTAAACAAAACCAGCTGCCTGGGCCCTTGTGAAGATATGAAGACCTAGAGAGAACCAGTGTTCTTAGATATTTCTCAGAAACAATAAAAACAGCAAAAACAAAAACAAAACAATTCCACTGTCTGAGCACTTTGTTTCTGTTTTTTTTTTCTTTTAATCAATCTTTTTTTAAATTATGAATTCCATATTCCTGGATGATCTTAATACCGCTGTTGCGTTTTAATTTATAGGTATATTTTTGTCAATTAGCAACACAATTAACTGCAATTTCAAGGCATTGATATAATTTTTAAGAACATGAGCTATGCAAAAATTTAGAGTAGCATATGGCTAGTGAGGGAAGGCAGAGTAATGCTGTAAAATTCGGAGCAGTCTAGGAACTAATTCATGTCTAGGAAATAATTTAGCTGTCTATTCATCACAGGACTGGCTTCTTCTGTTGATAAATTGACTTCACTTTAAAGTTTAACTGCCCTATAGTGAAATATCTAGTTGCATTGGTATGCCTAAATTTTCATAAATTTGTTAAGAATGTGAATGGATATGAACATTCTACAGTCTTGAAATACTCCACTACATGTTTCGTGGTGACACTGGGGTGGTTCAGTTGTTTCTTCCATGTGTCCCTTACATATGTTATGTCACTCTGCTGCATAGAAGTTAGACCAGTACAGACACTACAGCAATAGAAAAACAAGAGCAAAGAGGCAGAAGAACTGGATATTGTAGATGTGGAAGACATTATAAAAGATATGATTCTAAGTACAATCGAGGGGCACAGGAGAAAAAGAACAAATTAGTTATAAAGCATGCATCAGCAAAACTGGTTTTAGTACAAGCATGATTCAGTCATCTACATTGCTTTCTTTTTTTTCTGTTCTTTTTTTTTCACTTTACTTTTAATGTTTTTCTAACATTTGCCATCATGATTTATCCTTCTGATTAAGAAATTGGTTCTTTACCATTTTAGTGTTTGAAACACATTTGTTTGGATGGAGTCGTTTTGGGATATAGCTAGACTACATATAGCTTTTAAAGGTTTGCATTTT
Organism: Micromys minutus; assembly: GCF_963924665.1. NCBI lineage: Eukaryota > Metazoa > Chordata > Mammalia > Rodentia > Muridae > Micromys > Micromys minutus. The sequence goes on along the minus strand of NC_137972.1, from coordinate 43,819,450 downwards.
CAATGTCAAGAGGTTGAATAAACTTGAGATCTTAAACACTGGGCTCTCAAGGATCTCAATGATCCTTAAGTATGAATAAAGTAATAATGTTTATGAAAATTTCTAAAATATATTAAAATCATATATTCCAATAAAAATATCATTTCTTAAGCAATTATAGATTTATAAAGCAAGGTAAGCTTAAATATAATTGTCCATTATATTTGACAGGAATTTTTTAAATTTAGGTTCATTCCACAATAAAACACTGAATCATTCTATTGGAATTTTATTTACTCATTCTAAAACTTAAATAGCATTGTTTGCTGAAGATCCTCACTAGCTCTCCCAGTCTACAGATCAAGATAGACTTCTTAAAAAGTACAAAGTATGGTCACAGCTTAACAGACACTGGATTAATAGCATTTCCTGATAGCTTTGGCAACAACAGACTATCTGTGTTACAAGTTTCTAATTTCAGTTATTTGTATTTTAGTATTCTAGAAGATTGAATAAATATTTAATCTTTATATAGTTGGAATATTTCATTCTAATACTCTCTCCGTCCCTAAATATCTGGATTTATCCTCAGTTTCTGCTAACACGGATTCAACAACCCCTCTTGGAAATTAGATAAGATGCCAAATGCTTTTCCAGATTGGCAAGCCTTTGTGTATTCTTCATATGATCTTGGAATGAAAGATAATAGCTGTAAAGTCATCCTATGTTCTTCCTCAGTTCAGAAGCTTTCCAAATAGAGAATCTTTGGGGCAGAAGACATACTAACCTGCATTTTCACACTCTCATCTGACTAGTGCTTTCCTTTCCTATTTCAGCTTAGCTACTACATTTGAGGAAATATGTGCAAACAAGATTGGTCATATTGCTCTATAATTGGTGTGTGTGTCCTGAGCAAACATTATGCACAGCAAGTTCGTGTTCAGTTGCAAGTTTTAATTCAATGTTACACTGAAGAGAAATGCTTCATAAAGTTTGATTTTTTACCACTTTATCTATAGTACCAGAACTCATGCTCTCTCTGTCTCTGTCTCTGTCTCTGTCTGTATCTGTCTCTCTGTCTATCTCTGTCTCTCTCTCATACACACGCACACACAAACACACACACACACACACACACACACACACACACACACACACTCACACACACACACATACACACACACATTCCACAAACAAAAACAGGCCTCAATAATTATTGGATGAATGGATCAATAACTGATGTTTGTGCTGCTGCTAGGAATTTAATTTGTTTGCTTTGGAAGGTTTTCCAATGGCAAAATAATTGTCTCAGCAAGGTAAATAACAACAATTCCAAATGAAAACCATTAAATATTGCTGAAATTAGCAAAACCATGTAGAATCCAGGCACTGTTTGTTTTTTAAATTAGTTTTTAGTACAGTCTGTCCCTTGGCAAAATCCCCACAGGAAAGTGCACCTTTGTAAATACAGCCAGCAATTTCAGATCTGCTGTGACACATTATACCTGCGGAATTATCTTGGTTGCTAGCACTCCCAAACAGGACAATACCACTCTTTATTAAATCTTCTACTTGGGAAAATAGGGTGATGGCCCAAACATCTAGATAACCTATCCATCAATAGATGGTACACTTCTTTTTCAAATTTTCAGTGGTGTTACGACAGAGGCTATGGGTACAAAGCCAATATTCAACTACTTGAAGCTTAAATTCTTACTCAGGTTGATTATTGTTCAATTGCCCAGAACAATTAACATCTAGTCATCTGTTCAGCACTCTACCAGCCAACACCTGCCTGAAGTAACCATGGAGATTCAGGCAATGGTGATGAGCTAATGAGAAAAGGAGGATCAATTCTGGCTTCTTCCATGTGTCAATATGTGTTCCCCAGACAGTGGAGAACTAGAGAAGAGGAAATGAGGAGGTTTCTGTGCTCATTTAAATTTTTCTTTATTGAGAAATAAATAGAAAAATTGAAAGAACACATTGAAACTCAATTAAGGATTTCCTTCTGCTTTCTAAAAACAGTATAAAAAACGAATTAACAGATTTATCTAACAGAACAACCTCAATTATTCTGTATATTCTTATGATATATTCCATGAATAGGGAGTTATCCTAGGCATTACAAAGAAGAACTTAGAAAATAATGAAAAATTCACCAATTTTAATAATCTATTATTACAATTTGGAAAAAAAAATGTGAAAGTAGACTGGGGAGATGCATCAGAGGTTAAGTGCTTACACTGTTCTTCATAAAGACAAAGACCTAAGTTCAGTTCCTAGCATCCACATCAGGCAGTTTACAAAGGCCTATTTCTGTAGCTGCAGTGAATCTAATGTCTATGGTCTCTGCAGACTCTAGTACTTTTTTTTTCTCTCTCTAAGCCCTCCCACTCTTCCATGCTCTTGTTAAAATTCCTGGCCTCTTTTTTTATTACTTGTGCCCGTGTGTGTGTGTGTGCATACGTTTGTGTGTGTGTGTGTGTGTGTGTGTGTGTGTGTGTGTTTGTGTGTGTGTCTGTATGTGTATGGGGGATGGAGGAAGAAAAATGCATAAATGCAACATGCTTAGTCCGAATAATGTTACTTGTATAGTTAGTGTGCTTTTTTCTAGAAGGATGATTTCTCTCACTTTCAGAATTTGTTAGTTGCCTTTAGTTTGCTGTGAAGGGTCAAGGCATCAGTAAAGAGCCTTAAATAGACAAGATTAAATTTGGGTCTTACAGAAGAAGGATGACAAAAGTGTAAATGCTTCAGTTCTTTTTAGAATAGAGAACAAAACCCTCAAGAAAGCAAATAAGGAGACAAAGTTTGGAACAGAGACTGAAGGGAAGGCCATCCAGATACTGCCCCATCTGGGGACCCATCCCATATATAGACACCAAACCCAGACTCTATTTCGGATGCCAAGAAGTACTTGCTGACAGGAGCCTGATATAGCTGCCTCCTGAGAGGCTCTACCAGAGCTTGGCAAATACAGATGGGGATGCTTGTAGCCAACCATTAGTCTGAGTAGAGGGACCCCAATAAGTGAGTTAGGGAAAAGTTTTGAAGGATCTAAAATGGTTTGCAACCCCAGAGAAAGAACAACAGTACTCTAAGACCCAAACTGAGGCTTATCTATTTGAGGCTCCTCTATTTGAGGCTCCCATGAATGAGACAAGAGATTGGGGATTGATGCAAAAGCAAGAGGTTTATTTGTCCAGTGCAATGGGTTGGCCTACATCCAGAGGAGAGGCGACCCTGAAAGGCTGTTACAAGCAGTTTTTATACTCTTTAGAGGTACTGGTTACATCAGCAAGGTTATACTTTAAATTCATTGGCTAAGCGTATTGGCCTTTGAATCTATTGACTAGCAATCATATGACAGGGTAATGGGGCCTTTGAATCTATTGGCTAGCAAGCATGTGACGGGGCAATGGGGCCTTTGAATCTATTGGCTAGCAAGCATGTGACAGGGCAATGGGATAGGAGGGTCAGGTGACTATCAGTCAGCACATTCGGTGGTTTTTCATGAATGTTCCTGCTTTTCCCAAGAACTGAAGGTGGAGAATGGAACTTGGCCTAGCCTTGACCTGAGGCAGTGAGATTAAGTCTGGAGAAAGCCACTAGGGTCCTTAAGTATCAACCAACCAGACCCTTCCTAGAGCTCCCAGGAACTAAACCATGGATCAAAGGATCAAAGAGTACACATGGAGGGACCCAAGGTGCCAGCTATATAAGTAGCAAAGAATGGCCTTATCTGGCATCAAAGGGAAGAGAAGCCCTTTGTCCTGTAAATGACCCATTGTAGGGGAATGCTTGGGCAGGAAAGGCAAAAGGGAGTTGGTGGGTGGGTGGGGAAGCACCATCATAAAAACAGGAGGAGGGAGGATAGGATAGGAGTTTTCTGGAGTAGAAACAAGGAAATGGGATAACATTTGAACTATAAATAAAGAAAATAGCAATATATATATATATATATATATATATATGCTCTAATTTTTAATTATTTTCTAACCTCTAGACCATGGTATTCATTTGAAGTGATAAAATCCTCAAACTAATGGGGACTGACTGATTTAGGTAACATCTTACTAATACTAATATGTATGGAATAGGACCTTGTCTTGAAAATGCAAATTGGCAGGCTTACAATTATCTCCACTAACTTCTGTGATTTTGCTTTGAAATACTTTTTCAGGTGATCAGAGTGAAAGGAAAAGTCACTGAAAGAAAAAGTCACGGGGCACCAATGTTGTGAAAAGATGATGTCCTGTGTTTCGGCACCAATGTTAGGGGAAGGATGAAGAGAGTGGGGCGCATATGACCCATGGAGGTGTAGCGAGGCCTGGGGGCAAGGGAGATGCCTCTGGGGGTTCTGTGTTGGGAATCCCTTCCTCCTGAGGGACCAGCCATACAGTGGTATAGTAGAGAATACAGTTTATTCAGGTCATGGGAGAGTTAAGAGGGTTGTAGAGGCAGAGAGAGAGGAAGAGACAAGTAGAAGCCGGCCATGAGCACGTGGAGGGAGAGAAGGGGAGGGGAAGTAGAGGGGTAAAGGTGGGAGAGCAACCCTGCAAGAGCACAAGAGCAAGAGAGAGAGAAGGGGGTCAAGCAGCTCCTTTTATAGTGTCAGAGCATACCTGGCTATTGCTCGGTAATTGAAGGGTGGGGCATACCTGGCTGTTGCTAGGTAACTGAGGGGGTGGGGTTTACAGAATCCCAACACAGAGGACAATCTTCACTGACCTTGGTTAACATTGTTTGGCAGCCTTGGGTACTGCTATTTAGAGCTGTTAGGATTGAAAAACTTCAGTGTCTACACTCTACTCTAAAGTGCAGGAATAGCTTAACTATACCCCTCTCAAAAACACTTGCTAGCTTCTACTTTCCCACTTTACATATTTCCCATTGCATAAAAGTCCTATTTGTCATATTAAATAGGTCACTGAGGATCTATCTCCTAGTCTTATTTACTATTCTATTGTCATGCAAAAGACACCAAGATAGAGGCAACTCTTATCAAGGAAAGGATTTAATTGGTCCAATATCATCAGGGTGGAGAGCATGTATACATGCAGGCAGGTCATGGAGCCATATGTGAGTGCTATATCCTGCAATATAGGAAGAGATGGGAGAGGGGTAAGGGGCAAGAGGAGAAGGGAGAGGGAAGAGGGACACTGAGAGATACACAGAGAGACAGAGAGACAGAGAAAGACTGGGCCTGACACTGAAACCTCAAAGCCCATCCCTAGAGTCACTTCCTCTAACCAAGCAATGTTCTGCAATCCTTGTAATCTTCTCAAAGAATTCCACTCCTTGGTTATTTAGTATTCAAATATAAGAAACTGGGGAACCGGGCAATCTTATTCAAACCACCACCCTCCTCAAGTCAGAATGCAACCTTTCATAAGAAAGAGATTTTGGTTATTATGTCTTATGTTTTTTTTCTTTGTTTACTTACTTCACCTCCAAAAATTAATAATAGAAATCAATATAATCCATATTGGTTGGATATAAACAAATGAATATTTAAAAGTACAATCACAATCTAGAGCTTTACAAAGGTTTATGGGAGTGAAGGGAAAGGAAAGGGCTAAGTGGATAAAAAAGAATAATTCAATATATGGAAAAGAATGGAGTCAAGAGAGAAACAACTGAATAATCCCTATTTGTCTCAGCTGTAGGTGTAAAAAATAAATGAGGATAAGGGGAGTTATGCAGAAGGTACAGGTTTATTTGGTGTCATTTTTGGACAGTATGTCTGGGAATGTGTCCTCATGTAGGAAGTGGGAATATTGAGATTCTATTGGTTTGCTGAAAGATATGTATGACTGTGGGTGGAAGAAGTCCAATACTGTTTTATCAAGCTTATTTGATATAGCCAAATTATCTGAGAGAGCAAAGAATGAGAATTTGGAATTTCTGCCTGACTTTGACTTTGTAAATCCTACAACGTTCCATGGGGAAGAATGATTAACTAGAGGAAGCCATGTCTTAATACAAAGTGGTCGAGTGGTATCTCAATCTCCAGGATCATTCTGGAGTGTAATGCTTAGATAAAGTTTAACACTATCAAGGGCAAGCACCACTAAACAGAAAAGCGAAGTTTCATGCAAAATACCAGAAAAAAACATGTGGATCACATCGTATACCCACCAAGCCCATCCTGTTACCTTGTGCTCCTTAGAGCTCGTGGTTCATGTTCACTTGCTGGTTCTTTACAGTAATCACACATATCAGCAGCAAAGGGTAAAGGGGAAGATATTGTGCTTGAGCAGCCCGCCATTTTCCTCTCAGTGCTTCTCCCACAGGAACTGAATACAGGAGACTGGCATGTCATTGTGTCAGAGAAGTCTTTGTAGTGGCCCTCTAAAACCCAACAGCATGCGGTCCTCCAGCATCCGGTCCTCATCCCTCAGCTCAACGATATTTTTCTCAGTAGCTTGGTTTGACAATTCATTTCATCATCTTCTGTCGCATTCTATCACAGACCTTTTATTGTTGTTCACCACTGCTATCTGCAGACCTCGTAAAAGCTTCTGACATAGTCAAGAAATTCCATAAACATTGCTTCAAATTTAAGCTTTTTTATATAACTGTTTTGATCTGGGACATTAGAAGGAAAGAAATGAGAGAAAAATATCAATATCGTTAATGTATTTTATGTATTTCCTGAATGATTTCCATGTAAAGTGAAGTATTAGAATTTTTGGTACAAATTATGATACAGGGATAAATGCTATAATTTTGTAGCTTACATTTTAAGCTACACTCAAAAGAGAATCATTTTAAATTTCACCTGTCATTGTATATTCAGCTTCTGCTACATGTTAACATAACTTCAGTAGAAAATGTTTATGTTTCTTGATTTTTAGTCAACTGGATCCCTAGTCATTAGACTAGACTCCATGAGTGGAGTTTGGAAGAAAAGGTGGTAGATGATATGACAGTTGATAATAGGAAGACCTTATGAAGTCTTATTTATCGATTCTTGCTTTTAGAGCATAAGCCACTAGTGTTCTGTTCAGGAAAATTTCTTCAGTGCCTATGTGCTTGAGGCTCTTCACCGCATTCTCTTCTTTTAGTTTGAGTATGTCTGGTCTTATTTTGGAGGTCCTGGAACCACTTAGACTTGAGCTTTGTACAGGGCAATAAGAATAGATTGATTTGCATTCTTCTACATGCCAATCACCTGTTGAATCAGCATTATTTGCTGAAAATTCTATCACCCCCCCCCCCGTGCCACTGGATGGTTTTAGCTACTTTGTCAAAGATCAAGTGATATTAGGTATGTGGGTTTTGTAAGGCAAAGGACACAGTCATTAGGACAAAAAGGCATCCAACTGGTTGTGAAAAGATCTTTGTCAATCCCACATCTTATAGAGGGCTAATATTCAATATATACAAAGAACTCAAAAGTTAGACTCCAGAGAATTAAATAACCCTATTAAAATATGGGATACAGAGTGAAAAAAAAAATCTTAGCTGGGGAATACTGAATTGCTGAGAAGCACCTAAAGAAATGTTCAACATCCTTAGTCATCAGGGAAATGCAAATTAAAATAATCCTGAGATTCTACCTCACACTAGTCAGAATGGCCAAGATCAAAAACATAGATGACAGCAGGTGCTGGCAAGAATTTGAAGAAAGAGGAACACTCCTCCATTGTTGGTGAGATTGCAAGCTGGTACACCCATTCTGGAAATCAGTCTGGTGGGTCCTCAAAAAATTGAACATAGTACTACCCGAAGACTCAGGTATAGCACTCATTCCTGGGCATATACCCAAAAGATGTTCCAAAATACAACAATGACACATGCTTCACTATATTCATGGCAGTCTTATTTATAATAGCCAGAAGCTGGAAAGAACCCAGATGTCCTTCAAGGAGGAATGGATACAGAAAGTGTGGTACATTTACACAATGGAGTACCACTGAGCTATTAAAAAAATTACTTCATGAAATTCTTAGCAAATGGATGGAATGAGAAAATATTATCCTGAAGTAATCCACAAAACACACACACAACACACACACACACAACATACACACACATACACACACACACACACACACACACACACACACACACACACACACACACACACGGTACTCTGTTGCAGTAAATATTAAATAAGAAAGGCTCATCTCTTTATTGGCTCCAGGGTCTCACTCCACAGATGCTGCTTTTAGTATGGTGCTGAGAACATGGACTTTGTCACTTGGTCCATGAGCTACAATCTTCACGAAATTCTCTTCCCAAATGGTCACTCTGCCCACACTGGTACTTCTGCCCCAGTGTGTTTCTTTACCCCATTGCCTGGCACAAACATGACTCTAATGCCTGGTAGCTTTTCATGTAGGTTTGTCTATTAAATTCTCAATCCACAAATCCTCTACACAGCAAGATTAAATCCAATGGACAAAGATACAACCTTCTCTTCTATATGAAATTAAAAGCAAGCAAACAAACAAACAAATGATAGCATCCCTTAAACTATTCATATCTATCTAACACCAATTAAGTTCACCTGAATCTAGCTCATCCTTCTTGAGCTCCATCTTGATTTTCCTTCTCAGTCTCTGTTCCTCTTCTGTTTTCCTATCTTTCACCACCTACCTCTCCAATGTCCAATCATGTATCAACAACATAAATCTACAGTATGCACTCACTGATAACTGGATATTAGCCCAAAAGCACATATTACCCAAGATAAAATTTACAGACAACACAAAGCTCAAAAAGAAAAAAGACCAAAGTACAGATGCTTCAGTCCTTCTAAGAAGGGGGAACAAAAACAATCACAGGAGCAAATAAGGAAACAATGTTTGGAGCAGATACCGAAGGAATGGGCATCCAGAGACTGCCCCACCTGGGGATCCAATTCTTACACAGCCACCAAACCCGAAAAATACTGGTGATGAAACAAGTGGATGCTGACAGAAGCCTGATATGCTGTCTCCTGAGAGGCTCTGCCAGAGCCTGACAAATACAGAGGCGGATGCTCACAGCCAACCATTGGACCGAGAATGGGGTCCAATAATGGCTTATGCTCTAAGAGCAGTAATTGACAAATAGGACCGCATGACATTGCAAAGTGTCTGTAATGCTAAGGACACTGTCAAGAAAACAAACGGCAGCCAACAGATTAGGAAAGGATCTTTACCAATCACACATCTGATAGAGGGATAATATCCAATGAATATAAAGAACTCAAGAAGAGAATCATATAATTCTATTAAAAATGGAGTATAGAGCTAAATAAAGAATGCTCAAGTGCAAAATATCCAATGTCCAAGAAGCACATAAAGAAATGCTCAACATCCCTAGTACTCAAAGTCAAAGCAACCCTGAGATTCCACCTCATACCAGTCAGAATGGCTAAGATTAAAAATGTAGGTGGCAGCAGATGCTGGCAAGAATATGGAGAAAGAGGAACATTCCTCCTCCATTGTTGGTAGGATTTTAAGCTGGTACAACTATTCTGGAAATCAGTCTGGCAGTTCCTCAGTAAATTGGACATAGTACTACCTGAAGACCCAACTATTCCACTCCTGGGCATACACCCAAAAGTCACTGCAACATATAACAAGGACACATGCTCCACCATGTTCATAGCAGTCTTATTTATAATTCCTAGAAGCTGGAAAGAACTCTTCAACAGAGGAATTGATATAGAAATTATGGTACATTTACACAATGGAGTACTACTCAGCTATTAAAAACAAAGACTTTATGAAATTTCTAGGCAATAGAGGCTGAGCAACTGGTGGGTGGGAGACCTGGGCTGCCGGGGAGCAGAGAGATCTCTGCGGAGTGCACATGGAAAGTGCACACCCTACCTTGCCCAGCCCTGCCTTGCACCATCCAGCGATTAGGAACAGAAAATTAGAACTTCTGTTTCCACCCGGAGGCGACTTCAGGATGCAGAGCGGAGCCTGGCCCATCTGCCACACAGAACGGCGACTCATAGAGGCTGAGCAACTGGTGAGTGGGAGACCTAGGCTGCAGGGGAGCAGAGAGATCTCTGCGGAGTGCACACAGAAAGTGCACACCATGCCTTGCCCTGCACTGCCATGCCTGATCCAGCAACCAGAAACAGAACGTTGGAACTTCTGCTCACACCCGACAACTCTGAGGCATAAAACAGGGCTTGGCCCATCTGACACCTGGACCAGTGGAGAACCAGGGTCACAGACCAGATACAAGGGAAAGGCAAGAAAATATCACTGACAACAAAATGGCAAGAGGAAAGAGAAAGAGTATATCCCAAGGAAACCAAGACAATCTAGCAACACCAGAACCCAACTCTGCCATAACAGCAAACATCAAAATTCCAAACACTCCAGAAAAAGAAGAAACAGACCTGAAATAATACCTCAAGACGCTGATAGAGATACTTAAACAAGAAAGGGAGGAAAAGCAAAAAGATTCAGAAGCTTTTAAAGAAGAAACACGAAAAACACTCAAAGAACTCAAAGAACTAGAGGAAAACAGAACCAAAGAACAAAAGGAATGGAAGAGGGAAATTAAAACAGAAATTGACACAATAAAGAAAACGCTAAAAGAGATAACCCTAGAGTCAGAACACCAAAAAAAAAAAAAAAAAAAAAAAAAAAAAAAAAAAAAAATCAGAAGTCACAGAAGCAAGCATTTCCAATAGATTACAAGAGATCGAAGAGAGAATCTCGGGGGCAGAAGACAACATTGCAAACATAGACAAAACAGCTAGAGAAGATGCAAAAACAAAAAGCTCCTAACCCAAAATGTCCAGGAAATCCAAGACACAATGAGAAGACTGAACCTAAGGATAATAGGAATAGAAGAGGGAGAAGAGTATCAACTAAGAGGCACAGTAAATATCTTCAACAAAATCATAGAAGAAAACTTCCCTACCCTCAAGAATGAGATGACCACGAGCATAAAAGAAGCCTTCAGAACTCCAAATAGGTTGGACCAGAAAAGAAATACCTCCCAACACATAATAGTAAAAACATCAAGTGCCCAAAGTAAAGAAAGAATACTAAAAGCAATAAGGGAAAAAAGGTCAGGTAACATATAAAGGCAGATCAATCAGACTCACACCCGATTTCTCAATAGAGACTATGAAAGCTAAAAGAGCCTGGACACACATCATGCACTCCTTAGGAGAGCACAGGTGCCAGCCCAACCTGCTATACCCAGCAAAACTATCAATCACCATCGATGGAGAGACGAAGATATTTCAAGACAAATCAAAATTCACACAATATCTGACCACAAACCCAGCACTACAACGAATTATAGGTGGGAAACCCAATACAATGAGGGAAAATACAGCCTAGTAAAAACAAGAAAACTCCTAAACAAGAAAACTATAAGAAGAAAAATACACAAACACAACTCAACCCAAAAAAGCAATAATGGCAGGAAACAGAAACAACTATTCCTTGATATCTATTAACATAAATGGTCTCAACTCCCCAATAAAAAGACATAGACTATATGACTGGATACATAAACAAATACAGCCTTTTGCTGCATACAGGAAACTCATCTCAGAGACAAAGACAGACACTATCTCAGAGTAAAAGGGTAGGAAAAAAACTTCCAAGCAAACAGTTCCAAGAAGCAAGCTGGAGTGGCTATTCTAATATCGAATAAAGTAAATTTCCAACCAAAAGTTATCAAAAAAGATAAGGAAGGACACTTTTTACTCATTACCGGGGAAATCTGTCAGGAGGAACTCTCAATCCTTAACATATATGCTCCAAATAAAAAAGCACCCACATTCATAAAAGAAACCCTACTAAAGCTCAAAAAATACATTTCACCCCACACAATAATAGTGGGAGACTTTAATACCCCCCTCTCACCAATGGACAGATCATGGAAACAGAAACTGAACAAGGACACTGCAAAATTAGCAGAGACGTTGAACCAACTAGAATTAATAGATATATACAGAACATACTATCCTAAAGTAAAAGAATACACCTTCTTCTCACCACCTCATGGCACCTTCTCGAAAATTGACCACATAATTGGACACAGAACGAGCCTCCATCGATATAAGAAGATTGAAATACTCCCATGCATCCTCTCAGATAACCATGGTCTAAGGCTCGTCTTTAACAACAACAAAGACAACAAAAAGCCCACATACACATGGAAACTAAACAACACTCTTTTAAACAATAGCAAGGTCAAAGAAGAAATAAAGAAAGAAATTAAGGATTTTCTAGAATTCAACGAAAACGAAAACACAACATACCCAAACCTATGAGATGCAATGAAAGCAGTATTGAGAGGAAAACTCATAGCCCTAAGTACTTCCAAAAAAAAAAACTGGAGAGAGCTCCCATCAGCAACCTGACAGCACAGCTAATAGCCCTAGAACAAAAGGAAGCAGTTTTACCCAAAAAGATTAGAGGGCAAGAAATAATCAAAATTAGGACAGAAATAGACCAAATAGAAACAAAAAGAACCATTGAAAAAATCAACAAAACCAAGAGTTGGTTCTTTGAGAAAATCAACAAGATTGATAAATCCCTAGCCAGACTATCTATAGGGCAAAGAGAGAGTATCCAAATTAACAAAATCAGAAAGGAAAGTGGTGACATAACAACTGAAACTGAGGAAATTCAAGAAATCATCAGATCCTACTACAAAAACTTATACTCCACAAAATTGGAAAATCTGGAGGAAATGGACATTTTCCTAGAAAGATACAAGGTCCCAAAATTAAACCAGGACCAAGTAAACCATCTAAATAACCCTATAACACCTAAAGAAATAGAAGAAGTCATCAAAAGCCTCCAAACCAAAAAAAAGGCCAGGTCCAGGCAGGTTCAGTGCAGAATTTTATCAGACATTTATTGGGGATATAACACCAATACTCGCCAAACTATTCCAAAGATATAATCAGATGGAATATTACCCAACTCATTTTTTGAGGCTACAATAACCCTCGTACATCAACCACACAAAGACCCTACAAGGAAAGAGAACTTCAGACCAATCTCACTTATGAACATTGATGCAAAAATACTCAACAAAATACTTGCAAACCGAATCCAAGAACACATCAAAACAATCATTCATCATGACCAAGTAGGCTTCATCCCTGGGATGCAGGGATGGTTTAACATAAGGAAATCCATCAACGTAATCCACCATATAAACAAACTTAAAGACAAAAATCACATGGTCATCTTATTAGACGCTGAGAAAGCATTCGACAAAATCCAACACCCCTTCATGTTAAAAGTCCTGGAAAGAACAGGAATCCAAGGCCAATACTTAAACATAATAAAAGCAATATACAGCAAACCAACAGCCAACATCAAACTTAATGGCGAGAAACTTGAAGCAATCCCACTAAAATCAGGGACTCGACAAGGCTGCCCACTCTCCCCCTACCTATTCAACATAGTACTGGAAGTGCTGGCTGGAGCAATTAGACAGCAAAAGGAGATCAAGGGGATACAAATCGGAAAGGCAGAGATAAAAACATCACTCTATGCCGATGACATGATAGTGTACTTGAGTGACCCCAAAAATTCCACCAGAGAACTCCTCCAGCTGATAAACAAGTTCAGCAAAGTGGCTGGATACAAAATTAACTCAAACAAATCAGTAGCCTTCCTATACTCAAAGGACAAACATGTGGAGAAAGAAATTAGGGAAAAGGTACCCTTCACAATCGTCACAAAAACTATGAAATACCTTGGCATGACTCTAACTAAGCAAGTGAAGGACCTGTATGACAAGAACTTCAAACATCTCAAGAAAAAAATTGAGGAGGATCTCAGAAAATGGGAAGATCTCCCATGCTCATGGATTGGAAAAATCAACATCTTAAAAATGGCCATCCTACCAAAAGCAATCTATAGATTCAATGCAATCCCCATCAAAATTCCAACCCAGTTCTTCATGGAATTGGAAAGATCAATGTGCAATTTCATATGGAATAACAAAAGACCTAGAATAGCGAAATCCATCCTCAACAACAACAAAAAAAAAAACATCTGCGGGAATCACTATCATTTACCTCAAGCTATATTACAAGGCAATTGTGCTGAAAACTTCATGGTACTGGTACAGAAATAGGCATGTGGATCAATGGAATAGAATAGAAGATCCAGAAATGAGCCCTCATGTATATGGTCACCTGTTTTTGACAAAGTAGCAGTAAACATTCAATGGAAAAAGGACAGCCTATTCAACAAATGGTGCTGGTCCAACTGGCACTCAGCATTCAAAAGAATGAAAATAGACCCTTTCTTATCTCCTTGTACAAAGCTCAAGTGTAAGTGGATCAAAGATCTCCACATTAAACCAGATACACTAAAACTATTAGATGAGAAAGTAGGGAAAACCTTAGAACACATAGGCACAAGAGAAAATTTCCTGAACAAAACACCAATGGCTCAAGCTCTAAGGTCAAAGATTAACAAATGGGACTTAATGAGATTGCAAAGTTTCTGTAAAGCTAAGGACATCATCAAGAAAACAAAAGGGCAACCAACAGAATGGGAAAAGATCTTTACCAACACCACATCAGATAGAGGCCTAATATCCAAGGTGTACAAGGAACTCAAAAAGCTAGACACCAGAGAATCAAATAACCCTATTAAAAAATGGGGTACAGAGCTAAACAAAACGTTTTCAGTTGAGGAACACCGAATGGCCGATAAACATCTGATGAACTGCTCCACATCCTTAGCCATCAGGGAAATGCAAATCAAAACAACCCTGAGATTCCACCTCACACCAGTCAGATTGGCCAAGATCCAAAACTCAGATGACAGCAGATGCTGGCGAGGCTGTGGAGAAAGAGGAACACTTCTCCACTGTTGGTGGGGTTGCAAGCTAATACAACCACTCTGGAAATCTGTCTGGTGATACCTCAGAAAATTGGATATAGTACTACCTGAAGACCCAGCTATTCCACTTCTGGGCATATACCCCAGAGACACTTTAATACACAACAAAGATATATGTACCACAATGTTCATAGTGGCTCTATTTATAATAGCCAGAAGCTGGAAGGAACCCAGATGTCCCTCAGAAGATGAATGGATACAAAATTGTGGTACATATACACAATGGAATACTACTCAGCCACCAGAAACAATGACTTAACTAAATTCTTAAGAAAATGGCTGCATCTAGAGAATATCATCCTGAGCGAGATAACCCAGTCACAAAAGAACAGACATAATATGCAGTCACTGATAGTGGGATGCTAACCCCAGAGGCTTGCACTCCTTCAGAAACAACTCACAGACTGTATGAAGTTTAAGAAATAAAGAAAACAAAACAAAACAAAAAAATATTTACAAAACAAGAAAACTTTAACTATTTCCATGTTACATTTTGTTTTAAATGTACTTTAGCTCATTGTAACTATTAAGTTTTCAAGGCATACAATCAAACCTTGAAAAAAATCAAGTACTGACTAAAAAATATATTTATATAGTTTTATGTAAAAATTATCTTAAAATCTGAAAAAAAATTACTGACAAAAATGTATAATTTTAAGCAAAAATGTTTAAAATCTGTACATTTATTCTTGTTTCGTAAAATAAAGTTGTTTTATTAAAAAAAAGAAATTTCTAGGCAAATGAATAGAACTAAAAACTATCATCCTCAGTGAGATAACCCAATTACAAATGAACATACATGGTTATCACTCACTGATAAACAGATACTTGCCTTAGAAAGCTTTTGATACCCAATAAACAAATTATAGACCTTATGAAGCTCAAAAAGGAGAAAGGTCAGAGTCTGGATGCATCAGTTCTTTGAAAAGAGAACAAAACACTGATGGGAGAAAATACAAGGTCAAGTAGAGAAGCAGGAATTGAAGAAAAGACCATTCAGAGGCTGCCTCACCTGGGGATCTACCCCACATGCAACCACCAAACTGAAGCACTGTAGCTGATGCCAAGAAGTGCTTACTGGCAGGAACCAGATATGGATGACTCCTCAGAGGCTCTGCTAGAGTCATGTAGATATAGTCTAGCATGCTTGCAGCTAATCATTGGACTGAATATAGGGACCCAAAATAAAGGACAGGGACCCCAAATGAATGTGCTAGAGCAAGGACTGAAGGAGAAGAAAGGGTCTGCAACCTCATGGGAAGAACAACATTATCAACCAACCAAACACTCCACAACTACCATGGGCTAAACATCAATCACTGAGCACACATAAAGAGACCCATGGCTTTAATTGCATATGTAGCAGAGGATAGTGTTTTCTGGCAACAATGTGAGAAGAGACCTTTGGTCCAGTGAGGGCATGTTTCCCAATGTTGGGAAATGCCAAGGCACTGAGGTAGAGAGGGTGATAGAGAGAGGGTACACCTTTGTGGAGACAAGTTGAGGAGGGTGGGAATAGTTATAGGGAGTTGGGAACGGGATAGCATTTGAAATGTAAATACAGAGTGTCCAATTAAATAATTTTAAAAAAACACAAAAAGATTCAATACAAAAATTAGAAAGAAAGGCCTTATGAAAGAGAAAGCTAATTATTCATGTTTTGAAAAGAGTATTATTGTTTAAATGAGAAGTGTCCTCTGTATGTGCTATGATTTGAAACCTTGATTCTTAATTGTTGGGATTCTCTAGGGAAGTTTAGGAGCTGCACGTTTGGCAGAGGTCATCTTTGAAAACTTATGCCTTGTGGTTACCTCCAGTTTGCTCCTTCTGTTTCATACTTACGTTTGAGAACTGAGTTTGAGCATCCTTATCCTGCTGCCATGCATGACACTTGCTATGATGAACACTCATCCCTCTAGAAACATGAGCCCAAATCAACTCCTCCTTCTAACCATTGCCTTGGTCACGGTGCTTAATCATAGCAATAGGAAAATAGCAAGACAAAGACTCTCCTCAAAATGTCCTGAGACCTGAAAACAACTGTTAGAATTAGCATGAAATCTGTCGTATGTGCTTAGCAGTCAAAAGACCTGAGCATCAGATATCTTTGAAAAAGAACTTTGTCCAGACCCAGTTACATAGAAATCATGAATGCAATTTCCTTCTCAGCCAAGTCAGTGACTGAGAGAAGAAAGCAGGACTATGAGAAACCTCCAGGCACAGCAGAACAGACACAAGTTTCATTTATCTATGAATCAAATGAGTATGTTCCTCATTTTATCAGTGACCTAGGGATGAATATATATAAAATATACATTTCCTAAAGTACCTAATGTAGTCCAAATATAGGCAAATTATAGAGCAGTTGAATAAGAAAAGTAATTTTGATCTTAACAATAGTTAATTATGTATATTAAAAATTAAAAAAAATTGGTTCATATTTATACATTTATCTCAAATTGATACCAATGATTTACAAAAAAAATTGACTGTATTATTTGGTTCTAGAGGGCAGATTGGTAGAATGCACAGTGAACATTGTAATATCCATATTCATTCTAATATCCATATCCTTTGTCACAAATTGAGAATAAGACTACTACAAGAATTTAAAGCCAAATTTGAAGCAAACTTTAAACATTGTTCAGAGTAATGGATTCTGTCCAGGTTCATTCCAAAGGTCCCAGGAATGGCCTCGAGTCACATTTTGCAGAGGCCAAAGGCAAAAATCACAGGGCCACTGTATTTTCTCTCAAATCCAATCAAGGGCAAGCATATATCTTGATGCACTTCCTGCCTTGGTATCTCTTGCCCATTCTCAGGGCAAGCACACATACTGCCTAAATACCTCCCGTCCACAAATGATTAATCAGTGAAAACATCTGTTTTATTTTCTTCTATAGTCAATAGCCTCTCAGGAAGTACCTGTCCTTGGACAAGGGGCTTACAGGTTAGAGCCTTTTTTTTTTTTTTTTTTTTGGTATCATAACTAAAACTTAAATCATAGCACTGGCTATCTTATTTCTAGTATGTTATTTTACCTTGATGTCCTCCCAAACTCTAGAGATATGAGAAACATAGTAAGCAAGGTGCACTGAAATCACAAAACTAGGCCATTCTATGGGTAGAAATAAACATTGGAGAGCAAACTGCCAAGGCTAACTCTCATAGGAGCCGCATGCGAATACAGAGAGGAGCAAAATGGCAGAAAAGCAAGCTAATTGTATGTGTCAACAAAGTGAGATGTTTCAGCTGATATATTCTGGGATTGACCAAGAACTAGAGCCTCTTGCCCAAGGTGGCTGAACTTTGTGGCAGATCAGGGAGGTTCCTGATAAACAAACCCACCTTAAAGACTCCTGCTTTTTGAGGGAACAGAAATGCACTTTAGGCTTGTTTATCCAATAACTTTCCTTCTGTTTGGTACAATGTCACCGGTACTGCCATTGTGGGTGTCACTTTAGACCTGACAACCATGTGAAGTATCTTTCAAGATTATTTACTAGACCAAAAATTGTAAACAACTTCAATTGTCCATTAAAATCTATTCTTTTAAAAATATCACAGGACATCTACACTTCAGAACTATGATTGTATGTGTGTGTGTGTGTGTGTGTGTGTGTGTGTGTGTTTGTGTGTGTGTGTGTGTGTGTTCCCAAAGATTGAACCAATCCTCAGGAATGTAAAATGTCCAAATACGGGCTGGAAATTTCCAGTTATAAATCTCTGAAACTCAACATAAGCACACAAGTCTCCTGCTAGGCTGCTTTGATCATTCAGGCTAGAGCACTGTCTTGTCCCTCCAACACCACTGAAGCTGTTCACTCTTATGTTGTCACACTTTTCAATAGTTCAATTCATTTCCACCTTCACAATGCTTGTAAATGCAGGTGTAGGATGCATTCGGCCAGCATTCTCCTGTGGAATGAAGGGGCAGGAGTCAGATTCCATCAGAACATTTAGCAGCATGTAGGACCTAGCACTGACCAGGTAAAGATACCTGCTCCTGTCACCCCTACCCCTTGTTTTAGCGGGTCTTCGGAGAGAATTCAAGGTATCATTGAAACACAAGGGAAACGGAATGCTTTAGAACCCAGAATATAAACAGCTTACCTGTACACTTCCTGTACAAAACATATTTCAAATAAAGAGATCAGGTCTAATCAGGAATTTACTTAGGACCTCAGAGTTGACTCTCTAAGTTAGAGTGACCTTTCCACCCTTTTATTCAAAGTGTAGGAAGAAGACTTAAATGTCACAATGGCATTTGCATGCTAATAGGATATTTAAGAGTGAACTGGAGCCAGGAAGCAAGGCTGCAAAAATCTAGATGTCCAAGCTAGGAAAGGGGCTGCAAGTCAAAAGGTCATGGATCAAGCACAAGGGACAGGTTTCTGGCTGGCAGACACTTCTAGAGCTAAGGAAAAGCAGGTACAGAATTTTTTAGTTGGTACAATTTGTACTGAGAAGTAAATATCATTTTTCCAATTAGTATTCAAGTGCATCTTGCTCTTTTTTTCCCCTGGTCTACTGACCATTTTCATTTATTTTATGCTGCCTTGCTTTCACATTTAAGCACCACTTTCTCTATTTATTTCAAAGTATAAAAATGACAGAAAAAAGATTCTAAAAGCTTTTTAATGCAAGATTTGAACTATAATATTTTTCTCTCAGCACAAATCCTACTATCCCATTAATTACACCTCCATTCAATTACTATAGAATGTGTCAACTCTTCATGCAAAAGGTAGCCAGAATCAATCCTGAGATCAATATGTGTGTGTGTGTGTGTGTGTGTGTGTGTGTGTGTGTGCATACATGATCTTCATTGCTTATTTAGCTCATGCTTTATATCATCTAGGACCACCTTTTAAGGAATGCCACTGTGCACAGTGGGTTGGGCCTGCCCCTATCAATCACTAATAAAGGAAAAGCTCTATAGGCTTGTTCTCAGGCCAACATATCTTGTGGAGGTATTTCTTTAGCTGAGGTTCCATCTTCTCAAATACTCAATTGGACAAAAATCTGTCCAGGACAGAGTATTGCTTACTGACTTGCTCCCCAGCAAGATTGATAGACCCTCCAGCATTTTTGAGTCAAGAATGAGAGGCAGTCATTGTCCTGGTAATGCTTGGATCTTCTGACAGTCACCTGGTTTCAGCCTTTCTTCTAGACTAGAGTTGATTTGAACCAAGTTTTTGACATTTGACTAATATATATATATGACCCTTCACCCTTATAAATATGTATATTATTGTCACCAACTCTTAATTATGGATAGGGACACACAGATCATTAGCTTCAACACACAGCATTAAAATGCTGAAAAGGAATTCAATTTTCCCTGTAGAAATGCGGGTGGTGGGCTAAAGAAATAGCTGTCAGGAAAGTGCTCAAGAATTCCTAGACAAAGAACTCAAAAAGCTAGACACCAGAGAATCAAACAATCCTATTAAAAAATGGGGTACAGAGCTAAACAAAACGTTCTCAATTGAGGGATATCGAATGGCTGAGAAACATCTGAGGAAGTGCTCAACATCCTTAGCCATTAAGGAAATGCAAATCAAAACAACCCTGAGATTCCACCTCACACCAGTCAGATTGGCCAAGATACAAAACTCAGATGACAGCAGATGCTGGCGAGGTTGCGGAGAAAGAGGAACACTTCTCCACTGTTGGTGGGGTTGTAAACTGATACAACCACTCTGGAAATCAGTCTGGCGATACCTCAGAAAATTGGACATAGTACTACCTGAAGATCCAGCTATTTCACTTCTGGGCATATACCCCAGAGACACTCCAATTTACAACAAAATTACATGTACCACAATGTTCATAGTAGCTCTATTTATAATAGCTAGAAGCTGGAAAGAACCCAGATGTCCTTCAGTAGATGAATGGATACAAAAATTGTGGTACATTTACACAATGGAATACTACTCAGCCACCAGAAACAATGACTTAACCATTCTTAAGAAAATGGCTGCATCTAGACAATATCATCCTGAGTGAGATAACCCAGTCACAAAAGAACAGTCATAATATGCAGTCACTGATAGTGGAATGCTAACCCCAGAGGCTCGCACTGCCCCAGAAACAACTCACAGACTGTGTGAAGTCCAAGAAAAATGAAAACAAAACAAAACAAATAAAAAGTTTTGCTCAATCCTTACCCACCAAAAACACATTGACAAATTCCGAGTTACACCCTGTATTACATGTACTGTTTGCTCATTGTAAAAAAAGAAAAGAAAAGAAAAGAAAAAAAAATCTTTACATACCAAGAAAACTTTGACTATTTCCAGGTTACATCTTGTTTTACATGTACTTTATGCTCATTGTAACTAGTAAGATCTTAATCACACTATCAAACCTTTAAAAAAAAAAAACCAAGTACTGACAAAAATATATTGTATACTTTTATGCAAAAAATGCTTAAAATCTGTACATTTTTCTTTGCTTTTTCAAATAAAGTTGTTAAAAAAAGAATTCCTAGACCCACTTCAAAAAGCTGGATGTGGTGATATACATGCCTATAATTTCAGGCAAATTTCTAGGACTTACTGCCCATTCAGCATAGCCTACTTGAGTCCATGGTCAGTGAGAGATCCTATCTCAGAAGCCAAAGGAAAAATAAAAGCTGATATATAATCACACATATCCTTATATACTTCATATACATTTCCATGTGCGTGTACATGAGCACATACACAGACACCATACATACATAGACACAATCTGGACTGAGATAAAGAATAAGTCAAAGGACTTCAGTTAATAAATACTGCTAAAAGATTCAACTTGAAGACTGTCTAAGATACTTCAATAGAACCAACAAAATTGCTTATTTTCTTCTCAAAGAAAAACTGGTACAGAATTTAATTTCTTCTGTTTTTATATTTCCTATTTGTGTATTATTTTTGGATGTTTCTTTAGGTCATACATCTTGCATATACAATGCTATTTCATATTCATAATAGGATAAAGATGAATTTATTCCTTTTTATACAATTAGAGATTTTGGCAATTTAATTATACTGTTTGATGCTAAAACTCATAATTACCAAAATTTTACAAAAAGCAACAGTATTTAGATTTTCATTCATAAAATCCTGAGAAGTAGGGTTCAGGTTTCTGGTCAGGTAACACATTATAATAATAATGATAACAAATAAAAGTTACAATAGCAAATACAACAAACTGTACTATTTTTCAGTAGCTTGTACGCAATTGGAAAGTATGCTGTTTATGTTTGTGTCTGTGTGTAGTGAGCGTGTGTGCATGCACCTGAGTATTCAGGTACGCACACCTGAATACAGAGGTACAGAGGTTGAAAGTGTGTGTGGGTGAGATATCATCCTCTATTGTCCTATCTCACACAAAACACTTGCTTCCTCATGTTAAGAAATAAGTACAACCCAGTGAGCACCATATGCATACATGGTTTTCTGTAATGGTTTCACCTGGCTGTGGAGTTTCAAGTTAAGTTCATAGTTCAAGGATTCCTAAAATGTAATCCATTAGGACTCTTTACTATGTCTTCTTGAAAATAATGTTTTTATTTATATTTTAAATTTTCATACATGTATACATTGTATTATAATTATACCCATCCGTATCTTCCCTTTCAACTTAGTGCCTCAAACCAGTTCTTGAACATGTATCCCCCTAACCACCTAATTTCATACTATTTTTAAAGCTCTTTCCATTGTATGGGTCTATGATTTGCTGTTGAATGATATCCTGGACTCGAAAACTATATAAAACCAAAGAGTGTTTTATTCTGCAGAAGTCCAGCATGCTGTGGTCTCCCATTCCAAGATGAAGACAATCAAGTGAGCTCCCAGGCCTGATTTAAAGCACATTAGGTGAATTGCAGGATAGATCTTTATCTTGCTCCATTTCTAGGGACTTTCCAGAGCCATTACTGGGGCATGGGGGCTGGATATTGTTGCTGGGGAGGTCAAGAAACTTTTGGTGACCCATTGTCCTTACTTCAGGCCAGGTTGGCAGGACAGTTTCTGACTAGCTGGAAGTCTGGTTTTCTAGTAACTGACTTGCCTAGCCTAGCCCAGACTTGCCCAGACTTAAGCCTAGTCTCCTGAACTGCCAATCTGAAGCATGTCATGGAGTCACTCTAGTCTTCGCACCATAACCTAATGATATGGTTAAGTGAGTGTATGTTTATCTCCATGTTAAGGATGGAACATCGTACTCAAAAAACCACAGTAGGTGGATCAAACTCAGGTCAAACTTCAGGACTCAATGACCTTAAGTATTGTATTCTGCTATAACTAAGTTGATAACTCTTCAGTCCTTAAGCCACTATTGCTTCACAGTCATTTGGTTCCTACCAGATCCCTGGGGACCTGGGAGAAATCAACTCTCCGTAGATTTGAAGTCTTGATTGCCATCATAAGATTATCTCATGATCTTTCTTAGGACCCAATTTAGTAATGATTGTTTACTTTGTGAGTGGGAGGGGTGGGGAGAGAGGGAGAGGCAGAAGAAGAGAGATAGAGAGGTTAAGAGATAAAGAGATGCAGATTGTTCTGGTGTATGTTTAAATATAAGACTCCTGGAAGCAATAATTGGCACAGTTAAAGTGTAAGCAATCCCACAGCCTAGTCAATGGTGTGTCTGCTGTATAGTCATGGTAAAAGATAGCTCCTCACGGTTCATGTACCACCTATAGTTTTGTTTGTTTGTTTGTTTTTGATGTAAGTGGGTATTAAGTAAATTTAGAGCTATAATCCATAAGGTTGGTGTTATTTTGTAACTAAGTTTTAAGAAAGAATTAACAATAATGGGTTTATTATATTTTCATACATACACACAAACACACACACACACACACACACACACACACACACACACACAAATGTGTATTTCTGTCTCTCCTCATAGCAGACCATTCCTCCCCCTCAAATGTCCCTACTGTTTTTATATTCATTATATATAATTATATTATATTCATTATAAAGACAGCTAATATTTCTGTCTTGGTGGTCTCTGCATTTAATCATATTCTAAAGTATAGAGTATAAGAGCAATACTATGTTGGACCATCACAGATTAAAAATATATTTCCCCAGAATTTAGCAAATTGCTCCTCATTTCTCCAAATGAAAGAAACTGCATTGGGGATTAATCTTTTTGTTTATAATTTTCTTATTGTAACTTGGTATCTACCTAGAAAACAGCTATACCATACTTTCAGAGCAATTTATGATAGATACAGCCTTTATTTTGTTTTATGGCTGGTACTAAAATATGAACTACAAATTAATGGGGTATTGCTAATTCCTCACAATCAATAGCATCTTTAATAAGTGAGGACTGGCCATTAAAAAATTACAAGCAGTTACTGTATGCATTAATAACTTACAGTAAACACAATATGAACCATATATAAAATAAATATTAGAAATTCACCACAAATATCTAGGAATAAACTTATGTTCACCTTAGATTTGAGTTATATTTGTTGGCTTCAATCGATATGATAATGAAAGCTGTTTTCAAGGCCTCTGGAGCACATTTTGCTGCCAGACACCAGAGAGTAAATTTAATGGATGCTTTTCTGATAGACTTGCCTCGTCTGTACAGCCTTCACATGAATTTTCAATTCAATTTCAACCTCAAATGGGAGCCCCCACAAATCCAAACACCTTGTTGAAGCAGCAGAAAATGAATTATGCGGATAACAATATTTCATCAAGCTCAAGACTCAGCTATGTTGCGTCCACAGCAGTAAAACTGTGTAAATAAATTGCTAACTCACAATGAAATTGATGGCTTGTATCTCATGTTTGAAAATGAGGATGAGTAGTTGAGAGGGGGAGAGAGAAATTATTCTTTTTGCTGGCACATTTTATTGTCATTTTCAAGTTCATACAAGTATCGGAGTAAAATTCTCTCCCATTAAATTCAAATAAATAATTTAATAATGTTCGATAAATAGTTATGGGCGTATGTGTGTGTTTGTGTGTGTGTGTGTGTGTGTGTGTGTATGTGTGTGTTTATAGGTTTTTAGAGCTAGATTTGGCTGTTAATGATAGGATTATTCCTGCTCAATGATTTAAAAAAATAACTGAGTGACAGTGGTGAATGTAACTTTTAGCTGATCAATATTTTATTTTAATTTCATATCTGACATGTTGGTCTTGATGTACTGAAGAGTGCAGGTAGGCTAAGTTCTCTATTAGTTGTCATGATGTATTTTATACATAGAACTTGAGATTGCACAATTTCAATTATTTAGAAAATTCAAAAATAGCCAATACCAAAAAAACCAATAACAGCTTCAGAGCTGTAATAGAAAAAAATAAAAGGAAAAGAAGTCAGGACTGGGGCTGGACCGTAGTGACAGAACACTTTTGCCTAGTGTGCCTGAACATCTGGGTCTAATCTCTGTGATGGTTGGAATGAGAATTTTCTCCCATAGCATCATATACTTAATTGAGCCCTAGTTGACAATGCTGCTTAGAGTGGTTGGGAACAGTTAGGAAGTGGAGGGTTTATTAGGGGAGAAGGATGGTGAGGTTTGAGCTGTGAGGATTTATAGCTTTATTTCACTTCCTATGTGCTTCAACACTCCTCCCCCACGAGTAGGTAAAAATGTGATAAGGAGTTTCATCTTTCTGCCTCCACGACATGCCTGGCTCTTTATGCACTTGGTCCCTCTGGAAGCATAAGCTCAAATAAATCCCTTATTCTTTAAGTTGCTTTTGGCCATAGTATTTTATCATATCAAAAGTTAACAGTCTAGAAACATTCCCAATATCTCCAATCTAAGTATACAAGCATTTTAAACCTAATAACCTCTAAACAAAATTTTAAAAAGACTTCTGAAATTTGAAGCAGTTAGACCAAGAGAGACATTGCCAATAATGATCTTATATTGTTGAAAATAGCCACTCATTGCTTATGTGGTGCTGGGAAAGAAGGGAAATTAAACAACCTCAAAATGAGTAGAAATAGGAAAAAGAAAATGATAGTTGTCATTTATTTACCTAAGGCTCTTGCTGCAGTGAAAATCAAGTATCTGGGTCTCCAAACTATGTTCTGCTTTCAGAAAGTAGGATGGATACTGAATCATTGTATACCGAACGATTCACTTGTTGCCAGATGTCTTTGGCAAGGACATCCCTACCAGTCAAATAGCTTGATAAGAAGTGTAATCATATTCTCTCTCTTGTTGCTATGGGTGATCTGGCTGAAGTAGACAGTTTCAGAAAGAAT
This sequence comes from Micromys minutus, assembly GCF_963924665.1. Taxonomy (NCBI): domain Eukaryota; kingdom Metazoa; phylum Chordata; class Mammalia; order Rodentia; family Muridae; genus Micromys; species Micromys minutus. Next base: position 43,793,369 of record NC_137972.1, on the reverse strand, counting down.
GATGAGATTTGTAGTAAGTACCCTCTATTGGAGAGAAGAGAGGGAAAGAGCAAGGCTAGGCAGAGAGAGAAAGCATGTTACTAAAGGAGGAAGAAACTTCAACAGTGGCAAACCCCTTCTCTGACATGAAGGTATTTTCTTTCAGTCCCTATGTTATTTTGACGGATTTTATGAAAAATAGCATGCAGGTTCTGGTGAGGGTGCTAGGCTAGGTTTGGTTGCCTATAAGCAATGAAAGAAGAGAGACTAGTGGCCACTCATTTCCATTGACTCCTTCTTGGACTATAGTAACATCTGTCAATTGATACCCATCACAGTAGAGTAAATGACAAAATGCAGTATCTATGCACAACGGACTATATGTGTTTGTTTTCAAGGTGAATAAATCTACAAATAACTCCTCCCCACACAGCTAGAATCACAGAAGGAGTCATACATACATACATATAGTCATTAAGGAAAATACAGCTATATCCTCTGATGGAAAATAAAGGCAACTGATAATCACATCAGACACATCAGAAAGTATTTCTCTTATATGTGGGTCTTAGGCATATATATATATATATATATATATATATATATATATATATATATATATATATATATATATATATACATACATATATATATATATATATATATATGCATAAAATCTTGTACAGTTGACATAATAGTAGAAGCATAAGTGTCTATTAGACCAAAGAAACCTAACGAATGAAAGGGTAGAGAAGTGTGTCTTGAGGAGACTGGGTTATAGTACAATAGTATATTATATCCTTGCATGAAAACATAACCAGGTATGGGAATGAACCGTAACCAGTGGGAATGGATGTATCTCTGACTCTTTGTGCCTCAGACTCTTGGGACTCTTTTCTTCTTATTGAGTTTCCTCATCCAGCCCTGATGTGAGGATATCTTCCTCATCTTAGTGGATCTTGTTTTGTAATATTTGGTTGTTGTCTCTTGGAGGCCTGCTATTTTCTGAAAGTAAACGGGAGGAGGAGGGGTGAATATGGAGAAGATAAGAAGTGGGAGGAAGCTGGGAGGAGTGGAGGGAGGAAAATCTATGGTTGGGATATATTGTATAAGAGAAGAATCTACTTTCAATGAAAAAATTATACACACACAAATTTCTGGCTATAAATTATGCTCTTGTATCATTTTTATTTCACTTTTTCATAATTATATGTGGTTATTTTATATTTTAATATGTCTTATGTATTTACATATTCTTTCTGCCATATGTCTGTCTGTCTGTCTGTGTGTCTGTCTGTCTGTCTCTCTCTCTTTCTCTCTCTCTCTCTCTCTCTCTCTCTCTCTCTCTCTCTCTCTCTCTCTCTTTCTCTCTCTCTCTGTCTGTCGGTCTATCTCTATCTACAGCTGTATGTTTACTTTCAACATACTCAAATCCAATTTGTTCCCTGCCCCAAGAATATCTCATTCAGTGTTCACATGTTGCAGGCAGGTCTCTAACCTCCTTCTGTGAGTCTAGCTTGGTGTGGGTAGAAGGACCTATCTGTGAATTTATTCACCTTGGCTTACCAAATTCCTGAGCAATGTCATCAGTCTTGTCACTTGAGGGCTCTAAGATGTGCTGTCATGTTTTTGCTGTTACATGACTGACATTATTGCTCTGTTGCTTTGCTGTCAAATCCTGTGACTCCATGTCTTCATTCTCAATCATTCTTTGAAGTCTCATCAATACTTTGCGAGACATGTGTTTTCACTGACACATATTCTATATTTTAGGAACAGTTACATATTAATGTGCTGTTGTTGCACTGAGAGATCTTGGCAATAAGAAGATGATGCCTTTAAAGGTTCTCACACAGTTCAAGGCTCATATGTTCAAACATTCCTGAGAAAACTTAACAAAAATTGGCTAGAGTGTCTGCTTCTCAGTTTAGAGTGGTGCTCTCATGAAATCACAATTAGCTTATGTTTTTCTATATGAAGTCAAGTATTAGGCATTAGACTCAAATTTAAGTTTTGTAGTGAGCATACCAATCACTGTATGAGAAGAACTTAATTATCTCTGTGGTGCTAGATTGTAGGCTGCTTGGGCAGGCAAAAGTTTCTAAGTGAGAAAATGATGATTGCTTGCAAAGATGATTAGGAAAGAAAGTTGAAGAGGAATATTTAAAAGGTGAGAGTCCCTTTAAAGAAAAGCAAAAGCTAATATAAGAATTAATGAGAAGAGAAAGAAACATTCCATAACAATGTCCCGACAGTAGTAGTCCCTGTATCTACTGCCTATGCATCATCTCATTTAGCATTCACCATGAGGTCAATGATGCCCATGAAGTTGGGACATCCTTTCCATCTTATAAATAACAAAGAATGGAAATGATGTGCCCGTGTCACAGACATAAAGAATGAGGTTAAAACTAAATTAATAAGTGCACAGCTAAATAGGCATAAAACAACAAATGCAGGAATGAACTGCTTACTTATTTGTTATTTGTGTGAGTGTGTCCATCATCCAAATGAGAACACATGTGCACTCTACACTTTGCATATAGAGGTAATACAAAAAAATTAGATGTCATTCCTCATCTTCTATCTTGGTTGAGACAAGGACACTTGTTTTTGACACAGCATATACTAGGCTAGCTGGCCTGTAAGCTCCCAGGAGTTCTCTCTCCATTTCCCCTATCTCTATGGAACCCTATGAGTTCAGAGGTACATTATTGCACCCAGCTCTGTGTGTCTCTAGCGATTCATGCTCAAGTACTTAGGCTTACATGGCAAGTGTTTACCCACTGAGCCATCTCTTTAACACTGAACATCTGATCATTATTACTTCAACCTAAACTTACAAACTTAAGTATGAAATTGTGGAAGTAAAACAACTGAAAGAGAAGTGTGATGACTACATTTAAATTAACAAAGAAGCAATCCCAACCCGAGCAAAGGGCATGTACATCTTGTGACTGCTGGGAAGGTTTAAAGTCAATGGAAGAAAAAAGATAGAAAGAGCAGACACAGGATATTTGAACTACATAAATCCAAGCTGCCACAGCCTCAGGTTTAGAGTTCTTGCTTTAGTACGTTACATTGGAATGAATGTCTATAAATTAAGAATCTTTAAAGAGATTAGAGCTGAGTTGGAGTATCACTGGGGAGAAATTAATCTATTATTAATCTTCTAAGTTTACTAGCCATTGATCCAATCCGACATTATGAGTCATGTCCAAAGAGGGATTAGTGCTCATCTTCTTTGGACAACTTGTAAGTTTGAATAAGCATTATGATACATACCTGCCTCCCTCCCAACACCCAATGGTTGTGTTCTAGATTCTCAAAACTTGTTAGAAAAAGACACACACCTCTGGCTTTGTTTATTTTACTCTGAAGGAGTAGAGGAGAGAAAAATAATATACAAATATTGATGCATACTGGGAGAAGTTTTATGGGAAAGCAAGATAGAACATGACAAATAGGCTGGCATTCTGCAAAGGGCGCTCTACCGCTTTCAACCTCACTGCAGAAAGAAAGGCATTTGTGTGAAGACTGAAGGCAGATGGAGAAGCAAGCCATGCAGATATTTTAGGACAGATTGTTCTAGAGATAAGGAGCAGCTGAATCATACATTGCTCAGAAGTTAATATAAGCTTAGGTCCTAAGAATGGTGAGACAGGGAAAGCTAAGGTACAGATGATCTGAAGAGAGCAACACAGTGTCCCCTGGACGTCAATAAGTGCATTATTATCCAGTTTTAATTATTTACATTTTTAACTTAGAAAATAGATATGCCAATATTCTAACATGACCATGAATAAAATGAGTAATTTGGGCAGATGTTTTAAAAAGGGAGGGAGACAATGGATAGCTCCAATCTCACCAAATACACTCAATTACATATTCTTTAAGTACCTTCTCTCCAAGTTCCTGAAAAACTGTTCCCCTCTGCATTAGTGATACCCCGCTTCTCTCTCCTCTCTTACTGTGATGCCTGCCACAAAGATTCTCCACTCTTTCCAGCTTTTCCTCTCCATTCAATCCCTTCATTAGACCGATGAGATGAGAAACATTTAGTTTATTCTTGTCTAAGCTTCTATTTTCCAAAGTGGATCCACAAAAGGCTCTCTCTTCACTCCGACTCAAGCTATAAAATGTTCTTCCAAAGGAACAAAGTCCCTAAAGCTGATTGTGCTGTCAGAAAAAAATCTTGCCCATGTTGTCACTTTCTGTATTCTAAGTATCAAGAGGGATGACATCACATAAAATCTGCATCAGGTTTTGAGAGAGAGTGAAATTGAGGTCTTTGTTGAAGATATCTTCATAGCTAACTTCTGAAAAAGACAGCGTTTGGGAATTTGGAAGTATCAGTTGCTAGATGACTAGGTGAAGGGAATAGTTTATTTATGCTTCTAAACCTGAAACTAGAATATTCTTGAGTTATCCATAACGATAGCCATGCCTGGGATTAATTAGGAAGTTCTTGTTATAGAGAACCTAGAGGGCATATGATCTTGAAAATCTGCATCTTCAAATTTCACTGAAGTAAATTAATGTTCTAGACAATGAGAGGCATGAAGATGGGAGCAGCAGAAAAAGAGAGAGTTCGGAATGAAGGAGGGGCAGGGTGGTGGTGGTGGTGGTGGTGGTGGTGGTGGTGGTGGTGGTGGTGGTGGTGGTGGTGTTGGTGGTGGTGGAGGTGGTGGTGGTGGTGGTGGTGGTGGTAGAAGCCCAGCTTTGACATTTGCCAAGTTCCTATTTACTTCAACTGAAAAGGAGGCCATAAGATATGTTTCAGAAGCGGGTACATGCTCTGCCCTGAGAAAACATGGTATCAGAGCAGAATTAATAACCCCTCGGATCTACACTGCAGTAAAATCCAGTACTGCAATGCTTATGTTACCAGAGATTCCAGCCTCAATTCAGGATAGCAGAAAATAATAGACACTCAGAGCTGTCCCTGTATGCAATCATTCCAAAAATGCAGCTGAAGGTTTCCATTCCCATTGCACTTGAACACAGAATCTTGACTTCATACAAGGCCAAATGAATTGTAATCTAATCTTAGCACGCACCAATGAAAACCACACAGGTAGCAACTTGCTGCAGTAATACTCCAACTGCACATGAAAATAACTTAGAGAAGTTTTATTGTTAATTTGACTGATTCAGGATGTATCCCACAGTGCATATTTAAATTATTCATACCTTCAGAAATATATATCCCCAAGTGATTACATTATTCAGCTAACCTTGAAGATCAGGGACTTAAAGATAATAAGGATATTTACATTCAAAAGAGAATTGCTCTAAACGTTCAGTATTATCTACCATTTGGTCTTGCCTATCAGCCAATGTATTAAAAATTACAGTGTATCCTAAGGTATACTTAATGTTTAAATTTCCCAAGTTGTATTGATATTGATTTCAATTTGCAATAGAACTACAATGACCAACAGGTTAGATAAGTCCAGAATGGTTTCTGCTTCTCACCATCGGAAATGTAGTGATGGTTATTTTTAAATACTGTTTATAATTCAAGGTTATGCTTAGAATGGAATGATTTTCTCTCTCTTCTTTCGCAAATCATTACTCCCCAAGTAAGATAAAGAATCTTGACTCTGCTCAACATTTCCAGGCATGATTATTATACATGTTTTGCAAGTTAGCATCAGGAACTGAAAAGACTTTGATGGCAGATGATAACTTTTGTTGAATCAACAAGATTGACTGATCTCACAGTCAGTGTTTGGAACATCAGTCATCTGAATTCCACAACGGAAAACAGAAAGAAAATGCTCTTTTCTTCCTTAGATTGCTGCTCTGTAATAATAAAAAACAAAGAAAAACCACTCCCAGTAATCCCGGAGTCAATCTTCTAAAACATAACACATCTATTAAAAGAGAATAAGAAATGTCAGATCAGAAACAATTGGCTAATTTCAAATTAAGTTTATATATTAAAGAAGGGTAAAAAAGAAAAGAAACAAGTTTATATTGAGAAAAAGGAAGATGTGTGTTGGGGAGGAAGGATCCTGCTGTGAGGAGAGCGTTGAAGAAGCTGGGAGACATAGCCTAGAAGAGAGGAAACTGTAATCAGTATATATTATGTGAAAAAAATCTAGTTTCAAGAAAAGGTAAAAAGAAGGCAGCATTTCCTAAGACGCAGGAGCGTTCTTCCTTGTCACCTACTTTACATGTCTAGGATCTTTTTCCCTGACAACATTTTTCAGTAATCTTGGCTATGAGTAGTAGAAAACAACATCAAAGGGGCTTAAAGAGAAAAGAAGAATAATTTATTGATGCATGCCACTAACATATGAGTTCCGAGCTGGCTTTGGGGGGTGGTGTATCCAGATGATCTACTGATGCTGGAAGTGGTCCTCCCCCATCCTTGGGCTCTCTTGTCACTCCATGCTATTTTAAGTTTTAGTTACATTTACTACACATAATGAAGGATGGTTTATAGTCAGTTCCTTTTAGTAAGTCTAATTACCTATCAGTTCCTAATCAGTGGATTACATCCCATAGTAACTATGATACTTCTTGTTTAGACCTACACTTTGCACTCAGCTGTTGTTCTTAGACAAGGCCGTCCCAAGTTATACTACATATGCTCAGAAGAAATTAGGGTGACAGTTTTCTAAAGTATAATCAAAGGGTAATCAAAGGTAAGGAAATAAGTTGCTAGAGAGACAAAAGCAGTATTCTACATGAAATCCTTCCACATGTGCCTTTAATATTGACACTCAATTTCATTCAGAAAATCCAAGGCTGATGAGCCTGTGTTCTGTTCACCTTTGGTTTACGCCCTAGAAAAAAGCTCTAAGCACATTGTGTATTATGTCCATTGCATTCTAAAATGAACAGCATATATGATATCTGACACTGTGAATCCTTGGGGCAATATAATGCAGAGGGAGGGAAACCCCAGGAAAGAAGGGTCACTGTTGTCAAGAATGGTTCTGGGTTTCTTTTTTATTGTAAATTTGCTTTATTGAGAAATATCTTTTTTGAATATGGCTCTGTGCTAAGGCACTATACACGTTCTGTATTTATTATTGATATGAAGATGAGTAAGTTTAAGTAATTCAAGCATGGGCATTCAACTTCCTCTCCCCTAAAATATAACACACAGAGAATATTTTTTATAAATTGAACAACTTTATTTTAAAAAAACTGATAAATGTACATATTTTACGCGTTTTTGCGTAAAAGTATATGAATGCATTTTTGTCGATACTTGATTTTTTTTAAAAGGTTTGATAGTATGCATTAAAATCTTACTAGTTATAATGAACATAAAGTACGTATTAAACAATATGTAACCTGGAAATAGTCAAAGTTTTCTTGGTGTGTAAAAATTAAGCATAATGGCTTTTCATTTTCTTTCTTTTTTTTTTTTTGGCCTTTGTTTATTCTTGAACTTCATATAGTCTATGAGTTGTTTCTGGGTGTTCAGAGCTTTCCGGGGTTAGAATCCAATTATCAGACACACAGAGAAATTAATCAGCAAGTTTAATAGATCATTTGTATCATCATCATCATCAGTATCATCATCATCATCACCATCATCATCATCCTCATCATCATCACCATCATCACACAAGACAGGCTGTGGGAGGTCTGGGTTCAAACCCAAGAAAACAGTGACATGCCTGAACCTGACATTTCTTTGCTATCTTATATCTTATTTTTGTTAAAGACAATGAGATAGAAAAATATTTGCACGAGTTGATAACAAAGAGAGAGTTGATGGGAAAAGGTTTGAAAATCACTTAACCATTTCTTTTAATAATTAATTGACATTCAAACCCATATTTAAGATAAACATCTAGCAATCTTGTCTCTCTCTTGTTGGTTTTACACTGCACATTAGGAAACCAGCTTTACTCAAACTTGCGGTCCTGGCATGCTGGGAGATTCACAGTGTAGTGTCATTTATAACGGTGGGGATGGGATACAGCTCCTCTATGCGGGTCTTCACCAGCTCAGCCCTGTTAGCCCCGAGTCAGATTGCTCATTGTTCCTTAGACTATGTTCAGCAATCTCTCTGGCTTCTACTGACTCCACGCCTGTAGAAGTCCTAGTTTTTCTGATGACCAAATACACTTTAGACCTTGTCAGACGTTCCCTGGGGTACAAATTTGTTTCCCCATAAATAAATACTGATTCAAACATGAAAGTGAAGGTTGTGAAAACACACACTTTGCTAAGGTAACGCTAACCTTGTAACTGTTTTTGTGACCTGTAAATTCTGTATAATTCCTTTGCAATTCGCCCACAAAATGGTGGCTTTATTTATTTATTTTAAGTTCTGAGAATAAAAGCTGATCCTGCAAAATGGGATGACATTCTTTATTAAGAGATCCCACAGAGGTAACAAGTGAACAAAAGTACGGCTTTAAGGGAGGTGGGCTCTTCAGATGACTGCTGGTCACTATAGCAACGAGGACAGATGGGATTCAGAAGCAGGACACATGCGCCCCAGTACGAGAAGTTCAATTTAAATCGAGATTAGCAACATTATAAAAAAGACTAACCGCACTGAATGTAAGGAGTTCACCCACACCGTCAGGAGAGTAGGGCACTCCACCGTGAGGAGTCCAGGAGTCATGTTCCCTCCGAGAAAACGCTGGGGAGTCTGTAAGAGCTGGGGAGATGCAAACATTTTCACTACACGTCACTTTGACAAATCTCTTATGTGGGTATGAGATCGCTTGAAACTTCCGGTTCCGCTTGGAGCTCTTGGATACTGCCTGGCTCATAATACAGATCAAGGGGACTGTGACTCTAACAACAACTGCTGAGGATTTTGAATATTTAAATATAAGTTGGAATATTCACATATTCCAAGTTAAGGAACCAACATAATACCACTAGAGGTGGAAATGTAGTAATGGTACTTTTTTTTTGTCTTAGCAAAATTTTTAAAAGTTAGAAATATTTTTAGAGAAGGTAATGTATTGCAAAATTGAAGTCAGAATGTTCAAAAGCAAAGAGTTGCTCCTACTGGTATTAAAACTCATTACTTAGGATATTATTTCCTGTTTTTGTTTTTGTTTTGATTTTTTTAATCATTCCAGTCATTACAGACTATTAAGGAAAATGCAGAAGATGACCTTTTTATATTTTGTTTTATTCTTTGAAATAGCTTAAACTAAAACTTTAGGTTAAGCACTTGGAAATTGAATATTTTCCTTTAGAAAACTCAGAGTTCTGAAGGTAAATTCAAATATGTAACTAAACCATTTTGTTTAAGCAGTAAGTTTATTGATTTTTTTTTCCATTTTAACTGAACCTAAGGTAATTTTAGGTGTTTAGGTATAATTCTGAGTGTTAGAGTAAGATATAGTTGCTCAGTACCTGTTCTTCTGTGGATAACAGTTCACACACTTCCTTAATGCATTTGAATTAAGGTTTGCTTCCTGTTCTCCAACTTGACTATTTTAATTCCAAGAGCTTCTTAAGTTTTGTTTTCTGTTTTAAATTTTAAAATGAAATTTGCATCTATGCTTTGTTTTAAGACATCTTAATCCAGAATCCAAACACTGGTATATAGAAACAAATAGAAACTTTGATAGAACAAAAAGCAAATCGGATCCTTCATATTGTGATACAAGTAATGTTGATATTATGTTATCAAACTACATATGCACATAAGTGTAGGGTACACACAATCTCAGGCCTTGGCCCTTTTAATGAATTAAGATCCTTTGAAATTCCAAATTAGATTTTTATTAAATATTTTCACTAACAGTCACTCAGAAAAATAACAAGTTGCTTTATAGTTGATTGAAAAGAAATAGCAAACTGCAGTAGACATGAATAAGGACGTAAGTGGCCGGTTGCAGGTCAGAGTCGTATGTACGGATGTGGTGACAGCTCCATCGAGCTGTGTGTGGCTCAGTGCTCAGCAGTGGCTTCAAATACTTGTAACTCAGTGCTAGGGAATCTAATGTCTGCTTCTTGCTTCTGTAGGCACATGGACACACGTCATACACTCACACAGTCAAACATACACATGAAGACAAAAAAGTAAACATTTAAAAAACAGTAACTACAGTGAATCCTTGGGTATTGGTGATATACATTTTCAGCAAAGAATAGCACAAACAACTTGAATTTGCATTGGGGCAGCAATCTCATATATTACCAAGTGACTTTTCTTCATGCTTTCCTATAAGGGCTTTGTAAGATAAATTAACGCGACCTTCAGTCAATTTCTCTCCTCTGTTTGAAAGACAAAAAAATTAAAAATGTAGAAGGCAACTTGTAATATCTTCTATCAGAACAATTTTAACTATACATACAATAAAACTTCTAATTATTAATATATGAAATCTGAACCTTTCTTGTCCACATGTAGGATAGTCATATGGAAATGTTATTTTTGAACTCACTAATTCATTAAATTAACATGGGAAAATCTGCAGGAACTTTGAAGCCTAATGACCAGCTTAGATGTATATCTCTTGAGAACATAGCAGGTGTTCTCCAGCTTTAAAAGAAAAGAAAAGAAATTAGTTAAAATCCAGGAATTTACAAAGTAAAATAAAAAACAAATTATCTTGAAAGTACTTGAGATTAGCATTCAAGTGTTTGCACACTCAGTTCCTAAGGAAAACTTTAAGTCAAGCTAAGTGAACTCTAAAATTCTCAAGAGAAATATATCCTGCCATTCCTAAAAGACAGCAGATTTTCAGTGGACAAGAACTTTTCTTCTTCATTCTGATTTTGAGGTGTAAAGTCAGGCATACTTTCAGAAGCACATCTTCATTTCTGGTGATATTTATGTTTACCTGTGAATGGTTTTTCTTCACTATGAAACTACATAGTCATTTATCCTCATGCTCAGAAAACAGGTCTTGAGACTCTTGCTTTGATCAGAAAGGTTTTTTTTTTTTAGTTTTTCATACAGTTTATATATTCAACTCTCAATCCACAAATCCTCTACACAATGAGATTGCATCAAAGAGACAAAAATCAGAAAGTTTAATAGACACTCTTACCATCAAGAACCAAGATGATTTTTATTAAGGTTTGCCATTACTTTATTATTATTTTTAAATTAATCATTCCATTCATTTACATCTCAAATTATATCCCACTTTCCAGTAATCCCTCCACCAGCCCCCATCCCACATCTGCTCTCCCCCTACCCTTTGCCTGTAGGAGGATGCTCGCCACCCAAACGTTCTCTCCCCCTCCCACTCCAGCAATCCCCCTACACTGGGGCACCAGGACCAAGGGTCTGCCCTCCTGTTGCTGTCAAACAACGTGATCGTTTGCCATGGATCCCTCTAAGTCCACTCCTTGGTTGGTGGTCTAGACTTGAAGAACTGGGTTCATCTAGAACCTGACCAAGACAAATGTTTTAATAGAATATTGAAATAAATCAGAAATCCAAACAAAATTTATAGTGGACAAAATATTAATTTTCTTTAAAGGGAAAAATCCCTGTTGATCTTATTTTATTAATGGCAATTGGCAGTAACCATTTCACACACACACCTTACCAAGTGTGTGAGTTTGTGTCTAGGTGTGTGTGTCTAGGTGTGTGTTTATGTGTCCAGGTATGTGTGTGTGTGTGTGTGTGTGTATGTGTACATGTATGTATGTGTGTGTATGTGTGTGTACATGTGTGTATATGTGTGTCTATGTGTGTGTGTGTTTTACTTTTTAATCATTTTATTGAATGTTCCATGTATTTACATTTCAACTGTTATCCCCCTTCCCTGCCTCTCTCACCCACTCTTCCCCCTCCCCTTGCCTCCATGAAGGTGCTCTCTCTCCCAACCACCCACTCCCACCTCAGCACCTTGGCATTTCCCTACACTGGGAAAAGGAGCCTTCACTAGAACAAAGGCCTCTCGTCACATTGATGCCAGACAGAGCCATCCTCTGATAAATATGCAGACAGAGCCATGGGTCATCTGTGTTCATTGGTTGGTGTTTTAGTCCTTGGAAACTCTGGGGGGTCTGTTTGGTTGATATTGTTGTTCTTCCCATGGGGTTGCAAAATCTTTCAGCTCCTTCAGTCCTTTCTCTAGCTCCTCCATTGGGGTCCCCAGTGCTCAGTCTGATGGTTAGCTGCAAACATCCTCATCAGTATCTGTAAGACTCTGGCAGAGCCTCCGAAGAGACATCCATGTCAGGCTCCTAACAGTAATCACTTCTTAGCATCAGCAATAGTGACTCGGTTTAGTGACTGCATATGAGATGGATCTCCCAGACCAGACAGTCTTTCCTCCCATGGGTATTTTGTTCTCCCTTCTAATAAGACTGAGGCAACAGCATTTTGGTCTTCCTTCTTTTTGAGCTTCATAAGGTCTGTGAAATGTATCTTGGGTATTGTGAGCTTTTGAGCTGGTATCCACTTATCAGTAAATGCAAAACATGTGTGTTCTTTTTGTGAGGTTTACCTCACTCAGGATGATATTTTCTAGTTACATCCATTTGCCTAAAAATTTTATGACTCGTTAATTTTTCTTTTTTTAAAGTTATTTTATTGGATATTCTCTGTATTAATATTTCTACACCCCCCCACACTTGCTTCCATGAAGGTGCTCCCTCTCCTAATCATGCTCACCACCTCAGTGCCTTGGCATTTGGCTACACTGGGAAAATGTTCCTTCACTGGAACAAAGGCCTCTTCTCTAATTGATTCCAGACAATGCTATCCTCTGAGATATATGCAACTGGAGCCATGGGTCTCTCCATGTGTGTTCAGTGGTTGGTGTTTTAGTCCCTGGGAGCTCTTGGGGGGGGGTAGTTGATAATGTTGTTCTTCCTTTCAGCTCCATTAGTCCATTCTCTAGGTCTTCATTGGGGTCCCAGTATACAGTTCAATGGTTAGCTGCAAGCATCCTCAACTGTATCTGTATGACTCTTATAGAGCCTCTGAGGAGGCATCCATATCTGGTTCCTGTCAATAAGCACTTCCTGGCATCAGCAATAGTGCTTGGGTTTGGTGGCTGCATATGGGGTGTATCCCCAGGTAAGGAAGCCTCTGAATGATCTTTTCTTCAATCCCTCTCCTCTATTTGACCTTATATTTCTTCACATGGGTGTTTTGTTCTCCCTTCTAAGAAGAACTGAGGCATCCACATTCTGGCCTTTCTTCTTTTTGAGCTTCATAAGGTCTGTGAATTGTTTCTTGGGTATTTAGAGCTTTTTTCAGTTAGTATCTACTCATCAGTAGGTGCATATTACATTTGATCTTTTGTGAATGTGCTACCTCACTCAAGATAATTGCTTCTCATTCCATCCATTTGCCTAGGAATTTTATTAAGTTGCTGTTTCTAAGAGCTGATTAGTACTCCACTGTGTAAATGTACCACAATCTCTGTATCCATTCCTCTGTTGAAAGACATCTGTTTTTTTTTTTTTTTCCAGCTTCTGGCTATTATAAATAAGGCTGCTATGACATGGTGATACATTGTCCTTGTTGGAACATCTGTTGGGTATGAAGCCAGGAGTAGAATAGATTGGTCTTCAGGTACTATGTCCAACTTGTTGAGGAACCACCAGATGATTTCCAGAGTGGTTGTGCCAGCTTACAATCTCACCAACAATGGAGGGGTGTTCCTCTTTCTCCACATCTGCTCTCACCTAAGTTTTTGATCTTAGCCATTCTGACTTGTATGAGGTGGAATCTCAGGGTTGTTTTGCTTTGCATTTCTCTGATGATTAGTGATGTTGAGCATTTCTTTAGGGGTTTCTCAACCATTTGGTATCCTCCAGTTGAGAATGCTTTGTTTAGCTCTGTACACTATTTTTAATAGGATTATTTGATTCTCTGGAGTCTAATTTCTTGATTTCTTTGCATATATTAGATATATTAGCCCTCTATCAGATGTAGGATTGGTAAAAATTGGTAAAAATCCTTTCCCAATCTGTTGGTTGCTGTTGTGTATTCTTGACAGTATGCTTAGCTTTACAGAAACTTTGCAATTTCATGAGGTTCCATTTGTCCATTCTTGATCTTAAAGCATAAGCCATTGGTGTTTTGTTCAGAAAATATTTTCCTATGCCTATGTGTTTTAAGCTCTTCCCCACTTTCTGTTTCAGTGTACCTGGTTTTAGGTGAAGGTGTTTGAACCACTTGCACATGAGCTTTGTATAAGAAGGTAAGAATGGATTGATTTGCATTCTTCTGCATGCTGACTGCCAGTTGAACCAACACCATTTGTTGAAGAGGCAACCTTTTTCCACTGAATGTTTTTAGGTCAAAAATCAAGTGACCATAGGTGTGTGGGTTCATTTCTGGGTCTTCAATTCTGTTCCATTAATTTACCTGCCTATCTCTGTACCAATACCATACAGTTTTTATTATAATTGATTTGTAATATAGCTTGAGGTCAGAGATGGTGATTTCCCTGGAAGTTATTTTACTGTTGAGAATAGATTTTGCTGTCCTAGGTTTTTTGTTATTCCAGATGAATTTGCAAATTGCTCTTTTAAACTCTATGAAGAATTGAGTTGGAATTTTGATGTATATTGCATTGAATTTTTAGATTGCTTTTGGAGAGATGGCCATTTTTACATTGTTGATTCTTCCAATCCATGAGTATGGGAGATCTTTACATCTTCTGAGATCTTCTTAAATTTCTTTCTTCAGAGATTTGAAGTTCTTGTCATACAGATCTTTCACTTGCTAAGTAAGGGTCACACCAAGGAATTTCATATTTTTTGTGACTATTGTGAATGGTGTCATTTCCTTAATTGTTTTCAACATCTTATCCTTTGAGTAGAGGAAGGCTATTAATTTGTTTGAGTTAAGTTTATATCCAGCCAGTTTTCTGAAGTTGTTTATCTGCTGTAGGAGTTTTCTGGTGGAATTTTTGAGGTAACTTAAATATATCTGCAAATAGTAATATTTTGACTTCTTCCTTTCTGACTTATATTCTTTGGACTTCCTTTTGTTGTCTAATTGCTCTGGCCAGGACTTCTAGTACTGTATTGAATAGGTAGGAGGAGCATGGACATCCTCGTCTAGTCTCTGATTTTAGTGATATTGGTTCAATTTTCTTAACATTTAGCTTGATGTTGGTTAATGCGTTGCTGTATATAGCTTACTGTATTTAGGTATGGGCCTTGAATTCCTGATCTTTCCAAGAGTTTTAACATGAATGGTTGTTGAATTTTGTCAAATGCTTTCTCAGCATCTAATGAGATGATCATGTGAATTTTTTTTTCTTTGAGTTTGTTTATATAGTGGATTACATTGATGGATTTCAATATATTGAATCATATCTGCATCCCTGGAATTAAACAATCATGGTGAATGATCATTTGATGTGTTCTTGGATTCAGTTTGCAAGAATTTTATTGAGTATTTTTTTAATTGATTTTCATTAGGGAAATTGGTCTGAAGTTATTTTTCTTTCTAGAGTCTGTATGTGGTTTAGGTATGAACATAAATGTTGCTTCAAAGAATGAGCTGGGTAGTATTCCTTCTGTTTCTATTTTCTGGAATAGTTTAGAGAGTATTGATAATAGGTCTTCTATGTAGGTCTAATAGAAATCTTCACTGAACCCATCTGATCCTGAGCTGTTTTTGGCTGGTAGACTTTTGATGACTGCTTATATTTCATTAGGTGTTATTGGGTTGTTTAGATGGTTTATCTGATCCTGAGTTAACTTTATTATCTGGTATTTGTCTAGAAATTTGTTCATTTTCTCTAGATTTTCCAGTTTTATTAAGTATAGGCTTTTTTAGTAGGATCTGACATTTTTTAAAAAAAAATTTTCTTAGTTTCTGTTGGTATGTCTCCTCTTTCAGTTTTAATTTTGTTAATTTGAATACTGTCTCTCTTCCCTCTGGTTAGTCTGGCTAAGTGTTTATCTATCTTGTTTTTTCTAAAGAAACAGCTGCTGGCTTTGTTGATTCTTTGTATAGTTCTTTTTGTTTCTTCTTGCTTGATTCCTGCTCTGAGTTTGATATTTCCTCCCATCTACTCCTCTTTTGTATATTTTCTTCTTGTTGTTCCAGGGCTTTCAGGAGTGCTGTCAAGCAGCTTGTGTATACCCTCTCCACTTTCTTTTTGGAGGCACTCAGAGCTATGAGTTTTCCTCTTAGCACTGCTTTCCTTGTGTCCTATAAGTTTGGGTATGTTATTCCTTCAATTTTATTAAATTCTAAAAAGTTTTTAATTCCGTTTTTTTTTTTTCTTGACAAAGTTTCCATTGAGTATAGAATTGTTCTGCTTCATGTGTAAGTGGGATTTTTTTGTTTTTGTTTGTTATTGTAGATCAACCTATTCCATGGTTATGTGATAGGATGTATGAGATTATTTTGCTCTTATTGTATCTTTTGAGGCTTGTGTTTTGTGACCAAGTATATGGTCAGTTTTGGAGAATATACTGAGAGGTACTGAGAAGTAGCTGTATTCTTTTGTTTTAAGATGAAATGTTCTACAGATATCTATCAAATCCATTTGGTTCCAAACTTCTGTTAGTTTTACTGTGCCTCTGTTCAGTTTCTGCTTCCAGGAGCTGAACCATTGATGAGAGTGGGGTGTTGAAGTCTTTCACTATTATTATGTGTGGTTCAATATATGCTTTGAACTTAAGTAAAGTTTCTTTTATGGATATGTGTGGCTTTGCATTTGGAACATAGATGTTAAGAATTGAGAGTTCATCTTGATAAAATTTTCCTCTGATGAGTATAAAATATCCTTCCTCATCTTTTTTGGCAACAGAATACAAGAGATGGAATATAGAATCTCAGGGGCAAAAGATACCATAGAATTCATTGTCACAACAGTCAGAGAAAATGCAAAAATACAAAAGATTCTAAACTAAAACATCCAGGAAATCCAGGATACAATAAGAAGACAAAACCTAAGAATAACAGGTATAGAAGAGAGCAAAGATTCCCAACTAAAATTCCCAGTAAGTATCTTCAATAAAATTATAGAAGAAAACTTCTCTATCCTAAAGAAAGTGATAACCAGGGACATACAAGAAGCCTACAGAACCCCAAATAGATTGGACCAGAAAAAAAATTCTGACACATAATAGTGAAAACAACAAATGTTCAAAACAAAGAAAGTATACTAAAAGCAGTAAGGGAAAAGGAACAGGTAATATATAAAGGCAGACTAATCAGAATTACACCACACTTTTCAACAGAGACTATGAAAGCTAGAAGATCCTGAACTGACATTATACAGACCTTAAGAGAAAAAAAATGCCAGCCTAGGTTACTATATCCAGCCAAACTCTCAGTTACCATAGATGGAGAACCAAGATCCAGCACTACAAATATGATAGATGGACAACACTACCACAAATAGAGAGACTTCACCTTAGGAAGATCAAGAAACTAATCTTATTGCAACAAACACCAAAGAAGAAAACCACACAAACATAATTCTACCTTTAACAACAAAAATAGCAGGAAACAAAAATCACTATTCCTTAATATTTCATAACATCAATGGACTCAATTCTCCAATAAAAAGACATATACTATCAGACTGGATATGTAAATGGGAGCCATCTTTTTGTTACATACAGAAACCACATCTCACCAACAAAGACAGGCTTTACCTCAGAGTAAAAAGTTGGGAAAAATATTTCCAAGCAAATGGTCCAAAGAAACAAGCTTGAGGAGCTATCCTAATATTGAATAAAATAGATTTCAATCAAAAGTCATCAAAAAAGACAAGAAAGGACACTTTTTACTCATCACAGAAAATAATCTAATAAGATAAACTCTCCATCCTGAATATCTATGCTCCAAATACAAGGGCCCTCACATCCACAAAAGACATTTTACTAAATCTCAAAGCATATATTGTAACACACACAAAAATAGTGGGAGACTTAAACACCCCATTCTCATCAATGGGTAGACCATGGAAGCAGAAACTGAACAGAGACATGGTGAAACTAACAGAAGTTAGGAATCAAATGGATTTAATAGAAATTAAATAAGAACATTTAATCTTAAAACAAAAGAATATATCTTCTTTTCAGCATCTCAAAGCACCTTTTCCAAAATTGACCACATTATCGGTCACAAAACAGGTCTCAAAAGATACAAAAAAATTGAAATAATTTAATGCATCCTATTAGATCACAATTAACTAAGACTGATCTTCAGTAACAACAAAAACAACAAAAAGCCCACATAAACATAGAACTGAACAGCACTCTACTCAATGATAGCTTGGTTAAGGAAGAAATAAAGAAAAACTCAAACACTTTTTAGAATTTAATGAAAATAAAGGCACAACATACCCAAACTTAGGGGATACAATGAAAGAAGTGCTAAGAGAAAAACTCATAGCTCTGAGCACTGCCAAAAAGAAACTGCAAAGAGCATTCATTAACAGTTTGACAGCACAGCTGAAAGTCTAGAACAAAAAGAAGCAGATACACCCAAGAGGAGTAGACAGCAGGAAATAATAAAACTCAGAGTTGAAATCAACCAAATCGAAAAAAAGAACTACACACACAAAAACATCAACAAAACCAAGAGCTTGTTTTTTGAGAAAATCAACAAGATTGATAAGCCCTTAGCCAGACTAACTAGAGGGCACAGAGAAACTATCCAAATTAACAAAATCAGAAATGAAAAGGGAGACATAACAACAGAAACTGAGGAAATTCAAGAAATCATCATATTCTACAACAAAAGCCTATACTCAACAAAACTGGAAAATCTAGAGGAAATGAACAGATACTAAGTACCAAAATTAATTCATGATCAGATACACCATCTAAAGGTTCCCCATAACGCCAAAAGAAATAGAAGCAGTTATCAAAAGGCTTCCAACCAAAAAAAGCCCAGGACCAGATGGGTTTAGTGCAGAATTCTATTAGACTTTCATAGAATACCTAATACCAATACTCCCCAAACTATTTCACAAAATAGAAACAGAGGTAAATACTACCTAACTCATTCTTCAAAGCCACAATTACTCTCATTCCTAAACCACTCTAAGACCCTACTAAGAAAGAGAACTTTAGACCAATTTCTCTCATGAACATTCATGCAAAAATATTCAATAAAATTATTTGAAACCGAATCCAAGAACACATCAAAATGATCATTCACCATGATCAAATAGGCTTCATCACAGTAATGCAAGGATGGTTCATTATGTGGAAATCCATCAATGCCATCTACTATATAAACAAACTCAATGAAAAAATAATACAATCATTTCTCCAGATGGTGAGAAAGCATTTGACAAAATTCAATACCCGTTCATGTTAAAAGTCTTGGAAATGTCAGGATCTCAAGGCTCATACTTAAACATAGTAAAAACAACATACAGCAAACCAGTAGCCAACATCAAACTAAATGGTGAGAAACTTGAAGCAATCTCATTAAAATTAGGGACTAGACAATGCTGCTCACTCTCTCTTTACCTATTCAGTATAGTATTGGAAGTGCTAGCCAGAGAAATCAGACAGCAAAAAGAGGTCAAAAAGATGCAAATTGAGAAGGAAGAAGTCAAAATATCACAATTTGCACATGATATGATAATACATTTAAGTGATCTCTGAAATTCCTGTTCCTCCATTCTAAAAGTATTCTCTCTCTCTATTTTAGAACACTCCATACAAGGTCCCTCACTTTTAGGTCTGAGAATATCTCACCTCCCAGTTCTCTGGTACATTCTAGAATGTTCCCCCAACCTCAACCTCCCAAGGTTGCCTATTTCCATTCTTTCTGCTGGCCCTCAGGGATTTAGTTCTGTTCCTCCTCCCCCTAATACCTGATCATGCTGCCCTCATTGCCTCCCTGTTGCCTTTCCCACCTAGGTCCCTTCATTTCTGCCTCCTCTTGTGGTTATATTTTTCCCTCTTAAATACATTTGGGGCATTCCTCATTTGATCCTGTTTTGCTTCTAAGCCTTCTAGAGTTCTGTGGATTGTATCCTGGGAATTCTGTATCCCCTCCTTTTTTTTTTTTTTTTTTTTTTTTGCTAATATCTACTTATTTGTGAGTATATACCATGCGTATCCTTTTGGGTCTGAGTAACCTCACTCATGATAATATTTTCTAGTTCCATCTATTTGCCTGCAAAACTCAGGATGTCCTCATTCTTAATGGTGTAATAGTAATATGTTGTGTAAATGAACCATTTTCTGTATTTATTCTTCTTTGTGGGATTTCTCAGTTTTTTTCCAGCTTCTGGGTATCATCACAAATGAGGCCACTAGGAACATAGAGGACCATGTGCTCCTGTGGCATGGTGGGGCATCTTTTGTGTATATGCCCAACAGTGTTATAGTTGGGTCTTCAGATAGATCTATTTTTAATTTTCTGAGGAATCCACACATTGATTTCCAGAGTGGTTGTGCCAATTCACACTCCCACCAGCAATGGAGGGGCATTTTTCCTCCATATCCTTGCCAACAAATGTTGTCATTTGAGGTTTTGATCTTAGCCATTCTGATTGGTGTAAGGTGGTATCTCAGGGTAGTTTTGATTAGTATTTCCCTGATCACTATGGATTTGAACATTTTTTTAACGTGCTTTTCAGCCATTTGAGATTCCTCTGTTGTGAAATCAGTTTAGTTTTATATCTCATTTTTTTTTTTTTTTTTGGATCGGGTTATTTTGTTTTTTAATGGTTAGCTTCTTGAATTCTTTACATATTTTGGATTATTAGCCCTCTATTAAATGTGGGGTTAGTAAATCATTATTTTTATTTTACATCATGCATAGGTATTTGTGTGCATTTGCACAAGTGTCTATTTAAATTAAAGATACTGGATCACCTGGAGCTGAAGTCACAAATGGTTGTGAGCCACTTGATGTGGTGCTGGGAACCTAATTCATGTCATTAAGTATAGTAGCAAATACACTTAACTATGGAGAGGTCTCCCAGCCCTATAAATATCTTATGCAAATGTGATTGTGTCCCTCTCTTTTTATTACCTCTGTAGATTTGTGTTTTACTTTTAATTTTCTTGAATTTCTCTTTATATCTTTCTTCTCTCAATTTTTTTTTTTTTTTTTTTTTTTTTTTTTTTTTTTTTGTGAAACCAGAATCCTCATTCAACCTCTGGTAAAGCAACAAGATGTATGTGTTAATTGTATTGTGTTTTGTGTGTGTGTGTGTGTGTGTGTGTTTCTCAATACTAGAATTCATATCTATTTCCTAATTCCCATCTCTCTCTGTTTTAGTTCATTCTCTCAATATTATGACCATTTTCATTCAAATGGATGGTGTCTCTTTAAGTCCATTTACTATATCAGGGCTGCTGTTTACTTTCTAGGAGCTCCTACATTCTCCTGCAAACTTGTTATTATCTTTAATAACCGTGATTGACATCAGGCTTCACAATCATCTCCCTGAAATACTTGTTAAGTTTACATTTCCTTACCTTATTGAGTCAAGCCATACCCAGGAAATATTTTAAAAAATAGAATATGAGAAGAAACATTATTCTATGTGGTTCTTATAGAGGCATGCATGTATATTAGTGTGATCAGATATGCATGTGTGACACATAGTAGGTTAGTTAACTCTTAACACTTGACCAACTAGAAGATGTTCAGGGAAAGATCTACTTTTTCACAGATTAGTTCTATGCCCTCCACTTCCATTAAGCCAAGCTTCTGACATTTATATATTAGAAAGGTCCAGGGTTCCTAGCACAATACCATTTTTCCACATTTTATGCAGTATGATTGAGATATTAACAATGAAGCCCAAGAACCATGATATTCCCCCATCTGTAATCAGTGAATTCCTCTTTTACCCACTCAGAAGAATAAAATACATATTGGTAAGAAGCCAGCATTATCTACATAAAACAACATTCTAGAACAAAGCAATCCATCTGACAGGCTAGCCTACTACCTGTACTAGCAAATGAAGTTTGATTCTAAGACATAGTTATATATGTCTGTCATTATATATGAAACCACCTGTATTATGACAATTACACTGAGTTGAGTAAATGAAGTAGACACCAAAGACCACAGGATCCTCAATTCTAAAATGGTCATATTCTAGCATTTCACTGAGAGAGAAAAAAAGAATTACTTCATTAATAACTCAGAAGAGGCTGACACATCAAGAATTTCCTTGGTTATATGGGTAATTTTATGTCTTCTTTTTTACTGTTAAATGAGAGAAATAAAAAGTAGCTTATTTGAGCCACGAGCTAACAAGATCTCTTATGGGACAACTAGGTTGCTGCAGAAAAATGCATGTATTGAGCCCACTTATGAGCCACTCAGGTATTATAAAAGCCTGTGCTGAGATGAACATGCTGAATGTACACAAAACTAGTATATAGTTTGTAACAATAATACTAGTGGCTTACAATACTAATATCATGAATTAGGACATTGGGTAAATGAGTGCTTGTTCATTGACATGAGTGAACACATTTTTAGAAAGAACGTCAACCTCTTGGGTTGTGTAATAATTTAACACATTTTGAACTAAAAGAGGATGTACTGGTGAATAGTGGTTCAGTTGGTAGAGCACTAGCCTATAATGCAAGAGAATATGGATTTTATCTCTAACAACATATGCTAATAAAACTAGGTGTCACACACGTAATCTCATTATTGGGGAAATTGAAGGGATTCCATAATTTAAGGCCATCTTAAGCTAGAGCTCAAGTTTTGAGGCCAGTCTAGGCAACATAGGACCTTGTCCTACAGCAAACAAACACAAACAAACAAAAGCTTTACTTCTACTAACTAGATGTTTTGAATAGTCACATGTAAAAGTGGGCTGATAATTATTAATATCTATGGATTATTGTGGGAAAAATAGCTATTACAACCCACTGAACAGTAAGAACCTCTGCAGTAATCCATCAAAGCAACATTGAGCTAAAGGCATTCAAGTTGGCTATTTTATCACAAGCAGAATAACTGGCTTCACAAGACATCTAGATGAGCATACCATAAGGTTGACCCCAAGATGGGAATCAAATTAGTTCTGGTCTTTGTGTGTTGTCATTCTCAATAGATGGCTTCCTTGTCAAAACCTAAAAAGATAACACCAGTCTCAATGACATTTTCATTTTCAGTAAGTAATGGTGAGGACTCATTTCATTGTCCTTGGATTTCCAAACCTAGAAATCCCACTCACTTCTTCCTCCTAGCAGACTGTGCACATATGTATCTGTTCTCAGGAACATAGCAAATAGGATTTTTACTGGGGGAGTCATGTAGTTGGGAGATAACATCACTTACGGAAGCCAGAATGGACTTGTGAAGCAGCATGCAGTTTCTACCACAAACATTAACCTAGGTGAAAATGTGAGTTTTACATCAATTGACAATCTGATATTCTCCATTATCTTTATTTCTGGATCACTGAGCCATAAAATTGCATGCATATGCTGAGAACTGTATCACACTGAGACAGTTAAGATGTGAAATCCTTACAAGGATCTAAAAAAGCAGGGGTATGGACCTAAGAGCAGGGGAAAGACTGCAGTGCAGAAATTAACCACGGGAGGCGCCAGCAGAAGTTAGTCAATAGGCAATGGATGCACAAAAAACTGTTGGAAGAAAATGGAAGGATGGAAAGACACAAAGGCTGGTGTAGGATGTACACTATACAGTCACAAGAAAAGGCCAGGGAATCTGACTCTAGGGAAGAAAAAGAAAACGCTCAAGTGGAGGGAGATGAAACCCTAGAAATAGTGAAAATGCTATAGAGTGATACAAAGAAAACCTTTTCCTCCTCCTTTAAAAATGTGTAGTACTGGCTGGAAAAGTAGTTGCTATAATGAATACCTGATTTTAGTTCCTGTATCTCTTTTCATAGCGGGCTGTGGTGCCCTGCAAATATAATCCCAGAACTGGAGAGGCTGAGGGCTTGATGCTCAACCAATTTAGCTCTATTAACAGTGAGAGATCTGACACATGTTCATGAAACTGTACTGGGACAGTATTTACTCAACTCAGTACCATTTACCTTGTGGGACTTTTAGACAGAGCCCACAGCAGATAGGATTTAAGAAGCAAGTGAGCCACAGAGACTATCAATCAAATATGTACTTGTTCCTATCCTAAGCTCAGCTTGCATTAAATCTGTTGAGTTAAAAATTCACAGGAGTCTCCAAAGTACAGCGTCTGGCTGTATGTTCTTGCTCTGACTTTAAACAAAAATCAATGTCAGGCAACAGTCATTGCATATCAAGTAACAGAAGCTCTGTGTTGTGGGACTAAGACCGAGGGGCAACATTTGAAAAACCTACTAAATGTCTCAGAGCCAGACAAATACACCTGGACAGGAGTCCCTGTTATCCTCTAATATACTGGTGCTAAGAGGTAGCAGAAAGAAGAGCACTCAGGAATCAGGCTCTTTCCAACTGACAGCAGACTCTACAGGAACAAGAGTCTTTTGAAAAGCCCTCTGGTTTAGTGAAGACATTCAGTGTAATGTAATGGCAAGACCATGTGATGCCAAGACTACATTTCTGGGAAATGACGGAAGGAAGCAGACAGAACAGCTTGGAAACAAACACACTTTTTGGCTGCAGACATAAGTGGGCTGTGTATTGGTTTATACCTACAACCCATGACTGTGCATCTAAACTGTCCTAGCTCCTGCTCCATGACATTTACTTCTTGGAATTTACCCATGATCTCATCATCTTTTTCCTTGCTATGGTCATGGCCTCCTAATAGCTTTTATTCTTACTCTCACAATGTATACCAAAAACAAAATAAACAGACTTCAATTTTTAAATGCAAATTCTCTTTTTGACTGTTTGAAGCTTAATATTATTCAGTAGCTTCTTAATCAGGATTAAAAAAAAACAAAACCTCAAGTCTGAACCTCAGTCTCCGGCCCCCAGAGACGCAGCTCTGTGGGTGCTTCATTCAACCCCACAGTGATGACATGTCACCTCTGCTCACATGCTTTTTCCACCTGGAGTTCTTTTATTCTCCACTTCAGATCCCAGAGAGCACTAGTCCCTTCTCCACTTTTTCATATAGCAAATGTTTCCCTATTCTTGAGTCTTACTTTAAATGTCAGTTTCTGGAAAAATAATACTTGTCTGATTTGGCGTGTTTTCTTTGTTAAAACCATCAGTATGCCTATGTCCCTTTGTAGGGTATGTCTTATTCTGAAACACTTTGGATTGCTCTGTAAAATTATTAAGCTCCACAGAATTTGAAAACACACTTATCTCATTAAAGCACGTTTGACAGTGTCTGGCATTGCCACTGAGTCAGAGAGTAAATGCTTGAATGAATGAATAAATAAAGACTTTTACCAAATGGACTACAGAAGATTAGTTTGCCACCAATATTTCATCTTTATGATTACTGCATTGCCATTGTAGAATGTTTTAGGCAGAAGTGAACCAAATTTAGACAGGTAAATATAAAGATTATTTTTCGGAAGAGAACTGATCACTAGTAGGAGGATAATAACTGTTAATAACATTGAATAATTAGTCATACCCTGTAGTACAACAAAGAACTTTATAGTGAGTTCTTCTTGGTTCCTCAGCTTTGGGGATGGCCGACCCAAGAGTGAAAGGTGATTCCTAACAGCTAATTCCCATTGTTTCCTGGAAAGTTTGTGTCTGCTTAGAACATACTTAAGTTGGCAAAATTTATACTGAGATTTAGGAATCCTGCCGCTTTAAGTAATGTTTTCTTTGCTTTCATTAAACTATGATCAAATTACCACTAAGAAGAACTCAATTTAGATTGTGAATATAGCAAGACACCAGAATCACAAACAATGTTTTGTGTAAAAATGTATCTATCACTGTGCTTGATGGTACATCTAAAGAATTTTCTTACCATGAGTATGACACTGTCTGCTCCATAAGACAACACAATGTGAAAATTTGTCACCTATCATGTAAATTTCTCAAAACTCACAGGGGTTCCATTAGTGCAGTTTCTTATAAACTACCTTAATAAGTTTCTAATTTCTGAAAGCATTTCTTTGACTTTAAAAGTTGTGTACATTTCCTTCTGAAGAGAATGAATGGGAATCCAAAAGTAAGGTATCATTTCAAAATGGGACAGATATTTGTCTGTAGAAAGGTCAATATGCCAGGTGGATTAAAATAGATATAAGTTTGCAATGAAACATCTGGTAGATTGAGTTAATCTTATGATTTTTCTCATTGGTATGCAATGTGTTGCATGTTCATGGGGAATTATGCTCATGTGTTGCTTTGGATACCCTATGTTGACACAGAGAGTCTTCCTGTTACTGCTCTGCATGCGAGGCACTGAGGTATGGTCTTTCAGTTCAATCCGGAGGATCCTGATTACACTAGTCTGGCTAGATAGATTATATGACTAGACTTATTCTTACATTTATTTAGAAAAATGTTTTCCTATTACTGAAGAATGCAGAAAAACACTTGCAGATTCAGTTTGTGCCATAACATTCTTGATCAACAGCGTTTTACATTAAAAATGACAATTCATCTTCAATAAATAACCAATATTTTGAGTTTTCAAACAATACTGAGCTGTCAAGAAATAACATTTGTGTTTCTTGAGTGATAGGACTTAGTTTCACTCAAGATAGTGATAGTGATAGGACTTATTTAACTACCTAAATAATAACAAATTGCAATTTTAAAATTTTCTGTCTTAATTAGTGGTATTTTCATGGGTATTTGTTAGGCAAACAGATATATTAAAAACATATATATATATATATATATATATATATATATATATATATATATATAATGATATTTTTAATGCATATATCTGTGTAATTGTTATGGTTTCTACATAAAAAATATAGTCACTGATGAATCGAGGTAATTCTTTACTTTAATCCGAGGCGTTTTAATATTTGTTATTGCCTGAACAGTATCAGGATAATTTTCAACAAAATGTAAAATGGAAATGGCAAGTACAGTATCTTTGTGGTTTTTCAGACGTAGGGAAAATCCATTAGTCCTTTATCATTAAATATGATTTAGTCCATGAGTTTTTCATATGCAGAACATTTTTAATAGCACATATTTATGGTAAACTCAGAAAATGGAATAGTTTATTTAATTTACTGAGAAAATAAATTTGGAAACATAGGATTCCAAATGTCATTTAAAGAGTGGCAGGATATCCCCAAAGAATAATTTAGTGGACTTGGCTTTTTTTTCCTGCAAAGTGTATAGTACAGATATAGAAGCTAAAATCTATATTTATACATCAAGGGATTTTGGCCCTAACATGTTCTACCCCACTGACAAGAGCCATGCTCAGTGTGTTTACAGAACTCTGGTAGCAAGACAAACCCAACAGACAACCCCCCTAATTTTGAAATCTGCTGTCTCTTTACAAACATCCTTCCTGCAAATCCCATTCAGTAAATTCTACCTGTTTCAATCAATTGACAGAAACCTAGTTGTATAGTCAGCCTGCTGTATATGATGGGCTAAGCCATGCAATGTTTAAGATGTACACTTTGCTTTTCTCAGTGATGAATGGTAAATGGCTACAGTAGATATAACCATCTAGTGTACAACTTTGTGCATTATCAAATGTGTGGAGCACAGAGGACAACCTTTCCCACCAATGCTCATCTTCCACCTTGTTTGAGACAGGATCCTTCCCAGCTGCTGAACATGCCAGGCTAGCTGATCCATGAGGTTCTGGGAATTCTCTAGCCTCTGCTTTTCTTTTTGTCACAAGAAGGATGGGAATACAGATGTACACTACTACCTTGTCTGTCTTTACATAGGGACACACACTTTTGAAGCAACCATTTGTCCACTGAAATATCTTCCTTGGTCACAAATGATGTTCTTAAAATATTTTTGAAAGCAGTTTTCCATAATGTCTCAAGGAGGGCAAAATAATAGGATTCTATTCTTCTAATGTACACATCTTATTTACCTAATTTGAGAGAAAGTAGAATATAATTTAAAAAAATTCCTAGCAATTTTATATGATCTTTTAAATATTTTATTCACATTAAAGTGTCAAATTTACTAATAGAAACAGTTTGTCGCTAAACTTCAGAGATGGACATTTTATCAAACATCTACGCTTAGTTAATAAGCCACAAAACCTTCAAGTACTTACTCTTTCATTATGTATTATGTTAACCCAACTTCTCATCATTTTAAACAATTTCATTGATATAATCTATACCATGCAAAATCCTGAAAACAGGAGACACTGCTATCTTCTGTTTTCAGGAACAAATCATTCTCTATTTACTCTTGTTTTTCTCATGCATTAGTAAAGATATGCAAATGACACAATCAGATGCATTTTGTTGCTCAAATAAAAATGCATATTTCAAAATCTCAGCTCAAGAGTGCCAATTGGTGAAACCAACTTCAGAATGCATTTCAAGCTGATTGGTGTTCTTACTTAAACCTCTCTTACTTGAAGGTTTAAAGTATCACACTTCAGCTAAGTATTGTTTTCTTAGAATGCTTTTGATTTCTAACTAAGAGTGCTATGAATGATGGGTTGCAATTGGAGAGATTCTTTGAGTGCTGAATGCTATTTATACTGTTCTTCATCTATATATCACTAAATAGAAATGAATCAAAATAAGAGAAAGCAGGAGATGGTATATATCATTACATAAAATAAACCTCTCAGAACAAAGTAGAAAGTCCTTTTAAAGATTGTAACAGTGTTTTCTCAATAATATAAGATGAAAAATAAAAATTAGAAAGAAGACTAATTCTAGTACATTTAGCAAATAAGAAATAGATATACTCTACACACAGAGATTTCATCTAATAAACCAATAATGACCTTATATACCACAGCTCTGACCTGTAAGGCTAGATATCTCCACTGATACAACAGTCTCATGTCAGTATCTTTGCAATTATCTGCTTTCAGATTGGATATGAGGCCTTCTCACAGGATGAATTTCATGCCTGGTCAAAGGTCTGTGACTACAGAGATCATAGATCCTGGGGAAAACCAATTGTTACTGTTTTATTAAATGGTCAAGCTAACAAACTGTCTTCTAAATATTAATATTTATGGCCCTAGATTTGTGCTGCTTCTCTTAACTCTAAAATTTTTTTTCTTTTTGTTTTATTTTTGCTGTGGGTAGTGGTTTTATGAAGAGACTCTTAACTGGTCAAAGAGCTGAATATAAGTAATTATGAGCTCTTAGCTGCAGATGGATAAGCTATATCAACTACAGCTTACCCAAAGCTCTGAAAACATTCTGGAAAAAGGGATAGGCAGATTTTAAGTTAGTCAAAGGGGAGGGGGTGAGTGATAAAATGCTGACCTCGAGATTTAACATGGATATTGTTCACATTGACTTACAGCAGCTTTGCACAAGATAAAGCCAGTTAAAATTCTAGCACAGATGGGAGAGTGCCTGTGAGGACCCTACTTGATTAGCTGATGAATTATAGGCAGTTAATGGCTATTAAGGGAGGAATGGTTACTTTCCTTCGTGGAAAAGAAAGACCTCATATCATTGGCTAAGTCTTAGTGATATCCATCCCCCCACCCCCTCACACATGAACATAGGTGGTGCTGATTGAAGATGGGGCTATCAATGCAAGTAAAAAAGAGAATCTAAATTTTAGAGGGATATGAGGTAAGAGTTGGATATTATCAGAATACATTTGATAGATACATGGAGTTTTCAAAGAATAAAATATTATTTAAAGAAAGAAATTTTTAAAGGTTACAGAAGTATCAAAAAGAAGAAATAATACTCAAGAATATATGTAATCAATAAAGTGCTGGACTTGAACACTATCAACCACAAAATATTGCTGAATGAACTTATGAAAGACATAAATGGAATATTAGAATGACATTGGATATGGATGGCTAAACATGACACTCATATTAAGAGAATACAATCAGTGCAATCTAAAGGTTCAATATAGTTAACATCAGAACCCCAATGATTTTTTAAACAATATTATTCAGGAAATTTTATGTAATCTTAAGGATTTCTCAGTACTCCGTCTTGAAAAAGAATATAGTTGAAGAGCTAACACTTTTTGACTTTGAACTTACCACAAAGTTACAATATTCAAAACACTGTGGTTTTTAGGGTTAAAAATGGAAATGCTGATAAATAAAGCTGAATGAAGAACTCATAATTAAACTTTCAGAATTAAACTTTCTTTACAGAGATTTTTTTAGCAGGGGTGCCAAGACTGTTTAAGGATTCTTTTCAGCTAAACATTCAGAAAACTGGGTGTATACATGCAAACATCAACAAATATTGGCTCTTGATGTTATGTGATGTACAAAACCCAACTCAAACCAAAACAAATATCTAATAAGGGGGAAGGCTAAACTATATAACTGTCAGAAAAACACATGGCAGGGGGGTATTGATTACAATGCATTTTTAAATGATTTATTAAATTTCAAATCAATATCAGAGCCTCCCTTCAACCCCTAATTAGGTAAGTTGATCATTAAAATTAAAACATTTTTTTTTGTACAAGAGAAATTGAAGAGTAAAAGACAATGCATGTACTGTGAGAAAAATTTGACATAAGACACTCAGTGATTTTGTGTTTAGCTCATCAAAGCACAAAACAAACAAGAATAAAAACCAGCAAAGGGTCAGATGGTGGTACATGCCTTTTAATTCCAGCACTGGAGTGGCAGACATAGGTAGCTATCTCGGAGCTTGATAGTAGCCAGGTCTACAGAACAAGTTCTAGGACAGCCAGGGTTACTCAGTAAAACCCTGAATCCAAAAAAGTAATGAAGAAACAATCAAACATAGGTAGGAACTTGAACTGACAAATATTTGAGCAATGAAAACGAAAATATAATTTACAATATTGTGATGGTTTATGTTTATTGTCAACTTGCCAAATTCAATAATCACCTCGAAAATACGTTTTAAATATATCTGTAAGAAATTGCATAAATTATATAGTACTTGAGGTGTTGTCATACTTTAAATATCACTATTCAATATGCTGGGGTCTTATATTGATTACAAAAAGGCATCATTTATCTCTCTTTCTGCTTCTTGACTCTGGACCAATGCTCCCATGGACATCTTATTTCCTCTGTCTTTTATTTCCCAAAATTATGGACTTTTCTTTACTTTATAAGGCAAAAAACATGTTTCTTTTTCAAATTGCTTTGGTTAGGTTTATTATCCCAACAATGAGGACAGTAACTAAAACAAAATAAATAGTGAAGATGGGACTGTTGCTATAGCACATTTGATTATGTATATTGGTCTCCAGCACTTGGGACAAATTTGTAGGAGGCTTTTGGAAGAATTTGGAGAGTTGGTTGAGAAAAGTCTTATAATGTTGTAAACAGAGCTTAATTTTAGTGATGCTTAGAAACAAGGATGCTGACAGATATGCAAATACTATGAGCCCGACTCATACATTTTCAGAAACGAATGACAGCTCTATTAGTGACTGGACTAGAGGCCTTTCTTGCTGCATTCCAAAAAGGAAGACAGAGTTATTCTATTTTCATTCAAACAAATTGAGTGAGACTGAATTAAAAGTTAATGGACAAATTTATTTATAAAGATTATATAGCAAATCAGGCTTTGGCATGATATTCCAGGCTCTCATTTCAAACTTCAGTGAGAGAGATTCAATGATAGGGAAAACATAAAAAAGTTTATGGAGATTTGTACAAGAAAATGTGAGATTGATGACAAAGAGAATGTAGACCATGAAGCACCTGTTATTATTTAAGGGCACCTTCATATTCTTTCAATAAGACCAGAGGAATGATTCCCTGCAGTTACGTTTCCCCTCCAGCTTGTGAAACGCAAATTTATTTGAAAGAAGAAAGCCTGAAATGAGAATAACACAGAATTGATTCTTTGCTCAATAACAACTCTCTAGGAAAGTGTTTTCACATAACCAGCCACCAAGGTCTGTATAGGTTACAACTATTAGTCTACGAGATGGCTAGGTTATGTTTTCACTTGGCAATGGGTCATCAGTATTGTCTTCATGGTACTAATTTTGCATGCACAAAATGTACAAAATTAGAAGAGTCATAGAGTCTTGCTACATGGTTTCAGAATGCTGCTGAATTTAGCTTATTTGTGGGAGGACTAGAGTCCCTGCAAAGAAATGCTAAGAGCCCACTGTATAATTCTATGAAGATAAAATTGAAGTGTATATTGGAATTCCAGGATATTGAAAATGCCCAAGGTCACAAAATTCCACTTAGGAAAGAGTAATTCATAAAATGGAGCTGGCCCAAGAGAGATGTTCTATGTGTTTCATCGAGCAGAGCTAGAGGCATTGGGTATTCAAGATCTCTGGAGCCCAGATGGCTTCATCATGAGTCTCGGATCCCTTATATGGAACTGATGGATTTGACGTTTTCCATTATTTATCACAGTCTTGCTATCATCATTATCTTCTTGCTGTACCTCTATTTCTCCTACTCAAAAAA
Source organism: Micromys minutus (assembly GCF_963924665.1). Lineage (NCBI taxonomy): Eukaryota > Metazoa > Chordata > Mammalia > Rodentia > Muridae > Micromys > Micromys minutus. The sequence continues at coordinate 43,761,061 of NC_137972.1, read as the reverse complement.
AAATGTATACTCTTTGCCATAATATATTGGAAATATGTAAATTTTTTTGTTCCCTGCAGAATGTCAGAGTTCATAGATACCTGCATCTCAGAAGAATTTCTGTGTTTATGCTTTTAAACAGTGTTAACAATTATGGGAACTTTTAAAGTTGGGCTAAATATATTGTGCATTTTGAGATAGCCTCAAGCCTAATAGGACACGTGGATAATAATGGAATAATGGCTTAAGAGGAATATATATATGTGTGTGTGTGTGTGTGTGTGTGTGTGTGTGTGTGTGTGTGTGTGTATATACATACATACATATATGTATGTGTGTGTGTGTGTGTGTGTGTGTGAAACTGAGAAGGGGTAGCCTCAGAGTGGTTTATATTGATTGCCAACAGGCTCTAGAATAATCATGAACATGAATATCTGCAAGTGATTTTCTAAATTAGGTTAATTGAGATGAGGAGAATGACAATAAATGTGGGTAGCACCATTCAATAGGGTGGGAACCTTGGCTACGAAAAGATAAAGCAAGGTATGGGCCAGAACTTATCTCTTTTGCAATTCCAGACTACAGGCATGATACTGCCAGTAGCCTTTTCCTCTTGTCAGGATGTCTGCACCTTCATAAATGACTTCCACTTACATTTTAAGCTCAAAAAGACTGTGCCATCCTTATGATTCTTTGGTCAGGTGTTTTGTTGCAAGAAGGAAAATAACTGAAATAACTATAGCACTCAAGACTTACAAATGTAGTTCACAGTGATCAATACCTTTTATTAAGAGATTAATTTGTTTACTTGTGTGTATATGCGTGTCTATGCATAGTATATGTGTACTATATGTGTGTATGTGCTCATGTAGACATAAGAGGACACCAGGTCCCTTGAAACTAGAGCTACAGGTTGTAGGCTGTCTGATGTAAAAACTGGGAGTCGAACTCCTCACAAAATTAATGACTCCTGTGTTAAAGAAATCTTCTTAAAATGATGAAAATAAAAAATAACTCACAGACTGTGTAAAGTTCAAGAAAAAAACAAAACAAAACAAAACAAAACAAAACAAAAAAATGTCATGCTCAATCCTTACACACCAAGAAAATGTTGACTAATTCCGGGTTACACCCTGTTTTACATGTACTTTTTGCTCATTGTAACTAGTAAGACCTTAATTCAGAGTATCAAACCTTAAAAAAAAGAAAAAACAAGCCAAGCACTGACACAATTGTATTGTATACATTTATGCAAAAATGTTTAAAATTTTTCTTTTCTTTTATCTTTGTTTTTTAAATAAAGTTTAAAAAAACAAAACAAAAAATAAATAAAATGCAATAATTAATTGCTAGACTTTGTAAATAGTAAAAAAAATATATTGTTGAGAAAGTAGGAGCTGGATACTTGAGCTGGTGTTTGTGTCCACTGAGAACATAAAAAATTGTCTTTCTTATAGAAATTCACTGCATTGATCTTCAAACAATTAGAGTCATTAAAAATGTAACTTTATTTATGAGCTGTAACTGTCTTCTTGGAGGCTCCCTGCTGAGTAAGGTCACACTTTCTACTTTTGCTGAGCCCTAGCTGTCTGGTTCAACTCAGCTGTTTTGGCTCAAAACTCTCCAAGCTGGCTGATTCAAACTAGTTTTTCTTGCCTTCTTAATGAATTGCTCTGCTTTGAAAAACTTCCTCTGAATTCCATGAACTGAACTGCATTGATTACAAAAACTGTACAAAACAGCATGAACTAAACAACATTCAACAGAACTGCACCAAACTCAACACACCTGAACTCTACTGTATTGCCTGAACTCAAATGAACTACATTCACGGAACTATGCTCTATGCTTGAGTCACTTGAACTTCTCTTAAATAGTCTCTTTATCTTATTTCTGACTCATTCTGTCAAATCTTTCTCTGTTTCATCATTTTGTCTGCCACTCAATTATATGTCACCCTTAACAACCTTTCCCAAACTAACTTTACCTTCATTGTTTGAAATTAAAGGTATGCACTCAAGCCAGAGGGATTAACGATGTGTCATTACAGGTAGAACACACAGACCTAGAAAGAGTTTAGATATAATCCCTTACTAGAGAAGCCATGTTGCTAGATTAAAATTTCTCTAAAATCACATTTCTCTCAGTCTCTCTTTCAGTCCCCACCTCCCTCCCTCCCTCCCTCCCTCCTTCCCTCCATCCCCCCCCCTGTGTGTGTGTGTGTGTGTGTGTGTGTGTGTACTAATACACCAATGCTCTTAGTAGATTTTTCTTACCAGCCAGTAAGCAAAGAAAAAAAAATCAATCAGTACATAAATGGTAAAATTATTCACACATACACACTCATAATCATGCATGCACTTGATATATAAATGCATAGAAGTAGGATATGAAGGAATGAACCTTGTCTATTAGTCACACACAGATTCACAAAAAGACAGTAAATATTACACCATTAATAGCAGACAGTAGAGAGGTATGTGAGAAGCTCAAGAGAACAACCATAATGAAGGATACCAATGAATTTTACAGAAAACACAAGGTAAAGTCAAAACAGAAGCTGGAGTAAAGAGATGACAATGACACAGAAGGAAGAACAGCAGCAGCAACATGATTCTGATGAATATGATGATTAGAATCTCAAGTTGAAGCCCACCAAAGCCTTTTCAACCTAACAAGATCATATACCACCAGCGGCTCAACAGGACAGCTGATTGTTCTAGGAGGTTCAGAAATATACCTCTGCTAATGGTAATTTTTTTCCCACTCATGCCAGGAGTCATTATGTGGAATAATGCTACCTGGAGCTGAAACACCATATCTAATCCTTCATCCTGATCTACAAGTTAGAATTTCCTCAATGACTTTTAGCCTAGGCTGTTTGGGTACATGGTATTCTTAATACATCCACTTCACCAACATCCTGCAGTTACCAAGTCTATTCTTCCCAGTGCCTGATGAGCTGAAGAAGCTGTCCCTGTATGTACTGGTACAAATCCTGAGGCTTTAAAAAAGTACTGACGCAATTATGGGATACTGAGAGCCTACAATCCTTGCATATACAAAGCCAATTGCTTCAATTCACAACAAATATGTTTGCAATTCAGGTAACTAAACTTACAGCCACAAACGCAACCAGTAGATTGACTAACCAAGATGGGTCAGTGGAAGTGTGGAAATCATAGCTACCTATATCAGCGTATATCTCTTGACATCAGTAATTCACTCCTTGGTTTGCTAGAGGTATATGAACACAGCCAGACATCCCATAGTGTGAAAGAATGCCTCCCCATTGTTATCATGATAGTCACCCAAGCAGGCAAGTTACTTTTGGGAACTTTGCCACCTTACGTATAAGATCTACCAGTGGTGTCCCCTAATACAGTAGTCCTCTTTAACCTCCAGTGAGAAGGAGACCTTAAAAAAGCTGCAAAACAGCCAATACTGATAATTGCTTTATCTAGTTACCTGGATCAGAGATTCTTTGCTCAACTCATGCTACTTATATGGTCAAACCTTCATTTAGGAGGTTTCATTGTGAGTTTAGCAAGAGGTTGGAATGTATGTTGTATGGTTTCTTTTTCAAGTTCCATATAGGTCTATAAAAATAATGTATAACAAATGTGGTTTATTTAAATTGTGAAGGCACTGGGATTATATGAACCTACCACCATAGTAAAGGCAGTGTCTGTAAAGTGGCCTCCCTACATCAACTGTTATGCTTCACAAGCTTTCAGATGCCATTTATGTCTCTAGTCCCCAGCATGGTCTCTAAGTGCTCAGAATACCTATACACTGGAGGTCTCAATTTAACAATATTTAATGTGTTTAAAATTTCTTATGTTTAAGAAATATGACCAAGGTCATGTGAACATACCGTAATGCTAAATTCCAGTGCAAAAATTTGAGTGAGTACTTATGTCTTTTATTGATTTTTCCAACTTTAGACCACTGATAGTTTTGTGCAAATATGTCACAATGGGTGTTCATATATTCTTTTTTAATAAAATTTACAATTATCAATTTAAATAGATATAAAGAATTCTGAAGGATAACATATAACAGATAAATCCTGATATCATAAACATAAAATATTGTCACAAAAGGACAAATGTATATTCCTCCTTACATGAGTGTCTTAGTAATTTGAGGTACCTTAGCAGATAAAGTAAGACTGGGAAAAAAAGCTTACACTGTAAATATTTTTTCATTAAGTTTTAGAAGTTGGGAAAATCTCAGAGATCATGGCAGACCTCTCTGGTCTCCTCCTGAAGAGAGCTTCCCCCATATGGATACAGGAAAGGCTTTTAGAGGATTTGGAAGATAGAGGTGCTTTCCAAGAAATCCATGTGGTCCAGTATCCCTTGGACATGGGGCGAAAGAAAAAAAAATGTTGAATGCACTGGCCATTCAGGTGGATTCTGAAGACAAAATTAAATATGATGCAATTGCTCAACAGGAACAGTCCTAAGACAAGGTCATTTACAGCAAATACACTGACCTGGTCCCAAAGGAGGTTATGAGTGCAGATGACCCAGACCTGCAGAGGCCCCATGAGGAGGTGATTAGAGATAACAGAAAAGACAAGAGTTGCTTTGGAGAAGTCTGTGTCTCAGAAGGTTGCATGCCAGTTCATGCAGTTGACAAGTTGGCTCTTGCTCAGTATACCTGCTACACACCCTCTCAGCAAGTAGTAGCATTCAATTCTGGAGGTAAACAGAGCATTATTCGGGTGGTAGAAATGTAGAAAGACCCAAATGGATCCTCCAGAATTTAAGATTAATAAGAAAATTCCCCGGGATCACCATCTCCTGTACCTGTAATGCACTCTCCTGGTTGGGAGATGATTATACAGGAACAGAACAGCAAGAGAGGATTCCTCCTAGTATTTCCAACTGGAAGAATGATGAAGGGTATACGATTCCATTAGATAAATGGCTGGCTGCTGATGGAAGAGGACTTCAGACTGTCTACTAAATGAAAATTTTGTCAAACTGGCTGAAGCGATACATTGCTCTGAAGACATTGCTCAGAAGACCCGTGAAACTGTGAAAATGCGAACCCAAGTAGAGAGAAAGATGGCTCAAAAAGAAAAGGAGAAACTCGAAGAGAAACTTAAGAGAAATGGCCCAGAAAGCCAGAGAAAGAAGAGCTGGGATCAAAAAAGAGGATGGAGAAGCCCGGGAAAGAGATGAAATCTGTCATGACGCATGAAAGAGAGGCAACATGACCGGAAGCTGTCCAGGGCAGCTCCTGATAGGAAGTCAAAACTATAGAGAAATGAAAATGGACGTATCAGTCAAGCCATTGCTCTTTTTATACCCAATTCTTGATCTTGCAATGATTTTCGGTATAAACAATGGCTCTTCAACCAGTCCAAAGGTAGGGACAGTAGATTTGTAAGTGAAGAAGATGAAATTTCAAATGTTTATGATCAGGCCTAGAGAGGTTGAAAAGATACAGCTCAGAGTATCTGCAGACCCAGTAAAAATCTGGACAAGAATATGTACAGTGGTGACCTCAAAACAAGGATAAAGATCAAAAGATTTGATCATGATAAAGAGTTTTCTGGTTCAGACCATAGACAGAGAGGCCGAGAAGGACCAGTTCAGTTTGAGAAAGATTCTTTGGGTTTGGACAAGTTTTTGGAAGAAGCCAAACAGCATGGTGGTTCCAAAACATCCCACGATAGCAGTCAGCCCAAGGAACATGAGAATGAAGGCAAGAAGCAGAAGAAGGAGTAGATGGGCCTCTAGAAACTAAATTTGACATAGATTAGAGGACTGCCTGCTCTGGCCTCGCTGAGAGAAGATATACCTAAGACTTGAAATCCCAGAGAATAGGGAAGCCTGGTGGGTGGGTGGAGGTTGGGGGATATCCTCTTGGAGATAGGGGCAGAAGAAGTTTCTGAGAGATGCCCAGGAGGGGAGTAACAACCAGGCTGTTAAAAAAAAAAAAAAAAAAAAAAAAAAAAAAAAAAAAAAAAACCAAATAGAAAAAAGAAAATCTGGTTAAAGATTTAAAAACAAAACAAAGAAGTTGGAGGGGCTTTTTCATGTTTTTTTTTTTTTTTTTTTTTTTTTTTTTTTTTTTTTTTTTTTTTTTTGTCATGTGGCAGAGGAGAGAAAATCAGTGACGGACGTGAAAGGAGATAGAGACAGAGGAGAGAGGATCCTTCTTAGTACATTACCTCCTTTATGCCAGTTCATCACACTGACCTTCGTACCCATTCAAAATCCCTTTTCTTTTACCAGGACATGAACGGTGGGCAATTCCAACATGTGAATGTATGGAGTAAAGAGATCCCAGGAGTGTACTAAGTGAGAAGGGAGGCTCTCCCCGAATGTGACAAACACCACTGCATGGGCTGAGAACTGTGATGGACTAAGACTTAGAAGAGCATCCCAGAACCACCCTAGTCCCCTTTTCCCACTGCCTCCTGGTCTACAGTGATACGAACTGCTCTGTCTTGCTTTCCCCACCATGATGGCCTGAATCCCACGAAACCATGAATAAAATAAGCGTTTTCCCTCTTCTGTTGCTTCAGTGGGTCTTTGGTTACTGTAGTGATGAAAATTAATAATACAAAGGAATACAAAACTTCTTTTTGTTTTGATGAAAAATCTATCTTTAGTGGACAATTATGACGGTTGCACCAATGCTACTGAACTGGAATTTAGTCCTTTAAAATAAATGTGATATTGTATGTTTTACCATCCCTTTTAGTTAGGCTCCAGGTTATTACATTCATGGGAGTGATTAATATTAAATAAGCTTCAAATAATTTTAAGAAATTAAACAAATAATGTACATTGTATCACCCTATACAAAACAACCTAGATAACACATCAGAATGCTATTAGAATAATTTTGTACATTGTTACCAAGAATTTCAAAAAGTGTTTTGAGAAAGAGTATCAATTAAACTTCACCTTTCTGTCATAGCACCTGTCCTTGCATGTTTATATAAAATGGAAATATAAAATCATAAGAGGAAAAACCCAGTCTGCACTTGATTCAAACACAGCAGACTATATACTAGTAGATCAAGACCTTAATCCAAGGTAAAACCATTCTCTAAACAAGATGTGCACATAGAAATCCTGGTGTTACATCCTATCTTTGGACTTTGACATCAAACAAAATTATTTTTTAAATAAAATAAAGTTAATGGGAGATGGTTCAGTGGTTAAGACTACTGACTATTCTTTCAGAAGACCCAGGTCCTACTTCCAGCACCTACATGGCAGCTCCCAACTACAACTAACTCCAGTTTTAGAGGATCTGATACCTTGATCTGGCCTCAGTGGTAATCAGATACACAAACAGGCACACAGACATGCATAGATATAAACACCTATAAATATAAATTTTTAAAAATTAATATATTTTAAAAGCTAAGGAAAGAAAATCAAGTAACTCATATTGAGACTTTCTTAATTGAAATTTTATATTTAAAAACAAATTTGTTCCCTCCTGATGCTTTTTACTTTACATAAGATAAAAAGTAAAGAGAGTATAATGCCCAAAACACAGGCTACCAAACTATTTACAGCACTAGAATATGTATGAGGAATTCTTCTAAGGAATATCTACCTAGCTCGTTTTTATCCACATAGAGAGGGAGTATCAGCTCTCATTTCCAGAATATAAGAACCTGAAATACAGAGGGTGGCTAATTCTATGATGTGAATTTAAAATAACTCTTTTAAGTTTAGGAATGTGGTCTATGTGTCCCTGTGCCTTTGAAAGTAAAATTTCTTTCTTTTGTGGAAACCTTACAGTTTGTGAATATCAAAGAATACCTTGCTTTAGGCAAATATGCACAGAACTGTTCAAAATAAAAAAATGAATTGAATTGCTAGCATATGTCAGCAATGCATTACAGACAGACAGACAGACAGAAACACATATACGCACAGGAAGAGAAAGAAAAAGAGAGAGAGATTACCCACATCATTCAAAAGCTTGGAGTGCCTAAAAAGAATCTTTTTTTGTATTTTTATTTACTTATTCATATATTTTATACATTTATATTTTAAATGTTATCTCCTTTTCCAGTTCTCTTGTCTCCCATTCTCCCACTGCTTCTATAAAAATGTTTTTCCCCTCCCATCCGCTCACTCCCACCTCACCACCCTGGCATTCCCCTAAACTGGGGTATTGAGTCTTCACTTTTTTAAATTTATTTTTTTTCAAATTTATTGAATATTTTCTTTATTTACATTTCAAATATTATACCCTTTCCCCCACTCCTTCTTCCTCCCCCTCAACTTGCTTCCTTGAAGGTGCTCTCTCTCCCAATCACCCTCTCCACCTCAGTGCCTTGGCTGGTTGATGATGTTGTAATTCCCACTACAAAATTTTCTTACAAATATTTGTGCTTGCAGATAACCATTGTATTGAACATAGAGTCTCCAATGGAAGAGTTAGAGAAAGGACTGAAAGAGCTGAAGGGGTTTGCAACCCTGTAGGAAGAACAACAGTATCAACTAAGTCTCACCAGACCTTCCAGGGACTAAACCACCAACCAAAGAATACACATGGAGTGACCCATGGCTCCAACAACATATGTAACAGAGGATGGCCTTATTGGGAGGAGAGGCCCTTGGTCCTGTGAAGGCTCTTTTTTTCCAGTGTAGGGGAATGCCAGGGCATGAAGGCAGGGGTGGGTGAGAAAGTACCCTCATAGAAGCAGGGGGAGGGGGAATTGGATAGAGGACTTCCAGAGGGGAAACAAGGAAAGAGAATAACAGAACATTTGAAATGTAAATATATAAATTATCCAATAAAAATTCAAAAAAATTTTCCCACATTTGCTCATGGATATTAGCCCAAAATGTATTGGCCTGATGTTTAACATTTTGAATGTGCAAATGAGTCCTATTTGGGTCTTTCATAAACCACCATCATTTTGATACCATAACACACATTTAAAGGTGAGTTATATCTTCTTTGTTAGAGTTTTCACACATCAAACACCTCAGTGGTTCCTAGATCACAGCAGAAGTTTGGCTTGAAGCATTTATCTTACTAATATGGAAAACCACTGCCATTTGGAAACCCGGGGCTGACAGCTCACTCATTCATTTACCATTATAGGAACTTCTGATGGGTCCATTTGGGAAAAGAAGATGCCTAGTTCTTTATAATTAATGAAGCTCTGTTAAGACACACACTAGTCTGCTTTGAGTTGCCAATTGCAGCGTAATTAGGCCTCCTCATTATAATACAGTGACTCCTTAATCTAGGAAATAAAATTCAGCATCTAATTTTCACTAAATCTTTAGGTCCATGAAAAGAAAATAGCTACAATGTATAAAGAAATATTAGAAAATTAAAATGTTTATATTTGAAAATTGCAGAAGCTGAGAATCAAAAGTAAATTTACTTGGAAAAACAGGAAAAAAAGGTAAGTTAATTTTAAGTGGGGATTAGAAACATTATGGCATTAGTGACAAATATAGCAATATTGATGAAAAGTCAATACTTCTTGGAAATTACACATTTCCAATCCTGTTTCAACCCCCCTACGCTGATGTTTTCTATAGTGTATTCTGCAGAAGACTTAGGCAAAGAAATATTAATTATAAAAAGGAAAATAAAAGAGATCAAACAGAGGAATAGACAGAGGGGAAGTTTTTCTTGTCTCATTCTGTAGGACCATCAGAACATGAACACAAAATCCAAACAGGACATTACAAGGAAGATTGCAACAAAGTTCCAACAGTAAGAATGTATATAAAAAAAGAATTAACCTTTTATGAGCTTACACAAAATGTAATTTTAAAACTTAGTTTGAGAGGAGGAGGTAACCTATCTGAGGGGCAAGTCTGCAAGTCATAGGTTTTAAACAAAAAATCCCAGTGCCAGATCTGGGATACTTTCCTACAGTATGTTAGTCAGAGAGGTCCCAGGAGGCCTCTAAATAATTCAGTGTATTGTCATTATTTTGGTTAACCATTAGAACTTGATAGTACAACCCTACTGCTGAAACTGTAGAACTATTGGTGATGGACTGAGAGAAATGGCACTAAGACTAACCTGGAAACTTCTAGTCAGGTGGCTAGTTTCATAGTGCCAGAAGTTGCTATACAAGCTGCTGGGGAGTAAAATCACCAACAACCATACCTAGCTCTGAATTCTGTGAGCTACCACACCAAATGACACGGCAAGATATGCTCATTGGTGTAATACAGGCATGAACACTATGTTCATAACCACATCTAATTAGATTTTTGAACTGTTCCTCAAGAGGGAACTCATGTTTGGAAAAACTGTTCACGAACCTATGACTGGGGACTTCATAGGCCCTCAGTGAGTGCCTCCTACTATTGTTTTGCTAGATATAAATATGGTATAAAACTGCCTTTTCAAAGTGTATTCACTGTACCTTTATTCCACTAAACTAGTACAGCTACTGGCATTTAGTAGAGATGCTTCTTTGTAAGGCAGAGGGTGGTTAATACAGAAATTCACTTGTCAAAATGCAAATAAGTGACAATGGTGTTTGGTCCTAAATAGGACTTTTATAATCCACCCCCTGACACGTACCTCTACCTGTCCCCAAAGGTCAGGCAATTTTCACATAAAAGGGAGCAGAATGATTTTTAATAATCTCAAGATGGTGATGAAGTGGCTGATGTACTTATGAGCTCATTACAGCAGTGGTTACATGTAGAAGATTTGTTCTATCCCATTTTACCATAGAAACAGGGAGAATCTAAGATACCACATTGTTCTTGAAGGACTATGGATAATTCATGGCTGGAAGAAGGAGGGTCATGTCCTTCTTGTAGTCATGCAGCTACTGTTGGGAGCAGAGCATGAAGGTCCTTGTGCCCACAGATCTACAGCAACCAGAAAAGCTAAGCAAGCAAATTGTCTTTTTAATGAAAAAGAACATATATCTATCTGTTCTTCCATCCAGAAAATAGGGAATTGAAGGTGATTAATAGCCCAGTGATATGCATTATCTACAGGACCAGGCCATATAAAATTTCTACAGGCAGGACCAGAGGTAGCTAGTAATGTATATGACTCTTACATTTTGTGACTCCCAAAGCTCCCATAACCAGAACCAGAGATACTTTGGAATAAATGACATGTACACTGAATTGAGTTTTCATGTGGTTACAGTTCGTTGTGAAGTGGATATTTATTACTCCAGGAAAACATTCTTTTCCAAAGTGTTTTGTGTTTTAAATATGATGACAATGATTCTCCTGCATTAGATTTTCCCCAAGTCTGGATTCAGGTTGACCAAGTTAGCCTGAAATGAGTTCTCATTCTCGTGTCTTCCTGGATACCTGCACACACCTGTCATAGCCACTGCTGTGTTGCCCTTGTGCCTGTAAGTAATCTCCCAACCACATGCACACAGGCAGCACTAAAATAGCTCAGCTGGTTTCACAAATACAACATACATGAAAGTGGGGAGGAGACTTATTTAGAAGAAAAGACACAGTGAGAGGAGTAGCAGGGATGAGGCAGGGTCATAGTGGACAGAAAGAACTAAAATCCATTATGTGTTTGACCCTGTTAAAGAATAAAAATTAAAAAAAAAAAAACTAAAATTGAAATGAAGTAGTAAGCCAGTAGTAAGAAAAACAATGTCAAGTCTGGGAACACATAGCAAAGATACTACAATTAGAGGATATTTGTTTTGTGAATATAAAATTGGTTAAAAGTGAGGGGAAACTGTCATTTGCAGCATTATTCACAAAAGACAAAAGGTTTATGGGTACAAATAAAACATGGGATAGAATGTAGCAAAGTCATACAAAATAATGAGTCACAAAAAACTTTATTGTAAATAAGACAGTTATTTTATTAACATCTCTATGCGTATCAATAAAGGAAAGAGAAATAAGGTGTTGGAAAGAAAGAACATGTTGTTATTCATAGAGAAGATAGGACCTAGAGAAAATTTGGAAGTCTCTATAGATGAATTAAAAGCCAAGCAAACCTCATTGCTAACGAAGTCAAGTTAACCACCTCTGGTCATGGAATGGGGAGTAACTCCTGTAAGAGACAGATAGGAATAGACTTTGCTGATCTAGTGCAGTCTCTACCAAGTGATGTGTGTAGTTTCTGAAGGTATTAGCGCATGCGCTTGGATTTCATGCAATTTTCTGCAAGTAAATTTCTACTTCAGGTATTTAGTGAGCTACTGAGATCATCACATGCCAAAGGTAGTATCAGTTAATCCTAAAATAACTCCAGGAAACAGTTTGGATTTGGTTCTATTTTTACAAGCATAATTAAATGTTGCTATATTGCTTACCTTTCTAAAAATATATAACACGAGGTATTCAGAGTTCTGAAATCTTTAAGGTGGCAAATTCCTGTTGTGTTTACATAGTATAGTTCTCTATAGTTTTAGTTTGATATTGTTTTGATTTCTCTTGATGATTACTTTTGTTCAAGATTTTGGTCACAGGTTTCTGGTTCAACTCTAATTCAAAATGAGTCTGAATTCATAACAGCCATGAGCTGTTATGATGATTTCATGCCTGAGAACACCATGCTTAGGGAGATAATATTGACTGCACATTGCATTTTTCTCATATTCATGCAAGATTGACTCAACCTGTCAAATGTTTAAAAAATCAAAGGCAGACTTATGGCCCAAACATATATTAAATCATGTACACAAATGATTCATCACAAAAGCCAATCCACTCCAATGGGCCAGCAGCCATGAACAAATCTCAGTTAGGCCTGAAACCTAGAAACCAGTCTTCTCTTCTGTTGTTAATGATGAGATTACAAAGCCAGCAAAACACAGGAGATGAATGAATGACCATAAAATACATGATGTGCGCTCCAATACGACCCAAAGTAATCAAAACAAATTAGATCACGGTGGTATTTCTTTCTATTCAGTCTAGTTTTTTTTTTCATTTTCCCTTTCTACTTTTCAGCAGAAGTAGATGTTAGAGGAGAAAATATTCGCTGGCTTGACACAAAAGGCAGGGAAATTTGGCCACACTTGTGCAGATGGAAGACAAATTAATCTGGTTCATATGTTTTAAGTACATCCTAAAATAAAAACTGGAGACTAATTTGCACCAGGAAGGGGGGGGGGGCTGTTCACAAAGCCACAGAAGCATGCAAGCAATTTAAAATTTCAATATGTCCTTGCAAGTTTAACAATTTCCAATGAGGTAATAATGCTATGTATTTGACTTTATGATATGATTTTGTTTAAAATGCACATTTACATTTCAAATATTACATCTGACCTAATTATTTCAAGAAGTGTTGAAGTTGTTTTAAAATTTCAATTACAGTCCCTAGGATATTTTGTTTCATGTGACTATTTCCTTGTTTGAATGTGCTATCAGATTTTACAGCAGCTGAGCTACCAGGAACAGTGCACACATGGCATATGTAATTTTTTCAATGGAGTGGAGTCCTTGGAGGCACTTCAGCAAACTTAGTTGTGAAAACAGACAGTCACTATTCTTATATTTTCTCCCATAAGTGGAAAATACATAAAAAATTCCTTCCTTGTGGATAGCTATATGTTTAAAAATCAGATGAGGAGCTGGGGACATGGCTCAGTTATTAAAAGTGTTTTTCATGCAAGCATGAGGACCTGAGTTCAATCTCTAGGACTCACCTTACAAAGAAGGTGCATATCTGGAATCCCAGCACTGGAGAGATGGGGTGCACATCTGTAAGCCCATCACTGGAGAGATGGGGTGCACAATTGTAATACCAACACCGGAGAGGTGGAGGTGCATATGTGTAATTCCAGCACTGATGATGTGGAGTTGCTCATCTGTAATCCCATCACTGGAGAGATGGGGTGCACATCTGCAAGCCCAGCACTGAAGAGATGAGTGTGCACATCTGCAAGCCCAGCACTAGAGAGGTAGAGAAAAGATTTTAGACTTTCTGGTCAAGTATTTTAGCTGAATTAGTGAACTCAAGTTTCAGTGAAAGATTCTATCTAAAACAATGTGAAAAGCTATTGAGGAATCTATTCTCTGGAGTTTCTGTAGACTTCTGTCCTCCACACACATGCATTACACATATACAGATAATCATAATGATAAAAATGACATAATAGTCATAGTCATTTGGTTATGATGTAATACCCAAAGAAAACAAACCAGGCACTAAAGTTTGACAAAGTGACTTTTAAAAGTATTAAATTGCTGTTCTATGCAGCACGTTGACATGTCTCCTACCTCAACAGAGGAAAAGGCATGATGAACATAAAATAAAACCAGTTCAATTTTAATCTTTCGTTTCATCCCTATTAAATAAAACTTCCAAAAAGTGGAAGCTATGTCTTCAAAAATCTGTATTCATTAAGTAGGAGATGCTTGGTAACTTTCTCTTGAATGCACATAAGTCTGCAAAATAATGTTGCTTTTGAAAGGTAGGTTCATGGAAATAGTTTTCAATGCCCCTCCAAGCTCTGTGATGCTCTTAAGGAACCCAGAGCATTCTGGATGTCATCATTGCTTTGTCCATAATTTATCCATGTTCCTTTAACATTGCCTACTCAAAGAGACATTTTGCCCAAGAAAATTTTATGTACCTAAGGTGTATAGGAATATAAACTATGTATAAGATATTATTCTAATACTGAGTTATAGAAAATTTATTTGAAAACAATGCTTTGTTATACATAGAATTGTACAACCTAGTACAGATCAAAGCAAATTATTGGACTACTGACATAAATGCATTTGTTTATTTATTACATCATTTCTCTGCTCCCATCCTCCCTCTAAATACTCCCAGATAATCTCCCTTGGTCTCTCATGTGTTTGTTTTTTTTCAATAAGAATTAAGTCTTGGCTGACTAGTTGATTCTGTAAGAAATAGGGCATCTTCAATGTTTTTCTGAGTACAACAATATTTTTATTTTTCTAAATATCATCATTGAGAATGCTGTTTCATGTAAATGCATAATAAAAGTAAAAGTTGGGGCCAATAAGATGACTCAGCCAGTAAATGAACTTAGGGCCAAGGCAGCATTCACTCTGCAGGAGCCATAGAGTAGATGGAAAGAAATCACTACCACAAACTCTAACCCAACTTCCACACACATGAACACTATGGTGCCATATATCCAAGCACAAATTCAGCATACACACACACACACACACACACACACACACACACACAAAAAAAAAAACCAAAGAAACAAATAAATACGCACTCAAAAAGTTGTTAGAACTAATATTCATAAGGTTATTATAGAAATCATTGGAAATCCTGTTCTAATCCCAAGTCAAGTCTCACTGGATGAGTTCTTGTAAAATTTCTTTCAGTTGGACTGTTTTGTTTTAACTGTTGGTGGTTGTTTTTGTTTTGGTAACAGGGTCTCATGGCATCAAATATTCCACATAATTGGCATTAGCTTTACATTCTGTGCCTACCTGACAAGTGCTTAAATTACAGCCATTTAAAGAATTTTCTTATATGATCATTTTGAAGATTCTTCTCCTATGGACCTGACCTGAGATTATTCAAAGCATTTTGTTTTTATGTGATATCATAAATTCCTGAATGTTCAGTGTTCATGTTTGTGGGTGTGAATGCAAGCATGGGTATATGCCTTATTTCTTCATATTTCTTGCTGGAGTGTTTTTATTCTGCTTCTTTACTTGCAAAGTCTGATATTCTATCTTCAACTCCAACCATTCTGCTTATAAGGCTTCTCCCTATGGTTTCTAGTTGAGTTATTAAGTCATTCAATTCCTTCTTTACTTCAGTTTGAGCTGTCTTCAGTTGATCTCTCTTTTCAAAGCCTCAGTTATTTTGACATTTCATTCAGTAATTTGTTTGTGTTCCCTTGTATATCACACAGATATTTATTGGTATTTTCTTTACATTTATTGAGCTGTTTGTGCCTGTCCTTTCTAAACTCTGATGAAGTTGATGGATTTTTATTTTGTATTTCCCTGCGTGCATGCATGGTGCCCAGGGAGGTCAGAAGAATTTATCATGTAATCTGTGAATAAAATTATTGACTGTTGTAGGTCAACATCTGTGTACTGGGAATTGAACCTGTATCCTATAGAAGAGTAGGATACAGCCATTGCTCTTAACTGCTAAGACATATTTCCAGCCCCATGTTTGTCTTTTACCATTGGGTTTATCTAGGTAATTTTTAGTGGAGAAAAAAAAATTGGAGTGGTAGATTTGTGGCAGGTCATACTCTCTTATCCCTCCATAGCATTTGTGTTCTTGCAATGAGGCCTCAGCTTTTGGATTTCTTTGCTTGGCTGTGTGTCTGATGTGAGATTCTAGGTTGATTCTGTTGACTGGGTATTTATCTTTGATGTTGCTTAGGCCTTGCTGATTTTAGAAGAGGTCTGAAGATTTGGTAGGCCAGTCCTTTATTTAGGTAATTAGAGTTGATTGTGGAATAGATGAAGTAAAAAAAATCATGTAGAAGAACCAAAAGGGTTGAGTTATGTGGGCCACCTGCAAGCTGTGCTACCTGAGTACATCTGGGAGTGTGAGGATGATGTGGGTGTTCCAGGATCTTAGGAGCTTATCAAGGTAGGCCACTCTACAGGATGTATAACTGAGACTAGGCCTGAGTTCTGAAGATGGTGAAGAAGGGCCAGGCCATCAGGCTGCTTAGATTTACCAAAGTGTGAACCTGGTTAGGCCTGAAGGTCAGATATAATACAGAGAAACTAGGATCTGAGGGTCTTACAAACTGAATCAGCATATACAATATAGACTTTGGGCCAAGCCTGAAGGTATGAATTGCTCAGGCAGGGTAAGGACTGTGGACTAGGCAGGAACACTGGATGCCTAGGCCTGGAGGGCAACTTAGCACTGGTACGTATCAACCCTAACATGATGATGCCAAATAACATAAGTACCACAGTCTCACCCATATACAGGCTATCCATACAAAATCCAAATGGACAGACTCTGGGGTAAAATAATATTACAAATTGAATGGACATAGCAGACATCTATAGAACATCCCACCCAGATACTAAACAGTGTACTATCTTTTTGGCAGTGCATAGAACTTTTCTCCAAAATTGATTTTATACTAGGACACAAAGCAACTCTTAAGAAATATAGGAAAATTTAAATACATCCTGCACCTTATTGGATAAAATTACAATGAATTAAAGCTGAATATTAACAATAGAAATGGTAAAAAATAAAAACAGTGCTATCTGGGCAGGCAGAAATATAAGGGATCCTTGTGGTTTTGTACCAAGCATGTACACACACACACACACACACACACACACACACACACACACATGGTAGAGAGCAATTAGGAAGGCATATAACATCAAGCACTGGTCTCTAACTGCATGCCCACAAATGAACATGCACACTTCTTTATATGTATGCATAGGCAATAAGGAAACAGATAATAATCCTTATCTCTTAATTGTTAAAGTCTTAAATCCACACATATCTAATCATTATCAACCAAGTATAATTAAGAGTGTGACCCATCTGGCTTCATCAAAGACTAGAGAATGCAGGTGAATACAGGGTTATCATGTGAGTACCATCTGTACCAAACACATAGCAAAAGTAGATATGCAGTTTAACAGAGAGCAGGTGTTTTGATGCTCCCATGGATTTAAATGCCCCTGTAAGCTCTGAGAGAGCTCAAAGGAAATTTTTTTCTGTCCCTTCTTAGCTATTTATCAAGGCTATCATTTAAGTAAATATAAAATGCTGACATATGTGTACTGAAAGATATTATTGTAACATTCTCACTCTTGTGCTATGAGCTTAGATTTCTTGACATTGACCTAGAAAATTTATTTTCTAATCTTCTCATGATTCAAACAGGGTCATCTGAAGGTTGCTGGCTGAGAGCAGATGTGATTTGCTACAGTTCGTTTTAAGCAGTTAATTTTCTTTTTGGGAAGGAATTCTGTTTCTTGGGTAATCTAACAATATCCATTTAGCTTAGGTATAAAGCTTTCTTTGTTTATCCTGTCACATTGCCATAGGTTTTACATAATATCTTGAAGCTCAACAGCCCAGTGGCTTTATTTGTTTATTTGTTTATTTATTTAGGGAACATGAAGAGTTCATTGCAGGCACTAGAGAGATGGCTTGGTGGTTAAGAGCATTGACTATTCTTCCAAAGGACCCAAGTTTGATTCTCAGAACCAGCATGGATTCTCATACCACCTTTAACTTCAGATCCAGGGCATCCACTGTCCTCTTCTACTTCTCATGGGTGCTGTTTGCAGCACACAATTTATAAACATACATGCCAGCAAACACTTATATACATACACATGTACAAAAAAGATTGATTACATTACAATAAAATGCTAAAGAGATTTTAAAATTAATGCCATGCGAAACATAAAGTTATTTTCTACTGACATTGTGGAAACGTTATGGTTTATAATAATATGGAGTTATTATCTATCACTGATAGTGCAAGTGCTTTAGAGGAAAATTACTATTTTTCAAAGAAAACTGTTTTTTCCAAGTTTGCTCATTTTGATTAGGAAAGATGAGTCTAAGGGAGTTTTGAAAACTTATACAAAGACTCTCAGATTTTCAGTGCATTTCATTGTAATAAATACAACCCATCACTCATGTGTGAAAGTAGAGGAGAGGTAATTTCATACTAATACTTCATCAAGGGCTGTGGTGAAAATATTACAATCATATGTTCAAATGGAACAATTAAAAGCATTTCATTGTGAAATAATTTTAACCAAAATTTTAATAAATTCTATCGATCTATCTATCTATCAATTAATCAATCAATCTATCTACCTATCATCTATCTATCCATATATATATATATATATATATATATATATATATATATATATATATATATATAATCTTTCTAATACCTTATGCAACAGTTATTTTTTCAATTTTTAAATACAGGATGAC
This sequence comes from Micromys minutus, assembly GCF_963924665.1. Classification (NCBI taxonomy): domain Eukaryota; kingdom Metazoa; phylum Chordata; class Mammalia; order Rodentia; family Muridae; genus Micromys; species Micromys minutus. Next base: position 43,742,194 of record NC_137972.1, on the reverse strand, counting down.
TATCGATAATCACATAATGCCCTCAAAATTCCTTAATTTGTATATGAAGGACTATAGGTAATAAGGCAATTTTTATAAGCTTTGATTTTTACTTTTGTTATCATTATTGTGTGTGCATGTGTACATGCCACAGCACCCATGTAGAGTTTCTACTCTCTTTCTATTTCCAGGTAAATTCCTTAGAGTAACTTTAGAAAGTCTACTCTGCACATACAGAAAATAAATTCATCCATCTTACAGGCCTGTTCATGCTTTGTAATCATTAGAAACAGACCTGTCCTCCCTAGGTTGTGAGAACTATCAGATGACCAAAATTCATTTGAAAATATTTGCTGATTTTAAATATTCTGTGGGCCAGTGGCATTATAAATAGAAAGCTTTATTTTCTTGAGTAGGTGGACTGCTATGGAGGAAAAGGCCAAATACTTAGTGTCTACTTACATGCTACACACTTTGTAAGACTCTGCTGGAACCTTTATCTCTTTAACTCTTGTGAACAAGATCAGAGAAAACATTGGCTTCACTTGCTGACGGACAATGACTGTTGGCTACCCCTGATGAGAGATCACATAGATTATCCATGCTTACAAGTATAAATTTCATTTCTACTCAGAATTCCAATCTCTAAAACTTTCTATTAATAACATGTGTCACGGATGAAATATGAAATGATCCCCACCCTGCTACCCCCAGGTTCATGTGTTGTAATACTTGGTCTCTAGGTGATGATACTATCTTAGACAGTTGGGAAACCTGTCAGACTGACTTGGGTTGCTAGGGTGAGTCTTGAATGACACCAACATTTCTAGTCCAAGTCACATGCTTCCTGATTTACTGAGATGCTAGTGATATGTGTGGAAAACTCTACTATCAACCTGCTTCATTTTCCTTGCTTTTCCCATCTTGAAGAATTATATCTCTGAATCATAAACGAAAATAAACTCCTCTTCCTTTAAATTGCTTTCATTACATTTATCATTTCAGCTTAAAATTATCTGAAAAGTCATGTAAAGATTAAAATGAAACTCACATTCCTCTCTGTAGACTGGATGGCTTATGAACCTTTCTAGATCTTCTGCAATGTATCCCAGAATAGAATGACTGGAGGCTTGAAAGTGTCAGAGGTCCATGCCAAAAATTATCAAATCAACCTTTGGAGCCCGCCTGTAATGCATAGTAATTAATATTCTGTCACCCTACAAAATGAGCCATGATCACCTATATATGGAAGAGGTACAGAAATCAGAATGAACACTATTATCCAATTTCATACATGCTCTATGAATAGCAGAGAGATTAGTCATGACCAGTATCCAGGTTCTGGAGAGGCATATGGATTCAAGCTTCTTTCTTTACAGAGCTTATTTGGTAGTTGATGAAAAGTCATGTAATTGTAGACCTTTGTTATTTGCATGTATAAAATAAGATCATGTGTGGATGAAAGTAAGCAATTATGTAAAATTCCCGAAAACACAATCAGTGAAGCAGTTATAAAAGACAAGAACACTGATGTTTACATTCAGTGATATGCAGTGCTTGTTTGCTTATTATTTATTTATTTATTTATTTTTACAACTGTTTTTAACTAAGTACACACTTGGCAAACACTTTATGAATACAATACCCCAGCCTTCAAATATTTTTACTTAAAATGGTACAAAATATATTCTGATATATGCTTTTGGGAATACATGTGTGTATACATGCATGATTCTATATATTTGCAAGCTTCAATGGTGAAAACTAACATAGTTATTTCTACTTATTTTAACTTCCCATCACCTTTTACTAATAGGATGTAATTCAGATCAATACTAGGTCCATGTAGTTTAGACAGCAAATCTGACAAACTTGTTCATATAAATTTAAGTTCTAACTGCTGCCTATAATCTTAATAATTGGCAATATTCCTAACACTATGCAATTTACTAGAAAAAACTGAAATGAAGAATAGCTTTTGTCTGACTTTAAATTTTTTCCAGTTCTGGACTTATTGAGTACTTGACCCTGTCCTGCTGACATTTATATTTCCTGAAATGGTTTATAGTTAGAATTGATCAAAACAATGATGAAAAATGCAATAAAATGTTCAAACACTAAATAAAGTTTAATTAAATCATGTCAAAGATGTCATGAAACCACAATGAGACAGATTTAAAATGTAATTTTAAAATCATTTTTATCAACAAAGTTTGAACTGAAAGTTCAGGTTAAACTTGATTGAGATAAATTAATCTATTTTCATTGAAAATATGTTTTTTGAGACTTATATGAGAGGCATGCATTCAAAGTAGTTGGATAAGAGCTACTTTGAGCATTGCTCTTGAACACTGGCCAGAGTGAACAAGAGGGTAAGAACAGACAGAGGTAAGAGAACAGATACCATTGATCAAGTCACTTAGAACCCATAAATTAATAGCACTGTACTTTGCCAATGGGAATGAATGCTGAAAAGGAACTGGTAAAATGTATAGTATATGTACCTTTGGAACATCTTGAAAGCTTATGGGAATCCATCAGTTCATTGAATTGGTAAAACAAAGCCCATGAACTAATAAATATTGGAAATAAAAAGTGGATTCATTTTAAAATTAAAAAAACACCCTGATACTTACTCTGATAAAGCTTCTAAGAACAAAGCATGGGCAGGCATGAATATGAAGCTGATATAGACTGGTTATGAGTATAAAATCCTTAAATGCCTAAACAAAAGACTTTTCTGCTTACATAGTGGTAAAATCAACTGAGAACTGCTTCACCAACATAAACCATAAGGCTTTGGGAGTTTGTTCCAAAGCATAAAACAGAGAAAAATTGGATATCAAGGAAATTAGTTTAAAAAAGATTTCCAAGAACAAATGCAATAAGACAAAAGTTCTTATGGAGAAATAGTGTCACTGCGGGGTCTAGTCATACAGAAGTGGCTGTTGGTGAAAGGTATAAATAGCAAAATATTTCTATCAACCCATGGCTAGCATTATAATTAAGCAATTGATAGTTGGAAATAAAATTAAAAAATAAATATATTTATAGAAATGGCTTTTGGAGGGCTAGAAGCTACTGCATTCCCCACCACCCTGTTTCAAACTGGAAGAGAAAATAGCTGAATAGCTTGTGCTTGGAGGTCAAAGTGTACAGCTTAAAGTTTGCCCAAATTTTTCTATTTTTTTAATGTTTGCCATGAAATATCATAGAAGATTACCAATGTAAAATCAGATCAAAAATATTAATTTTGAATGATAAGTCACTACCCATTATAAATCTTATAAAGCTGAAAAAAAAATAACCACAATCTTGTTGCAGGATATTTGATCAAACTGTAAAACCCCAAATAGTCTTATTTAATAAAAAAGAGGTATTTATAGTTATGGTATGGTTCATCCCTTAGTACTAGCCTTTAATACCAAACAGTGAAGATAAAGTTATGTTGTAGAAGGAAGCAAACACATTTGAAAGATATGTATAATTGAGCAGCAGACAAAGTGATGAATCAGAGAAAGATTTGACAGGATAGAAAATGCCCAACTTTCAGGAGAAGAGAAATGAAATGGAAGCTACTTAAGGAACATTGTAGAAAGAGGCAAAAGGCAGTTTTACTGGAACAGTTATAGAGAGACAGGTTGTGAGAAAGAACAAGATAGATAGAGGTGAAGACAGAGTCAGAATGAAAAGGAGACAGTGGACTAGAACATTTTTCCAAAGTTTGTATGGATCCAAGAAGAGCAATTCAGTGAGAAACTGAAAAAATCCAGATTGAATCTGTCAGCTTGGAGAGAAGCTTGATACAGAAGGCTGAGTTGAATCAGCCAGCCAGAAATCAGAAAAAACAAGACTGATTGATCTTAATCAGAAGTAAGTCTCAGAGACTGAAAGCCTTCAAGGCCTAGATTAGATTGTATGGAGGCTAGAAGCTCCTAGGTCTAGGCCTAGGTTAGAAGATGGAGGCAGTAATCCTAGAAGATGAAAATTACATCAGTAGAATAAAAGATACATTTACACAAACCTTATATATGATGAAAGGGGATTTATAACACTTCACAAATATCTTTGTAGAAATCTGACACTGCAGTCATGTCCTAGATGGCAAAAACCAGGCAATAGGCTAGCATGGAAATTGTTTCTCTTTTCCCACATCCTTCCCAGCCTGAGGTTTTATAGGATTGAGATGGAATTTTCGCTAATCTCATTCCTGTTGGGTCTTGGGTGCCTCTTGCTTTGATGGCATCTGAGACTTGCTGATGGCTACCCCAAGTTCCCCACCCCCCATTACTGCACATCTCTGTTCAAATTCCTGACCATCTGTATATCATTTCCATCTCCTTTCATAGAAATGCCCCCAAAAGGAAAGGGAGAACCTGTAGAAACCCTATCCAGAGGTTAGGCAAGGGCCACAGTTGGAGTATGGAGCCCCATATCCTTCTCAAAATTTTAACCCAGAGTTACTCCTGTCTAAAGGAAACACAGGGACAAAGATTGGAGCATAGACTGAAGGAAAGGCCATCCAGAGACTACCCCACCTGGGGATCCAGCTCATATGCAGCCACCAAACCCAGTCACTATTGCTGATGCCAAGGCACAGGATATGGATGTCTCCTGAGAGGCTCTACCAGAGCCTTACTGATACAGTTGAGGATGCTTGCAGCTAACCATCAGACTGAGCACAAGGTTCCTAATGGAAGAGTTAGAAAAAGGACTGAAGGAGCTGAAGAGGTTTGCAACCCTGTAGGAAGAACAACAATATCAACCAACCAGATTCCCCAGAGTTCCGAGGGACTAATCCATTAACCAAAGAGTATACATGGAGCAACCCATGGCTCCATGTAGCAGAGGATGGCCTTGTCTGGCATCAATAGAAGGAGAAGTCCTTGGTACTGTGAAGGCTTATTTCCTCATTGTAGGGGAATGCTAGGATGGTAAGGTGGGAGAGGGTAGGTGGGAGAGGGAGCATCTCATAGAAGCAGGGGGAGGGAGAATGGGAGAGGGAGACCAGGAAATGGGATAACACTTGAAATGTAAATACATAAAATATCCAATAAAAAAGAATAAATAAATAAAACGATGGAATTGCAACATAGTTTTGACAGGCATTATCCTGATATCTACATGTGTTGAACATTTCACGTGTTATACAACTATTTGTGTTTCCGTTTTTGAGAATTATATATTCAGATCTGAACCACATTCTGAAATTGGGATGTTTCTTGAGTTATACTTTCTTGAGTCATTTATATAGTTTGGATATTAGCCCTCTGTCAAGTGGTTGGTTGGCAAAAAATTGTTTCCAATTCATTATGTTGCTGCTTTGTTGAGATGACAGTATTGTTACTAGATGTGCAGACACCTTTTTATTTATTAATTGGTGATCTCAATATCTGTTCAGTGATCTGTACAGAAAGCCTTTTTCTGTGACAATGAGTTCAAGTCTAGTCTCACTGTTAACATCAATCCCGTGAAATGTATCTGGTTTATGTTGAGGCCTTTAATGCATTTGTGGTTGAGTGCTTCCAACCTAGGCCTAGTTCTGGAAGCTTCTTGCCTCCATACAATCTAATCTGGTCCTTGGATATTTTCAGCCTCTCAGACTTACTGCTGATTCAACTCAGTAAGTATAGATTCATTTGGATTCTTCTCTATGCATCCATATACATAGGTGTGTAGATTTATGTCTGAGTCTTCAATCAGATACTATTGATAAATCATTCATTGCTGGTCAGAGTACAAACCTGAGCAATTACTATAGAAATCAGGGTGTGGTTCTTTATAAAGATGAAAATCAATGTTTTTCAAGATCCAGCTATATCACACTCATGGACACATACCCAAAGAAGACTTTAGTCTGCCATAGAGACAGTTGCTTATTACCCATTTCATTGCTGTTCTAATAATAATAGTGATAAATTGAAAATAACCTTGATTTCCCTCCACTAGTGGATAAATAAAAATATGATATATATTTATAAAAGAATAATACTCAGCCACTAAAATAAATTTATGAAATTCACATGTAAATGGATAGAACTAGAAAAAATTATTCTGAGTGTTGTAACTCAGATATGTGTGTGTGTGTGTGTGTGTGTGTGTGTGTGTGTGTGTGTGCGTTAGCTGTTAAGTCAGTGATAACTAAGCAATAATCTGTAGGGTGTGAAAGATATCATGGTTCCAGGTCAAGAAGCCTGGGACCCCGGTGATCCTAAGGGACAGTAGAAGTCTCACTTTACTCCTGACTGAAACCAGGCTGCCATCGCTAGCCACAACCCTCCACAGATCTGTGGCCATCGTTCCTGTAGGGCAATGTCTCAAACCCCTCCACAGGTGAGGATGTGACCACAGGTCAAGTAGGCTCAAGACAGATCTTCATTATAATGAGGTATCTAAAGGCCTGGAGGCTTATTCAACTTTTTTTTAGACACGCCTTCCTGCAAGAGGTAAAGAGGTATTTAATCTCAGGCCCACCCTGAGAAATCAGGATATGGGTTTACTTCTCCACTTTCTGTCATGAAAATAAATGTCTTGAAATCATGAGCTATCTTTTTATACTGGAACTTGCCATCAGGGGCTGTAGAGAAACCCTTTGCCTACAAGGCCACCGTCCAATCTTCTATAGAGGTCTCCATGTGCCCCTCGCCAAGCCATCCACCAAACCAAGACTGCATCCAACTGCTGACAAGACAAAGACCCTCCCCCGTGGGACCACCTAAAGCTCCGCTCTTCCTCCTCGGTCCAAGAGCCTGAGAACCAGATGGCCCTGACCTAATCGCAGGCCCGGGGACTCCGAGCTAGGTCCGGCTATTCGTCCTGCACTTCAGGCCATGCTTCCCCACACCCAGAGTAGTGTCCCTGAAGCTTTCAACAGTCAGAAAGACACCCAGTAGTGGTATGGGGCAAGATGGTCAAACTTCCTGCATCCTGCCTTCCCCAGCAGCCCAAGCCCTGTACCACCACCACCACTGAACTCTATAAGAGAGGATAAAAAAATGAGCATTAGTCAGGGAAAAGGTGAGAGGTGGCTAAAACTTAGTGGCCATTTGAGGAAAAGTATGAAAAACCTACTACAGTAGCAAATTCTTTAAATGCATATGCATATGAAGGTAATCTAGATGAAACTGCCAAATAATGGAAAAGACAGAGCCCCTAACTTATATGTTCTGTCACCAAATAAAGCTTCCAGTACTGGGAATGGGACTTATATCATTGAGTGCTTGGTAAAACAGTTCCATGGGGATCCATAAACAACCCAGGCTGTTGTCAAGCCTATAAGTCGTTCTTATACTAACAGCAAGATACCATTGCTGAAGTAAACACCTGTACAACTCATTGAACACGGAGAATTTGAGCTAGTGCCCACAGAGAGCCTTCACTTCTACATTCTAGTATATAAAAGTATTCTGCACATTATTCATAATGAAATGTAGACATATATCTAGCCACAAATTCTTCTGTCTATAATGGTATCTTATCTATAAGATATGCTAGATCAATGGTGACACAAAGATTGTGAGAATAGCTAATCAATATCTGATTTGAGTTAAGGACCACTTTGCAAGATGGGATTCATATCCAACACTAGATGAGTGACAAAGATCCTAAGACTAAATAGCCCAGGATTCATGGTAAAACCCCCAAACTCTTGGTCTACTATAAAAATGTTGCAATACAATGATTGCTAATAATATCTCACCATAGTCATTGATCAGTGGCTTGTTCAGCTACCATTATAGAAGCACCTTACTACAGCATATGAAACCAACACAGGAAGCCATAGGTAGACAGTATGCAGAAAATGAGAGACCTTGGGACACTTAGTTCTAAATGGTATGTCTTCATAGACTCCCTCCCCTTAGGGCTCAGGGAAGTCTGTAAAATCACATGCAGAATGTATGTAATAGCAAATGCCAAAGAAACAAAGATCTTTTAATCAACATGATCAATGCACATATGAACTCACAGAGACTAAGGCACACACAGGACCTTAACAATCTTTACCTAGAGCTGAAAGGAGCACTGGGCATATGCCCCCATGCTTAACCCAGAAGCTGTCTCTAATGCCTTACCATTTGCAGATAAAATTTAGTTTTCTCTAAGGGAGTCTCACTGGGGAAACTATCTATTCTTAATAGTAGACTTTATGCCCAGTAGGAGATGGCCTACAATAAAACCCAAACTTAACAGCATATTTGGAGGTTTCTTGTCTCATAATGTGAGGGATTAAAAAAAACGTAATCTTATTTTATTTTTGTTTTATTATGCACATTTTCTTTATTTTAAACACCAGGTCCTTTATGCATAAATCATTGCTTCCAGCATAGTGTTTTTGTGGTATTTCTAAGTATGTAAAAGAGCGAGTTTCTGTCTATATGTGTTTCTTGTACCTTATCCTGGATTCTTTTCCTTCTGTTTGTTTTGTCCTATTAAGTTGTGCTATTTTTGTTTTATCATATTTTGTTATATTATTAATTTCCAATGAGAGACAGAAAGGGTTGGGTCTGGATGGGGTAGGATGTATGGAAGAACTGGGAGAAATAGAGGAATGGGAATCTTTAATTAGGTTATGTTATGACAAAAAAACCCTCCTATTTTTCAATATTAGAAAAAATTATTAGTCAACTGGAATGACAATCTCATCTTCATAATTTAATCATGTACAAAGTTGTATTATTGAGTCCCTACAACAAAATCAAATGGGCTCCACCCTGATCTTGAACAGCAGATGAAGTACTGCCCACTTCAACCATCTCCAGTCTAGTGTCCTTTAATAAAATATGGGGAATGACGGAAAGTGAACTAGGTTTGAGCAAGAGTGAGCTTAAACTCTTAATGACAAACTGTCCTGCATTTCAGCTCTGTGTTCTTTGGTTCATAATTAAGTTTGCCGTATACATTCATGTTTACGGTTGCTCTCAATGATCTGGGAAAACATGAATTCTCATTTTTTTCTAAAGAGAGAGAATAGAGATGCAGTGTCCCTCTTGTTAATTTCCAGAGGTATATGCATAAATATTCAAAACCGAAAACTCTAATAGATATTTTTACACCTTTAAAGGAATTTTTGCATATTTTTACTTGTTTTGCTTTAGAAAATCCAAATTTTTGCCTAAGGAAATTAATGAGACTTTGCTATCAAATGATGTTGACTTTCTAGACTCTGTAGTGAGATCTAAGATATTAAGGGAATTTCTACCAAAGAATTAGTTACATAGTAAAAGTATTTAGACTTTTGCAGGTATGCATTATTAGAAAACCAGAGCATGGCTTGAGGCCACTCTTGACATTAATATTCAAAGTCCTATTTTGCTAAGACTACAATATTTGGTCATATTTCCCCAATTAGAAAATTCATCAAGAACCAGTCTATTAAATCAAAGTGCCACCAACCACATATCTGAAAGAATATTAACCAGGAAAACTAACTTATAAGGTTTTGAGGCAGAACAGAGGTAATGAAGGAAAATCGCAGGCAGAAAATGATCTCTTCCAAGAAAAAATTCTGCTTATACAGGAAAAGCCATAATTGGGCATTCAGTGCAGTGTGAGCAAGCAAAGTGTGGGTGGCTACAACTCTCCAGAGGTAAGAAAAATAGAGAAGGAAGAGGCAGAGTGATGTGATGATGATAACTTTTATTGTGCAATTTTGCCAAGGGCTTGCCTCCCGTCAGGACCTGACAATAACCAGGGTTGACACATGTGCACATAAAGCGCCATGGGTGAAAGCTGCATGTATAATCCATAAGCACCAGACTGGAGAGCACCCCTTTTTATGCCATGTACTTTAGACAGGGCAGGGGTGACAGATGGCTATTCCTGGGGAGCCTTGGGCAGTATTTCCTGAAGGGTATGTGTTCACACACAGCACTTCACCAGATGTGGCTATCTCTAGTCAATGCTTTCTAGATTTTGTGTATCTTAATGTGAACAGACAAAGATATATCGACCAAGAGAGTTTACAGATATTGCACAATTACTTTTTAATTTAATACATAATAGAGAAATTGAGGCAACTCAGAAATAAGAAGTAATATTCTCACCAAGTCCTGCAGAGATGTGATAAAATTTGGAAAGGGAAAATGGGCCTAATGATACTGAGAAAATGAAGCAATTTGAAGGAAAATCTGGAGGATTGGATCTGTGGGAGAAGGGAAGTAAGGTTAGTGAAGTAAGGGGAAATTGCAGTTGGGATGTAATGTTTAAGAGAAGAGAAAAAAGAGCAGGAGGAGGAGGGAGAGAAGGAAGAAAAAAAGAAAAGAAAAAGAAGAAGAAGAAGAAGATAAAGAAGAAGAAAAGAAGAAGAAGAGGAGGAGGAGGAAGAGGAGGAGGAGGAGGAGGAGGAGGAGGAATTATTCAATTGGGAAAAAAGAAAATGAATTAATTTGTTATTGAGGGATATATACTGACCATGCAACCCTAAACCCCATCTATTTGCTGATAAGTTTGTCTTCATGATGCAATGACCGGACGGTAGTTGGATCTTTGAGAGACGGGGGCTTGTGAGAGTTTATAAATTCAATGTGGTCATGCCACTAATGAGAATTCTGGGACTTCATTTTGGGGGCAGATCTTTTTTCTTCTCCCATACATCTTGATCATAATTTCCATTTTCCCTGACTTGATCACCCCACTTTCCTCCAGATCCATTCCTCTTCTGTTTCTCTTCAGAAAAGAGCAGGCTTCCCAGGGATATCAACCAATCACAGTATAGCAAGATGCAATAAGACTAAGCACAAACCGTACTGTCAAGGCTGGATGAGTCAACACATAGAAGAAAAAGAATCCTCATATCAGGCAAGAGTCAGAATTAATATCTCTGTAATTGTTAGGAATCTAACAAAAACCTCAAGATAAACATCTATAGCATATATTTAGTGGGGTTAGGGAGGACCCATGCCAGCCCCATGATTCAGTCTATGTGAGACCCTGAGTCCTGCTTATAGTTTATATTTAAACCTAACCATCACACCGAGGCTGGTCTGAACACTCTTTCTTGATAAGAACATCAGAGGAAGGTTATGTTTCAAGAATTTTTCTAATTTTTCCTTATGATTTGTTCAGTTAATTCTGTGAGCTGCATTCTCCTAGCATACTCAACCTTCGTGATTCCTAAAGTCCTCCCCTTTTTCTCTGCAGGGTTCCCCATGTTGTCTAATATTTGGCTGTAGATCTCTGTGACTATCATTCTTTCTCTCTTCTTTCCAAGCTGACATGTAAGGTCGGGGACCTGTGCCTTGTACTTCTCCCATGATGTGTGGCCTTGTCACAGGCCCAAAGTAACGGGGCCATCATGATGGGAACAGCAAAAATTGCACACCAGTTTCAAGGTACAATTGTAAGCAATCCATTTATCTTCATAAATCGATTGTTTTGAGTATCCTATGAATGATGCAGAGCTGAATGATGCACAGGACTCTTTGATTCATGGAAGTGTAGACAAGAGACAGTTCTGCCAAAATCTAAAATAGACCAAGCACACTTGAAACTGAGGAAGTATACATTTTGCAGACTAACAATTTAAAATTTTAAATTAAAGAATAAAATAAAGGGAATGAGAAGATGGCTCAGTGGGATAAAGTCTTTAGTTTGGATCTCCAGAAACTTAGGGGAATGTCAGGTCAGTAGAGAAGTGTACTTTGATTGATTCTATACATAGGACATGGAGATAGAAGCACTCTAGCACAAGCTGGCAAACAATCTAACCTTATCCAAGACTTCTGAGTTTGAATTAAAGACTCTACCTCAATATGGAAGGTAGGTGAGTGACTAAAATCAATTCACAATACCAGTCTTAGGCCAGCACAAGAAAACATATACAGGCACACACACACACACACACACACACACACACACACACACACACACAGAGAGAGAGAGAGAGAGAGAGAGAGAGAGAGAGAGAGAGAGAGAGAGAGAGAGAGAGAGGCGGGGTTAGGAAAACCCACACGTGCACACTGCACAGGAGAATAGAATAATATAGCAGTGGGGGATGAGGAACTGGGGATAGCCATTGGATAGTCCCAGATACCAGGGAAACAAGATGTTCCGAGGGCCTAACAGGAGTGCCTTTAGCCAAAATATGCAGCAAAAGGGAGGTAGAACGGGTAGAGACCTCCTCCAGTAGACGGCACGGTCCCCAGTAGATGCCTGGAGCCACCTACCCATCCCAAAGTTTTTAACTTAGAAATGTTCCTGTCCCAAGGAAAGAGAGGGAAAACAAAACAAAACAAAAACAAACAAACAAACAAAACAGAATTGAGACTGAAGGAAGGGCCATCCAGTGACCACCCCACCTGGGAATATAACATGTCTGCAGATACCAAACCCCTACACTGTTGGTGTTGCCAAGAGGCACTTACTCACATGAACCTGGTGTAGCTGTTCCCTGGTAGGTTTTGCCAGCACCTGACCAATTCAGATATGAGTGATTGGAGCCAACCATCAGACTGGGCTTGGGGACCCTGGTGGGGAGTTGGCAGAAGGACTGGAGGAACAGAGGAGAATTGCAACTCTATAGGAAGAAAAATGTAGGCATGCCCAACCACCTAGCACCCCCTGGGACCAGACCATGAACCAAGGAGTGTACAGAAAGGGATCCACGGCTCCATATGGAGCAGAGGATGGCCTTGTCTGACATCAATGGGAGGGGAGGTCCTTGGTCCTCTGGAGGTTTGATATTCCAGTGTAGGTAGATGCTAGAGCAGTAAGTTGGTGGGTGGGGGAGCACCCTCATAGATACAAAGGGGAGAGAGGAGAGGGCAGATGTGGGATGGGGGTATTGTGGAGGGGTAACCGGGAAGGGGGATATCATTTGACATGTAAACAATGGAATGATTAATAAAAAAAAAAGAAGAAAAATTGAAAATGTTAAAATGAAAACCTTAAATTTCATGATTTCTCTATGCTTTAAGTTTTGGAAAAGCATTTTTTTTCCAATGAGGAGCTTGAGATGTGACATTATTATGTCTTAAGGTATAAGGCACAGTTAATGCAGGTTTATTATATCTAAATCCCATGTGAACTTCAATCCTAGCACTGGATCAAGAAGATAACTTCACAGAAACTGAAAAGCTGAGATCTCAGTGGGCAGAAAAATGGCCATTGAATGCCTGAGATACAACATTATCTTCGCAGACCATTCCTTGCTAAAAAGTTTTTTTTAATGCCCTAAAAATGAGGAATTAGTAATATCAGTTCTATAACACAGTCAAATGTTTAAACCAGCAGATGAAAACAATTTATGCAAATGACATATGTATAAATAGGTATGTCTCTGAGCACATACATACTGACATCATATACAATTGAGGAATGAAAATTTACTAATAAAAACCAAATATTCTTAGTAGTTAACACTAAGAACTCTGATCCATGTTTGGACGGAAATACGTTAACAGCTCAATGATTCTTAGTAAAAGTTTCATCTGTTCTTAAGTCTGGTGTTATAGCACAGAGACAATTATATGAGCTATCTTACAGTATTGCTATATTAAACAGGTTACTATAAAAACAAAAAATCCACTATTTTTGGAAAAAATAAATAGAAAATGGCAAAAAGAACTACTTTTGATGGCAGTATAATATTTTTAAAATATACATAAATATACAGGAGTTTCACATTTTGTTGATTCAGTAATCAATCTATTTAAAAGGTATATTTTCACATTCATACTTGATGCAGAATTAAAATAAGCATTCAGTTTAAGTAATATAGATTACTTATAATGGAGAATTTTCTACTTAATTTCAGATGTAAAAAATACTTTGACTAATACATGAATAAATAAATAAAACAATATTGGAGAGAAAAGGATGGTTTATTATTCTAAGTTATAGTTCAGGCTAGTCAGCAAGGCAGAAGCATAAGATATCTAGTCAAATCACATCCATATTGAAGAAGAAAAAGAAGAAGGAGGAGGAGGAGGAGAAGAAGAAGAACAACAACAACAGCAAGAACAACAACAACAACTACAACAGCAATAACAACAACAACAACAACAACAACAACAGAATCAAGGCACCCATAATTCTTGCTTTCAGTTGCTAATGCTTAAGTACCTTTTCTCATTTTTATATAATATTGGGCAGAACCTAGAGGATGGTGGCACCCAGAATGGACAAGGCCAATTACCAATCAAGGTCAATCCCCCATAGACATACCCACAGAGCAACCTAATTTAGACAAGACAATTCCTTAAATGACATTTTTTTTTTCTTCCCAGGTGATTTTTTTGGAGGTGGTGACAAGTTGATATTTAAACCTATCACAGGGAGAATTCTCTGACCACCCTCGCTTCTTAGGAGTATCTGTGGAATTTTATGTTCAAAGAAATTTTCTGATTTTTTAAAATGTTTTCTTTTGGTTAACAAATTTTTGAGAATACAAGTGCTGCTTAAGAGTGTGCAAGTTAAGTTGAATCTTAAACTATGACAGTGATATTCTCGTGTAAAATAGCAAAAACAGGGGACAGAGCTTATATAGATAGGTGAGCATTCTGTATAAATAGCTTATGATGGGAAAATACTGTTAATTCCTGCAATTACAGTATGATCTGAGCTTAATGTGAAATGGTGGGAGCTCAAGAAATTATGTTCAGGCAAATTGTCTCAAGGCCTGTGTAACAGGCTATAATTGCCTTTATCCCAAGGGAAACTGAGAGTATCTGGAGATATTTAAGGTGGGAAATGACACAGGCATCTTCACTAAAGCTAGGGAATAACATGGGAATCTTTGTTAAAATGTTACCAGGACCTATCTATGTGACAAGAATTCTTACTTGAAGTCTCTGGGAACTCTCTGAATCTCTCAAGTCTATGAAGTACACTAGCCCAAATGATAGGGAAAACATTTGCTTTTACTGAACAACTGAACTCAATGCTGCAATATTGTATCTTTTTATATGATAAATTTATTCATAATTTATTTATGACAACTTTTAAAAATTTTCATGATATTAGTTTTTTTTAATTTTTCTTCTTTATTCTTTTTTAAAATAGTTCAGTCTCCATATACGTCTGCCCTCTGACTGTTCCTTATCCCATACCTCCTCCAAGAGGTTGTGCCCACCTCACAAGACCTCCCTATTCCACAGAGCCACAAGTCTATCAAAATTAGGGACCTCTTCTTTCACTGAGGCCAGACAAAGGGGTCTTCTGCTGTATATGTGTTGGGGGTCTCATATAAGCTGATACAGGATGGTTGGTTGGTGGTTCAGAACTGAGATATCTCAGGAGTCCAAGTGGGTTGAGATTGCTAGTCTTCCTATGGAGTCATCCTCTTAAGATTCTTCCAGCTTTTTCCTAATTCAATCACAGGGATTCCTGGCTTCTGTCTATTAGTCAGGTGTAAGTATCTGCATGTTTCTCTTTCAGCTGCTTGTTGGTCCTCTCAGAGGTCACTCATGCTAGGCTCCTTTTAGTAAGTACACCATAACATCAGTAAGCTTATCAGGCTTTGCAGCCTCCCCTTGAGCTAAAAATTTCTTCAATACCCTCACATCTCACAGAGGGCTAATATCTAAAAATATATAAAGAACTCAAGAAGCTAACTACAAACAAACAAACAACCCAATAAAAAATTACGTATAGAACTAAACAGAATTCACAACAGAGGAATCTTGAATTGCTTAGAAGCACTTAAAGAAATGTTCACTATGTTCATAGCAGCCTTATTTATAACAGCCAGAAGCTGGAAAGAACTCAAATGTCCTTCAACATAGGAATGGATAGAGAAAATGGTGTACATTTACACAGTGGAGTACTACTTAGTTATTAAAAACAATGACTTTATGAAATTCTTGGGCAAATGGATGGAACTAGGAAATATCATCTTGAGTGAGGTAACCCAATAAAAAAACAACACTCATGGTATGTACTCACTGACACATGGATATTAACCCAAAAGCTTGGAATACCCAACATACAATCCACAGACCACATGAAACTCAAGAAGCTAGAAGACCAAAGAGTGGATCCTTCAGTTCTTCTGAAGGATAAGGGGGAACAAAATATTTATAGAAGGAAATACAGAGACAAAGTATGGAGCAGAGACTGATGAAAAGGCCATCCAGAGACTGCCCCACCTGGGGATCTATCCCATATACAGTCTCCAAACCAGACCATAATGTGGATGTCAAGAAGTGCATGCTGACCGGTGCCCAATACAGCTGTCTCCTGAAAGGCTCTGTAAGAGTCTTAGAAATACAGAGTCAGATGCTCTCAACCTACCATTGGACTGAGAATGGGGTCCCCAATGGAGAAGTTAGAAAAAGGACTGAAGGAGCTTAAGAGGTTTTTAACCCTGTGGGAAGAACAACAATATCAAATAATTAGACTCCCCAGAGCTCCCAGAGACTAAACCACCAACCAAAAAGTACACGTGGAAGGATCCATGGCTCCCGCAGCATATGTAGCAGAGGATGACCTTATCAAACAGCAAAAAGAGGAGAGGCATTTGGCCCTGTGAAGGTTCAATACTCCAGTGTAGCAGAATGTCAGGGCAGGTGGATGGGGGTTAGTGGCTGGGTGGGAGAACACTCTCATAGAGGCAGAGGAAGGGAGATGGGATAGGGCAATTCCAGAGGGGGAACTGGGAAAGGGGATAACATTTAAAATGTAAATAAATAAAATGCAATAATAATAATAATTTAAAAAGGAGTACTGATTGTACTAAAAAATAAATATTCAAAGTTCTTAGTGATCAGGGAAATGCAAATCAAAGAGACTCTGAGATACTACCCTGCACCAATCAGAGTGGCTAAGATCAAAAACTCAGGTGACAGCAAATATTCCCAAGGACGTGGAGAAAGAGGAACACTCCTCCATTGCTGGTTGGATTGCAAGCTGCTGGTATAACTACTCTGGAAATAATTCTGGAGGTTTCTTAGAAAATTGGAAATAGATCTACCCGAAGACCCAGCTATACCACTCTTAGGCATATACCCAAAAGATGTCCCATCATGCTACAGGGACATGTATTCCACTATGTTCACAGAGGTTTTATTTGTGATAGCCAGAAGCTGGAAACATCCCAGATGCCCCACAACAGAAGAATGGATACAGGAAATGTGGTTCATTTATACAATGGAATTCTAATCAGCTGTTAAGAACAGGAACTTACTGAGTTTTGTAGACAAATGGATGGAACTAGAAAATGTCATCCTGAGTGAGGTAACTCAGACCCAAAGGACATTCCTGGTATGTACTCACTAATATTAGCCATAAAAAGTACACAATACCCAGGATACATTGTACAGAACTCAAGGTTTACAAGCTGAAGTACCCAAGTGAGGATACCTTAATTCAACTTGGGAGGGGGAAAAGACAATCACAGGAGGGGGGTGGGAGAAATCTGGGTGGGAAAGGGGACAGGGAGGAGAAAAGGGTAACATGATCAAGTATTGGGGGAGAAACAGAACTGAATCCCTGAGGGCAAGTAGAAAGAATGGAAACAGGCAATCTTGGTAGGTAGGAGGTGGGAGGACCCTTTATAATGTACCAGAGACCTTGAAGGTGAAAGACTCTCAGGACTCAAAGGGAAGGACTGTAGATGAAATGCTCTACAGTGGAAGAGAGGGAACTTGTAGAGCCCCTCTCAAGTAGAAAGGCAGGACATCAAGTGGAAGAATGGGGTCGCCATCCCACAGTCAAATACTCTAACTCAGAATTGTTCCTGGATGAAAGAACTGCAGAGGAAAAATATAAAGAACCCGAGGGAAAGGAGGTTTAGTGTCAGGCCCAAATTGGGATGATAACTTTTAAAATACTGACTTATAATTTAATGGGTTTTAAGTTATGTTTTTAAAAATTTTGTTTTAAGAAGTTTGGATGGGTTTCTCTGGGAATTCAGAGATATCTATGACAGAAGAAAAAGTTGAAAGTCTCTAAGGAAGGGTTATACATGTACATATAAATTCTGTGACGATTTGGATTATTGTTCTTCAAAATGCCTGTGGGTTGAAGGCTGGGTCTCCTACCTACTGTGCAACCTTTAGGACATGGAGACTTGTAGAGGAAAATTGGGTGATTCTGAAGTGTTTTTAAGGTGCTACTTTGGACCCTGACCCCTCCTTGTCCTTTCTTTTTGGTTGCTGGTCATTATAAAGTGAACAGTACATTCTACCATCCTCATTCTTATCATTTATTGACTAACTACAAGGCCAAAGGCAACATTGCCTAGATATGGAATGGGAGTGGCTGAGAGTTCAAGTATAAGCCAGCAATTCCATGAAGATAATTACCAACCCAACATAAACAAGAGCTCAAAATTCAAATATCTCTAGTGTGTGTTTGGTAGAAACACTGTCCAAAATAGCATAATGGATTTCTCAAACCATACTCATGTAACACTGCAAGCAGAAAGCTTATTCCTGATTTCATTTTGTCTCTCTGCATCATGGTGAATATCAAGTAGATTGGAGCTCTCACCACAGATCCAAACCTCTTATAATTATTTATAAGAATTCACAGCAATCAAGTAGTTTAATGGATCACATTCATCTTTTTTCCCTTGCTTAATATTTGTTTTCTCTGGGAGTTCTCCACAGTAGGTATCAAGGCTAAGTCAGGTGCCCACATCCACAGGCAGAGCCAGCACACAGCCATTAGCACTCACAGCCTTCTCGCAGAGAGACAAGCACACAGAGAAGACACAAGAGCGCTCTCCCTCCTGAGCCCACAGGTAAGCCCATACTTTCTCTCCACTGACGATTTGGGGCAAGACCTCCGAGAACTCTCAATGCACAGGTATCATGGTACCACTTGGGTCTGTACCGTTAAGGCCTCCATCTGCACCCAGAGCTAGAGCCAGCCCATCATCATCTGAAAGTACAGCCTGCCCATAGAGAGCTGAACACCCAGAACCAATATCAGTCTGGAACCCACGAACCACAGATGCATAAGAGAGACAAGTTCCATTGAGAGACAACAAGATCAACTAACATCAAAGATAAGGAGATGGCAAGAGGCAAGCACAAGAATCTAAGCAACAGAAAGAAAGACAACCTGGCAAAACATCAGAACAAAGTTCTCCCATCACAGCAAGTAGTATATATCCCAACACATCAGAAAAACAAGATTTGGACTTAAAATCATGCTTAATGTTGATAATAGAGAACCCCAAGAATAACATGAAAATTTCTCTTAAAGAAATACAGGAGAACACAGATAAATAGGTACGAGACCTCAGACAAACAAAGGAAAACCCAAGCAAAGAGATGAAGGAATTGAGCAAAACCTTCCAAGATCAAAAAATAAAAATGGAAACAATAATAAAAACACAAGACAAAGACAACCCTCAGGATAGAAAACCTAAGAAAGAAGTCAGGAGACATAGACACAAGCATCACCAACAGAATACCAGAGATAAAAGAGAGTACCTCGAGGGCAGGAGATAACATAGAAAGCATTGACACAACAGTCAGAGAAAATGTAAAAATTTAAAATCTCCCAACCCAAAATATCCAGAAAATCCAGGACACAGTGCGGGGACCGAAACTTAAGCATAATAGATGTAGAAGAAAACACATACTCCCAACTAAAAACCCAGTAAATATCTGCAACAAAATTATAGAAGAAAATTCCCAGATCAATATGCTTAATCTTTACTCACCAAGAAATCTGTTTCCATGTGACATTCTATTGTACATGTACTTTATGGTTATGGTAACTAGTGGGATTTCAATGCATGCTATCAAACCTCTAAAAGAATTCAGTAATGACAAAAACATTCATATAGTGTTATGCCAAAATGCCTTTAAAAATCTGTACATGTATCCCTCTCTTTTATTTTTTTATATCAACTTGTAAAAAATAAGAGAGAAAAAAAAAAAAAGAAAATTCCCTAACCTAAAGAAAGAGATAATACGAACATACAAGAAGTCTAAAAAACTCATGGTATGCACTCACTGATAAGCAGATACTAGCCCAAAATACACAAAATGCCCAAAAAAACTATTCACAGTAATTATGAAGCTCAAAGAAAATGAAGGCGAGAAGATGGATTCCTCAGCTCTTCTTAGAAGGAAGAACAAAACACTCATGGGAAGAAATAATGGGACAAATAAAAGAGCAGGGATTGGAGAAAAGATTATCCAGAGACTGCCTCACCTGGAGAAACACCCCATCCGTATGCAGCCACTAAACCCAGGCATTATTGCCCATGCTAAGTAGTGCTTACTGACAAGAACATGATATGGATGCCTTCTCAGAGGTTCTGTGAGAGCCATACTGATACATAGAAGGATGCTTGCAGCTAACCATCAGACTGAACATGGGGACCCCAATGAAGGAGCTAGAGCAAGAACTGAAGGAGCTGGAAGGGTCTGCAACCCCATGGGAAGAGCAAAATTATCAACTAAACAAACCCACCACAGCTTCCTGGGACTAAAACACCAACCAATGAGTTTGCATGGAAAAATCCATGGCTCCAGGTGCGTTTGCAGCAGAGGATAGCATTCTTTGGCATAAATGCCTAAAGAAAAAAAAAATAGGGATTCTTCTGGTCATTCTTTATTGTTAGCTTGTCATTAGCCAGCAGGGTTTGATTTTTGACACAGTTTAGGATATTTTTAAAGGAAGAAATGAGCATATGGTTGAAAATGTGGAAAACTTGCTGCCTTCGTGAAATAAACTCACTGTGAGCCGAGAATTCTATCTCTGTGCCTCAGTCAAAATTGAGTTTGAGTTATGCAGCCATTTCAGGAATTGGAAAACTATTATTTATCTCTTCTCACATATGAGTTTTGGCATCTTTTTCAAACTAGCTGTAGAAATCGAGCTGCAGACAGGTAAGCAGAAATACTGCAGTTTCTTATGAAATTTTTGACAGTGGCTCGAGGTGAAATTGAGAACTTCTATTTTGTAAACTCCACATTATTGGACAAAGGAGAAAACTACATTAATAAAAATTCCCATCTTAGAAATGGATGGTTTCCTTCATTTGGTATTTTAAGGGCTTTCTCCTAACTTTTTCTGTAGAAGAGGAAAAATAATGAGAGGGAGAGAAGAAAGTACAGAGTGATGTAAAGTGGGAGAAAGAGAAATGGAGGCGAGAATTGCTCAGTTACTTGTATCTATTAGGAATTCACAGGAAATAGATTATAAATCTTAACAGTTCTCATTTTATGCAGTATTTTACTCACATGCATCAATGATGATTTCATATAACTAGAACATCTTTAGTCCAACATGGGATAGAGGCTAACCCATATACGGAGCAGGTAGAACAGTCAAGTTTGCGGCTTCCTCAACTGATTTTGACTCGCTTTAAACAAGGCAGTTCAGCCTCTCAGTGGGAGCATAATGTAAGGTGAAATCAAAGACAAAAATGAAATCTACAAGATTTCAATAAACCCTTAAGACGTGTGATGCTCTTGACCTAGACAAGAATGTCTGGGGTCTTCTGCCTAGAGTAAATAATACATTTGATGGTGGTTTTCTCCATGGTGGAAAAGCCTGCTATTAAGTCCTTGTAAATTCAGACATCCAAGCCATTGCCTCCAACTAGGTACAGTTAATCTAAGAGAACAGATTTTTGTTCTGTTCTTAGTGCCAACATGGCATTCAGGGTCATCTTGACTGGTTCTAGAGTTCTGCATGGCATACTCTATGTGTCACAAAGTGAGCCAGAATTCTGGGCATCTCAAACTCCATCCTCTGGTATGCTGAAACCTTAGGTGCCTTGGAGGAAAATGCATCCTAATTCTACAGAAAGTAAATTTCAATACAATTCCCCATAAAGTCTTAAATATGTGATCAAAATAAAAAGAGGATTCCAAAGAAAAAGATATGGGATGTGACATAGACTTGGGTTTATCCAATCTAGGTGAAGCAATTTCAAACATACAAGTCAAACTGTCTTTTACATGTCATGTAAACATTCCTTTATCTGTGTCCACTCCTTAGTTCAGCATTCTGAGTATAGTTCTGTAAATGTAGCTTGTCAGCACATTTCAGCTTGTATTTACTCATAGTCTCTCAAGATCTTATTTACTTAATTTTTATATTATTTTATTCATTTCCATTTTAGAATTCCTCTTTTTTGGCCATGAATTTGAAAGAGATCAGAGAGAAGCCATGAGTGAATTTGGAGGAAAGGCAATGGGGAGACCTGGTAATTTTTTATAATCTCAAAAATAAAAAGGCGATTAATTTTTTCTTAATTTTACTT
Organism: Micromys minutus; assembly: GCF_963924665.1. Taxonomy (NCBI): domain Eukaryota; kingdom Metazoa; phylum Chordata; class Mammalia; order Rodentia; family Muridae; genus Micromys; species Micromys minutus. The sequence continues at coordinate 43,720,044 of NC_137972.1, read as the reverse complement.
GTTTTCTTAAAAAGTAATTTCTCTTTTACTACTTAACAGCACAATTTCACAAGTCCATTTTCTGCCCGTTCTTCTCTAGAAACACGCTGGTTCACTAACAGTATTTTTAGCCAATGTGGTGTCAGACATGTTCTATCAGTCACAAAACAGACCCCGAGCATCGGCACCCACGTTCTGGAACATACATTTCCACTATTGCCTTAAACCCGCAGAGCAAATGCTCCTGCTTTTAATGCATACATGTCATGCAATTTCCTCCTATTGATCTTGTGGTCAGTTAAATTCTTTCAGGGTTCCCACATAGAGTATAAAAAAGCTGCTGTGCTGTTTCTGTAACACTGCCCAGCAGGATAATCTGACTCAACAGGAAGTCATTATATTGCCATTTTTAGAGTTTTCTGGTGTCAAAAACAGTAAGTTGAGTTCTATGTGAAATTGCTACCTGAATCTACTACAAATACTTTAAGTGACAGCCACTAACTTTCCCTAAGTGTTTGTGAGTCAAACTTTAAAAAATACTGTTTTCGATTTTATTTGACTTACTGTAAAGTTGACCTACACAGCTAATACCATGAGTTATGACTAGCAGCAGAGAGTAGGCTTCCCTAAGACCGGGGTCTTTATCTGCATCAATAACAAATAAAATGCATATCTAAGACAGCTGATATGCCAGGTACTTCCATATACTAAATTATTTAACCTTTGTAATAGCTATAAGGGATAAGGTATTTTTATCCTGCTTTACAAGTGATAAAATGATGTGTGTACTTCCAATTTTTAGAGTGGATATTGGCTGGTGAGTAGGAATGGATGTGTATATGAAAAGAAAACAAGACGTTAGAGGTAAGAAATATGTAACAAATTTCTCTAAAATTAAAAAAAATCTTCATAAATATAGGTATACATTCATCAGTCAAATAAATTTTGGGTGCTTCGTAGTTTGTTGAAAAGTTACTAAACAGTGTTAGGAATTGAGGAGCCAAGGTCAAAGATCATTAATACGCAAAGTACCAATAAGGACTATGAGTGGTAGAAAGTCAGGCAGAACCATGAAGACTCATGAGTAACTCTCTAAGTAGACATAATAATAAGAAAATGTCAAAAAATAGCAATTGTAAAAAAAAAAAAGAAAAAAAAAAACCAAATTAGATTACAAAATGAAGCACAAAAAGAACCCAGAGAAGCATACAAACCTACGCCAGGTGGCCATTATGGTACCCGGGTCTGGACTGATGACAAAGGCTTCACATTGATAAGAAAGCCAATGGTCTCAGAAGTAAGAATATGGTTGACTATATATGTCAAAATCAGAAGTTATTGTTCTCTCCCAAGCGTCAAACCAATCCATAAAGACTTTTTAGTTCTCTAGAGCATCTGCTTAGTTAATGGATTGCATTAATTCTTCCTTCTTGAGCTCAGAAAACATTCCTTTGTCACTGGAACTTTTGCTTTTGTCATTTATAATAATAATATACTGAAACAAATTATCAAGTGAAAGGATTGAGACAGAGCCTGGCTAATTGTAGCTCTTTTCCTGATACTTTTTCTGGTATGTTATTTTTCATTTCCTCTTGTAATTTGCAAAATATTTGCACTAAAGTTATTTTAAGCAATCTATATACCATGGTCCCTCTTCGTGTTCTGTTTTTGTTGTGGTTATTATAATATTTTGTAGTTTTTTTTTCTTTTTATAAATGTGAGTGTGTGTGTAAGTGTGTGTGTGTATGTGCGTGTGGTATAATGATATGTAAACTCGTATACAGGGGCCTGAGGAGGTGAGACAAGGGTGACAAATACCTTGGGCCTGGACATATAGGCATTTTTATTCTAGGAACCAAACTCAAGTTGTCTGTAACACCAGCAAGCACTTTTAACTGCTGAGACATCTCTCAGACATGTAACCATTCTTAATGATTTGTCAGAACTACTTACATAAAGCTCTCTTTCTTTTTCATACATTTTTTATATGACATTAAAGTTTCAGCTATGTAGTCTCAGAGTCAGCTAATCATTAGTTGAATATTTTGTTGAAAACCACACGAAGACTTAACAAAGAGAATTTCACACCAGTTTCCCTTATGAATATAAATGCTAAAATATACTCATGAACTCAATCTCCAGAACACATAAAAAACACCATTCACCGTGACAAAGATTAAGTAGATAATAAATAATAATTTATTGTTATTATTATTTTATTGTTGTTGTTGTTGTTGTTTTCTAAGAAGGACTGAGGCCTCCACAGTTTTCCTTTTTTTTTTTTTTTTTTTTTTTTGAGCTTTATATAGTCTGTGTTTTCTTGGGTATTTAGAGCTTTCTAAGGCTAGTATCCAATTATCAGTTATTGCATATTATTTTTGTTCTTTTGTGACTGGGATGCCTCACTCAGAATGATATTCTCTAGATATATCCATTTTCCTAGGAATTTAATAAAGTCATTGTTTCTAATAGCTGAATAGTAAAACAGAGAGAAATTTAAAACAATTCTTATACTCACGGACAAGACAAGGCTGCTTGCTTACTATCTTAGTATGTATACAATATTATACTAGAAGTTTTTGCTAGAGCAATAAATCATCTAATGTAGGTCAAGGGGTTACAAATTGAAAAGAAAGAAGTTAAAGTGTTGCTATTTGACAGTGTAAATCAGTGACTCCAAAATTCTAGAATCCGAGAACCACTACAGCTGATAAACACGTTAAATAAAGTGACTGGATAAAAAACCTAAGTCAAAAAAATTAGTAGCCCTTGCTTATTGAAATGATAAATGTGCTGAGAAAGAAATTAACAAAACAACAACCTTTACAGTAGCTACAAATAATAAAAATATTGGTGTATTTCTAACCAAACAAGTGAAAGACTTCAAGTCTTTGAAGAATGAAATAAAAGATGTTAGAAGATGGACATCTCTCATGCACATATATTGACAGGATTATCATAGTAAAATTGGCCATCTTACCAAAAGCAATCTACAAGTTCAATGAAATGCCCATTAAAATTTCAACACAATTATTTACAGAACTTGAAAGAGTAATATTCAACTTTACATTGAAAAACAACAACAACAACAAAAACCAAGACAGCTAAAACAATTCTTTACAATAATAGAACTTGTGGTATCTATATCTCTGACTTCAAACTATGCTACAGAGCAAGAGTAGTAAAACCTCATGCATGGAATTGAATAAAATCAGACAGTTTGAACAATGCAATCTAATTAAAGATCCAGAAATAAATCCATATACCTACAGACACTTGATTTTCAACAAAGAAGTAAAAACTACTATGAAAAAAAATAGATCATCTTCAGAAAATGCTATTGGTCCAACTAGATGTCTTTATGTAGAAAAAGGAAAATAGATCTCTATTCATAACACTGCACAAAACTCAAATCCAAGAGGATCAAAGACCTCAATATAAATCAGGATACATTAAATCTGACAGAAAAGAAAGTGGGAGAATTGACTTGAACATGTTGGAAGAGAAGACAACTTCCTCAACAGACAACAATAGCTCAGACACCAAGATCAACTGTTATTAATGGGACCTCATGAAATTGAAAAGCTTCTGTAAAACAAAGGACACTATCAATAGGACAAAACAGAAGCCTAAGGAATGGGAAAATTTCTACCAGCTTTACATCTAACAGAGGAATATTATCCAAAATATATTTAAAATAATAGTTATATACCAACAAACCAAATAATCCTAATAAAAATGGATTAGAGAGGTACACAAAGAAATCTCCACAAAGGAATCTCTAATGGCTGAGAAGCACTTAGAGAAAAATTTAACATCCTTAGTCATCAGGGAAATATAAATCAAAACAACTCTGAGATTCCATCTCATGCATGTCAGAATGCCTAAGATCGAATTCTCAAGCATCAGCTCATGTTGATGAGGATGGGGAGCAAGAGAAGTACTCCTCCACTGCTTGTGGGAATGCAAAATTTGGGTTTCAATTTGATGGATTCACAGAAAATTAGGAATAGTTCTCCCTCAAGACCCAGCTCTACCAGATCCCAACTGGTGCTTCATCATATCACCAGGAAATCTCCTTAGTTATGTTTGTAGTAGCTTTATTCTAGTAAAATAGAAAACAGCTAGAAACTGAAGACCACCTAGATGTTCTTCCACTGACAATGTATCAAGAATATGTGGAACATTTGCACAATGGAATACTATTCAGCTATTAAAAACAAGGACATCATGAAACTTGCAGGCAAATAAATAGAACTAAAAAACATTATCTTGACTGAGGTAACCTAGACGCAAAAATTCATATATGGAATATACTCACAAGCGGATATTAGTAACATATAGTAAAGAATAACCATTCTGCAACTCACAGAGCCAAAGAAGCTAAATAACAATGAGGAGGATGCTTAAATCTCACTGAGAAGGGCAAATAAAGTAAACATGGGGGATTGAGAGAAGGGGGTGCTGGCTAGAAGAGGGTGTTTGGAGGGTAACAGGAGAGATCAAGTGTGGGGAGGCAGCAGTAGAGAAGACAAGAATTCATGGTGGGGGGGGCATCTCTGGGTTGAAGTAGAAACCTAGGACAGTGGAAACTCTCAGGAATCTATGAAGGTGAACCTAAGTAAAACTCCTAGTAATAGGGGATATAGAACCTGAAATGGTTATCTCCTGTAACCAGGCAGAATTTCCAATGAGATGAAGACACCAACCCATGCACAAAACTGTTGACACACAAGTTTTCCTGCCTACAAGGTCTGCAAGGATAAAGATGGAGCAGAAATTGAGGGAATGACAAACAAATAACCAACACAACTTGAGACCTGTGCCATGAGAGAGCCCACCATAGACACTACTAATGATACTCTGCTATACTGCGGACTGGGTTTTACCATACCTGTTCTCAGAGGCTTCACCCAACAGCTGATAAAAACAGATGCAAAGACCTACTGCCAACATTGATTGGAGCTTGGAGCTTAGAGAATCTTGTGGAACATTGTGAGGAAGCATTGAAGCAACCAGAGTGGTCAAGGACACCATAAGAAAAAATTACAGCATCAATTAACTTGGATTCATAGAGGATCACAGAGACTAAACCACCACCACCAAAAAATAAAATAAAACAAAAAAACCACCAACCAATCAATCAACCAACTAACAAACCAAACAAACAAACAAACAAACAAAAAAACCAAAAAAACAAAAAACGTGCACTGGATACTGGGTGGACCTACACCTCCTACACATATGTGATAGATGTGCGACTTTCCATTTGAGCTTGCCCTAACAACTGGAACAGAAACTGTGCTGCGTGCTTCGGTGTGGAAAGCCGCGATAACATTCACCATCACCAGATGGCGCTAACTTCCGTTGCGGCAGCCTGGCCCCTCTCTGTAATCAAACTGTGTGCATGTGCAAGAGTGTGTTCGCGCCAAGTCTTTGCCCACCCCGGGGCGTGACAGTGGGATCATGAGTAAGCGGCCAATTAGACGTGGACACGCAGCTTTGGGGACTATATAAGGGACAGCTCACGGGCCTCGTGGTCTTCCTCTTCAAGATGCAATAAACACTCTGCTGCAGAAGGATCCTGGTGCCCAGCATGCGTTCTTGCTGGCGAGAAGATAGCACGGGACACTTTGGACCCCTTTTCCCTTAACTGGGCTGTCTTGTCTAGGCTCAGTTGAAGATGTACCTAGTCCTACTGCGTCTTCATAGGCCAAGGCAGGTTGATACCCATGGGAGGCTGATCCTTGTCTGAGGAGAAAGGAAGAGAGCGTGGAGGAGGAGAGGGAAGATGGAGGGACTGAGAGGAAAGGAGAAAGAAAATGCTTTTATTGGGAAGTAAAGTAAGTTTTACATCAAAAAGATTTTGTTGACTACCCTAGATGATCAACTCTCCATATCTTTAGCAAGGGACTCTTGTGGGGCATACAACACTCTCCCAAGCTTGGAAGTTTAATGTATTATCTAGCCTTCTCTTTCTCTTTGTGCAGAGCTTCAAGGTTCTCTGGTGATAAGAGCATATCTTCTCCAGTCTTTTTGAGACATGCTCACAGTTCCGTACATAGAAAGGTTTTCCTAGATTACCTGAAATATGACAGTTTTCAAAGCTTTATATAACATGTTATTTCTGAGTGTTCTTTTATTTGTTTGTTTGTTCGCTGTTGGCTTCTAGGTGTAAACTATCTACTTTGTCTTAGGCAGATGCAAAATTTTACATGTTCTCTTGATTTTGCAACGAGCATAGGCAAACAGATCAGTTAGCTCTGCAGGCATTTAAATGTGGGGAATGATGTGCTCCAAACTAAATTTGTTCCTGCAGATGGTTCTGGGCCTCTTTATGATGTGTAATGAATAAAAGTGAAATGGTTCGGGTCTCAAGGCTACCCAGGCTGGAAGGAGAGCATCAACAGGGCATGTGTAAACTCCACCTAGGTGTCTGGAGATGTAACTCAGTGGCAGATGACTTGTCCACCATATGTAAGGTCCAGTTTTTGATCTGTAGCACCACAAATAACATTAAAATCAAGCCATTAACATTCAGGGTCATCTCTTTGTCTTGACGTCGATCACTTCTCTGAGGCCTGAGAAAGCTATTTTCTTCCCTGTTTTTGTTTTTTTCTATGAATATTATTGGGAACAGGACTGGTTTTGGGAGAGCACTGTAGTGCATTTCAGAATTGCACCTTGCATTTCAGCTCTTGTGTTAACTCCTTTCACTGTTTAGCCAGTGCTTTCCTATGCAACCTATTCTAACCTCCCATTCACAAGGTTCATAATGTAATGTGTGCAACTATCATTTACACGAACAGGTTGAGATTTTTATATAGCTGACAGAATAGCTTCTAAAGGTAGTGTTTTATGCTGATAAATCTAAATTTGCAGAAGGAATCTCATAATGAGAATCAAAATTAGCAAAACAAAGGTTAAAACATTCTGATCTAGCTAAAACAATAATAATACTCCACTTAATGGGTCATTTAGATGCACAGGCAAAATCACAAAAAAGAATTACTGATTTATCGTATTTCTATTGAAAAAAAATGCATCGAATGTTTTAGCCAAATAAACTTAATTATGAGAGAAAAGAAGGGGCAAACAACGTTGGCTCTTTTTTTTTTTTTTTTTTTTTTTTTTGCTTATACTGTGAGAGGCATGAATTTTAATGTCAACAGACTTACATATTCCAGAAGATAGTTTATTCTCTCAAATGCTGCCATGCTGAAAAAATCACAATTTTTAAAAGCATTCATTTCTCATGTACAACCTACATGTAACATTCTTATTCCATATGTGATATTTGGTGGGAATATGTCCTTCTCCAAACAGTATCTTCCAGAAATTTCATAATGCGCCTGAATTTGGGGATAGTGTAATTAGAGATGTAATTCCTTAGGATGAGGTCAAACTTTGATAGTCCAAAGTTCAATAACTGGGTGATTTTTTGTTGTTGTTGATTTTGTTTTGCTTTTGTTTGCTTGCTTGCTTTTTGTTTCTTTGGAAGAGAAGAAAACCAGAGACATACAGGGAAGGATATATGAACACAGAGATAAAGATTGGATTGGTGCAATAATGAAGCCAGGAAGGGCAGGGGCTATTGAGAGACACTAGGACAAAAGCAAGGTCAATATTTTAGTGATAGCAGAAGATGCGAGACACTGCTAAATCCCAGTTTGAGGTATCTTGTTGCAATATCCTTCAGAAACTAGTACATGGTCCATGTCATACTGTGTAACATACAAGGCATTTTCAGAAGTAAAGTGGAATGCATATGATTTTGCAATATGAGTACCTTATTCACTGATTACATTCTCCTACCACAACAATAATGTGTTTCCCTAATACGGAGACTCTTGCAATTTTAATTCTACATTTTCTTTAACACACAAATTTTTAACTGCCATAATCTGATCAATGTCGTTCAGATGGTGCCAGTCACTTTATGAGATGACAGGCCATAATACACTAATGAGTTATAGCTGTTCCTTTAATTGTACAATGTGCATATTTACTTTTAAATAATGTATTGTGTTATTTAAATTTGCAAGGGTCTTTGAAAAATGGGGCCTGATTTCATTCCTTTAATTTTTTACATATATGTATGCAACTCCATGGGTCTCTTTCTGTCTTTGTCCCCAACTCTCCAGTCTCTGTGCCTCTGCTTCTGTCCCTGTCTCTGTCTCTGTCTCTGTCTTTCTCTCTCTCTCTCTCTCTCTCTCTCTCTCTCTCTCTCTCTCTCTCTCTGTGTGTGTGTGTGTGTGTGTGTGTGTGTGTGTGTGTGTGTGTGTGTTTGGTACTTTTGAATGCTGGTATACTAAGAGGCCAGAAGAGGTTATTAAATTTCTTGGAGCTAGAGTTACTGATTATTATAAGCCAATTATTTTGGGTGCTAGGAACTAAACTCTGGTCCTGGTCAAAAATACCACAGGCCTTTACCTACTGAGCTATCTTTCTATCCCCTTTCTTTTTTTCCTAATTTTAAAAATATAATAACATTTTATTGGTTATCAAACCTTTGTTAAAAATCTCTGAACTTGAAAAAACATAGCCAATTATTCATTCTATAAATGCACAAAAATGAGAATGGATTATAATCCTTTAAACTAATGAAAACAAACATTTTTATTTGTGTATCTGTATGTGTACAGGGCTATGCCTCAGTGCACATGTGGAGGTCAGAGGAAAATGTGTTCTTTCTCTGCTTCTACCTTGTGAGTCCAAGCAATTAATAACCAGGATTAGCAACAAATGCTTTCACCCACCGAGCCATCTCACTGGTACCATAGTATTTAATTTTAAGCCATTTCTTCATGACTTCTCAAAGGAAGCTTACACACTAATCCATCATCATTCTTCACTTCCTAGCCCCAGGCAACTACCAGTTTACTTCCTTTACCTAGAGATATAGTCAGAAGCTTCTTATACATGGAATTTACAATGAAATCTAGTAAAAAAATAAGATGGCTAGCTCAATGAGTTATAGGATTTTGATTTTTTTTTTTTTTTTTTACAGGTCGGTAAAGGCCAGAATTTATCTAGGACCTTTCTAGAGATTATGGGTTTTTTAAAATAATTTTATTTAAGAAAACAGAGATACATATACCAATTTTAAAAGACATTTTGTCATAAAAATATATGAATATATTTTTGTCAGTAGTTTAATTTTTAAAGGTTTGATAGTATGCATTGAAATCTTACTATTTACAATGATCATAAAGTATATGTAAAACAAAACATAACATGGAAATAGTTAGTTTTCTTGGTGTTAAAGATTAAACATAATAATTTTTAAATACCAAAAATCGCCACAAGACTATCTTCTTAGTTCTTGAGTTATTAATAATTTAAGGTCTAGGTATACCCCACCCTGAGAAGGTGCTATACACTTATTGGGTTTTTTGTTTGTTTGTTTGTTTTTATTATTCTAAATAGGACTGAGGTTTCCACCTTTTGGCCTTCCTTTTTTTTTTTTTTTTAAGCTTCATATAGCCTATGAGTTGTTTCTGGAGTATTCAAAGCTTTCTGTGGCTAGTATCCAATTATCAGTGATTGCATATTATGTCTGTTCTTTTGTGACTGTGTTACCTCACTCAGGATGATATTCTCTAGATACATCCATTTTCCTAAGAATTTCATAAAGTCATTGTTTCTAATAACTGAGTAGTACTCCGTTATGTAAATATACCACAATTTTTGTATCCATTCGTCTACTGAAGGACATCTGGGTTCTTTCCAGCTTCTTGCTATTATAAATAAGGCTGCTATGATCATGGCGGAGCATGTGTCCTTATTGTTTGTTGGAACATCTTTGGGGTATATATCCAGAAGTAGAATAATTGTGTGTTCAGGTAGGACTATGTCCAATTTTCTGAGGAACTTCCAGACTTACAACCCCACCAACAATGGAGAAGTATTCCTCTTTCCTCCATCCTCGATAGCATCTGCTGTCATCTAAGTTTTTGATCTTCGCCATTTTTACTGGTGTTAGGTAAAATGTCAGGATTGTTTTGATTTGCATTTCCCTGAAGACTAGGAATGTTGAGCATTTTCTAAGGTGCTTCTCAGCCACTGCATATTCCTCAGTTTAGAATTCTTTGTTTAGCTCTGTACCTCAATTTTTAATAGGATTGTTTGATTCTCTGGAGTCTAACTTCTTGAGTTCTTTGTATATCTTGGATATTAGACCTCTATCAGATGTGGAATTGGTAAAGATCATTTTCCAATATGTTGGCTGTCATTTCATTCTCTTGATAGTGTCCTTAGCCTTACAGAAACTTTACAATCTCATTAAGTCCCATTTCTTGATCCTTGATTTAGAGCACAAGCCATTGGTGTTCTGTTCAGGAAATTTTCTCCTGTGCCTATGTGTTTTAAGGTTTTCCCTGCTTTCTCATCTAATAGTTTCAGTGTACCTGGTTTAATGTGGAGATCTTTGATACACTTGCACTTGAACTTTGTACAAGGAGATAAGAAAGTATCTATTTTCATTCTTCTGCATGCTGACTGCCAGTTGAGCCAACACCATTTGTTAAGGAGGCTGTCAGTTTTTCATTTAATGTTTTCAGCTTCTTTGTCAAAAATCAAGTGACCACATGTTTGAGAGTTCGTTTCTGCATCTTCTATTCTGTTCCATTGTTCTGCCTGCCTATCTCTGTACCATGCAATATGTTCTGATCATGATTTTCTGTTTCCCCAATTCTCTCCGATTCTCACCATCTCTGTACACTCAACTTCATGATCTTTCTCTCTCTCAAAACTATAAGCAACAGCAAAAGAAAATCAAAACCAACTAAAGGATAAAAAAAACCAAAACAAATAACACACACACATACACACACACACACACACCAGTCCTCATCAAAATGAAGTCCAGTGTGTTGGCCAACTACTTCTGGGAATGAGGCTTGCTCTGTAGTGTGTGGTTGATGTATCCAAGGACAGTGTATTAGAGAAAACTGATTTTTATTTCTTTTATTATCAGTTATAAATAACTTCATAGGGTTAGAAATTTGTGTTCACTTCACCTTCTTCATGCTGGGTCTGTGACTAGTTTGAACTTGCACAGGTTTTGTGCATGCTGTCATAGTCATGATGAATTCATCAGTCCTGTTGTGTCTGGAAGATGCTATTTCTTTGGAGACAGCCACCTCTGGATGTTATTATTGTTTGCCTCCTCTTCCAGACTAAATTTTCAACCCTAGTTGGTTTTGCTAAAGACATCCACTTGAACCTTGAAGGCTCCAAAGTCTCTTACTCTCTACACATTGTCCAGCTGTGGATCTCTGAATTACTGACTTCTCTGATGGGCATTGAGCAATGTAATAATAAAAATCCCAAATTTGGCTCTTCTACTGAGACCTGACAATATGGGCCACATTCTCACAAAGACGTGAAGAAGATGGCCCAGGTAATAATTAAGAAGTACTAATCATTCCTGCGTAATGTCTTTCTCACCAATAAAGTAGTGTGTGAGTTCATCACATTCAGCCCAGGCAAAAAGCTTCAGAACAGGATAGCAGCTATGTCTCACATCTCATGAAGCAGATGTAGAGAGGTCCTGTGAGAGGTAGCTCTATTGAGTTGCAAGAAGAGATAAAGAGGGGAGATAATTATATTCTGAGGTCTCAGCTCTAGACCAGGACATCATTGAGGTAGATCCTGACACCAAGAAAATGCTAAAGCTTCTGGACTTTGGCAGTCTCTCTACCCTCTAGGTCATTCATCCTACAGTTGAGATAAATTTCAAAACACCACGTGGAGCTGTTTAATCTGTTATGCCATATTTTCAATAAATCTGAAAAAAAATAAAGCAAAAAATAATAATCCCTGCTGTTCTATTTGTCGCATTATTTTTTCCTATGAGTGCTTTGTTCTCCCTTCTAAGGACTGAGGCATCCACTTTCTGACCTTCTTTCTCTTTGAGCTTTATAATTTCTGTGAATTGTTTCTTGGGTTTTTTGAGTTTTGGGGCTAGTATCTGCTTATAAGGGAGTACATACCTTGAGTGTTCTTTTGTGACTGGGTTACCTCACTTAGGATAATAGCTTCAAGTTTCATTTATTTGCCTAAGAATTTCATGAAGTCATTATTTTTAATAGCTAAGTGTAAATTGTGTAAATGTACCTCTATTTTTGTATTAGTTCTTCTGTTGAAGGACATCTGGGTTCTTCCAGATTCTGGCTATTATATATAAGGCTGCTATAAACATGGTGGAACATGTGTCCTTTTTATATGTTGGAGCATTATTTGGGTATATGCCCAGGAGTGGTATAGCTAGGTCCTCAGGTAGTACTATATCCACTCTTTTGAGGAAGTTCCAGACTGATTTCCAGAGTGGTTGTACCAGCTTAAAAGCCCAGCAAAAGTAAAGGAGTGTTCCTCTTTCTCCAAGTCTTTGCCAGCATCTTCTGTCACCTGAGTTTTTGATCTTAGCCATTTTGAATGATGGGAGTAGAATCTCAGGGATGCTTTGATTTGCATTTCCCTGATGACAAAAGTTGCTGAATATTTTTAGGTGCTTCTCAGCCATTTGATATTCCTCAGTTGAGAATTCTTTGTTTACCTCTTTACATCATTTTTAATAGGATTATTTGATTCTCTAAAATCTAGCTTATTGAGTTCTTTGTATATATTGGATACTAGCCATCTATTAGATGTAGGATTGGTAAAGACCCTGTCCTAATCTGTTGGGTGCAATTTTGTCCTTTTGACAGTGTCCTTTGCCTTATAGAAGCTTTGCGACTCTGCGGTCTCATTTGTCGATTCTTGATCTTAGAGCATAAGCCATTGATGTTCTGCTCAAAAAATTTTCCATGTGCCTATGTGTTTTAAGCTTTTCTTCATTTTTGTTCTATTTGTTTCAGTATACCTTGTTTTATGTGGAGGTCTCTGGTCCACTTGGACTAGAACTTTGTACAAGGAGATATGGATGCCTCCTCAGAGGCTCTGCCAGAACCATACTGATATATAGGATAATGCTTGCAAGTAAGCATTTGACTGACTATGAGGTTTCCAATGAAGGAGCTAGAATAAGGAGCTGTAAGGGTCTGCAACCCCATGGGAAGAACAGAATTATCAACTAAAAAAAAAAAACCCCACAGTTTCCTGGGACTAAAACATTAACCAATGAGTTTGCATGGAGAGACCCATGTCTCCAGGTGCTTATGAAGCAGAGGATAGTATCCTCTGGCATAAATGGAAGAAGAAGCCTTTGGTCCAGTGAAGAATTGCTTTCCCAGTGTAGGGGAATACCAAGGTGCTAAAGTGGGAGAGGTTGGGAGAGGAAGCACCTTCATGGAGACAATGGGAGAGGAAGGGAGGATGGGATTGTGGGAAAGAGAACATCTGGAATGTAAATGCAGAGAATATCTAATAAAAAGTATCCCCAAATAGATTATCTCACTGCATAATGTGTGGCTGTGGAGTTTCACCGAAGAATGGGAGGAAAGTTTTTATGAGTCAATGGGATGGATTATACCAGATCTTTGTCCACTGAATCAACTAAGTAGGGCTCATGTAAGATTAAGGAGACTGAAGCTGTAAGGTAGGTCGGGCCCTCTGCATTTACAGCAGGTTCTCCAGTGTATGTTATTATTAGCATGGTGTTTTTGTGGGACTCCTAAAAGTGGGGATGGGTATGTCTCCATCTCTTATGCCTGCTCTTGGGATTATTTGCCTCCTATTGAGTTGCTCAGTACAAGGGGTTTTGACTTATTTTATCTTGCTTCTCTGTATTTGGTTGTTGTCTCTTGGAGGTCTGCTCTTTTGTGACGGAAAATGAGGAGGAAGTAGAACTAGGGCAAAGAGAAGGTAAAGCTGGGGGTGGCTGAGAAGAACAGAGGGAGGGAAAATTGGGGTTGGACTGTATTGTATTAGAAAACAATTTATTTTCAATGAAAATAGAATCCCAGCCAAATACGGAGCTTTTGGTTTCTGATAGAGGACTCTTGTGTGGGTTTCTGTGGACTTGCACAAGACATACTTAACAGAGGTAGTAGGGAAGTGCTAAGGGAAAACTTGATTCTGAATTTGCACCAAGAGAGTGCCCATTCATTTTATTTAACACAGAATTATATCTCTTCCATGTATCTCAAACATTCATCCACTGCCTCTATCATACTAAAGTTTGTTATAGATTATAACTTTTGGACAAGAAATACAACTCACTAGTTGAGTGCTTGTCCAACAATTAAGGGATCCTACGTTCAATTCTTAGTATTGAAAGAAATTGCAGAATCCACAACTCTGAGCAAAACACTGCACTCTACCTCTTGAGCTTCAAGAATCATGTAAAAGAAAGGACAGAAATTATAAAAGTCAAATGTAGCAGATGACTACAAGGAAACAGCATCTTCTGGACAAATCTGTAAAAGTACAAATATAAAATTACAGAGTTTTTAACAGTTTGTGCAATACCTGTGTTAGATTTGGCCAGACAAATTCTCAACATGGAGAATAAAATTTGACACAAAATTATACCCTGTTGGTGATGGATAGCTTCTGGGAGGTAGACACTCAATTTTCTATAAGAGTGTAGACCCTGGAAAGTTTACTATACTATCGTGGAGGACCATATAACCCAACAATATTTAGGCTGCACAAACTGGTCTTGTTAAATAAAGGCACACAAAATTGGCTGAATGGGGAAATGGAGTTGGGTCTGGGAAGAGTTGGTCAAGAGAGGTAAGCTGGATCTCAGTGTAAAATAAACTGTGAGTATCCTTAACAAATTATTTATTTTAGTCAAAAATTCACTGCTTTAGCATTTATGTACTTTGATGGCTTAGAGATATTATAAAACACTCTGTTGTTAAGGACTAATCATTAGCCTGTATGCATTTGTGTAAATACTATATTTTATAATTTGATTTATTGTGTTATAATCTATCCACTAGCCTATAGCTTGTCAAGTGAGCAGTATTCCATGAATGGCAAAAATCAATTGAATTGGGAGGAGGAAGAAACTGTACTATTTACCAAAATGGTTAATATTATGTTTGTCCCAATGTAGTGAGTCTTTACTGTATAGAAAACACTGAAACAGATGTGTTTAACAATGCTCAATTAATGTGTGATGACAGAATATCATTCTGCAGATGAGGAAACCAAGTTATTACAATCAAACAACAGGAAGCAGACAGAAGCAAGATCTGAATGTGTCTTCCTAAATCTCCATCTGTGATTTGAATAACATCTCATATAAATATCCATAGATAACATGAAGTTGGAATTAATAGCCCTAGAATAAATAGAATCATCTATTAAAGTTTCAACCTTCTGAATTTTCTTCCCTTGTTATATTGGAATGATAGAAAGATTTAAATCCAATGAATGTAATCCAGACCAATGAAAGTTTCTTATGAAGGCTTTGAAAAACAATTTTACAGTTTAAAGATGAGGAAAAGCTAGCAGGTAACTCCCCCAACATATTTATTCATCAGTCATGAGCTCGAACCAACTTATCTTATTTGACATGCATCTCTTCATCTCTACCCATGCTTGTAGCTCTCATTTCAGGATGCTATGTTGGCAATGGAAAGGAAAGCTCAAAAAGATTTATTATGTCATTAATCAATACTCTGTGCCACAGAGCAAATAAACCACAAACACGCCGAATTTGCTAGTTCAGTTGTCTTCAGCACTGCCAACCACAGTTCTAAGGCTTGTGTACGTTCTTCAAAAGGCTCAGAGTGTTTATGATGCCCATTCATCAACCAAGTTTAAGGCCAGCAAAATTAAAAGGTACGGAACAATAAGATGCCCCCACTTTTCAGGCACTATGCCACAATCTTAGGATATTGAACGGTGTAAATTTATTTTCCAAATATTGCCTTTAGTTTAAGAATGTTTTCCTAGTACATACAGTAAATCATAGCTCTCTTATAAATAAATAAACAGCATTGCATCTACTCCACTCTCAGATGTCTACTGCTATGGTAGATACATTTCTCACTTAACTCTGATTAGTAATTTCTGTAGTTTGCACAGCTCTAACTCTTAATATGTCGGGAATACATAGTGTTAATTAAAGTATGAAAAACACCAATTATGTTATTTATATTAAAAAGTATGAGGCCTGGTGGGATGGTGCTTATCCCCAAGCCTGATGACGTGAGTTCTGTTCCAGAAGCCCCCATGGTGGAAGCAAAGAAACAATTTGTGAAAGTTGTCCTCTGAGTCACACAAACATCGTGGCATTCATAAGTAAATATTCACACACATTTGTTGTTTGTTTGAATCAGGGCCTCTTTGTTATATAGCTCTGGATGTCCTGTAACTTGCTATGTAGACCAACAGGTTTGCTTCAAGCTTACAGATATCCACCTTCCACTACTGTGATTAAGGGTATATATCTGGTCTAAATATAAATTTTAAAAAATTGTTTAAAGGTTTCTGGGAAATCTAGTATTATTTCTTTAATGGCAATTATTCCACTTAAACTTTTAACAGCAAATATTCTCCTTGGAACACAATAAATGTATCATTTTGTTATAAGACAATGAATTTTAATAGTTTACAAAAACCAAACCTTTATATAATTTTATATATTTTATGTAGAATTAATAAAATCTACACTGTGAATACTCAAAGGAAGCAAATATAAGTGACAATAACAGAGTGAATTAGGAATTACAGTAAAATAAACACAGAAAAAAAGAGATTTTTGTGTACCATAGAGGGGTATATGGGATGAGACATGGAACTCAGAAAGGCATTCCTAGAGTCAAGATTTTGGAACTTCTAGATGAAACAACTTATAGAAATTAGTGTGAAAAAAGCTCTGGGTTAAGAAATGTATTGTTTAAATTCTTTGGTTAGCTGTGTAGACCATTGGGTAAATATCTAATATCACAATAATAAGCAGATAAGGAATAAAGAAGGTAGGAAAAGAAAAAAAAAAAAAACCACTTACTTCAACCATATCACATGCCTAAGGTTTTCATTATCTCATTTAATCAGCAATACTTGCTTGTAAGCTGAGCACTACCACTGTCATCCCAAAAACAGGAAAAATAAAGCACAGAGAAGTCAGTTCCATAAACTGATAGAGTCAGGTTTGGACCATGTGATTCTAATTGGACAAAAACTTTTTTTCTAAATTCTTCAGCTCAAGTAGCAACTAATGCTTAATATGGTATGTTCCCAGCTGACATTTTATCTGAGTTTCAATACCACATAATCCTTGAAGAGATTTAGTGTAGCTGTATCTTTTAAAGTCATTCCTACTCTTGTACCTACTACATATCCCATGACACAGCAATCTTATTAAGATTATATCCGTGTGTTCATACATATAACAAAAGACATGCAGTTAATGATCCTTATCATCCTCACTCATATTATCCTTTCCCACTGGGAGATAACCATGTGCCCTTACTACTGGAATGTACATATAAATGTGTACTCATACAGTGAGGTACTATCTAGCAAGGAGAATGAATAGTCAAGGAGAAAGAATTTTCCAATGCTTATATACATTAACAAGGGTCAAAAGAGCAACACCAGATGAATCCATGTATATATAACAGAATAAGAAGAAAATGTGTGTTGTTAAAAGTCAGTACAGTAGCTTCATTTTGGGTAGTTTATGTATTAACAGTTCAAATGTTATTCCCATTTCTGTTCCTTCTCCCATTCCTAGTCTTTCTGCTTCTATAAGAATCCTCCCCCTCCCACCCACCCATTTCTACCTCACAACCTTGGCATTCCCCTACACTAGGGATATAAGCCTTCACAGGACAAAGGGCTTCTCCTAGTGATACAAAACAATCCTATCCTCTGCTACATATGGGATTGGAGACATGGGTCCCTCCATGTGTATTCTTTGGATAGTAGTTTAGTCTCTGGGAGCTCTGGGGAGTCTGGTTGGTTGACATTGTGTCATTCCTATGGGGTTGCAAACCCCTTTATTTTCTTTAGTTCTTTGTCTAACATTAATAGCTTATGCTCTAAGATCAAGAATTGACAAATAGGACCTTATAAAATTGCAAAGCTTCTTTAAGGCAAAGGATACTGTCAATAGGATAAAATTGTAACCAACAGATTAGTAAAATATCTTTACTAATTCTACATAAAATAGAGGACTAATATATAATATATACAAAGAACTCAAGAAGTTAGATTCTAGAGAATCAAATAATCCTATTAAAAATGGGGCAGAGTGCTAAACAAAAAAATTCTCAACTGAGGAATACAAAGTGGATGTGAAGCATCAAAGAAATACTCAACATATCTAGCCATTAGGGAAATGCAAATCAAAACAACCCTGAGATTCCACCTCATATCAGTAAGAATGGCTAAGATCAAAAACTTAGATTACAGAAGATACTGGTGAGGACTTGGAGAAAGAGAAACACTCCTCCTCTGTTGGTGGGATTGCAAGCTGGTACTACCACTCTGGAAATCACCCTGTGGAAGTTTTATAGAGACTTCTAACATTTCAATTTTCAAAACTAAGAGTATTGGTTGTAGGAATCTTTATAATTAGATACACACAGTGCTCTTAAGATGTAACATCAGTGCTTACACATATAATACTTTAATAAACATGTAAGAAAAACAAATGTTTTCACCAAGGATAGATTAGCTACTCAACAAGTGTATTCTGAACAGGACAAACAGTCTTAGTTAAGTACTATCTCATTAAATCAAAAACAGTGCTTTGTTTGTGCAATTATATATTTAGCCCTATAATTCTCGCATTATTTAACTATATTTGTTTAGAATTCTAAAAAAAATTTTTTTTCAAGGGTTTCTCTCTCTTGCTCTAGATTTGGGTTGTTTAGGTTTATGTAGCCACAGTCTACTGGGAGATAACAAAAGATGCCTGATTCAGGCATGAATTCATGAAGGAGTGATGGAGGTTTCCTTTGGCACTGGCTATGGGGACAAATTTAACTGTAAAAGATGCAATATAAAGTGACAGTTGCAGTAAACAGAGGCATCAAGCACAAATCTACCTTAACCATCTTAAATTGCCTTCAGCTCCCTTGTTGAACATTTCAATTGCACAAGATCTAATCACTTTTAAATCAGTTCTAATATCTGAAAACTTATGCATTTGGCATACAATTTTATCTACCATAAGGCAGTTATGCATACATTTATTTTATTTTACTTCCTGGATGATGTTGCTCAACCACATGAGAAAGCACACTAGTCCTTACAACCATAATGTAAAATATTTAGGGGGTCAGACACTCATAAGTTTAAAGTACTCAAATGAGAATACTTGTCCTGGAGCACATAAAACATTTCTGTTTAAGAAAATATTAATAAATGATAGGTTACTTAAATCATACAGCTTGTGGCTTCCTTAGATGAAGAGTGGAAGAGTTCTTTATAAGCTTGTATTGGAAACATCAGTCATCTCCCCACTAGCAGAACACAAATAAGCACACAAATGTCCTTTGCTCTGACACACTTATCTCCATGTTAATCTGTAATTAATTTAGAAAGCTCTCTCTCTGTGTGTGTGTGTGTGTGTATGTACCAGTATCAGCTTTATTTCTATCAGCAGAGTAATAAATATAATCATTATCAGATAGAGTACATGGAAGATGGTTCAACTTAACTGTTAGTGTTACACATTAAATATCTGCTTCAGATTTCTGTTTCACATGGATGGACATCATATAATGCCCTGATGACCTTTAGAAAAACTCCTGATTAAATGCTGTTGTACTTCACTGTGACATTTCTCTCCTTGTACTACCAGATTTGATGTGTATGGCTTAATAATGCAAGCAGGCACGAATGTTAATAACTTCACAATTCATTGCTTTGCTATTTTTTAATGCACATGAAATTTAGTACAAGTTTCGCTGGCTGCAGGCTTACATGAATCATATAAATTAGAGGGTAACAAAAGAACGTATTAGCATTTGTTAGCTGAGATGCACGGATTTTGTTCTAGCCATTTTAATATGTACTACAACTTTTCTACCCTCAAGTTAAAAAGGCTTTCAATTTTTCAACCAACATCATAATTGAATTGGTTCTCTTTTCTGCCTAAGGATAACGATTTCACACTGATAGAATCCTTATTAGATTTTAAGGATTATATTGATGGTCCTGGTTTTTAAAGTCAAACAACTCACTTCAAGGGATAAAGGGATTTCAGTTAAATTGTGAGACAAATAGAAAAATTGTGGTAAATTTGGGGAAAGAACTTATTTAATTATTATTGAAAAATAAGCACAAAATTAACTGATAATTGATTCACAGGAGAAATTGCCACAGCTGACAGCTCTACCATCTAAAATTCCACAGAGCAAAACTGGCCCCAACCATTGCTACTTTTCACACCAGGTGGTATTTTGTTGACTTTTCTGATGAACACACTTTTAAGTTTTTATTTGAAGTGGAATTCATAAGATAGCACATTTCATCTTGCAGATGAGAATGTTGGGTTTCTGAGAAACATCGTTATGCTAAGAAAATGGACTAAAACTAAAAGCAGACTCATATCCAGTTTTAAATAAGTCTCAGTTGTTCTCAAAGTCTGAGTTGTATACTGACTGAAAAAGGCATTTCAATTCTGCAAAATTAAAACTTCTGCAATCAGAAAGAGAAAGGTACAGTGATGCATAAGTCATATTAAAATTCATTACTTTGATCATTAACAACAATTTTAAGGAAAAATACAATTGCACATATGATTTTTTGGTATAAGCCCTAGAATTTCAAAATAATAAATCTGAAAATAATGATGTCGATATTACATCTGAATGATTTTGATTAGCTTTAGTGTATGTTATATTATTTCTTCACTGAGATAGGAGGGAGGGGGAGGAAAAAAGGGGGGGGGGAGAATTCTTTGTCGGTTGAGCCCAGATCTACTTGTTTCCAGAATATAGACAAGTATTTGTGTTTAATTAGATAGCAACTGCATATCAATGTAAAAAGGGCCAGAGTTTTCTAGAGAAAACCTTGGCTATATCACTATCAGAAATGAGAAGTGAAAACAACCAGTATCCTTAAATACAGCAAGAGAACAATGATGGCAAGGTTTTTATTTATTTATTTATTTATTTATTTATTTATTTATTTATTTATTTATTTATTTCCCTTGTTATTGGAAGGTTCGTAGGCTGCTTTGTTATATTATAAACAGAACAGGGTCCATATAATAATGGCAAGCATGATATTTACATAAGTAAGACACTGAATGGTGGGAAATTATATTATTAAGATTTCAGTTCTGTTCATTTTAAATACTCCTTTCTCCACTTACTAGCAACATTCTATAAAGTAATCAATGATTTATTAACCTCTTCTTCAAAATGAGACAATAACAGTATCAGTGCTGCAGTGGATATAATAATTGAGTAATGAAAATGAAATGCCTAGTTCAATAATTGATAAACAATAAGAGCTACAACATGTTGATTTTCAATGGCAATTATTTTCATCATTTTTTTTCACATGAATTTCCCAAGATCTACATAGAAAAAAACCCTTTTATTTAATCTCAATCAACAACCCGAAACATTGGTAAATACAACTTTGGAAAATAACTAAGCATTAATTTAATCAAAAGTATACATTAAAAGACACCATGGAAAAGAGTCTGCTAAATGGTTATTACAATTAGCACAATTAAAAGTGCAATATTAAAATATTTCTTGCGTAGTGAAATGTTCATGACACTGTTCATAAAGATGGCCAGTTGACTTTATCCATAGGACTGGATTTCCCAAAGAAGAAAAGGAGAGGTAGGTGGGATCAACTTTGCCAGAGTTAGCTGGCTATGAATTGATTCTAAGTCTTTGCTCTGTCATAAACAACATTCCACAATCCCTCAATGCATGGAGTCAATATTATACATTCTAATAGGATGTTCAGCAGAAATGAATTATTTAACAAATCACTGAATATCTACAGTTTTTCATAATGATCCGAGAAAGTAGATATTAGTCTTAGTTTTTCCAAGGAAAAACGTTCAGCCCATATAATGTCCCCAGTAAGATCCAGAATCTTCTCAGTTGAAAAATCTGTTGTTGAAGAGACATGGTCCTAATAACTACCTTGTTTGGTATTACCAAAGGAAAATCTACAAAATTCCTCTTGTTTCACAGCTTACAGTTGGCTTAAAAATGCCATAGAAGTCATACATTTGACATGACTGCTCCCCTGCTAGCTCTACAGAAGTTCTCTGAAGTGAGATAATGTTACCTAGATTACTTTGCAGAAACTTAAGGCTTCTTTTGCTAAAACATTTACTTTACTCAAAATTGCTGTTATCTGATACACGACCTTGATAAAATTAAAATAAAGATAGCTGGCTTCTTAGTCCCATGCTGTATTTGTCTCCTTTGTTGCCTTAATCACTTGGGTTCTATCCTGCTATACAAATTTTATGTGTACCTATCGAATGTTTGAGAAAGGTTTTACTTAGGGCTATAATAGATAATGAGTTTGACCTAGATTTCCCCAACATCCATCTTCCCTGTACAAGTCACCATCGACAGAAATACCAGTTAAGAAGAAACTAAGAACCAATATCTGATGTCCTAGAAGAATCCACTTATTTTCAGAAGTGTCATATCTATTTTCACTTCATTAGTCTACACTTTGCCTTCATTTGTCCTCTCTTGTATATATAACCCCTCTAAATCCCTACGTGGAAAAGATGATCTGTGAAACACACTTTCCTATTTTTTGTTGTCCATTTTAAATACATCTAACATGTTACAAGCTTGCAGACCTGAAGTTGGTAATGGTTTGTACACAAATATTTTGTCACTTTTATACAGTTGTTTAGTTTTCTAGTATTAGAGTTAGTATGGTAGCTAAGATTATTAAGAGTTTCTTGCTTAAGTATCTTGACTTTATCATGATCATTTACTTTCTCAATCTGCTTTACTTTTCTACTTTGAACACATGTTTAGGGTAGCATGTATAAGATGGCAGAAGACATTATCTGAGTGACCGCCTTATTAAATATAAGGACTGTGTGAAAGGAAAAGAACAACCAGAATGAGTGTAATAGAATGAGCATATACAAATATTTCTTCAAAGGCAGGTGAAGATCACATCATCAAAAAACTAAGGTTACAGGACAAACAGAAAAATAAAAAATATTTGAAGCAAAATAAGGGAAATTATCACTTAGATAACCTTTCTACAAGCATGAGGGAGTACAGAAAACTGATAAGATCTGGTTACACAGAAATCTTATGGGAGGCAGTGATCAGTGGGAAGCATACTGATTCCTACATTATAGAGACAAGATAATAAGAAAATTAAGAAGAGAATATGATCAGAATTTTAAATATTCTAAGAGTAGAGAGGAAAAAACAAGTCATGTTGGTAAATTTCCTGGGCATTTGCTGTGAACTAGCAAAGGTGCAGTGAGAGAGAACTAAGGTGCAAAGCGATCTACTGCATTGTCTTGCTTGACACACTGCTATTGTTTCCTGACACATAAGCTTCCTTTTGCTCTTGGATAACACCTCCTCCCCTCAGCTCAACAGTGGGACTCACATATCTCATACTCTCAGCATTGGCAGCTGTTCAAGGATACCCACATAACTCAATAAAAAGAATACCTTCTGGAGGTTTCTAAGACATGTCAATGGTCCTGCACATATAAAAGGTAGATGTTCAGTGGTGAGGGGCTTTGTAATGTTTGCTTTTCCATTTGTAAAGACTTACTGGGAGATCGCAAAGATTACAACAAAATAACAGAATTGTTATGTAATGAACTGACTAATGTAGTGAAACCAAGCCTGACACTTACATGTAAATCTCATAGCTAATGCAATTTAAATAGACTGAATGCTCGTGAAATGATGCTTAGCACTCCTGGGAGTTGAGATGTATAAAAGGTCTTCACTTAAGACCAATCTGTAATCCTCGGACCAAATTCTTCCACTCCAACAAAATGTTGTATATTTTGAGAGAAAAAGATATTAGTAACTAGTAAAAACATTGATTATTAGCAAAATCATTATGTTTAATAAAATGTAGGAATTATATGATAAATGATGCAATGTAAATAGTCAATTTATAAAGGACAGGACTTTCTGAGGAAAATTTATATTTCTTTCTATAAAAAAAAATCTATCAATAATATATGTACCATCATTGTAGTCTATGACTGGCTAGACTATCTGTATTATCTAGGATACTTTAAGTTCTTATTTGCTGTCTACCATGTCTTTTGCAGATACACATATTTAACACAATCTTAAAGACAAAGTCAAAAATAGAGTTAGAACTACACTTGATAGTGAACACTGAGACTGTCTAATTAAATCAACAGCCATAGTTTGGGTTACATAAATATTATTATAATGCTGATCGTCAATTATTTTGACTTTTGAAATCTGAAGCATATAGTTATGTATTAAGATCTCGGTGACTTACTGGACTCTCTCACGCTAGGTTTACTCCTGTATAAGAAATAACAGGATTGATGCGGTTCTGTGACTGTATAAATTTATATTGGGACTTTGGAAACATGCTGCAGAACAAAGGTTGCTGAACTATTTGAAATGGCAAGATGAATTCTGAAATACTACATTTTGAGAACAATAAAATGATTCTAAAGTTGTTCATTTCTGCATAATTTAGAATAGTAAAGTAATAAAAGCAACAAAAATACTTAAAGAAAAATATAGTAAATAAATTATTTCTAAACTATACAACAGAGGAGCTAAAAACCATTAAAAATGTTTTCACAGGAGAATTTTCACTAAGATACAGAAAACTCCAACATATATTTTTAATAAATAGGATATAGCGAGTAGTAACATACTTTATGGTTATTTTAATACATATACACAAATAAAAATTTATCACTGATTGAAGAGATTTTGGAAATTACTCTGTGAAAACTATTGGGATCATGTCATTGCTGCAAAGCTAAGGAGAGTGGTCACTGGGAGCACGAGAACAGGAGAGCATCCCTGCCCCTCACTGGATGCAGCACTTGGGAGTGCAGCCCTGCCCCTCACCAGGGAAGCACTGTAGAGCTATCGCTAATTTCAGGTAGGTTGGAGTTAGAGTGAGATTGGGAGTGAGCCAGGCCTGAGATCAGAAGTTGGAAAGCTGGCCATGCCTCTGAAAGACAAGATGATGTGGGTGTGGTAGAGATATGTCCCCCATCCCTTGTTACATACAGTGAGCAGAAGAGCTAGCCCCAGGGTCATGAGACTGGGAAAGTTGGCCAGCCCCTCACCTGGGCAGCACAATAGAGATGGCCTTGGTGGTGTGAGTATGAGTCAGTCAGTCTGGAGGGCATAAAAGCAGGAGAGCTGGCCCCATCCCTTTCCCCATACAACATCATGTAAGCTAGTCAATCAAGTTCTAGAGAACTTGCCCTGGTGTTGGGTGTCAGAAGAGAAAATGGATTGACAACATCAGCTACCATCCAAGCCTAGATTGAGATATTTCAACTGTCCTACCACAACATCTAGAAACTAGTAGAGTGTGTGAAAATTCTGGTCCTTTATATCCAAAGCTGCAAAATATCCATGACATGAGACAACAACCGGATATCCAAAAGGAGGCCTTGGGTGTGTGGATCCAGTATTTATAGTGTAGCATAAGCCAGAGTTTGTGGTCCACACCAATGACTCATTGCAATGGATATTTTCAAGTAAAGATGTGTGGACAAGACAATGCACTGTGTGACACACTGACACACTGCAGCTTGTACAATGATTTTTTCTTATGGTGCGGAGATTGCAAGGGTGGAGAGTAGATATGAGGAGACAGGGACAGGGAGATGAGTGGGATCAGGGTACATAATGTGAAATTCACAAAGGATCAATAAAACTTTTTAAAAAATATTTTATGTACATTTTATTCACTGTCCTCCCTCAGTCCTCCTCTCATAATTCTTCATCCCATTCCTCCTCTCTGTTACCCCGAATAAGGTGCTCTTACCGCACCAAACCTCCTCCTTCTCTGAGGCATCAAGTCTCTACAGAATTTTGAATCTTCTCCCACTGGGGCCAGAGCAAACAAACTTCTACATATGTACCATGGGCTTTAGACCAGCCAGTGTATGCTCCTGGTTGGTGGCTCAGTCTCTGGAAGGAACCTGGGGTCTGGACTAGTTGGGCTTGTTAATCTTCATGTGGGGTCCCTTCCCTTTCAGTGACTTCAATTCTTCCTTGAATTAAACCACAGGAATCCCTGACTTCAGTCCGATGGTGGGGTGTAAATATCTTCTTTTGCCTTATTAGGGCCTCTTTTAAAAAAGCCATGACAGGATTCCATTTATAAGCACATCATAATATGGTAGTGTCAGGCCTTGGTACCCCTCATGAGATGAATTCCAAGTTGGGCTAGTCATTAGGCCACCTTTCCTTCAGTCTCTTGTCTATTTTTTGTCCCTGCAGTTATTTTAGACAGGAGCAATTCTGAGTCAGGAACTTTGACTGTGGTTAGTCAGCCAGTCACTCTACTTGATGCACGGTCTATCTACTGGAGGTGGACTCTTGAAGTTCCCTTTTCTCAATGTTGGGCACTTTGGCTAAGGAATCCTGAGAGTGTGTCGCCTCCTGGGTCTCCTGTACTGTCTAGAGAATATGCCTACCTCCCACTCCCCAAGGCTGCTTATTTCCATTCATTCTCTTGACTCTCTGGGCTCCTCTCCTCTCCTCTCTCCCCTATATCTGATCCTGTTCTCCATCTTCTCTCACCCTTTCTTCTCTCACCCAGGTTTCTCCCTCCCTCTGCCTCCTGTGATTATTCCTTTCACAATTCTAGGCAGCAATAAAACATTTTCACTTTGGCATTTGCTTATCATTCTTATTATTGTCTGTAGGTTGTGTCCTAGGTATTTTGTCCTTTACTTTTTAGCTAATACCACTGTGGTATATGCTTAGAAGTGGAATAACTGGGTCTTCAGGTAGTATTATGTCCAATTTTCTGAGGAATCACCAGACTGATTTCAAGAGTAATTGTACCAGTTTACAACCCCACCAACAGTGGAGAAATATTCCTCTTTCTCCACATCCTCTCCAGCATCTGCTGTCATCTGAATTTTTGATCTTAGCCAATCTGACTGGTGTGAGGTGGAATCTCAGGATTGTTTTGATTTGCATTTCCCTGATGGTTAATGATGTCGAGCACTTCCTTAGATGCTTCTTAGCCTATCGATATTCCTCAACTGAGAAGTGTTTGTTTTGCTCTGTACCCCATTTTTTAGTAGGGTTGTTTGGTTCTCTGGTGTCTAGCTTCTTGAGTTCTTTGTATACCTTGGATATTAGGCCTCTATCTGATGTGGGGTTGGTAAAGATCTTTTCCTACTCTGTTGTTTGCCTTTTTGTTTTCTTGACAGTGTCCTTAGCCTTACAGAAACTATGCAATCTCATTAAGTCCCATTTGTTAATCTTTGGTCTTAAAGCACGAGGCCTTGATGTTCTGCTCAGAAAATTTTCTCCTGTGCCTATGTGTTCTAAGGTTTTTCATAATTTCTCATCTAATAGTTTCAGTGTACCTGGTTTAATGTGGAGATCTTTGATCTACTTGCATTTGATCTTTGTACAAGGAGATAAGAAAGGGTCTATTTTCATTCTTCTGTATGCTGAGTGCCAGTTGGACCAACACCATTTGTTGAATAGGCTATCCTTTTTTCATTGAATGATTACAGCTCCTTTGTCAAAAATCAGGTGACCATATATGTGAGGGCTCATTTCTGGATCTTCTATTCTATTCCATTGATCCAAGTGAGTATCTCTGTACCAGTACCATGCAGTTTTTATCACAATTGCCTTGTAATATAGCTTGAGGTCAGGAATAGTGATTCCCACACATGTTTTCAGGTCTTTTTTTATTCCAGATGAAATTGCACATTGCTCTTTCCAACTCTATGAAGAACTGGGTTGGTATTTTGATGGGAATTGCATTGAATCTGTAGATTCCTTTTGTTAGGATGGCCACTTTTACAATGTTGATCCTTCCACTCTATGATCATGGGAGATCTTTCCATTTTCTGAGATCTTCCGCAATTCCTTCTTTAAAGGTTTGAAGTTATTGTCATACAGGTCCTTCACTTGATTAGTCAGAGTCACACCAAGGTATTTTATATTTTTTGTGACTATTGTTAAGGGTATCTTTTCCCTAATTTCCATCTCCACATGTTTGTCCTTTGAGTAGAGGAAGGCTACTAATTTGTTTGAGTTAGTTGTATATCCAGCTACATTGCTAAACTTGTTTATCAGGTGTAGGAGTTCTCTGGTGGAATTTTTTGGGTCACTTAAGTACACTATCATGTCATCTGCAAATAGTGATTTTTTACTTCTTCCTTTCCAATTTGTATTCCTTTGATTTCCTTTTTGCTGTCTAATTGCTCTAGCCAGGACTTCCAGTACTATGTTAAATAGGTTGGGAGAGAGTGGACAGTCTTGGAGTCCCTGATTTTAGTGGGATTGCTTCAAGTTTTTCACCATTAAGCTTGATATTGGCTGTTGGTTTGCTGTATATTGCTTTTATTATGTTTAGGTATGGGCCTTGGATTCCTGTTTTTTCCCAGACTTTTAACATAAAGGTATGTTGAATTTTGTCAAATGCTTTCTCATCATCTAGTAAGATGACCATGTGGTTTTGTTCTTTGAGTTTATTTATATGGTGGATTACATTGATGGATTTTCATATATTAAACCATCCCTGCATCCCAGGGATGAAGCCTACTTGATCATGTTGAGAAATCTTTTTGATGTGTTCTTGGATTCTGTTTGCAAGGATTTTGTTGAGTATTTTTGTATCAATGTTCATAAGTGAGATTGTTCTGAAGTTCTCTCTTCTTGTAGGTTTTTTTTTTTTTTTTTTGTGTGGGTTAGGAACAAAAGTTATTGTAGCCTCAAAAAAAGAGTTAGGTAGTGTTCCACCTGATTCTATTTTGGGGATTCGTTTGGAGAGTACTGGTATTATGTGGTCAATAAATATCTGATATAATTCTCCACTGAACCCATCTGGACCTGGTTTTTTTTTTTTTTTTTTTTTTTTTTTTTTTTTTTTTTTTTTTTTGATTGGGAGGCTTTTGATGACTGCTTCTATTTCTTTACATGTTATGGGATTATTTAGCTGGTTTACCTGTTCCTGGTTTAACTTTAGTTTCTTGTATCTGTCTAGGAACTCATCCATTTCTTCGAGATTTTCCACCTTTGTTGTATATAAGCTTTTAAAGTAGGATCTGATGATTTCTTGAATTTCCTCAGTTTCAGTTATTATGTCTCTACTTTAATTTCTGACTTTGTTAATCTGGATAATTTCTCTATGCCCTCTAGTTAGTCTGGCTAAGGGTTTATTAATCTTGTTGATTTTCTCAAAGAACCAGCTCTTGGTTTTGTTGATTCTTTCGATTTTTTTTTTTTTGTTTCTATTTGGTCTATTTCTGCCCTATGTTTCATTATTTCTTGCTGTCTACTCCTCTTGGGTGTATCTGCTTTCTTTTGTTCTAGAGCTTTCAACTGTGCTGTCAAGTTGCTAGTGCATGCTCTCTCCAGTTTCTTTTTGGAAGCACTCAGAGCTATGAGTTTTCTTGAGTAGTATTTATATTATGTCTTCTTTGAAGGTCAGATAGAATTCTGCACTGAAACCATCTTGCCCTGGTCTTTTTTTGGGGGGGGGGAGGCGGATTTCAATGACTATTTCTATTTCCTTAGGAATTAAGAGACTGTTTATATAGGTTTATATAGTTCTTGATTTAACTTTGGTACATGGTATCTATCTAGAAAATTACCCGTTTTGTCTACATTCTCCAGTTTTGTGGAGTATGACCTTTTGTAGAAAGTTCTGGTGATTTTTCAAATTTCCTCAGTTTTTGTTTTTATGTCTCTCTTTTTATTTCTGATTTTGTTAATTTGTATACTGTCTCTGTTGCCTTTAGTTAGTTTGGCTAAGAGTTTATCTATCTTGTTGATTTGCTAAAAAACAAAAAAAAACAAAAAAAAAAAAACATTTTTAGTTTTACTAATTCTTTTATGTTCTCTTTGTTCATAACTGGTTGATTTCAGCCCCAATTTTGACCATTTCCTGCCATCTACTCCTTCTGTTTGCTTCTTTCTGTTCTATGGCTTTCAAGTGTGCTACCAAGCTGCTTGTATGCTCTCCCCCTTTAATATGAAGGTACTTAGTGCTATGAATTTTCCTCTTAATGCTGCTTTTATTGTGTATCATAAGTTTGGATATGATGTGTCTTCATATTCATTGAATTCTACAATGTTTTTGATTTCTTTATTTCCTCTTTGGCCCAGTTATCTAGAGTAGACAGTTTTTAAGTTTCCATGAGCATGTGGTTTTTCTGTTGTTTTTGTTGCTATTGAAGTCTAGTCTTAGTCCATAGTGATCTGATAGAATGCATGGAATTATTCTAATCTTCTTGTATCTGTTGCGGCTCATTTTATGTCTGAATATATGTTCAATTTTCGAGAAGGTTCTATGATGTCCTGAGAAGAAGGTGTATTCTCATTGTTATGGGTAAAATGCTTTGCAGAAATCTGTTAAACCCATTTGGTTCATAACTTCTGTTAGTTTCACTGGTTTGACCTGGGTGGGGAGATGAGATTGAAGAAAGATGGAGCTTAGGGTGGGGCAAGGAGGTGAATAGGTGGCTTGTCTTCTGGACTGTGTACTGTCCCAGATAGTGTCAGTGGGCAAAATCTTTACCTGTGTACATCTTCTTGAGGACTCTCCAGGAAAGCAAGCCAGCTGCAGAATTTGGGCAGTTATTGGCCTGGCTCCTGGTGGAGATGTGGAATGGAAGCAAAAACAAAACAAAACAAAACTTTTTTTTTTAAAAAGTGCACAAATAGTGCAATCTGAATTTGTGGTTGTCATCTACATATGTAAGGCATTCTTGAGGACTGGATCCTCAGCCTTGGAGTATGACACTAATCTTTCTCTGTAGGTGTGTATGAACCAAACTGCAAATTCAAATATCTGGTTAGCACATGAAGGCATGTTTCCACTTACCTGGTGCCTATGCTGTCTATAGTGAGAACAGAGAAGTTCTGTCTTCTAATATGATATACAGAATAGAAATCTATTAGAAGAGCTTAACCAATATGAGGTTGAAATTATCATAAAGCTCCAGGAGTTTCTTAAAAGTCAATTCATTCTAAATGATGTCTGCTCTGTTATCTGAGACCCAACAGGGACCTATTAAAGATGGAAAGCTGAGCAATAGAGAGCTACTAGAAAATACAAAGTTACACATACCCTCTTTTCTTTTATTCATAATGTCCTAGTTAGCTTTGTGTCTCTCTTACTTTTTTTCCCTTCATTCTTTTATTTCTTCCACAAACTGTTTCTAAATGTATACTGCTGATAGAAAATGCCCTACACCATGCAGCGTCAACTCCCTACTTCAGGCTTCCAAAAGAGGGCTGACTCTTATTTCTGATTCAATGGTACTAAGAGCATCTTTTTAATTTACTCAAGTCATGTTTATATACTTCTCCTACTTTAATCCATGTTAGTAAAGGAAGCCATGTCATTAACTAGTTAATCTCTGTGTCAGTGCCAACCTTAGAGGTTGGGGAGAGAGGTCAGAGTCTGGGAAATTAACACAAAGTGTTTTCCTTGTTTATATATTTTATGCTCATGAATTATTCAATGTTCAGCACTTTTATACTAATGGAAAAATTATGGAAGAAAAATAATCGCCTGGGATTTTGGAGGCAGTGGACATACTAGGTGGATCTCTGAAAGGCATCAGGGTAGAAGGGTGTTACTAATAACCTGCTCAAGGTCTCACATGAGGTAGAAAGTGCTTTGGCTAGGAACTCCTGAACAATCCCTCTTTAGTACTACAACTGCTGCTCCCACATAATTTGTTCACTAGTGATTCTGAATTGCAGGGACACAAAGAAACCTAGAGACCTCATTTCCCCTTGTCTCCATGAGAAGGTGGTTAAAAGATTAGAAACTGTACCACATTCAGTCAGGAGAATAGTGTAAGGGCATATCCCCCTCCCATGAGTAAGCACTTATTCCCACTGGTTTTAGATGTGTAAACTGAATGGACTTGAACCAGAGAATGCATAGATTCTGAGGCATACATTCTGAAATATTTGGTAAGAATAATTCATAAGACAATGAGCTTCTAATATTAACCAGGTTGTTTATGACTGTGAAAACTGCACTCCTAAGCTATTTTGGTATCTGTATTACAAAGGGGTGTTTCAATATTTGAGGTGCTGGTCATTTATTACAGTCTCTACCCTGTCATTCATATAGCAACACATCAAATTTCAATAGGTTTTTAAACTCTCCTTCATGGCTCATTAACATGGATGGACATAACTACAGAGGTCATAAAACAAAATAGCCTCCTACACTAAGTTGATAAATAGGTCAATCAGCTAACTGCATGGTCACAACCACATTCCTGATAAGCACAAATTGAAGCCTCACACATAGCTAATTGTATATGGGATGACCAATATGTCAACTGAGAAACAAGGCCCATGAATTAAAATAGTATCATCTACCTGAGGCTTTCTTACTATTTTGATTTCTTCTGGTTGTACACTACAATCACCCCACTGAGAAATAGTCAACATTTTTTCTTTTATCATTTAGGCAGAGGCAAAGAATGGGAAAAGAGGTGTGAATGAGAGCAGCTCATATGCCTCGTAAGCTAAATCACTGTGAAAAATTTTCTTACTCTAAGAACAAGTGCTGAACATTTCATAATAACTACCTTTTACTGATTTTCTAACACCCAGTCCACAGTATTATTATCTTCATTTCAGGTCAGTTTGCCTCCCCTTTCTACTTTTCTCTTTTTGAAACAATATATTTTCCACACTCTAAATATACCTGAGTTCCTTTTCTGGTAATCAAAAGTCTGTCAGGAGGTTTTCTGGCATCCCACCCTGGTATTATACTGTTTGACATCACCCAATAATATGTTGCACAACGAACAAACAATTGTTGCTCTTCACTCTCTGATATATGTCAAAGCAAATGGCTGTTTCAGATTTAGTTCTCACTGAGTGACATTTCTATGTAGTGCCATGCTTTCCTTTATCAACTTCAACTTTCTAGAATAAAAAGCCTCAAGACCAAATATTAGGTCTCTTATTCCCAAACCCGTTTTAGCAACTTGTCAAACCCAGAGATCCATTATAAACTATTCCATGAACCAACTTGTCATGTCCTCTCTACTCAACTGTGTTATTATCTTCAGCAACACTGCTATGAAGGTTGGACTTTCAAGATTCTGACTTTATAATCAATATTTTTGTTGGACTTTCATTTTACCAATAGTTTCAATTTTTAGGATTGCCAGTAGAATGTAACAAGACTATGTTATATGACAATCTTAGATAACTGGGCTAATTATTCACACAAGACCTGCATAAAATTAGATTGAGCAATAGTTCATCCTGGATCGGGATGGTCTCATGAGCCTCCAGTACTCTACAATAAATATTGGCAGCCAGCCATTGTTGGGAAAGATATCTCTTTTTTTTTGGTGGTTTAGCCACTGGTAAGTTACACTTAGTGTAAGAAGCTCATTAAATTTGATGAGTTATACCCCAAAAGAAGTCATGAACATTTAGTGGAGAAACTTACTGAGAAGAAAGTTTCAAAAGAAAAAAATGGGATTAGAGAAAGAAAGAAGGCACACCCAGGTTGTGATAATCACTAAAGTTCATCATAAAAGTGCAGTAAACGGTCAAATAATTTAAACATTTTTAATGCAGGAATTCATGATTTTGTAAAATGAAACAAAAAGCTAGGAAAGATGCAATGACACAAATACAACCAAACTAATAGAAAACTAAAAACAAAGAGAGAGTATTTATCAGATTCGATGTAATTTGCTTTTCTAGCATTATTGTAGAACCTTATAAAAGATAAAATTCCAAATCTGAATTAGATGGGCCTGGTATTCAACTTTAATAACACATCTCAAAGTGGAAAAATTATTCCAGCCACAAAAACAGAATTTCCATTTTTCATTTGTTCTTAGTATTTCATTCAGTAACAGTTATTATAGACATCCTTAGTTACACCAATTATTCATTTTCTTAAAATCTTCACTTCTTTCTTTTTAATAGTGAACCATTGGGATATTTAATGTAAAGTCCCTGTCCACATCACCTCTTTTTGATAAATATATTTTGCAGTTTAGGCTAAGATAGAAAGCAAAGAAAAAAAGCTCCATATTTGAATGTTGGTAGTCCTGAACTGAAAAGCAGTCATGTGAAGCAATGGCATTGTAAAGGAAGTGACTTACAAACACATAAAAAGTGTTCATCACATTCAACCCTGCTGTCCTTCAACTCTCCATACACAAATCATCAAGTCTTACAATTTAGCTCATAGGATAGAACACACAAAATCCAACATCACTAAATACCTAGCGATAGTTTTGCTTTCTGTTGCTATCATAAACATCATGACCAAAAGCAGCCCAGAGAGGGAAGAGATTACTCTGTGTACTCTTGCACATCACAGTCAATCAGAAAGTAAAGTCAGTATAGGAACTCAAGGCAGAAAGCAGGGAGCAGAAGCCATGAGAAAATGTTGCTAACTAACTTGTTCCAACGTCCCAGTGGGCTGGGCCTTCTTTGGTCAATCATTAAGTAAAAAAATGCCCCGTGGAGTCTATTAGCCAATGTGGTGAAGATATTCCCCCAGATGTATGATTCCTTCTTCCCAGATGAGAAAACACTGACACAAAGCTAAGCAGCACAGAAATTAATCCATCAATCCATTCATCAGGTTTAGGATATTTCTCTCTAGGCTTCTCCTCCAGCAACATGGTGTCTCTTCGCAGTAACAGAACCCTAAGACAGAGACCTTCCCTCCCTCCATTCACAGGGTACTTTCTCTTCTTTGCTCTCTGCAAAATTTAATCAATTTTACAGCATGTGTGTGTTGTATGTGTTGTGTGTGTGTGTGTGTGTGTGTGTGTGTGTGTGTGTGTGTGTGTGTGAGTCTGCCTGTTATTTGCTTATTTGTACTATGTGGGCTAGCTAGGTCAACTTAGGAGTAGCTCTTTCATAAATAATCAGTCATGGTGGTTAAGAGTTGTAATTTTTTAAAAATGGTTAATAATTTTTATTATTATATTACTTAAAACATACTTTATATTTACTTTGTAATTGTCAACTTGATATAATCTAGAATCTTTTATACTCATAATTTAGTCCAACTTATACTATTAATCAGAGAAACTACATTTATAATACATAGGGGTTAAATGGAGAACCAATAAGTGACTTGGAGTGTTCATCCCCACACAGTGTGTTTGTATTCAAGTGTGTGGGGGCAATAGCTTATGACATCCCACTTCTAGTTAATAGTTACTATGGGAGAAAAAGTTGTGTTTCATCAGAGGTAGAGCCCAAGGTAGGTTGTGAATGTTACAGTCGACAGAACTATACCCATGTGCATTAATCAATGCATAACACTAATTATACACGCATACTTATATGCATATATACATATGGTCAAGAAATTCAGAAAGAGAGAGAAGTATTCAGTGGGTTCTTCTAGAGTTGGAGAATGAGTGATGAATTTGATCAAAATATAATGCATTCATGTATATAGAAGCAAAGTAAAAATTAAAACAAAACATAAAATAGGAGGGTATCTTCATTAGTGTACAAGTATATAAGAATGCATGTGTGGGCATAGATGCAGACACACACAAGGCAGAGCAACTCAGCTTGTAATGACATTATTATGGAGAGTGAAAGCAGCAGGAACCCCAAACAACTACTCCCAATTTGGTCTACCTGGCCCAGGTGACACAGCTAAGCAAGTAGAGGGTACACATTATAAAAATGTGACTGAATTTTCACATAAAGTGTCTGGGGTCAGACTTCCCACAGTAGATTCTGAGTAATCCTGGCAACTAGTGCTAATTACTGGCTAGCCCTGTAGTGTGCTCTGATTTGATGGTTTCATATTTTTTGGCTATGTTTTCAAGGATGCCCAACCTGATTTTCTGATTTCCATTTTTATAAAGATTCCTGCCTACTCAGAAGCATCCTAATGTAAAACAGAAAATGGAATCTTACTTTACTTCTAAGATAATGTTCTATCAAGAATGGCAGTGATTAAACTTATTGTTCTAACTATATAAAGTACCATTCCACAATTCAGAGTACGTAGGATTGGGTAAATATAATATTTACAAATTTATATTAGCATATGCAAATAAACATCAAGTCTATACTACAAATTTTTCTATATATGTACATGAAATATGTGTTTTCGTGAAGATGTGTACGCAACCTTTCTACTTTGTATGCAGTTGTATTTTTGTAACATGGTAGGAACATTATTATAAGATGCATTATAAAAACAGCTAATGAAGAAGAAATAACGATGACTGTGCACTGTAAAATGTATTAGAGTGCTAATTAGGCTACAGCAGAAGTGCTTACTGATGTCTTTTAAACACCTGCTTGGTAATTTCTAAGCTTGGGCATTACCTCATTGAACAATGCACCCAAATTAGAATACAGAGTATTAAATAATAAACCCAAGGCAGCCCACCATACCACATGCTTTTAACATTTTACCCTGTCTTCAGAATGTATGGAGTGATGCTTTCATTTACAAGGGAAACGATAGAATAAATGCACTTGTTCTCCCAGAGCAGAGTCCAGACATTTTTTTGACCTTCATTTTCTAGAAAATTGTGGTAGATCTAGAAGACTATGTTCAATGCAACTGGAAATATATTAGGTGGAGGCAGCAAGAAAAGAATGGTGAGTTTCGGGGATAAGGTCTCCAGGATTGGTCCAAAATTCACTTAGTGTTTCAATCTTAACATCCTATACACAAACCTGTTGTGTCATGTGATTGATTCTTTATATAACTGTTACTGGTTCACATATTCACTTTTGTCTTTTATCAATCTAGTGAGAACATTAATACCAAGGGACAGATCACAGCCTGCAAGTTTCAGTTGGTGAGTGAATAACCATCAT
Organism: Micromys minutus; assembly: GCF_963924665.1. NCBI lineage: Eukaryota > Metazoa > Chordata > Mammalia > Rodentia > Muridae > Micromys > Micromys minutus. Next base: position 43,683,148 of record NC_137972.1, on the reverse strand, counting down.
TATTCAAAGGGTGGTCCATTGACTGACAGAACTGTCCTCATTTAAAAGTCATCAGAAGGGCATAGCCTATGACTCCACCTTAGATACGATAACCAGCAGTTACATTTTTGTAAAACCATTGTATAATATTCATGTACACTAATGAGTAATGTATCAATTTGTACACATGTTGGTGAAATAGCAATGTAGAGATCTGGATGCCAGGAAACACTCTAGAAACATGACAAGCATTCTATCTGTCGCCAGAAAATCTCAGTGAGAGTGTATTGCCTGTAATTAAACTAGAGAAAGTCATGCTTTGTTTATACCGCCACTTTTGTTTCTTAAAAATATAATAAACTTTTAAATTTATTTCTGATATTTTCTCCAAGACAAATAATTCCATAAATAAAGATGGAAGAATATACATATCACGGGGTCTATAATAAAGAGTTTTGTGTTGAAGGTTATATGTTGTTTTAGTTAGGGTTTTACTGCTATAAATAGGCTACCTAACCAAGGCAACTCTTATAAAGACAATATTTAATTGGCACTGGCTTATAGGTTCAGAGATTCAGTCCATTATCATCAAGGCAAAAACATGACAGCATCTAGGCAGGCAGAGTGCAGGAGGAGCTGATTGTTTAACATCTTCATCTGAAGGCTGCTAGCTGAATACTGATTTCCAGGCAACTAGAGAGAGGGTCTTAAGCCCACACCCACAATGACACACCTACTACCACAAGGCCATATCTCCAAATAGAGCCACTTCCTGAACCAAGCATATACAAACCATCACATATGGCAACACAGCAACTCTGAATATAGAATAACTCCTTACATTCAGTAGCTGCTTTTATGGACAGAACCTGTTATTACTTATAAAGAATAATTCAACAACAATATTATGCTAATTAAATATAAAGGAAAAGAACAAAGAATCTATTGATTAAAGCAGTTAAAAAACCCGTCTTATTAAAATAGACAGTACAAAACTAATGTATCTAAGGTTTCCTTTGCATGCAAAAAGAAAAATTTAAAATACCATAAAAATAGAGTAATAAAGACTCATAGAAAAAGAAAGTGGTTACAGTAGAAAAGGACTTTATGGAAGCTGGTCAATTCCACTTCTTACACTAATAATTGCAAAAACAGCTAGAAATACTTTTTATTTCCTATGTTTGGGGTTTTATAACATTTTTACATTAAAAAAATAAACAAAAAATTGTGGAGAGCTGAATACAACCCAAGAGGTTAACTATCTTAGGTTTTGTAAATTATCTTGTTCTCAAATTCATCATAGTTACAATCATAGCTATGCAAGCCTAATGGTCCCAGTAGGATCCCTCTAACTAACAACAAGGTGAAAAGAGATAATTGACTTCAAAAATTTGTCCTGTGACCTCTCTCATCATGATGTGATATGAATTCCCAAGCACATAGCATGCATGTCCATGTCCTTGTTTAAAAATAAACACACATGAAGCAAAAGTAACAGTAAACACATTATCTCATCCTTTTTGATAAATTCTGTAATTATTTTTAAGTTGTCCTATATTTTCACTTTATCATATCAACAATGAGACAATGTGCATCAAACTGGAATGTCTATACAGCTCAGGATGTCCAGAGCCTATTATGACCTTGCCATAAAAATGGAGACGATTTACTCATCTTCATCTAGGTGGTAAAGATAACTATGGCATCAACCTCAGCACCTTTTAAGAATTTTATTAAGTATTAAGGGTTATAGTAAGTTTTGAATCACTAGTCACTATGCACAAATTATCTATTACCAGCATAGCTGTTGGTTCAAGAAAAGTGATAAATGGAGTGGGGCATTAAAAGTCTAATGACATGGACTGAATCCCAACCCTTTCTAAAGTAGAGCTTTTAATTCCTTCATTCATAGGTAGCATAGTGACCTTTCAGGAGAAGAAAACATAAACTATTCTCTGTTACCACCTATCACTTTCAATATCAATAATTATTAGAGTTTTAATATTATTATTTAGAATAATATTTTAAAGCTGAAAGTGCAGAATCATCTTGTTTCAATATAAGAATATATTGAATATATATTCAATATATTCTTATATATATTGAGAGAGAGATAAATGCAGATACAGATATAAGATAGATATAGATATATATGCATATATCAGAGATTAGGTCATATTTAAAAAATGTTCAAAGCTCTCTTAAAGAATCTAGAGAGACTCTTCAGTTGTTAAAGTACTTGCTACATGAGTTGGCACTCGAGTTCGACCCCTAACACTAGTAAAATGCTGGGTGTAGCAGCATACTCACTTGTAATATCCATATAGAGAGACAGAGCAAAGAGACCCCTGTAACATTCTAGCTAACTAGCTGTCTACTTTCTTTTCTACTGTTACAAAACACCACAATCAAGGCAACTTATAAGAGAAAACACTTAACTTGGGGCTTATCATTGGGGAAGATAGCAGCAGGTGGGCAGGTGTGGTGTTACAGCAGTAGCTGAGAGCTTAGCTCTTGATCTACAAAGAGAAGGCTGAAATAGACACAGTCAAACACACATACACACACTAACACTAACTAGAGATGGATCAAATCTTTACAGACCTAAAAGTGTGCCCCTAGTGATACAACACTTTCAAATGTCACACTTTCCTATCCTTCCCAGATGATTCTACTCACTGACTGGTGACAGTACTCTAGTGCATAAGCCTATAAGTCTAAGGGTCCATTCTCACTGAAACTGCCACACTATCCTCACCTAATCACTGAGTTCCCAGTCAGAGACTGTCTCTAAATAAAAGTGACAACTCTTATGCAACCACACACAAAGCTTGCATCAACAGACAAATGCACACACAAGCAACCAAAACACTTAATACACATATGCACAAATACATGAAGAAACTGCCTGAGAATCTGGTTAAGTATTCAGTGTAGTTGACAAGTATTGAGGGGCTTGCTTTTGTACTATTTATTCTATATATTTGGAAATGTTTATTAAAAGGAGAATAAATCACCCCTATAAATTCCATCAAGAAGAAGCCACCTGAAGAAAGTGCTGATCACTTTTATGGAAGTCTACTTTATAATTTATTTTTTTCTCTATACTTTCTCTGTGCTGTGCATGCTGGTGTTGTATTTCTATACAGTGGCTTGACATTTATTAACTTACACTATGACAGAAAAAAAGCCTTAAGACTTCAATTTTTTAACCTTTTTTTCCATTTAATTTTTCCTCTCAGGGCTAAAGTTTGCATTACCAAATAGTGATGGTAACAAATTGATCTGTTTCAGATGTTGCTGCAGTAACATGTGGTCCTATAGTTTGTTTTACAGGAGGGAGGGGACAAAAGAAACACTAGTGTTAACTTACTCTTATGTCTGGTGTTTGTTATGGTAAAATCATAATTGTGACAGTGTAGGAGAATGCCACAGACATTCTCTGAACACAACTCTGTGCTTTCTAGTCATGTTATGGACTGAAACTACTTTTCAGGTCTAATCAAGTGACTCTTCCCCCCCAACTCTGTGTTTCACTGAGGAATTATTTCACACATAGGCCATTCTTAGCAGTTTTCTCAGTGATGGAATATTCCTAAATGTGACTCATTATATAGCTACTGTACATTGAGCAAAATAAACTTACAGATCTGAAAAAATAAAAAACCTTCACCATTGTAATGTATTATTTTCCCTTTATTTTTTACAATTCAACAGTTTATCACATTCAATGCATAATGCAATTTTTGACTTAACACACTGTATTTAGAACTAGTTTAGATGTATTCTCCATGTCAAGATCTAACTTCCACACAAATCATCTATCATTACTTATTCTAAAAATAAATCCATCTGTCCTAATGTACTTGAATTTTCTCCTCTTCATATTTGAATAACACTGGAATAGGATATTATCTGTTGTAGCTAACAACCTTTCAAAGCTTGCCAATGTCTATGTTTATGTCTCAAAAGAGGAAAATACCACTCATTTATCAGAAACAAGTGTGCTTGGTAAGTCACAGCAGACAGCGCTAGGCCTGATCCTTTTATTCTCACAAGATGAAAGAAGAGAACTAAACTGTCCCGCAGGCATGTATGTTGCTGTTTTCTTACACCCCAGAGAAAAGTAGATGACATTACCACAGTGTAAAAACTGTGGTCTTCACGGTCATGACATTTCCATAGGAAGCACAAAACTTTCATTCTACTTTTAGGGTAAATCTCAAAATGTAAGTAGCCTTAGAATGCGACATATTAACTTTCATGAACATTACGTTTGATGCTGGCAGAAGTTACTTCTGGGAACAGATGTGGAGATAATTGGTGTGGATCTCCTAAAGGAGCCATGAGGAAAGAAAAGAACAGCTAATGAAGAGTATAAATATCAAGGATTTCTAGCTATGGCCTTTTGACACTGCCCTGTCTAAAAAATGATGTCATGACCCTAACATAATCTATCAGTCTTTCTATGGGAGATGGGCATAGGTATGTACAAACAGAGAAACAGGGGGAATCTATTGAGTTCTAAATTTCACTGACCTTTTGACAATATCCTTAAATCAAAACTTGTTGAAAAAGAAAAGAGGAACAACAAGGGTTTTGAACTCAAGGTGGTGAGAACTATAATACAATGTACTTCAAATAGTAAGAGATCACACTGGAATATAATACAAAATCAACCAAAATTCCAGACAAAATAAAAGAAGAAATGATTTGTAATGCTCAGAGCCGATGGAAACAGTTTTGAATTTGAGAGAGAAACAGGATTACAGATGATTTATGTAATAAACTGGCCTAATCCCACAATTTACAGTAACTTGATAGAAAAAATTTCTAATCATTGTTGAATCTAGGAGGAGAGGGGTGATTGCTCTCTAGGAACACACAGATCCTCACAGATATTTGCCCCTCAATGACCAACCACTTCAGCACAGCACACTATTAGCATGTAAAGTGTTACATGCTGAGAATTTCCCATTTTATTTACAGCAATATATGGTAGCATGCTATATTCTAAAGCAAGGGAATAAATAAAATACTTCTCAAAGAAACAAATACAACATTTCTTTTAAATATCATTTCTGCTATCTTAAAATAGTGAATCAGCTGTCTTGCCTCGCCTGGAACTCCGAGATCTCTCCACACTAAGCCACAAACTAGGCAGCGTACACCAGCTGGTATGAGGCCCCGACACACATACAGCAGAGGACTGCTGGGTCTGGCCTCAGTGAAAGGAGAGTCACCTAACTCTAACTCTAGAGAGACATGGAGCCCCAGGGAGTGGGAAGCCTGGCTGAAGGTAGGGTGGGGTGAAGGGTTGGAAACATCCTTTTAGAGATGGTGTGGGGAGGAGAAAGTATGTAATGAGCACCAGGAACAGGGTAAGCCTGGACTATAAAGAAATGAAATTAATGATTAAAATATAGCACACCACAGGTATTTTTTAATGCCCATTATTCTCTATTTAGCCCACAATGCATTTTCTTTCCTGTACAACCACTATATCTGACTGCAATTACTTTCCATTAGACACTGGTTTCTAATTTGTATTCATCTTGTTCGAGAACTTGGGTCGCCTTTGGGGTATACTATTAAGTCAAAATTTCATGTGACCTCTAACCAAAGCCAACAGAATACTCCTGGTCCCAATTCAAGTGCATTGCCTTATAGACTAAATGTTATAAAGCTCCTATGAATATCATTTCTGAGCCCTTCCTCTTTTATTAGTCAATGATACACGATTTTGCTTATCAAGGTAGAGGTGAGCCCAAGCGATGCTTTTAAAAATATTTTCTACTCAGTGATTTTGCTTGCGTAAGTGAGATTACAGTTGTTTTACAGTGTGTATGTGTTCAATTGTAATCATTAATTGGATAATCATGCAAATCAATACCCATAGACCTGTGTTCTCTCAATTTTCAGGCACACCGTTAACTGCTTGCTGGTGCTTTTTTGACACCAGACTTTCATCTAAGATTATGTATGCTTGAGCTAGTGTCACAGTCTATTTCTTCTCTTCTCAAACATTCTCATTCACTGCTTCAGTTCATTCTTTTTTTTTTTAAATCCATGCTTGGAATAATTCTCCACAAGGTGAATGAAATCCAAATTATGTTGCTCTACTTGAAACAGCACCCTCTGGGCAAAGATAAGCCTTGAAATCTTTCCAAAGGCCTTTTAAGATGCCCCACACTGTACTGATTAGAATTGATGTGAATATCATTCTCACAATTCTTGAGGCAAAGACCTCCAAGATAGAGGCATCATCAATGTTCAGTGTGAGTAAGACCATAAATTTTGAGTCATAGCTAATGCTTCTTTATGGAGAAGATTTATTCTGAGATTGTTTATTAACTAAGACCCAGCCTGAGGGTACATGGCAGAATACTAAAGGTTTGAGGAGAACAGAAACAAAACTAGGGTTACTGAGGAGTCTAGCTGACTCTAGATGGCCGTGCAGACTGTATATAACCAGATTGATGTGGGAGAGCTATCGTCATAAACTCAGACACAGGGACAACAACGTCTCCTAGAGTCAGTGAGGAGAACACAGTCAGTGAGTTAAGAGCTTTGACTGGTCATGTATCCCCCATGAGCAGAGGGGTGGTGCCTTTCACAAAGAAGTACTAAATCTCATTTTTCCTTTGCTGAAGATTTTCTCCAGGAGCTTCCACCAGGTTCTCCTTCCTATGTGGAAGAGAATCTTAGAGACACTTTTGCCCAGTCAGAATCAAATACTTTTGCAGACCTGTCCCTATTTCCATCTACCTGCCTATGGCATAGCTGTAGAGCTGTGGGGATCATGCATGTACCTGTGCGTGTAGATTTTTGTCCTCCACCTGTGTCCCATGAGAGGAGATCATGTAGGCCTGTCGCCAGGTTAAACTTCCTTCCCCCTTATAAGGTCCTGTCTAGCAGCAGCACCGAAAATTCCTGCTTATGCAAATGAGGCCTCAGCACCCTGGCCCTGGGCCAATGATGTACACTCACACCATAGCCCCTCCCAACCCGCAAAGGTTTAAAGAACCTTTGTTTCTCCAATTAAATGAGCTGATCAAAGAAACTCATCACCTGAGAAGTCTGTTTCTTGCCACACCTACCTGTTGCCGGAGGTCAGCATCACTTACAGCTATTCCTCATGTGCTATTCTCAATTCCTACAGAATCTCCCATCATTCACTTTCAAAATTTGATTAAGAGTTTGTACAGGGAAAAATATTTCCTCTATCCTTACATTTTTATTCAGTCCTAGAAAGGTAAAGCACTATATACTGTAGCTCAAGTACCATAAGCCAAATTATTAAGCTCATTATATGTCCACTACCTCTCTTAAAATGTTGATGGAATGGTGATAAGGAGAAAATGAAGTTAAAATTAGCCAAAAAATTTTTACCAGTATATAGATAGAACATACTCAATCTATATTTCTCATGGGCATCTGAACTCAAAGCTCTCTTATTTAGCCGATTTCATACATGAACTCTCTTTATAGAAAAGGCAGAAACACAGCTAACCTTGAAGCCAAGTATTTCCAACTCTTCTATGAAAGTGACACAGAGTGCCTTCCCCTGGAGAAACCATTGCTGTGATTCCCTTCACTAAACAGATATATTCAAAAGATCCTCTTTCTGTGGATACCATAGTCTACCTGTAGGGCAAAGGCATGTAGGATAGAATCTACCCATGTTTCATTTTTATCCTCTGCTTCGTCTTCATAAGAACTGTAGGAGGCCATGTGCCAGGGTGATGGTACTAGAAAAATACAAAGCTAAGCAGGAGAAAATTTGATACTAAAAATTTGTCGCATTTTACTTTTTAAACCCTGTTCTTAAAGTCAGTTTGTTAATAACATAATGACCAAGTTTGTTTTTCTTACTGATTTGCTTTTCCCTAAACAGAACAATTGTCTGACTTGTGAACCATCTCTAAACAAAGCTGCACAGTTTGACTTTTTAGAAATTCAGTATGAATACCATCACAAATCCTATTAATTATTGAACCTTTTAAACCTGTTTTATCATTACAACTGAACAGCATATGACGAATACAGAAGACTGCTAACATCCACAAGCTTGTATTTTATGATTCCGAAAATTAGCAGTGACTATAAATGCTCATGACACATATTCACTTGAAATTTTCTTTGAGATCTGAATTTAAATTGCATGCTGGGAGCTTTTGGGAGTGGAAAGCTCAGAAGTAAATCACCGTTCTAATTGACTGAGCTCTGTGACTCATAGACACCCACATGCTTTAACTCAGATCCCAAGTCAACTCATAAAGTTATCAAAAAGTCTGTCTGTTTGTCTGTCTTTCTGTTTGTCTGTCTGACTCTCTGTCTATGTATGTATGTATGTATGTATGTATGTATGTATGTGTGTGTGTGTGTGTGTGTGTATGTATGTATGTATGTATGTATGTATGTATGTATGTATGTATCTATCTGTCGCATATGTGTGTATGCCTACATGAATTTATGGGCATTATAAGAGTGCAAGTGCTCATGGAAAGTAGAAGGGGTGTCTAATTCCTGGGCTGTGGCATTGTTGGAGGTGTGAGTCACTATATGGGTGGTAGAGCCAAACCTGGGTCCTCTGCAAATGAGCTGAATTTTTGTTTTGATTTGTTTTTGTTTTTGTTTTTTTGGTTTTTGGGTTTTGTTTTGTTTCAGGTTTTTGTTGATGTTGTTGTTTTTCCTTTGAGACGAGATCAGCTATAGTTCCCAGGCTGGTCTCAGATTCACTAAATAGCCCACTCTGACTTCAAACTCACAATCCTAAAGCCTCTTGAGTGCTAGGATTACAGGCATGCCTCACAAAGCTATACTTTGGTTTAATTAAAATAAAGACTGGGGAAGATCATTTATATGCAGCAAGTATCATGGACACATTTTCACATGCTATGAGTTCTTTAGCAGCCCTTTCAGCAAGCCTGCTTCATTGAAGCCAAAGAATCCACCATGAAAATACACCCCTGGAAAGAAGGAATGACCTTGTTCTAGATTGCCTCGACTTAAGCCAGAGTGCTATTAACAATGTCTGAGGATACAATGATTTGAGAAACAGCGATTCTGAACACTCATCTAGGTGAGAATGTTAATGGCATCTTATAAGGTGTTCTCAAATGCACACATGATGTAATAATTAACATACAAGCACTTGCCACTACTAGCATCTCCATGTGTTTTTATATCATTATTATGTTCTAAGAAATCATAAGGCAGAACTAATGTAGGTATCCAGGGGAACACCTTACTCAAATCTTTGACAGATTTTTTTCTGGTGTCCCTGTTATCTAGCTTCTTCATATGTTCATTACTACAGTTTAGATTTAATCACAGTTTCTCCTTTGGCCCTTAGACAAACAACTCACATATATCATCAAACCTCCTTACATTTGAAACTAATGATCCACAAATCGCCACCACCTGGTCATTCTTTTATTCTTTCATTTATTTATTCAATTACATACTTATTACAGGCACTGGCTAATGATCAGGACTACATGCCAGCAGAAGGCCACTGCTGTGTTATGGCGTAGACAACTTGAGGGAGAAACATAAGTGTGTGAAATAAGGTACTAGACTGTGTCTCAAATGGGCTTCTGAATTAACCAGGCAAAGAGAAATAGAAACTAATACATGAAGGAAGATTAGCAATTGAGATACTAGGTAGAGTCCTTGAGTGTGACCATGCTGGGCTACGTGCAGGGATGTATATGGGTCAAGGAACGAGGGCTTAGATGCTACAACATTCACTACCTGAAATCATTTGGCTTCATTTTATGAACAATAAAAGGCATCTGAAGACTGGCAATCTAGATGTGACATGAGGAAATGAGATTTGCTAAATATTTTCTTGGGCTGTAGGATGGAGGATGAACTTCAGAGAAACAAATCAGAAGAAAGCAAAGCAGAGTAAGAGTGCAGGCCGTACACCTGTCAGTCTGTATTACCATAACAAGAAGGGATGGAGAAATATTGGAAGCAGGCTTAGTATTATTACCGATACTGTGGTAGGAAGTGGTAAAGTGGCTAGAGAATACTGAAGATGAAAGGATTAGAAGTGTGAATGATGGTCTCATGTATTCCCAGGACAAAAAAACCCACAAACAAACAAAAACATTATGAAAAACATTGTTATGAGATGCATATGTTTCATAGTGAAGCAGATATCAGAAGTATGCAGGTCTCTGCTGAAGTTCAAACAAATTGGCTGAACCTATAATCACATTGGGCAATCCTGTCTACAGAGGAAATACCACACAGTAGTTACAGTGGGCTTTATAGCAAAAGCCTAGGGATACAACTAAAGACATGATGAATATTTCAGAAAAGGCTGAACGTTGCTGCTAAGCCTGCAGTTGTCTGCTCTGAAGGGATTTTATGGTTCTAATCCATGAGTACCCCCATAATAGCCTTAGTCTTATGATTATCCTGGTCTTTGTGTAGAGAGCAGGAGGAATAGGCAGAACGGATTTACATTTAGCTCTCACCAGGTGATTGTCAGAAGGCTAGAGCAAGCAAGAATGAATCTATACTCAAAAAAAACTCTAGCTTAGTCTGGCTTTAAAGACTTATTTAGGTATTTTTGGTTTGCTCTTATTGCTTGGCATCCTCATGAATTGTTTGTAGAGTCTAGCCCTGTAGAATTAGTTGTGATTGTTGCAGCAGTTAGCATGGTGATAGGGCCATGTCCTGGTCAGCTCACTTGGACAATGACATTATCAGCTGAATTGTGAGTCCCATCAATGAAGTGAAATTTCATGAAAGTTTGAAGCCATAACTGAATTTTTTACACTGAAACTGGGCACCAAGAAGAATTCATTTTATGCTAAGAAAATCGCGGCATTTTTTTCATATTTGTGCACACCCTGAATTTTTCTTGTGTATACTAACTTGGGAGAGATTATCTCCACCATCTAAAGAATAATAGAGTTATTGTAGCAGAAATTCATTTGGGAAAGAATGTTGTAAGGTGCATTCATTACCAAAGAGGCTACCAGAAAACAATGCATATTTCTCTAATGTGTTTATAAAATTCTTAAGAAAATGGATGCATCTAGAGAATATCATCCTGAGTGAGATAACCCAGTCACAAAAGAACAGACATAATATGCAGTCACTGATAATTTGATACTAACCCCAGAAAGCTCTGAACACTCCAGAAACAACTCACAGACTATATGAAGTTCAAGAAAAAAAAAAAAAAGAAAAGAAAAGAAAAAACCATTATGTTTAATCCTTACACACCCAGAAAACTTTGACTATTTCCAGGTTATATCCTCTTTTACATGTACTTTATGCTCATTGTAACTAGTGGGATCTTAATGCATACTATCAAACCTTTAGAAAAACCAAGTACTGACAAAAATGTATTAGTATACTTTTATGCAAAATGCTTAGAATTTGTAGATTTATCTTTTTTTTAAAAAAATAAAGTTGTTCAATTAAAAAAAAAGAAAGATAACTTTCCTTATCTCTCAGTTCTGACTAGAGGAATTCATGTTGTACTATCACTCAAAATGATGTACATTTTTTAAACTGGAAAATTACTACATTCTTTTGTCCATGACAACAAATTATTTGCAGTATACTTACTGTACCTTACTCTCAACCACATTAAGAGAGTGGGAGCTACACACATCCACTTACTTTTATTGTAAATGTACACATATTTACTTTGCATCTGAAATAAATTTGTAACATACACATACAATACATTTTTTGTAACTGTTAAATGTAAAAAAAAATATGCTAAAGTCAAACATCCATGACCACTCAGCTGCTAAGGAGCATTTGTTAGAGTTGAACACTAGAAGGAAGGTACATATCCTCACTTCAGCTCCACACCTTATAAGAATGAATTCTTTCAAAATCATTCCTGTGTAAAATATCATAAACTTCATGGGATGATTTACATTCATGAAATGCGTCTAAGTTAAGAAAAAGAATGGAAAAGGTCACCTTCAGAAAGCGTTAGTGCATGAACTTGCATTTCTGGGATGCACAAAGCTTGATCTCTGAAGCCAGCAGAAATATTTTTTTCAGACTGAATGCAATGGCTGAGAAATCCAGCAACCCAGTGAACAGCAGCTTCTGTTGGAGTGAAATACTTGTCTTTGAAAACCATCAGTGCCTGTATGTTCAGTTTATTTTCTAACTGTAAATTATTTAGAATAAGGCGTCACCTCTGCTATTCTAATACATGCAAGGCACTACTCATCTTAGTTATACGAGAATGTGAAAAACTCTACCTTCACCCCTCTTTGGAACCAAAATAAAATATAGCAACACTGCAGAGAATTTGTATATTAAAGCACCAGAGTTATGTTTCAAAAAATAATCAAGAAATATTCATATAGAGTTTCTTTCTATATGAGTGGAATTGATTAACAACCCAACACATTTGCAAGTTAATGGGAATGTTAACTCAGTGGCAGAGAAGAGTACAAAGCTAAAAACTTGAAAACCATACTCTTCACTCATTGTGTTACATTGTTTTAATGTGTAGCTCTTCTATACTGATTTAGAGTAATAAAAAGAGAATTATACTAGAAATTCCGCAAGGAAGTGTAATGTGACGAAGTAGACTTGCATAAAGTTTCTGTTCCTCCCAGAAGATAAAATCTATAATTCAGGGGAAAAACCTGGATGTTAACCGGTCCTATATCAGAGCTTAGCCACCTCAGCTGTAAATGAAACATTCAGAAGAATACAGTCAAGTATCAAGTGTTGTTCATAGATGAAGCTTGGAGAGGTCAAAGACTATACTTCAGTCAGACTGGCACCTCAACTTGTGGACATGCTAGGGATGATTGCATATTTTTCATAACCAATTAACCAAGCAACCAACCAATGAACCCAACCAAATCAACCAACTAAATAACCAACCAACTAACCAAACCAAGCAACTAAACAACCAACCAAACAAACAAACAAAGGAACAGAAACAAGCACTTCCATCGTTCTTTTTGGCAAACCTAACTTCATCCTCTTAGTATTCATTTTAGCCATGATCCTCTAACCAAAGCTGGTATTCTAAAATCCTTTAACTTCCCATTTATATCACCAACAAAATACACTCTAGTCAAGTTTCAAAGGGCTTTAAAAGGGGCTAGGATCATTTATGGACTTGTTTCTAAGACATTATTTATCAGCATTTATATTTCTGGAAATTTAACAAGTAGAAATTGTCAAAGAATAATCACTTGACATAAATCAGCCTGTAAGTCTTGATATAAGTTCCTGTCAATGAACCTTTCCACCCTCTCCCACAGTCTCAGCGCATAACAAATCATCTGATTCACATCACTGGAGTAGAAACTGCTGCTCAAAACTGTAGAATTATTTTCAAGAGTGACATATTGGTTTTGTGTAAATGAACTTACATAATTCATCGATTAGATCCATTCCTTTTTAACTTCTGTGCCACCATTGTATCTTCAGGACAACAGTGACTTTATATTTTAGACAGGACTGGGATGACCAAGAAGAGGAGGAATAGTGTATTTGAGAATTGGTGATATAATTGTCAGGGTAGTTTTCTTCAAGATTCACTAACTGGCCTCTGGGGTTGTTTTTTGTTGTTGATAATGATGGTGATGGTGATGATCTGTCTCTCTCTCTCTCTCTCTCTCTCTCTCTCTCTCTCTCTCTCTCTCTCTCTGTGTGTGTGTGTGTGTGTGTGTGTGTGTGTTTAAATTAGCATGCTGTGGCTTTTCCTTTTCCCATCATAAGCAAATACAACTGAAGACATCAGCAGCACGAGTAGATGTCAATGTGGGCATGTGGGGGCCAGGGTGATAAAAGGCAGTATGATGGCTAGGAAAAGACAGTGAGGGTGACTTTATGTGTAATTAAGGAAAGACAAAGGGCAGCCAAGCATGTATTGTCAGGGTTCAATAACCTGTAGGGCTATGTAGTGTTGGGTATCTGCACTCAAGAGGGGAATGGAGGAATTTCACATGGGAGGTTGTCACAGGGATCTAAGTCCAATCAGGGTATGGTTGATTGTCTCTATGTCTGTTCCCATTGTTATCCCAGTGAATGAATCCTTGGTGGTTAAATTAGGGTTTCTATTGTTACAATAAAACCTCATGACTGAAAGGAACTTGGGGGACAAATGGTTTACTTTGTTTACTACTTCCATATTACAGTCTATCATTAAAGGAAGTCAGATCAAGATCTCAAACAGAGTAGAACTTTGAATCCAGCAACCAAAGCAGAGATCAGGTGCTACAAGCTGGCTTGTTCTTCATGACTTGCTCACCCAGCTTTCTTATCTAACTACGGACACCAGCATAAAGATGCTCCCAACCTAGCCCCTTCTACATCCATCACTAATTTTGTATGAATGCCTATGTCTTATAGTTCTTATTGAGGTATTTTTCTTACTTGGCATCCCTGCTTTGTGATGTCAGACTGGCATCCTTGGGTTTTTCTGAAAATAGCCATGTGGATAATTGCTCCTCTTGAATATTAAAAATGCTACACACTTGGCAAGTCACATCATCTCTTTGGACCTCAGCTACAAAAAGTTAATAATGCCCCAAGGGAAAGTTTTGAATTTCTTATAACTCATTAATAGACAGACATGATACATGGAAGTAAAGATTAAGTCAAAATAAAAAAGACTAAAATCTCATTAGTAACCACCAGACTGCTGAATACTCTGATTTGAAATCAAAGCTGGCTCTATAGCAGACATTCCTGTTTGTTCCTCCAGTAATATTTTTGTCTTGTAAGTTGTACTGTAAAGTTGGTGATTCCTATTACATTAAAACTTGCCACTGTGCCAGTGTAGAAAAACTAAAGTTGGTTACTTAAATCATTTGCTATGCAATATGGCACTCCGGATTATCACAGGTACTTAACAGGCATAAACAAGACTCAGTAACTTCTCTTTTCTTGCTCAGTAATTGGAACAACTATTTTTTTCAGGGTTATGTGTATATTTTGAATTCACAAGAAGCTCTGCAGTGGAACATGATTAACCCCAGAGCTTATTTTTACTCCTGTTTGTTTGGCTGGAAATGTTGATTGTAATAACAATCTAATCAAGTATTTTTTTTTTACAGGCCTCATCATAGCCCCCAAAAGAAGACAAATTTTTCCTCTAGTTCAGAAAAGTCCTGATATAAACTGCATACCTGGCATATGGCTAAATGTTTAACTCTGTCATTTTTGTAAATGAATTATAGTCAATGAGGCCCTTTTTTGAAAATATCATTTATAAAGTAATCCTACAAGATGTATTTTGAGAGTAATGTGTAGACTGGCATCAAAAAGTATCAATGCTCAGTTAAATATATATGAAATGAAGCAAGCACTGAATGAAGAAGCACTGTAGTGGATTTATAATTTGAAAATATTATAAGAACCTAAGAGCACAGCAATTTCTATAGATCCTGCTGTCAGTTTCTTCAACAGCCTGGTCAGGGCACATGTTAGACTGGAACAGGTTCATATACACTTAGAAATGAACAAAAATAATTGACTCCAATTTATTTTCCCTTCAGAGGAAAGAGTAGTGTTTCTATAGATCTTTAAATCATCTGGGATCAACAAAGAGTAAACATAACTCAGGGTCTGAAACAAGCTGCCTTATTATTTGGGATCAAGGGATTTCTGTAAATGTAATAGTACTTTCCTAATCAGAAGAATAAGGAAAAGATACTAGTGAGAATAAAGTCCTAAAACCTCCGCAATAAAGGTTTTTGGTTTTTATGCTTCAGTGCTGCTCTTCATATTACAGGGTATCTCAGTCTCCTCCAGGATAGGACATGAGTCGGCCTGCCTAATACAACAGCTGTATTTTCCAAAGGCCTTCCAGGTGTGAAAACTTGAAACTGCCAGACTGATTTGCAGAGTGGTTATACCAGTGACTATACAGTCTCACCAACAGTGGAAGAGTGTTCCTCTCTCTCCACATCCTGACTAGCATTTGCTGTCACCTGAGTTTTTGATCTTAGTCATTCTGATTTGTAGGAGGTGGAATCTCAGGGTTATTTTGATTTGCATTTCCCTGATGACTAAGGATATTTAACATTACCTTAGATGCTTCTCAGCCATTCAATATTTCTCAGTTAATTCTTTATCTGTAACCCAGTTTTAATAGGGTTATTTGATTTTCTGGAGTCTAACTTTTGAGTTCTTTGTTTATATTGGATATTTGCCCTCTATAGGATGTAGGATTGGCAAAGACCTTTTCCTAGTATGCTGGTTGCCTTTATGTCCTAATGACAGTGTCCTTTGCCTTATAGAACCCACATGCCTACGGTCACCTGATTTGACAATGCAACTAAAACCAGTGGGGAAAAATAGTATTTTTTATGGTACATTTACCTATGGAGTACTACTCAGCTATCAAAAATAACGACCTCATGAAATTCCTAGGAAAATAGATGGAACTTGAAGCTCATTCTGAGTGAAGTAACTCAGTCATAATAGAACACTCTTAGTATGTACTCACTTATAAGTAGATACTAGACCAAAAAGCTTGTAATACCCAAGGAACCATCCACAGAACTTATGAAGCTCCAAGAGAAGGAAGACCAGAAAGTGGATGCCTCAGCATTTCTTAGAAGGAAGAATACAATGTTCATGGGAGGAAATAAAGGGACAAAGAGAGGAGCTGGAATTGGAGAAAACATCATCCAGAGACTGCCTCATCTGGGGATACACTCCATATGCACCCAATAAAACCAAGCACTATTGCTGATTCCAAGTAGTGCTTACTGGCAGGAACCTGATATGGATGCCTCCTCAGAGGCTCTGCCAGAACCATACTGATACAGAAGAAGATGCTTGCAGCCTACCATCAGACTGAATTTGAGGAACCAATTAAGGAGCTAGAGAAAAGACCAAGGGAGCTGAAAGAGTCTTCAACACAATGGGAAGAACAAAATTATCAACTATCCAAACCCACCACAGCTCCCAAGGACTAACACACCAACCAATGAGTTTCCATGGAAAGACCCATGGCCCGAGGTACATATGCAGCAAAGGATAACATTTTCTGACATCAATGGGAGGAGAGGCCTTTGGTCTAGCGAAGGCTTGTTTTCCCTGTGTAGGGGAACACCAAGGTGCTGAGGTGGAAGAGTATGGTTTGGCTCAGGTTCTAAGATCAACAATTTCTAAATGGGACCTCATGAAACTGGAAAGCTCCTGTAAGGCAAAAGACACAATCAATAGAACCAATTAGCAACTTACAGATTGGGAAAATATCTTTCCCAACCCTAGATCTGACAGAGGGCCTATATCCAAAATATATGAAGATTTTAAAAAGTTAACCCCCCCAAAATCAAATAACCCAATTTAAAATGAGGTACGATAAGCAGATAATTTTTTTCTTCAAAACGTTTATATTGGAAATTCTCTGCATTTACATTTCAGATGTTATCCTTTTCCCACAATCCAAATCTCCTCCCACCCCAATTGCCTTCTTGAAGGTGCTCCCCATGAGAGCACCTTGGCGTTCCCCTACACTGGGAAAACAAGCCTTCACTGGACCAAAGGCCTTTCCTCTCATTGATGTCAGAAAATGTTATCCTTTGCTGCATATGTACCTTGAGCCATGTGTCTTTCCATGGGAAATCATTGGTTGGTGTGTTAGTCCCAGGCAGCTATAGCAGGTTTGGATAGCTGAAAATTTTGTTTTTCCCCTTGTGTTGCAGACCCTTTCAACTACTTCAGTCTTTTCTCCACCTCCTTCATTTGGGATTCTCTTGTTTAACTGAGAAATTTCAATTGGCTGAGAAGCTCCTAAAAATTGTTCAACATACTTAGTCATTGGAGAAATACAAATCAAAACAACCCTGAGATTCTACTTCACAGTAGTCAGAATAGCTAAGAACAAAACTCAGGTGACAGCAGATGCTGGCATGGATGTGGAAAAAAAGGAACATTCCTCCATTGCTGGTGGGACTGAGCGCTGGTTCAATCAATTTGGAAATCAATCCCATGGTTTCTCAAAAGATTGGAAATAGTTCTCAAAAGATACTCCAACATAAAATGAGAACACATGCTCCACTATGTTCATAGTAGCCTTATTCAAATAGCTAAAAGATGGAAACATCTTAAATGTCCCTCAACAAAAGAATGGATGCAAAAAATGCAGTAAATTTACATAGTGGATTACTACTCAGAAATTTAAAACAAAGACCTCTCTATTTTTACAGGCAAATAGATGGAACTAGCAAATATCATCCTGAGTGAGGTAACCTAGACCCAAAGAAACATACATGGTATTTACTCAGTAAGAAGTAGATATTAACCCCAAATCTCAAACTATGCATGATACAACATACACAATACAACTAACAAGAAGAAAGGCCATTATGTGGGTGCTTCAATCTCATTTACAAGGGGGAACAAAATTTTGATGGGAAGTAGAGGAAGGAAGTGTCCTGGGTGGAAAAGGGGAAAGGTAGAGAAAACCAGGGGCAGGTATGGGAAGAGACAGAAGTAAAGTACAAAAGGCCAGCAAAATGAAAAAAAATACATAGCAGTGGGGGTAGAGAATGTGAGGAACCACTAGAAATTCCCAGAGGGCAGAGATGTGAGAGGCTCCTAGGGCCAAATAGGTTGACATAAGCAGAAGTACCCAATAGAGGGGAGATAGACCCTGAAGGGACTATCTTTAATAGATAGACATGGTCCCCAGTTGAATGAAGGGACCACTCACTTATCTCAAAAATTTTAAGCCAGAGTTGTTCTTGTCTAAAGGAAATGTAGAGACAAAAAGTAGAGCAGAGACTGAAGGAAAGACTATTCAAAGACTCCCAAGCATGAGATTCATTCCATCAGCAGACACCAAACCTGGACACTATCGCTGAAACCAAGAAGCACTTGCTGATAAAAGCCTGGTATAGCTGTCCTCTGAGAGGCTCTGCCAGCACCGACTAAGACAGATGCATGTACTTCCAGCCAACTATTAGCTTGAGCCTGGAGACCCCAATGGCAGAGTTGGGGAAGGACTGAAGGAGCTGAAGTGGACTGCCATCCTACAGGAAGAACAACAATATCAACTAATTAGACTCCTAGAGGTTCCAGAAACTAAATCACCAACCGAAGAGTTTACATTTGTGGATCCTTGGCTCTCCTTACAGATGTAGCAGAGCGTTGCCTTATCTGGAATGAATGGGAGGGGAGGGGCTTGGTTCTGTGAGTGAAGGGGGAAGGTAGAGGGGTGAAGTCAGAGTGGCTGTGTGGGTAGGGGACACCCTCTTAAGGGTAAAGGGGAGTTTTTGGAAGGAAAACAAAGAATGGGGATAATATTTAAATTGTAAATAAATAAAATAAGAGAGAAAGAAAGGGAGAGAGAGAGAGAGAGAGAGAGAGAGAGAGAGAGAGAGACAGAGAGAGAGAGAGAGAGAGAGACAGAGAGAGACAGAGACAGAGAGAGAGAGAGAGAGAGAGAGAGAGAGAGAGAGAGAGAGAGAGAGAGAGAGAGAGAGAACCCTTCGGAAACCAGTCCTCTTAATGTATTACTTTA
Organism: Micromys minutus; assembly: GCF_963924665.1. Taxonomy (NCBI): domain Eukaryota; kingdom Metazoa; phylum Chordata; class Mammalia; order Rodentia; family Muridae; genus Micromys; species Micromys minutus. Next base: position 43,663,671 of record NC_137972.1, on the reverse strand, counting down.
ATATAGGCCTCTTCCCTACTCAAACAATGTTAAGTTAAAAGAAAAATGTTTGAATCAACATTTTTTATTTTAAAAGAATTAAAACAAATGATTAAAAATTAAAAAAACAGGAGACCCATCTCTTTCCTGTGGATCATAGCTTAGTCATCTATTGTACACAGGGGACCCTGAGGTGGAGGCTGTGGATTCAAACTGTAAAATGCCAACTGAAATGTTTCTCCCACTGTACTTATTGTGCAATGCTGGGCTCTGGATACTGTCATTCTGACTACATCTAGAAATATTTTAAGCTATTTTTAATACTGAAGCAATTCCTTTTTAAAACTCAGCTTCGTGTGCGTCAAAAAGTGGGAGGAACCTTGTTCAGACAAGCCTGCACTTATCACACTTGGCATTTGTTCAGAGATCAACACTTGCAGTGACGGTCTTGTCTGCTCTATTGAATATTTCTACATAAAAAGTGAATCACCTCACTGAATTTACTTTTCTACCACAAACATCATGTGTGCTGTGGTCACAGCATGTGAACTGTGGTCACGGCATGTGAGCTGTGGTCACAGTGTGTGAGCTGGGGTCAAAATATAGCAGTGAAGAAGACAGACAGCATCAAGCGTTCATCACTAGACCAGAAGTTAGTGGAGAAAACAGGCATCAGCTCTGTGCTTCCTTACAAAAGAAGAAACCAATCCTATTAAAAAAAAAAAAAAAAAAAAAAAAAACAAACTATAAAACCAAAATGAACAACTGAGAGTAAATAACACACAGTTTGGTATATCTAATATCTAAAGTCACATGTAAAGGCAAATTGAAGCTTGAAAGACATGTGAATTCAATAGTGGGTGCCTAAAGGGGAAGGCAAACATACACACACAGATGGACACAGTAACTAAAGCACATAGATTCAGATATTCAAAGTAAAGGGAGAAGGCAAGAAGTCAGAAGTTAAAAAAGTCATGATTTTGGAAAGAAAGCTCAGAAGGGCTTCCATTTACAAGGCTCTATTCCTGCAGAAACTCACCAAATGACTTTTAGCTGTATTTACTTTTTAGCTACATTTTAGTTCTTAGAAAAAAACCATATGTGCTAAAACCTTGGCAGAAGTAAGATGCAAGCATTGTTGTGTTGTGCTATGAAATAGTAATAAAAAGAACAGTGTTTATAATGGCACTGGGCCTCCTTAAAAACCACATTGGGGAAGTGACTCTCCTGATTAAACACCATATTTTGGTTATATTTCGTTAAAATCACCATGGAGTGTCAATTGGCATTAACTTTCAATATTAAATATTAAATTTTTACCAACTCCACATCAGATAGAGGCCTAATATCCAAAGTATACAAAGAACTCAAAAAGCTAGACACCAGAGAATCAAATAACCCTATTAAAAAGTGGGGTACAGAGCTAAACAAAGCGTTCTCAGTTGAGGAATATCAAATGGCTGAGAAATATCTGAGAAAGTGCTGGACATCCTTAGCCATCAGGGAAATGCAAATCAAAAGAACCCTGAGATTCCACCTCACACCAGTCAGATTGGCCAAGATCCAAAACTCAGATGACAACAGATGCTGGCTAGGTTGCAGGGAAAGAGGAACACTTCTCCACTGTTGGTGGGGTTGCAAACTAATACAACCACTCTGGAAATCAGTCTGGTGATACCTCAGAAAATTGGACATAATACTACTTGAAGACCCAGCTATTCCACTTCTGGGCATATACCCCAGAGACACCTTAGTACACAACAAAGATATATGCACCACAATGTTCATAGCAGCTTATTTATAATAGCCAGAAGCTGGAAAGAACCCAGATGTCCTTCAGAAGATGAATGGATACAAAAATTGTGGTACATTTACACAATGGAATACTACTCAGCCACCAGAAACAATGACTTGACTAAATTCTTAAGAAAATGGCTGCATCTAGAGAATATCATTCTGAGTGAGATAACCCAGTCACAAAAGAACAGACATAATATGCAGTCACTGATAATGGGATGCTAACCCCAGAGGCTCAGACTGCCCCAGAAACAACTCACAGACTGTATGACGTCCAAGAAATAAAACAAAACAAAACAAAACAAAACAAAAAAATCTCTATACAACAAGAAAACTTTGACTATTTCCATGTTACATTTTGTTTTACATGTACTTTATGCTCATTGTAACTATTAAGTTTTCAATGCATACTATCAAACCTTTAAAAAATTCAAGTACTGACTAAAAATATATTCATACAGTTTTGTGTAAAAATTATTTTAAAATCTGAAAAAAAGTACTGACAAAAATGTATTGTATAATTTTATGCAAACAATGCTTAAAATCTGTACATTTATCTTTGTTTTTTAAAATAAAGTTGTTAAAAAAAAGAAGTCTGAATGTCATTACATTAAGCATGTACGTTAATTTTGACAGGATAAGCATTTTTATAATATTATTTCAGCCAACCTGGGAGCATGGAAGTCCTTCATGTCATCTATTGTCTTTAATTTTTTTTCCAATGTGTTATTAAATTTTTATTATTGAGGTCATTCAGTTCTTTGGTTAAGTTTATTTCTAAAGATTTATTTTACTGAGCTATTGCAAATGAGATATATTCCTTAATTTCTTCTTCTAAAAAGATAGTGGTGATATATATCAAGGCTACTCTTTTTATGTTGATTTTGAATGCTAGGACTTTACTATGAATATTAATTAGATTTAAGAGTTGTCTAGTATGTTCTACTAGGTGTTTTAAGTAGAGAACTGGGCCTACTGCAAATAAGGATAGTTTTATGAGACCATTTTAGTTCATTTCTTATCTTTCAATACTACTAATGTCATAGCTCTCTAAGCCAGACAGCATTTACATTAATTTTATAACCTATGCGAACTCATGCAAATGAGAGATTTTATGCACGACCTTTAATTTTTAAAGGCATACAATTGTCAAACGGTAAGTTAAGCACTGTCACAGGGCAGATGAAAGACTTCTTGAGCCTCATTGGTCCCCATGGAGAGAGTCTATTAGAAAGATTTCTACTTTATAAAGAGAAAATATCACATTAGTTACTCTTCATTAAATGGAAAAACAAAAGCTGCTCAGGAAATATTAAGAGCAAGCAGAGAGCAAGTGAAAAGAGAAACAGATGAGCTATGGCAGCAGCAAGCACTGTTTCCGTGCACTTTATTGATCATTAACCTTTTGCTTTAGGAGTCATCAGAAAACAACAGAGAAGTGTGTTATTGACTCAACATGGAGCCTCTAATGATGCATGAGGATGCATGCTCAAAAATGTCAAAGGACACCAGAGAAATCACATATTGACAGATAAAATGTTTTTGATATTGTGTTATACAGGAGTAAAAGGGCACTGAGCCACAATTTCAACTTTTAATGCTAGCATGCACAATTTTTATGGTATCTAGACAAATTAAAACCAAATACTGGTTCAATACAATGCAGCCCTATTTTTGGACACCATAAGATCAAACTGACAAAATATCAGTGCCATCAACCTATTCCTTTTTTAACCAAATATGATTTGAAATGTTGAAAGTTCACTCAAATAGTTTTATTAAAGGTAGCACAATACTTTGCCAGAATAAATTGATATAAGGTAGTGTTGGCCAAATATTGGATGTTTTAGTCAGCAATAGAGAGTCTAAGTCATGTGAAATTTCTCCACTAGCTTGTGTTGAAACTCCAAACATCTAATATGTTTATCAGTACAATATTATTTATGAGAGATACTGTGATAATTTAAACTGAAGTTATTTGTGTTATGAAACAAAAAGTTCTACAGATCAATTGGAATTTTTCAAGTTTCCAAAATTGCAAAGGATTGCCTACCTCCTCTATCTATCCCTAACAAAGCATTGCTATGTTAATAATTCATGCCTGAAAGAACTACTGTCCAGTCTGTGAAACCTCTGGATTTCCTAAATTTTTTAAATTAGAAAATGATGTAAAGCTACCACTTAGAGTAAACTCAATTTGAAAATAAAACCTTTGTAATAGTGTTATTACTGAAGATAAAAAATAAATTTAAAATAAACATTATTATTTAAAATAAACATTGATTTGCCAATAGATTTCTATATGTCTGTTAATGATGATTTTACCAGAAGAGAAGACAGCATTTCATTTCCAGTGATGTAAACAAAAATAAAAAGTATTAAATTTTTTTTAAATAAGTACTTTGTCTATTATTCCATGGGAAATTTTGTCTTTCAGTCTGGGTCTCACAGGTACCAATTTGGCCTCAAGCATGCCGTAACTAAAGATGGCACCAGACTTTTGATCCTCCTGCCGCAACTTCTGAGTGTAGAGATTAAAGCAGTGTGTCAACAAACCAGATTTTATGCAGAACTAGGCATCAAACACAGAATTTTACAATATACCGAAGCTTTCTAACAAAGTGAGCCACATCTGTGTGTGTACACATGCCAGGAAATATGTACATACAGATATTCTTGCTGTGTAGGCCACAGATTTATTCATCTTGCATTTTACTTTAGGGTTTGAAAAGGTGTATCTAAAATAGATCCATTTAGGTTATTTTTCCAGCCAGATCTGGGGATACAACTGTCCCCAAACCCTAGTTCTGAGTTTATAAAGGTCATCTACAGAAACTGAAATATGGTTGTTGAATCTGTATACTCAGGTCTTCATGCTTTGGTGAATCTTTTTCTGTTGAGTCATATCCCCAGCCCCTTGTGTTTCATAGATAATTAAATCACATAGCACTATTTATTGTTACACAGTTATAGTAGGTTTCTTATTTCTTTTTTTCATTTTTATGATTTTTTAAAAATTGGACATTCTCCATATTTACATTTCAAATGTTAACCGCCTTACCTCTACTCCCATGCCTTCTTGGGCCCACCTCTCAATCCCTTATATAAAAGTGTTCCTCCTTCCAACCAAACTCTTGCACCTCAACTTCCTGGCATCCCCCTACACTGGGAGAACTTGTCTTCAATAGACCAAAGGCCTCATCTCCCATTGATGTCAGACAATACTATCCTCTGCTATATACGCAACTAGAGCTATGGGTCTCTCCATGTGCTCTCATTGGTTGCTGTTTTAGTCACTAGGAGTCCCATTGATCTATCTGTAGGACTCTGGCAGAGCCTCTTAGAAGGCATCCATATCACCTCCTGCTAGTAAGTACTTCTTGGCATTATGAATAGTGCCTGGGTTTAGTAGCTGCATATGGAGTGGATCCCCAGGTGAGGCAGTCTCTGAATGTTTTCTTTAATGCATGCTTCCCTATCTATCCTTGTCTTTCTTCCTCTGGTTGTTTTGTTCTCCATTCTAAGAAGGATTGAGGCATCCACATTCAGGACTTCCTTCTTTTTGAGCTTTATAAGGTCTGTGAATTGTTTTGTGACATTCAGAGCTTCTTGGAACTAGTATCTACTTATCAGTGAGTGCATACCTCTTGTGTTCTTTCATGACTGGGTTAACTCACTCAGGATGGTAGCTTCTAGCTCCATCCATTTCCCTGGGAATATCAAAAAGTCATTGTTTCTAATAGCTAAGTAGTACCCTATTGTGTAAAAGTACCACAAGTTTTGTATCTATTCCTCTGTTAAAGAACATCTGAGTTCTTTCCAGCTTCTGGCTTTTATAAATAAGGCTGCTATAAATAGGGCAGAGCTTATTTTCTTGTTACATGGTAAAGAATATTTTGGATATATGCCAAGGAATGGTATAGTTGGGTCTTTGGGTAGTACTATGTCCAATTTTTTGGGCAACCAGCAGATTGATTTCCCGAGTGGTTGTACCAGATTAAAACTCACCAACAATGGAGGCATGTTCCTCTTTCTCCACATTCTCACCAGCATCTACTCTGACCTTCTGGAGAGCAGGTGTAGCCATTGTCTCAAGATGGCGCTTGGGACTCAGGTCAAGTCTTGTGACTAGCACCTGAATTTCTCCTGCCCCCCCCCCCCACGAGATTAGCCACTCGCTGCGCAGGAACACCCATGACACAAGATCAGGCCACATGACCTGCACATATGAACTGCAGCCACGCAACATGTTCTGAGAAGGTTGAGTTGAGAGAGGATAAAAGGGACTGTGCTTGGGGGCAGGAAGAGAGAGAGAGAGAAATTGGAAGAGAGAGAAGGGGAGACAAAAGATTTTAACTTGCATGCTGTAAAGTTCCTGAATAAACCGCTTTGAGAAGAATGCTGTGTTGTCGCTCCTTTTCTGCTGGTCGGAGATGGAAGTGACATGAACTGACTTTTTGATCTGGTGTGAGGTTTTTTTGACTGGTGTGAGGTGGAATGTCAGGGTTGTTTTAATTTCCAATTCCTTGATGACTAGGGATGTGAAGTATTTCTTTAGGTGCTTAATGGCAATTCAATATTCCTTGGTTGAAAATGCTTTGTTTTGCTCTGTACCTCATTTTTAATAGGATTATTTGATCCCACGGAGTCTAACTTCTTTAGTTCTCTGTATATATTGTATATTAGATTGGTAAAGATCCTTTTCCAATATGTTGGTTTCCATTTTGCCCTCTTAACAGTGTCCTTTGCCTTACAGAAGCACTGAAATTTTATGAGGTTCCATTTGTTGATTTTAAATCTTAGATTCTTAGCCATTGCTGTTATGTTTACGAAATTTTCCACTGTGCCTATGTATTCTAAGCTTTTCCCCACCCTCTCTTCTATTAGTTTCAGTGTACCTGTTTTTATGTGGAGGTCTTTGATCCACTTCGACTTGAGCTTTGTACAAAGAGATAAGAATGGGTCAACTTGCATTCTTCTGCATGCTGACTGCCAGTTGAACCAACTCCATTTGTTAAAGATGCTGTTCTTTTTCCATTGAATGTTTTCAGTTCCTTTGTTAAAGATCAAGTGACCATAGGTATGTGGGTTCATTTTTAGGACTTCAACTCTATTTCATTGATCTACCTCCCTGTCTCTGAATCAATATCATGCAGTTTTTATCATGATTACTCTGTAATACGTCATAAGCACAGGGATGGTGATTCCCCCAGAAGCTCTTTATTGTTGAAAATAGTTTTTACTATCCTGGGTTTTTTGTTATTCAAAATGAATTTTAAATTACTCTTTCTAACTCTATAAAGAATTGAGCTGGAATTTGGATGGGGATTGCTGTGAATCTGTAGATTGCTTTTGGCAATATGGCCATTTTTACTATGTTATCTTTTTTAATCCATGAGCATGGGATTAAAAGCATCTTTCCACCTTCTGAGATTATCATCAATTTCTTTCTTTAGAAACTTGAAATTCTTGTCATATACATTTTTCCCTTTCTTGGTTACAGTCACACCAAGGTATTTTATATCCTTTGTAACAATTGTGTAGGGTGTTAGTTTCCTAATTTTTTTCTCAGTATGTTTATCCTTTGAGCAGAGGAAGGCTACTGATTTATTTTGTTAATTTTATATCCAGCCACTTGTTTTTCAGCTGTAGAAGTTCTCTGGTGAAATTTTTGGGGTCACTTTCTTATATTATCATATCATCTGCAAATCGTTATATTTTTACTTCTTCCTTTCCAGTTTGTATCCATTTGACTTCTGTTTGCTCTCTGATTTCTCTGGCTAGTACTTCTAGTACAATATTGAATAGATACTGTGAGAGTGAACAGCCATGTCTAGTCCCTGGTTTTAGTTGGATTGCTTCAAGTTTCTAACCATTTAGTTTGATGTTGGCTACTGGTTTGTTGTATATTGCTTTTACTATGTTTTAGTATGGGCCTTGATTTCCTGATTTTTCCAAGACTTTTAACATTAAGGGGCTTTGAATTTTGTCAAATGCTTTCTTAGCATGTAATGAGATGATCATGTGTTTTTTTTCCTTTGAGTTTATTTATATAGTGGATTACATTGATAGATTTCTATATATTGAACCATCCCTGCATCTCTGGGATGAAGCCTACTTGTTCATGGTTTATGATCATTTTGATATGTTCTTGAATTTGGTTTGCAAGAATTTTATTGAGTAATTTTGCATTGATGTTCATGAGGAAAATTGGTTTAAAGTTCTCTTTCTTTGTATAGTTTAGGTATGAGCATAATTATGGCTTCAAAGAATGAGTTGGGGAGTGTTTCTTCTGTTTTCATTTTGTAGAATAATTTGGATAGTATTGATATTACATCTTGTGTTAAGGTCTGATTGAATTTTGCACTAAACCTATCTGGTCCTGGGCTTTTTATGATTGAGAGACTTTTGATACTTTCTTCTATTTCTTTAAGGGTTATGGCAATTTTTAAATGTTTTTCATGATCCTGATTTAACTTTGGTATATGATGTCTGTCTAGAAAATTGTCCATTTCCTCTATATTTTTTAGTTTGTTTGAGTAAAGGCTTTTGTAGTAGGCCAGAATCAAGTATAGGAACAGAATCAAGTGTGCAAAGAGACAGGGGAGAAGTACAGAGGGTCAGAAAATTGAACAGAGGTGTGTAGTAGCAGGAGATGGGGAACTGGGAGTAGCCACTAGAAAGTCCCAGGTGCCAGGAAAGAAAAAGTGTCTTAAGAACTAATGGGGATGACATTAGTTGAAATACCCAACAAAGGGAAGAAAGAACCCGTAGAGACCATAATCAGAGAGTAGACACAGGTCGCATCAGGGGAATAAGGCTACTCACCCATCTCAAAACTACTGAGAATTGCTCCTGTCTAAAGAAAACACAGGGACAATGAGTAGAACAGAGACTGACAGGCCAACCTAGGGATCCATCCCATCTGCAGGCACCAAACCCAGACAGTATTGCTGATGCCAAGAAAAACTTGCTGATCAGAGCCTGGTATTCCCTGAAAGGCTCTGCCTAAAGCCAACCAATATAGATGTTGGTACTTACAGCCTATCATCAGACTGAGCATTTCACTCTTTTTTTTTTATGAAAAGGACCCCACCTACTTCATGATAGGAAGGTTAATGAGGACATTTTAAAAACTGAAAATAGGCAGATGTACAATAGGAATTTCTAAAAATTATACTTAGGGGCAGAAAAATATTATAATGTATATTAAAAGTGATGATGGAATAAAATTATATATATGATGATATGTGTTATATGTGTGTACATGTATATAGGTGTAGGTCTGCATGTAGATGTATGTGTAGGTTGTGTAGGTGTGTGTTCATGTGTATATGAGAGACAGGAAAGAGAGAGAGAGAGAGAGAGAGGGAGAGGGAGAGAGAGAGAGAGGAGAGAGAGAGAGAGAGAGAGAGAGAGAGAGAGAGAGAGAGAGAGAGAGAGAGGACAGAGAGAGAGAATAGGCAAAAACTGATACCAGCTACAATTCTAGCCACCAAATTAAAATTCTTTCTCAACATCTATTATGAATCTTGCTTTTAACTGTGATTTTATACGATTATAACACTTTTGTTCCTTATAGATTCAACCAAAAATTAAAGCATATAACATACATTTTAATCAAGGTGATTTTTAACAAAAAAATATAAATCAACATAACTATATTCCAACTCCTACTTCTTATACTGACATCTCGTCACAAAAGCATTCACTGCTGTTGATTTAATGTTTGCAGTGCAGACTTATCTGTGCTTTTTCCAATAATATTATCTCTTGGAATACCATTTAATATTTTCATGTAAATTAAAATGGATTTGATTCTATTGTTAAATTTACTTCTAACAACTGCTTTCATATTTTCACTAATGATTTTTTAAGTTTTATAGACTAATTTATTGTATAAACTTACCATGTCTAATTTCTGCCTTCTATTTTTGGTAGACAATGAAATATTTCTTTCATAGACTTTAAGGCTGACTATCTTTCCACATCAATTTGGCTCTACATATAACCATTATTAACTCTTAAAACTAAATGGCAATCTTCCAATTGGATTTATTTCATTCATTTTCCTTAATCAAAATGTCTGATTTTTCTTTTTCATATGATTTGTCATGCTTAGAAAGGCTTGCATCCCATTATTTGGTTTTCTCTAGACACTTCATCTGATTTGGTAGTTGAAAACCTGCAGGTCCTTGTCTTCCTTGAGATTCTGATTCAAAGTAGTTGTGGAGAGACCCAATTTCTGTATAGACAGCTTGAAATGGTCTTTATTGTTCTCTGAAAATGTTTTTATATCCAATTCTCAGTTCAAGCTGTTTCCAGGCACCAAGGCACAGTTGTTCAGCTTGTCACATGTGATATTTTAATATAGAAAGTTGTGTGAAATACTGGAATTTCTAAGAGTCCTTGGCTGCAAAGATCTTCTGTATGTTATGGAGATCATGCACGGGACTCAGTAGGCTGAGCATCACTCAAGAAACCCTCAGAGAAAGAGATAAAAATCAAAGAGCCTGAGAGTCCAGGACAAATTATTTTATCTCACATTTTCTATACTTAATGTGGTGCTGTATGTTATAATCCAAAATAGAGATTTAAAATATTCATATGGCAAACAAAAAGCCCAAGAAGTGATTTTGAATGTGTACAAAATATACACATGTATCATGAGTTTCTTTATGGCCCATGAGCATATATACATTATAGTTCTCAATTAAAGACAAAGCTTTTTACTAGAAAGCTGTCAGGAAAAAGTTGAAAGACATCTTATTCCCATTTAGTTTTGTGCCTTAAAATTTTTCTGGAGTTTTCTGTTTTGAAGATGGGGGGATGTCTGATCTTTTAGGATGTGACAAGGGATCTTAGGTTTATCTATGTGTTTAATAAAGGAGCTTTTCTTCAAGTCAAAACATCAAGATGAAACTCTGCTCTCAAATAAGAATCGGGCTGAAATTCTCAAAAGTGCCCCCCCCCATGAAACCAAATGCTGTGCTACGGTGTCATGCAAGACATGGTCATTCTTTATGCATATACAAAGGGCTTAAGGAAACAAAAGCACTGAGGCCTGAGAACACTATAGAAATATTTAATCTCAAAGAAGATTAATTAGTGCTGTATGCTTTGGAATTCATGGCTGTGAAATTATTCACATATGATTATTTTGGAGAAAGGCACATGAAGAGTTCAGAAGGTAGTTTTTCTCTCCTAATGTCCCTTTGCACCACACAAAGGTCTTTGGATATGTCCTTGGTTCAGTCATCTTTTACCTCAAATAGCAAAACTGAAGGTGGGATCAATGGAAATAATAAAACATGTGGATTAAAATGCACAGAGCATTTTCAGTATTCAGAAGTGTATTACAGGTTTCTTTTTATCACAAGATTATGAATGGGAGAAAAGAAGTCAGACAGGAGGATAGGGCATTAAGACTTGTTTTTTGGTTGCTGCTTAAACATTTTCCATGTTAATTAACTATGGTAATAATGATTATTTATTATGCAAGGATAGGGACTGAACATAGGCCATTGCATACGGTAGGAAAGTGTGCCATCACCGAGGTGGGACAAGGTATGTCAATGTAGCCTAGGCTAGGCTTGACCTTGTAATCTTTCTGTTTCAGCTTGTAGAGTACAGTTCACTGTATAATTTATAATTCCCACAAAATAGTGATAGGTACTTCTAATCTCCATTTTATACATGGGGAGATAAGTCAACTCATTAAATTTACCTAGAATCTGCTGTCAAACATGAATACTCAAAGCCACTGTGAATAAAAAGACAAATATAGGAGAAATGTTAGTTTCTGGCCACAATAAACATACTACAAAACTGAAGAAATCAAAAGAGCTTGATTTTTGACATTTTAAAAGTTTAATGGCACAGATTGATTAGTATCTTATATTTTTCTCCACTCACAAAATAACTGCTGTACAGTTTATGAGAGAAAAGTTATATTTCAGCTCTAAGTTTTTGGAAGTCTCAGTCCACTGTTGTAAAAGGGTATGGCAACTCAGAATTCTTTGCATTAAAAGAGTCAGGAAGCAAAATGAAGGTCTGGGTTAGCAGGCAGTCCCCTTTATTTTTGTTATTCCAACTGGAGCCATTGGAGTACACTACTGTTGTTGAAGGTGGTACTTTCTCCCCCAGTATTGACCCATTCATATCTGGAACACTCTCATCTACATACCTAGAGGTGTACTTATCTAATGTCTTAGGCATCTCCCACAACAATCAGGTTCACAAGATTAACCATTCCACAGAGCACAGAAATAAACCTAGTGATCTATATGAACTGACTACCCACAAAAGTGCTAAGAACATGGATTGGAAAGAGGAATTCTTCTCCACAGGCATTGCTGCGGAAATTGTATATGCATCTGCTAAAGAATGAATTCAGAATGGCCTTTTCCTTTAATTATAAGCATCAACTCAAAATGGCTTATAGCCTTAAGTAGAGGATTGGAAACTATGAAACTTTTGGAAGAAAATATAAGTGGAAACACATTAGGATACTGGAATTATAGATTCTTTTTTGAACAATAAGCCATTTACCCCAAGCACAAAGAAAAGAAAAAAAAGGAATATATATCAGAAATATTGTTTCCAGCAAGAGAAACAACACAATGAGAACTATAGTCGTGAAGTGCACATCTTACAAGTGCTGGCATTCATTATGTGTAAGGAACATTTATTAAAAACTATGATAACCTGACTTGAAATAGTTTTTATACTGAATGAGAAGGGCCCCCATAGGCTCATATGTTTGAATGTTTGTTCCATAGTTGATTTAAATGTTTGGGAGATATTAGGGGGTGTGACCTTGCTGGGTTGGACTCAAGCATTCACAATTAACTTTTTCTGTCTACCTTGTTCTCAGATACTGCTTATACACCACGCATGCCTACCTGCCTCCTGCAATGATGGTTATGGACTTATCCCTCTGAAACCAAAAGCACCAATAAACACTTTCTTTCATAAGATATCTTAGTCATGATGTGTTTTCACAGCAATAAAAGTGGCTAAAAGACATGCACCTGCTACATGTTTTTCAAAAGATAAATTATTATTATGTAGATGAAAACCTCAATCCACATTGGCGGTTAAGACTTGATTCTTAATCCAAACTACAATGTTAACTTATTGTAGTAAGAACAGCTATTATCAAGAAATAATAAGAGACACAGGAACTCTGGAGCAGCCAAGGACAATATCCTTCTGGTCTCCATTTGCACCCCAGAGGTAATGCTGTGCCACAACTCTCCATACCCAAATCCCACCCAGAGAGAATTGGACTTACAGGAGTGCTGACACACCCAAGATCACAGACACACAGGCTCACAGGAGGGGCAATTTCCAATCAGAGACAGCAAGACCAGATGACACCAGAGATAACCAGATGGCAAGAGGAAAGCAAAAGAGCCTACAGAACAGAAACGAAGGCCACTTGACATGAACAGAACCCAGTTCTCACACCTCAGCAAGCCCTGGATACCCCAACTAACTAGAAAAGCAAGATAAAGATTTAAAATAACATCTCATGATGATGATAGAGGACTTTAAGAAGGACATAAATAACTCTTTAGAGGAAATACAGCACACAGGCAAACAGGTAGAAGCCCTTATAGAGGAAACACAATAATCCCTTAAAAAATTCAAGAAAACATAACAAAACAGGTGAAGGAATTGAACAAAACTATACAGAATCTAAAAATAGAAATAGGAAAAAATAAAGACATCATAAAGGGAGACAGCCCTGGAGATAAAAAAAAAAAAAAAAAAAAAAAAAAAAAAAAAAAAAAAAAAAAAAAAAAAAAAAAAACTCTGGAAAAAGGTCAGGAGTCACAGATGCAAGCATCACCAACAGAATACAATAAATAGTAGAGAAAGTCTCATGAGCAGAAGATACCATAGAAAACATTGACACAACAGTCCAAAAAATGCAAAGTGTAAAAGGCTTCTAAACCAAAACTTCCAGGAAACTCAGGACACAATGAGAAGAATGAAAAGACTTTTCAGAATGTAATGAAAATGAAGGCACAACATACCCAAACTTATGGGATACAATGAAAGTCGTGTTAAGAGAAAATCTCATAGCTCTGAGTGCTTCTATAAAGAAATTGGAAAGAACATACACTAGCATCATTACAGCACACCTAAAATATCTAAAACAAAAAGAAGCAAATGCACCCAGGGGGAGTAGATGACTGGAAAAAAATCAAACTCAGGGCTGAAATTAACAAAATAGAAACAAAAATAACTATACAAAGAATCAACAAAACCAGGAACTGGTTCTTTGAGAAAATCAACAACCTAAATAAACCCTTAGCCAGACTAACCAGAGGGCACAGATACAGTATTCAAATTAACAAAATCAATTAGGAAAAGGAGAAATTACAACAGAAACTGAAAAAAAAATCATCAAATCCTATTACAATAGCCCATGTTCAACAAAACTGAACAATCTGGATAAAATGGACAATTTTCTAGACAGATAAAAGTTACCAAAGTTAAATCAGGTTCAGAAAAAACATCTAAAAAGTCCCAAGGTTCTTAAAGAAATAGGCACAGTCATTAAAAGTCTCCCAACCAAACAAATCTCAGGACCAGACAGGTTTAGTCCAGAATTCTATCAGACCTTCATAGAAGACCTAATACCAATACCCTCCAAAGTATTCCACAAAATGTAAACAGAAAAATACTACTCAATTCCTTCTATGAAGCTTCAACTATTCTTATACCTAAACCACACTAAGACCCTACGGAAAAAGAGAGCTTCAGACCAATTTTTCTCATAAATATCAATGCAAAAATACTCATAAATTCTTTCAATCTAAATCCAAGAACACATTAAAACAATCACTGACCAAGATAAAATAAAATTCAACCCAGGGATGCAGAGATCATTCAATATATGAAAATCATTCACTGTAATCCATTATATAAACAAACTCAATGTGGGAGAAAAACACATGAACATTAGATGCTAAGAAAGCATTTGGCAAAATTTAATACTTCTTCATGTTAAAAGTCTTGAAAAGATCAGAAATTCAAGGCCCATACCTAAAAATAGCAAAAGCAATATTCAACAAACCAGTAGCAACATCAAACTAACTAAAGAGACACTTGAAGCAATTTCAGTAAAATTAGGTACTATGCAAGGCTGTCCACTTTATCCATATCTATTCAGTATTGTACTGGAAGTCTTAGAGCAATTGCACACCAATTAGATAACAAAAAAATCTCAAAGAGATACAAATTGGAAAGAAAGTTGTCAAAATATTGCTATTTGCATATGATAAGATAGTATAAGTCAGTGGCCACAAAAATTCCACTAGAAAACTTCTATAACTGGTAAACAATTTCAGCAATGTTGCTGGATATAAAATTAACGCAAACAAATCTGTAGCCATTTTCTACTCAAAAGATAAGAAGACTGAGACATATTAGGAATACAACACCCTTCATAATAATTACAAATAATATAAAATATCTTGGTGTGATTCTATTCAAGCAAGTGGAAGATCTGTATGACATGAATTTCAAGTCTCTGAAGAAATTGAAGATATCAAAAGATGGAGTGATCTCCCATGCTCATGTTTTGGCTTGATTTATATAATAAATATGGCCACCTTACTGAAAGCAATCTACAAATTCAATGCAATCCCCATCAAAATTCCAACTCAATTCTTCATAGAGTTAGAAAGAGCAATTTGCAAATTTATTTGGAATACAAAAAAAAAAAAAAAAATTCCCAGGATGGTAAAAACCGTTCTCAACAATTAAAGTACTTCTAGGATAAGCACTGTCCCTGACCTCAAGCTGTGTTACAGAGTAATCATGACAAAAACTGCATGGTATTGGTACAGAGACAGGCAGGTAGATCAATAGATTAGAATTGAAGACCCTGAAATGAATCCACACATCTACATTTACTTGATCTTTGACAAAGGTGCTAAAACCATCCAGGAGAAAAAAAGATAACATTTTCAAAAAATGATGCTAGTTCAACTGGAGGTAAGCATGTAGAAGAATCCAAATCTATCTATTCTTATCTCCTTGTACAAAGCTCAGGTTCTGGTGAATCAAGTATCTACACATAAAACTAAATACACTGAAACTAATCAAAGAGAAAATGGGGAAGAGCCTTGAACACATGGGCACAGGGGAAATTTTTCAGAATAAAACACCAATGGCTTATGCTCAAAGATCAACAATTGACAAACAGGACCTCATAAAATTGCAAAGCTTTCGTAAGGCAAAGGTGCTGTCAATAAGTCAAAATGGCAAGCAACAGATTGGGAAAAGATCTTTACAAATTCTATATCTGATAGAGGGCTAGTATCCAATGTATACAAAGAACTCAAGAAGTTAGACTCCAGAGTACCAAAAAAACCCTGTTATAACAGAGTACAGAGCTAAACAGAATTCTCAAGTGAGGAATACTGAATGGATGAAAAACACCTAAAGAAATGTTCAACATCCTTAGTCATCATGAAAACACATATCAAAAAGTCCCTGAGATTCCACTCCACACCAATCAGAATAGCAGAGATCAAAAACTCAGGTGAGTGTAGATTATAGGAATAATGTGGACAAAGATGAACACTCCTCCTTTGTTGGTGGAAATGTAAGCTGGTACAACCACTCTGGAAATCAGTCTGGCAGTTCTTCAGAAAAATGGACATAGTGCTATCTGAGGACACAGCTATATGTGGCCTGGGAATACACCCTAAAGATTCTCCAATATATAACAAAGACACATGTTCATAGCAGCCTTATTATAATAGCCAGAAGTCAGAAAGAACCTGGATGTCACTCAACAGATGAATGGGCATAGACAATGTGGTTCATTTACACAATGAAATAGGATTCAGTTATTAAAAATAAAGACATCCAGAGTTTTGCAGCCAAATGGCTGGAACTAGAAAATATCCTGAGTGAGGTAACTCAGACACAAAGGACATGCATGTTATGTACTCACTAATAAATGGATATTAGCTAAAAACTAAGTACAGAATACCCAAGATACATTTCACAGAACTCAAAGAGTTCAATATGCTGAAGGGCCCAAATGAGGACTCCTCAGTCCCACTTGGTAGGGAAAAATGTAAGCACAAGGGGGATTGGAGTGAGGAACCTGAATGAGAAAAGGAGGCGGGTTGGGGAGAGAAGGAAACATTATCTGGTATTGGGTGAAGGTTACAGACTCAATCCCTAAATGCCAGGAGAAACAATGGAAACAGGAAACAGGTTTGGAGGACCCTCCAGAATTTACCAGAGACCTGGGAGGTGAGAGCCTCTTAGAATTCAAATGGTGGGACCCTAGATGAAATGCCATAAGTCTGGAGAAGGCACTCGTAGAGCTCACTTCCAGCAAAAAGACAGGGAATCAAGTGAAGGATGGAATTTGATCCCATAGTCAAAATTGTGACCCCTAATTTTTCCTGTCTGAAAGAAATTTAGGGATTGAAATGGAGAGTAGCCTGCAGAAAAGAAGTTCATCAAGCAACAGGCCCAACGTAGGATCCAGCTTAAGAGCTGGCCCCAAGGCCTGAAACTAATATTGAGGCTATGGTGAGCTCACAAAAAGGGACCTATTACGATTACCCTCCATAAGACCCAACAAGCAGCTGAAAGAGCCAGATGCAGATATTTGCACCCAACCAATGATGTGGTTTATTAGGAAAAACCTGGAGGAAGCTGAGGAGGTGGGTGATCCTGTAAAAGGACCAGCAGACTCAATTACCCTGGACCCAAAAGTTATCTCAGACACTGGATCACCTACCAGGGAACATATACCAGCTGATTTGAGGCCCCCAAAACATATATAGCAGAGAACTGCTGGGTGTTAGTTCAGTTAGAGAACATGAACCTATCCCTCAAGAGAATGGAGGCCCCAGAAAAGAGGCTAATGGGATAGGTGGGGTGGGGACAACCTCATGGAGACAGGGGGTACAGGGAGGATGTATGGAATGTGGAACAGCCAGAGGGTAGACTGGAATGGAAATAAAATCTGGAATATAAAATAACAATAACAACAACAGTAATAATACATTTTAAAAATAGAAAAAAATGAGCTTTGAAACCTCCATTTAATGCTAGAAATCACTTTTGTTCTCCCAGGTTCTTAAATTATTTAATCAGTGAGGTTGAAGTTCAAAAAAATCAAAGAAACTGACAGTACAAAAACAAATAAGAAACAACTTAAGGCATAGAAAAGGAAAACTCAGAGAAGTTAGATTAGTTACTATATACAAGGTATAATGACTATACTTTGAGCAGCTTGTTGGCTGGCTCACTCCAAAGTCCATAATCTTAATGACTTCAAAATGTCCTCCATCATCACTTGGAAAATGAAATTTTTATGTAACTTCCAAGAGTGTATTGCTGAGCTTGCAGCTCTGCCTAATTCTCCTTCCCACCAATATGTTACATAGATCTGGCAATGTTTAGCTTAGGCAAGTTCCAATCTGCAGCCGGTCATTTCTGGATTCTTGGGGAGCACTGGAGTTCCTGGCCTCCAGGCTTGCCAGCTGGGACTCAGTCAGCTTCATTAACCTGTAGCTGTCTAGCTGTCTTTCAAGCAGTAAAGACGATTCCCTTTGACAACTTCACTGACCTCAGTTGAGGGCTGAGCCCCTCAGTCTTAAAGAAGATTGTTATTAGCTGACTTCTGTGAAAGTTAGATGTGTGCTGAAATAGGTTAACTCTATTCAGTAATTATTTCACTGGAAAATATACATAACCACAGTCTCAGTTATTGCTGCAATGAAAATTCTATGACAAAAAGCAAGTTGATAATAAAGGGTTTATTCAGACTACACTTCCACATTATTATTTCCAAAGGAAGTCAGGATAGGAACTCATCCAAGGCAGGATCTGGGAGTGAGGGGCTAATGCAGAGTCTATGGAGGAATGTTGCTTTCTGGCTTGCTTCTTATAGCTTGATCAGTCTGTTTTCTTATAGAACTCAAGATAGCTACCCTAGGGATGGTACCACCAATCAGCTGGGCCCTCCCCCATCAATCAGTAATTATGAAAATGCCTTACAGCTGGGTTGTATGCAGGCATTTTAAGCAGACTCCTTCCTTTCAGATAACTCTAATTTGTGTGCCAAGTTGCATAAGAATAGCCTGTACACTACTTACACTTTCTTTACATTCTTTATTTCACAATTACCTTCTGTATTTATTATAGAGAAGTGTATATATATATATGTATATATATGTGTGTGTACATTCATATTAATATTTATATTTATGCACAGTCACCATTTATATATTTGTACACACACATACTTTAAACATATTCATCTCTATTATCTTGTCTTTTTCACTCTTCTTTCCTTTTAGTCTCTTTTTCTTCCCTAATAACCCCCTTCCTTTCCTCAAAGGGCATAAATCTTGAACCATAGAAATTCCTTTTAAAGATATATGTCAGTACTGTGAAACTAATATTTCCCAATATGTGCAATTAGGTGACTATTTTTTTGTCCTCAGGCTCTTTTCATATCTTTTATCATGCCCTGACTTTTGAGACAAGATTGAGTTTTTTGATACTGAAAAAGCCTAGACAAAGGTGGCTAAAAGATAAATAAATGTGTTTAAATTCAGAGGGGAGATGATTTTATTTTATTCTGTAGAAAAATCCAGTGGAGCCCCCTCTGAAACTTACGTCCCAGCAAGATGCATTTTATCATTCATTGGCAGTAGACTTGGAAGTGTGAAGGAATTTGTCTTAGAGAAGAATACAAACAGTAGAGCCTCCTCAAGAGATGTCTGGAGCTCAAACCTCCAGCATGACTTCTGGAGGCTAAACCTTGTTGGCTCCAATTGCTTACCCTGAGTCCATATTATGAATGTTACTCAGTGCCTCAGACTTGTTAAGTTTCTAACTATATGTCTTGAGAAGCATAGGGCAGCTCTGCCAGGTCACGTGGCTCTTGTTCCCACTCCATTATTACAATTCCTGAGAAAAATTTTGAGTTATACATAGGCTTTATTTACAGAAAAGCACCAAACTCTCTTAAAACATAAGTCAAGCTTTTAGCCTCTGATTTTATACCTTTCTGAATGATGTCTTGTGAAGAATAACTTTAGCCTTCATCCATGATTGTTTCATGTGCATCTGGGTGCTGCTGTGAGTGAATAAGTGTCTGTGTGCACAGCAAAGTTCCAGCAGTTTTTCTTTTTGTTTGTTTGTTTTTTTTTTTTTAGCTAGGTCTCAGTGCTTATAACTTGTGGTCAATATGCAGGTGAGGGCAGGCACAAGATAAAGCAAGGACTGTGATTAGGCAGTGAAAAGGCAAGAGCAGAGATTTGGAAAGTAGGAGAGAAGCCAAGAGAAGGGAGAAGACAGGATGGTGAAAGAAAAAGGAACCATCTCAGTGAGGCTTTGGATAGCCATAGGTAGCTATAAATATCTTAATAGGGGTGGATTATTATAGGGTGATTTGTCATGTCTAGTGGGCAAATTGTATCATATCAATTAGCTCTGAGTTTATTGTGTGGATGTTTTGTGGAATGAGAACTGTGGCAATAATTACAGGGGGATTTGCTGGGAATGTGAGCAGAGTTCATAGCAGAGAGCCAGCTGGGAGAGCATGGCTAGCCTTGGGGTCAGAGAAACCGCTGGAGACAGAGAAGAGTTAGGGATATTGTGGCAAGGTGCCATGGACCGTTCTCCCAAATTATTTAACACAATTTAGCATTTAGTCTAGGGATCCCTTACCCTCTCATAGTTTCCCTTGTTTTCTCCCAGCTTCATTGTGAGAAGAAGCTCTCCCGGCAGTCTTTTTCTCTCTCTTACCCAAAGGGCAGAGAATTAACTGAAGCTGAGTGGTCAATGTCCCATAATCTGTGCTCCATTTTGTTCTGGTGTAGACATACTGGCTGACCCTTAAAGAATGGTCTAAATTCTAAAGCCTACTATTAGAACAGTTAGAACAGTGAAGATTATTAATTTTCTATACAGTGTTCTTGAGTAACCACAAGCCACAGTCTTATAAAGGCTCCTGCAATTACATCCATTAGGTATATGGGTGTGTGTGTGTGTGTGTGTGTGTGTGTGTGTGTGTGTGTGTTTGTGTGTGTTTGTGTATGCAATTTTAGATGTTTGGAACAATTAAGCTATATACCAAAGGCCAGATATATTTTTAGAGGCAATTTAGGGACATGGTTAGGATTCTAAACAGATTCTGTTTAGAATGCTTAGTCTGTGGGTAAACTTTCTTTCCAGATTTGTTAAGTTTTTAATATATGCCTGCCACTTGGAATAGTTTTATATACATTGTACAACACCTCCTGTCTTCCTAACAGTCATAACTTATCATCAATAAGGACAATCAATGTGTGTGTATGATGGGGGTGAATTAAAGAAGTAAAATAGGAGAAAGAAAGTAGAAATAGTGAGATCTGACTGGTTATGTCATCAAGCTGGTAATGAAAGTGGAAAGAGGAGCCCCCTCATGTGGACAATGTGCTACAGAGATTAACATATAATAGTGATTTTCTGTCATCTTTAAATTTCAACCTGGCAAAAGCCTTCCCTATGAGAATGTTGGAAACTTGCAAATGATGATGCAAGAAATCCCCTGATTGGGACCTTTCACTTCCTCATTAGCCAGGCATGGATGTACATTTTACAGAACTTCACGTCTGTCAATTTCTACTGTCTGAGGCCAGAGTAAATGTGCTCATTTCTCAGCCTTATCATTTGTTGCTGTCTTTTCTATGTTTCCTCAGGTAATATCCAATTATATGGGGCCTCATTTCCACAAAGTATTGATGACCAAAGTAGAATCACAAGAAGCTAAGATAATTTCAAAGGAGAAAGTAGGAATAAAAAAAATGAGAATAAAGGCTGGTAACTGTGGAAAGAGTTCATCTTTTGCAAGTTTAATTTTCTTATCAGTGTATGGATTCTCTGTGAAGTCCAGGAGGTAATTATTGCCTGCATGTAAAGCAAAGCATGTAAAATTAGGGTATAGGGTTAGATAAAAAACAAAAAATACCTAATGATTGAAATGCACTGCAGTACAATCTGTTTACATATTTTCTTTCAAAAGAATGGCAGAGTTTACTAATTGAGGATTTTATAATTACTGTTGTGGGTTGTTTTTACTTCCAATATTTACTGAAGTATATCAAAATTACACTGAATACCCATGCATCTTTTCTCATTTTTTAAAAAGGGTAAAATGCTTTAGAAAAAAATGAACCCAATTAAGATTAATTTTAAATAAAAAAAGCTGGCATTGTGTGAATGTGAACCAGCAGGAGGGATTTTAATTGGAAAAGAGAAATCTGTATCATTCTCCTCCCTTCACATTTTCTTCATCCTACTGAGCTAAGCTGGTTGGTTTTCACTGAACATGACAAAAATGATTAAAAATCAGGTCGGGCCATCTTCAAAAGTTTCAAAGAAAAAGTATAATGGAAATTAATTAAGAAGTTTTAGAAAGTTTAAGAAAACAGTGAAATTATGAGAGACATAAAACTACCTTCTGAAGGAAGTCTTTTGATCTCCAGGGTTTCTTTCTAACCTATGGAGATCATAAGAGTTACACATAATCATTTACCTTACTAACATCCTGTCTCATAAGTGGGTAGTGTCAACAGCTTCAGCTCAGGGAACAGGACATTCAGCACCAAGGGGCTCAACAGTTGTCAAAGAAAGACCTCAATGTGGGGAATTCTATAATACTTGCACTCTTCAGAAAGGGAATCTGAAACTTTGGAACTGGAGCAAGAAAGAGTCCATGGCCAGAACTTGGTGAGGATGCCCCAAAGTTGGTAGAGGTATCATACAAAGCTGATCTCTCATTCGTCTATCCCACCAGCATTAGGAATTAGGACTGCTTTATATGTGATATCTATCTGCACACTCTCAGGGTATTTGCCTTATTAATTAGAAGATACTAATACAAGTATCTCAACAGGGCTCAAATTTCAACATACCACCCAAATACACACACCCCACATATTATACAGACAACCACAGTCACATGCAACAGCTCCGAACACACACACACACACACACACACACACACACACACATGGAGAGAGAAAGAGAGAGAGAGAGAGAGAGAGAGAGAGAGAGAGAGAGAGAGAGAGAGAGAGAGTACTCTCTATAAAGTTTCCCTTTTAATTCTTCTATAAATCCATGTCTAATATGAAAAGATGACTGGAATGTTTGTCTTCATTTACTTTACACTAACATTAACTTTTGAAATTGTTTACAATTGAAAATGAATCATTAGTAAATTTACAGATATTTAGTATGTATTATATCACAGTCATTATTTCAAGCACAGTCTACCTTCTATACCAAAGAGAAAATCTATGTAGAATGTGGTTCATTGACACTGTTTAAGAAAACACCTTTTTGTCAAAAATATGTGAGTTTTTATTTATAACAAAGTGAGAGGAAATTAGGTATTGTAAGTCTGTTAGGCATTTTTTTTAAATCAAACCCTTTGATGAGCATAGGAATTATATCAATTGTAAAGACGTATCAAATTCATGTTTTACTGACTTAGTAGAGCACAAACAAAAATATTAAAATATTCCTCTAAAAGATGTAAAAGTCAAGTGTAGGTAGGCTGAGAAATGTAAGGGACTGTAAAGACAGTATTGCTCTAATGGCATGCCCCCTTCCTCTGTGGATGTATACCTCCACCAAACCACAATGAATAATGCAAAACAATTTGATTATTATAAATTTTATTAGAATAATAAAAAAATCATACATACAGATAACCATAGAATTCACACACAGGAATTTAAAGAGTTAAATTTAGACTTTTCAATATGAAACAATGTCTACATCTCATAGAGATATACTGATAGAAATAGCAGGAAAGAAGAGAATAGCCCATCTTGCAAAAGAAAACTATAGGAACAAATTATAGGAGTCATCACAAAGTAAAAAAAGGTATAGTTCTGTTACATGTACCATAAAGCACAGGGATTGGAGAAAGTATTTCTCCACATTTTGACCAGAAATAACAATGGTCATATGAAATCAACTAATCATTCAGATTTCCTCTTGATATATACAATATATACAGACCCTACAGACAAACTTAAAAAAAATCATTTTTCTTTTTACATAGCAACCTTATCTTAAATGGAATCTCTGAAGGAGATGTGGTACATTAAAGTGGTATCAGAATTTGGCTAATATTCAATGTTTTTTGAGAGCTATACCATCGGTTTCCAATTTTGCTACCTTTGGTAATATGAAAAAAAAAAACCTAGCAATATGTGAAATTGGTAAGTAAGTGGTAAAAATTGATTTTGTATGTCTAGCCCTCAATCTTCTAATTTTCATATACCCTTTGCATATTACTGGAAAGACATATCTTCTACAATCCTTTGAAAACCACATATCGAAAGACTTGGGTCATCCATATCAAAGCCGGGAACATCACCCTGTTCTTTTACAAATTTAACTTGAAAATGGAAAAGCCTGCCTGACTCATTGAGATAGGGAGTGGAAGGTCATTAAAAAAACCATCTCTTCCATCCAAATTGAGAAAGGCCCCTAATGGAATCAGAAATTATAAATGAAGAGTTATATCCATTTTGTTTCTTATTTGGGTTAAGATAGATTTTTTTTTTCTTATTTTGTCTACTGGGATTTGACTAAGCCTTAAAGCTTATTTTTACATGAGAAGAGACTGAGTTCTAATTAATTTAACCTTAATTTTTGAGGAAGGATAAAATGTTTTCATTTCCATGTTTATCTTTTCCTTTGTAAATAGCAACAAAGAGAAACAATGTTACAACCTTCACTCAGGTTCAGTTTCCATCTTTGAAAAAGACAGATAATCCTAAGGAGAGCATGCAATGCCAGCAAGCTTCAAAAAAGTGCCAGGTTTGTGTTTCACCTTAGGAGGTTCATGTAAGACTCTGCACAGGAACATTGCAAATGCAAGAAAACCACACTTTTATATTTCTCTGTTTTTAACAATAAATTCTTGCAGTAAAGGTCAGTAGGAGAAATATAGTCACCTCATTTTATAGAATAAATAAGTGAAAGACAAGAGGATAAAGTGCCAAAGGAAATCTCTAGCCATACAGGTGCACATGATGCAAATGTCACTTCCCCAAGCTCAGAGTAGCATTTTTTAACAATACTCCCCTCCAGGCTGCCCCCTTCCAGAACAACAGTTTAACTGCCTGTTTCTCTGAGGGATTAAAATTATTAATTTAAAAATGAAAGGTGATGTTGTAATGATGAGAAAAGAACATTTGTAATAAATAAGTTTTTTAATATTGAAAAGATGTGTGTGTGTGTGTGTGTGTGTGTGTGTCTGTGTGCTTGTGCATTGGGTTTGTTGTATGTACTGTATATGTACTATGTGTTTCCATATGTCACATGTACACGGTGTTTTTATGTGTCCTGTGTTTGTATGTACCTCACACATAGGCAAGTGATTAAACTCATAACATTAGAATACTTCTATCAAAAGTTTGCAGTATGTAATTTGCAAGTTCCTTTGGTTTACCAAGCAAATATTAAGGCATCTCAGATTCCTCTAAAAGGATTTACTGTTTTTATTATATTCATATTTTCCCTATAATGGAGTAGAAAGTTAAAAACACATAGCTGAAAAAAACATGCATAATCACTGTTTTAGAAAGCACTGTTGGGGGGGGGTTAACCAATTAACTTTCCAGTAAATAATAATAAAAGCCCCATCACCACAAACCGTTTACAACAAAGAACAGTAGGACAGACAGATAACATGACACAGAGTGGATGTTAGAAATGGCTGGAGTGGATCCTCTTGCATCCATACCTGTCAAGGGTGATAAAGAGCTCATTAGCAAGGACTGTAATCAGAACACTGGCGACTAAACAGGTTTTGTTCCCTCTAAAATTATGCTGAATTCCTGTCCTCAGTTGTAATAATATTCGTGTTAGTAGTAGCAGCAGCCTTGCAGGGCTTTAAGGCTGTGGCCCCAGGCTCTGCTTTCCAGGTAACTGAAGAATCTTAAGCATCAGCTTTGACACTGCTCCCACCCCCACCCCAAGACACTTAAATTACCTTGGGGAAAGGCCAAGGCAACAGGGCATAAGTATTTTCCCGTGGTCAAAAGAATAGATTATAAATTCTATCCTTATCCCTGGGCTTTATATAATTACCTAGGAGCCCACTCTCCTAGGAAATCTTTATCACCAGAAGCCAAGCTAAAATGAGAGGAATAATTATCCCCTGAATAAGATGATGTACTTCACCTTCCAAGAAGCCCCTTAGTGAAGGCACTTGCTTTACAACAGGTACCATGGAGCACAGCCTGTGGAAGCAGGCAGCATACTTAGAGAGTAGCCACGTGATCTCCTTGCTTTTGAGGCCTAATTAATTTTTTTGTCTTTATTTTTTATTTTGTGGATATTGCCCAAAAGACTAAACAACACCCATACTCCCTAGATTTTCTCTCTCCTTCTATAAGGCTCCTCATATACTTTTATTTTATCTTATTGAAGCTTCTTGTCAGTCTCTATTGCAAAAAGCATGAACTTTTCCTCTTTCTAGTTTCCATGTTTTTCCTACAGGCAGATACCAGATTTATAGTTTGCCTCACCCTTAATTAATTAATAAAAATGTGCTTAAGCCAACTACTGAATCAATTTCTAAATACTTTAGTTAGTGACACCAAGAACCCAAAAAGGTAATCCAGTTTTTGTTTTTTTAGCATAATTTGGATCTGGAATATTTTGAAAACACTTATGATTATTTAGGCACCCTAATCCATGGATTTTCTAGTTTCTGAAATCATGAGAAATAAATTCCTGTAGTTATAAAACAGCTGGATAATGATACTTTTATAAAAATAGTCTGACCTAGGTGATGATGCTGACCTATGCCTTTAATCCAAACATCCAGGAGGCAGAGGCTGGCCATGCTGGTCTATAAAGCAAATCTCAGGTGAGCCAAGGTGAAGGAGAGAAACCCTGTCTTAAAACCCAACCACTTAAAAACAAACAAACAAGCAAACAGCCAAAAAAGAATGCAATACAAACCAAAAATAAGCAAAAGAAAAAGGTAGTTTGAATGAACTAAGACACACAAGAATGAAACTAAAGCTTGTTCTATCAAAGTTAAATTATTACAGGAGCCTAACTTAGGATCACTGGCTGCTGAGTACACAGACATTACCTATATATCCAAGGTTTAGTAAATGACTCTGGTCTTTTCATTTCATATATCTTTACTTTAGTAGAATTTGGAAAACAACTTCATCACTGGGAAAATGATTGAACTTGATTAAAAACAACCGGTGAGTTAATTTGATGGTTTAATTAAACAAAGATTCATGGGGTAAATGTTTAGAAAATTTGCTTGTCTCTATACTAATACATTTTATGAATAGTATGAATTATAATCTTTGGAAAGGAATCAATAGATATTCCATTTTCAAAAACAAGCCATGTAGTTACCTGGCTACACAAGATCACCAACAAGGCCGGGTCAGATGGTTTGATTAGGCAGTTATACTTGAATGAATATATATATTATATATATTCATTATCTCTTAAGATATTATATATATGTATATATATATATATATATATATATATATATATATATATATATATATATATATATATATATATCACTTATCTCTTAAGAAATATGGTATTTGGTCCTGTTACTAGTCTAACTCTCTATATTGTCATTTTAACTATAGACCTCACATTATTAGAAAATAAGGAACATGTTTTCTTTATTTTACAAGGTAAGACAATCGGGGCTTAAGAGATGAGATAGTTCAGAGATTAAAACTACTTCTCTTGGAGAGGACATTAGTTTATTTCACAACACCCATGTTAGGTTGATCAACCTCACAAATGCTTCTAATTCCATCTGCAGGTGATTGGAACGGTTTGTTCTTTTGGCCTTTGGAGACAAATGCACCCATGTAAGCATGCAAGAGCTCATGTTCACACTATTTTTAATATTTTAAAAACTATCTCAAAACACTCAGATTAAACATATTTTCCTTTGGCCTATTGGATTACACAGATTTTCAGGGTAGTCCCTAGTCTGAAATGGCCTTTACAGAATTAAGTAATGAAATAATTATTGGTCATTTTTTAGGATATTTGATTTGTGTGTTTTAGCCCAAGTATTTTCACAGAGAATAATTTTTTTTTCTGCATTGCAAAAAATTTTCACTCTCCAGTTGCTAATGACAGTCACTTAATTTTCAATATTAAAGGCAACAGTTGCAGTTTTGGTTGCCCAGTACAATGGACAGGGTCAAGGTCAGCACATGGAATAATGGAAGCATTTTATTTGTGTCACCAAGAAGCACAGGGCACAGTAAGACAGGATGGGCTGTTCAGTACTTCAGTTAATACTGGAGAACTCCAGACATGATTTAAAAGTAAGGATAAAATTTATTTGGCCTTGTCACTGTGTCTGTTTCTCTTAACTTAGAAATTTAAATTTCTATAGTAAAATGAACTTCTTGGGATTTTTCAGAGAGAACGTTTGTGTGAAGCACCTGTGAAATTAAAAATAGATATTTTAGCAACTTCTCTCTGTGTCCAGCACTTGAAAATAGATTATGATTTTTCAAATTTTAGTTTTCTATTGAAGGAACCAATATTGTGCCTACAATTAGAAGGGGATGAGCAATGGGAAACAGACAGAATTTCACTATATAACCCAGGCTGTCCTTGAACTAATTTTGTAGCCTAAGCTGATCTGGAACTCAGAATTTTCCTGGTTGGAAACCCTTGATTCTGGAGATTATTGACTTGAACAATTGTACCTGGAAATATTGAAAGTGTGAAAACCTGTGTGTGTCTCAATGTTACCCTTGAGAAGTGTTTAAGAAGTTTGTCTTGGGTAGATAATTCTAAGGCAAATGTAGGTGGAATTCAAAACAAGGAGGTTAAATAATAAATTTTGGTAAATAGTGTTCAATGCTATTTCTTGACTTTACTTCTTCCACGTTTTGCATCATTATAATGGTGTTTTATATGTCCTTATTGTACATGCTCCATGCATAACAAAATGCATACTTGAAAAACATATGGGCAGCACACCAATCACGGACTTATTATAGAGTTTAAAGACAGTGATGACAGTTAAGGGGAGAATCAGCTCAAAAGACTTACTTGTCATTCTTGGAATCCTGATCTGCTCACTACTGGTACCATCCCCTCCATCTGTGGTGGCCTTGACTTCAATAATGTAGTCTTCTTTGATAGGCAGTAACAGTTCAGCTGAAGTTTTATTTGTACTCAGTACTTGCACATTGTTTTGACTGCTAGTCCTAAAGAAAACCTAGAAGACATAAATAAACTCACTTTTTATACAACTGGCTTCTATATCTTTCACAAGCATTGTCACTACAAAATGAGTTTATCTCTCTATGCCCCTATACGATAAAGTGTACTTCAAGTTAGGTCTTAAACATGGGTAAACATTCTGGAGCCATTAAGTTCTCAAAACTAAGGAGTTTGGATGTATACTGAACTTTTACCATGGAAAAATCTCAGTTAGGTTAGGCATTGTAGAGGGTAGGGTAGTGTAGAAACATAAAGAGATTATGTAATATGTGAAAGGAGTAGGTGATCAATGCTTCAGAGTCTGATTGAAGCCTTCCCTCATTCTTGAAGCAAAAATTTTGAGCCAATTATATTTGTTGTAAAGGATATCCACATAAAGCTAACATTTATTTTCTGATAGATATATCTTTTATAAAGTAACAATAAACCAGGCTTAATGAGGAATGTATGAAAACATAGGAAGGGCCTCATTCCTTTTAGCGGTTATCACCTGAAGATTATAAACAAAACTGTTATCTTTGTATCAAGCAACTACACCCTATTTTCCAGAAATCTTCTGGGATAGACTTATTTTACCAAGTGTAATCCTTCTTGCTAGGTGCCTTGCAGGAAACTCACAACAATCTTATTTAAGCTTCTTAGCAATCTTGTGACTACAGTAATTTGAAAGCACAATAATACCTTATATGACTGTTACAAAAAAGCAACGAACTTCACCATCCTTTGAGGAAATGGTAGCCGCCACACTTAGGTTGTGTCTAATTATATGTGAGTCTTCTTAATGAAGTCCACAATCACGCTCTAGAGTCAGTCTTAACTTTATGATGGATATCTGTCTTTATTCAATTCTAAAGCTTAAGATTATTTAATATATCATTATTAAATCAAACAATGCCTTATGAATTGGATAGAACTGAAGTTCTTTGGAAGTGCAAGTATGGCTTTGCTTGTGCCCAAATTCTTAAAATCTAGGGATCACATCAGGTTACTAAGGATAAGAGTAGGAAGCCATCCTTCCTGTCCCTGCTTACCCCCAATGCTTGCAGCAAGGATAAATAACAGAGTCGAGTGAGATACATCTTTGGTTTTAGGGGACAAGGAATCAGGGCAACCCTTAAGCTGTTTTAAAGTGCAATTTTGTGAGTATTGAAAATAAATCATAAATGTTATAACCATCAAAATTGAGTTCCTTATGAAGCAAAATTACCTCATGTAACTGTATTTAAGAAGTAAGATATTTTAAGAAAATGATCTTTTTTAGGAAAAGCTTGTTAGTCGTGTGAAAATTAGATTAAAGAACCATATCACCAATATTTTAAAAATAAGCTTTCTATTTATCTTCCTTAGAGCATGTTTGCAAGGAGTAGGGAATGTGAAGGCTGAGCCACCACTGACCTTGTAGCCTGTGACTTCTGATTCATTCTCCATGGCTTTCACTTGTTCCCAATTAAGCAGCACTTTAGTGTCTGTAGCATTCCAAACAACATTTCCTGGTGGCTGACTGGGAGCTGGAAACACACACACACACACACACACACACACACACACACACACACACACACACACACAAAGGAGAGAGTAAAACTGATTTGAGCACAGAGCCGTATTTCGGACAGAGCAGACAAGTCAATATTCCAGGAGGCTCGAAGAAGCGGGCTTTCTTTGATAACCCATGGTGCAGAGAAAGAATAAGACAAAACCAAGGAGGTGCTTTAAATGTTTCCTTAAACACTTTAAAGAAAAGTTATCATGTTTAAATCTAGAGAAAATTGGCTTTACAATACTATCGGATACAATATGGCAGAATACCTTATGATGCCATGCCATACCAGGCCATACATACCAGAACCATGCCATAACCATACCTAGAAAATGTTGAAAACATAAGAAAAGTAATTCCCCTTTAGACTACTAGAAGGTGCATGTTGATGAATCAAGCAGGACAGCCATGGGACTTGTTTTGACACCTACTAGAAGCTGAGAGAAATTGCCAAATGAGCAGATTAAAGTCACAGGAAATGAAGTGTGGATGATTTTTAATCCAGTCTCCTCATATGATGAGATGGGCAAAACGAGAGGCAATAAAAATCAGTATTACACAGAATCATTCTCATGAAGTAATAGCTATACCCATGACAAATCGCAGCAAGGTGTCCATATTTTAAAGACTTCATTTGCCAAATTTAAATCAGTTTTCGAGAAAAATAATGCAAAAGGCTAAAAACGTTAATGAAAACTGCATCAGAGAATTAATGACACTCTCTAGTTTTTATGGACTTGGATTTACAGTTAGTTCCTTTACAAGACCATGAGAGAGAGAGAGAGAGAGAGAGAGAGAGAGAGAGAGAGAGAGAGAGAGAGAGAGAGAAAGAGGGAGGGAGGGAGGGAGGGAGGGAGAGAGGGAGGGAGAGAGAGAGAGAGAGAGAGAGAGAGAGAGAGAGAGAGAGAGAGAGAGAGAGAGAGAGAGAGAAGGGGTGTCTGTGTGTGGTGTTTACGTGGTGGGAGCATGAGATGGAGGGAGACGTGGCAGCGTCCATTTGTTAACTGATGAACACAAGAGACACTAAGGTTCAGTTTCTTTTCCATCACAAAACGACAAAGATATTACTCATTTGGCAACAGCATCACAGTTGTCTACAATAGCTCTGAAACAGTTTGTCCTTGTACACTGAAACATAAGATGTGATTTCGATAACTGTATTTGTAATGGGAAAAGCAGATTGCCTTTCCGGAGAAATTTCTGATCATCATTAACTCACGCCATAAGGGAAATACAACTAGACTTACAGATGGAAGATATATATCATGGGATATATTATGGAACAAATAACCCCAATCACGATGGTATTGCTTACAAATTTTTTGTTTTTTTTTTTTTTGTTTGTTTTTTGTTTTTTGTGTGTCCTTACTCACATAATTCCACATGGTTTTAAATGTTTTCTGATTGGATATTTACAATGAGTCTAAGTCAGCTAAGACTGAGCTGCAGGGCTGTGATAACAAGATCAATGATAGCTACTTAGGGTTGAAATATTAATCAGTGTATTCTTCTCACTCTATTAAGATGTCATGAATGCATTTAAACATCATCCGGAAGTGTGCTATCCATGTGGCTGGCAGCGGTATGAAAGGGCAGGTTTGATTTGGTTTGAGGGAATTCAGAAAAGATACCGCAGCATAGACTGTTCTATCAGCGAGTGAGTGCGGACAGGTTACAGAAAGTCCCCATCATTTGGTCTACAACACCTGTCTCAGTGCCAGCTTCAGAGAGAGAGTGGCTGGATAAAGGGTGGTTTGCTGGGTATGAATCCCCAAATGCATGAATTCAGCCTGATAGGAACAGTTTTTGCAATGACAGAAAGGAAGAAAAAAAAAAAAGAAAGAAAAACGATGAGGAATTATGTAAATTAATATGTAAAGCAGGCAAATAAATGTTAAGTAATGAAAATGGAAGGTTGGTTTTTGTTTTCTTTTCCCTCCTGTGTCTGACTTCTCTCTCTCTCCTTCATTTCACTTCACTGTTTGCTTACTTACTCATTTTTCGTATTTTTTAAAATATACATTTTTTACTTACACATATATGTATATCTTTAAGTTTTTATTTTTGACTGTGTGTGCATATTTTTCGTGTGTACAGGTACTCATAGAATTCGGAAGAAGTCACTAGGTTCCCTGGAGCTGAATTTGTAGGGTACTGTGACCCAGTGAAGCCCTGTAGGGTGTGAAACGTGCACTTACATTCTGTGGAAGAGCAACAATCATGCTTAACTGCCGAGTCATCTCTGCAGACCCTATTTTTGCTTTTTTATAATTTTAATACTAAAATAAAGAAAAAACATAAATATAATGTTTAACCTCATTTCAAGCAATGATAGTAACACAAGAGCTAGCTTGATAGGCTAGTCACATTTTTGTATCTGCTTTAAAATGAAGGTAAAGCTCCCTTTTAATTTTTAAAATAAAGAAATGGTACCCATTGGCTCTTTTTATTACCGCTAACAACAGCACTCTCTCCAGACAACCACTCTTTATACAGAATGTGCTTTGATATGAGTTATTTATTCTCCAGTATGCTATACTTAGTGACACTCATTTCTGTAATTGCCCTAACCCAGGTAGTTAAGAGAGACTATACACATATTTCTAATATATGCTAGACCATGGATGAATGTTGAGGTCACGAGGCTAAGTGAAATAAACCAGCCACAGAGTGGGTTTCTGAAGGGATGGAACTAAGTAGAAAAGTGGAAAAGTTGCAGAGATGACTGAGAGTGTATCTTGTAGAACTTCTATGTCCATTCCTAGTGCTTTTTCCCATCTGAAAATATGATCTACAATAGCTGGATATGGGCTAGATCTAATGGACTTAACTCAACAGATGATCTACATTTTAAAATGACTTGTCAAGTTTGAAACCTACAGGTGTTTTTTTTTTTTTTTTCTTTTTCTCTGTTTGTTAAACTTCTGTTTTGACAGGATGACATGATAGAAAAGAATGGGAAAAACATTTTTTTAAATTTAGAGGTGATAATTAATGGGATTTAAAACATATTATAAATCGACAGACCCTAAAATTCCTGGGAGAATTTAAATATTACACAATAATATAGCATTATCCCAAATAGGCCTTTTAATTATGGTCTATCTTTAAGCATCTGGTATGATGCTTTCTGTGTTTGGCTTTATAACGTTTAAACATTAGCTTTTTTTTTCAGTTATTCTACAGATGTCTGTCTACAAAGAGCCCAAGACAGTGACATGGCTATGCTTAGGATAAACCAGAGTATAAGAAACTCTTATCAATGGGAAAACAGTTTAAAAATGGTTGCCCATTGTAAAGCTGAGGTAGTACACATATATGGTGTTCTGGTTTTATCTTAGTATTGTGATCAAACACATAGACAAAGTAGCAAAAAGGGGAAAAGACAACTTATTTCACAGTCTCAGGTAACAGATGGTCATTGTGAAGAAGTTAAGGTAGAAACTTGAATAAACTAGTTCTATCATATGCACAGCCAATAGTAGAAAGAAATGAACACATATATGCTTCTTGCTCTCTCAGTTAGATTTCTCTGCACTTGCACCAGGAAATGGTACCACTCACTTCAGTGTGCACAAATTAATATAATCAGCACATCCCTTTGAGTTTCTC
This sequence comes from Micromys minutus, assembly GCF_963924665.1. Taxonomy (NCBI): domain Eukaryota; kingdom Metazoa; phylum Chordata; class Mammalia; order Rodentia; family Muridae; genus Micromys; species Micromys minutus. Next base: position 43,629,431 of record NC_137972.1, on the reverse strand, counting down.
ACAAGCCAACCCGATCTATGCAGTCTATCAACAACACTCTTTCCCAAGGTGATTCAAAATTGTGTCAATTGACAATAAAGCCAAACATCACATGTGCCTATATGCCATACAGGTAATTAAGCAGACAGCCATAGAAAAAAACATCTATAGAATAGAAATATCGGAAGTATGTCCCAAGAGGTAGTTGTGGCGAGGTTTTTGGGTCATGAGATTGTAGCTGGCTCTGATTGTCTTCCATGGTTTCTTTCTGCAAATTTCTGTAGTGAGAATATTTCAATGGTATGATATATTGTAGAGGCTGTTGACATAGTGGGCATTACTGTGTGCAGTTTTCAAAGATAATGTTTCCAAAGTAGTGATATGGACATTAGAATCTCCTTTGGAAATATGGAATTTTAAGAGATCATGCCTGCTCTGGTCAATTATACAGAAATCAGTATGTTTTCCAACTATTATTTCTCTTGGCCACCTAATGATAAAAACGGATATCCCTGCAAGTAAATGTAAGTGCCAGTACTTGAAAAGTACATTTTGCAGGAAGATATGTCTTGAGAAGATCATCACAATTTTAAATTAGGCTGCCTAAACAAGTGAGATTCTGAGAAAAGGAAATAGCCTGTAGCCACTCTCTGATACTAAGATACATATTGCCCCAATCACTATTAGAAATGGACCAAATATATGATACCATAAAAAAAATTTTCTTAATGATTTATTTTTATTAATTTTAGATAGGCATATGTTTGTGCCCGTGAGAGTGTTTCCAAAGAGATATGTTGACATGGAAAACCACCCCAATATGAGCACCAGCAGTTTGTAGGCTGTGGTCTTGGACTCAGCAAAAATGAAAGGAAGAGATAGCCAGCTCTTCACCAGCATTCATCGCTCCCTTCTCCCTGATTGTGGATGAAATATGCCTACACTCCTGGCACAGTCAACTTGACAGCCATGAAACTTTCCCTGAGGTATCTCTGGATTTTCCTCCACAATTATCAAAGCAATACCTTTGCTCTATGCAGATATGCCCATGATTTTCAAGGAGGGAACAAGTGCTTTTATTAAACAGTTGGTTATCCCATTGTCATTAACCTATGAAGCCAGTAAGAATCCTTACAGTTCAGAGTAGAATCATCAAAATAATAATGATTCTTTTTCCCTCAAATGTGACTATTCAAGAATAGACAGTACGATGCCTAGTTGCTACATTGCTACCTAGAGGAGTGGCATGGAGTACAATGGTGTCACGATGAATAGTGGCAAAAGTTAGTCAATCAATATTTATAATTATAACTATTGAAGTGAAGACAGAGCTCAGGAACCAATAAAACAGTAGGAGTTGGGATTCTAGCCAAGGGGAAGTAACAGTTAAATAACATGTATGGACTGGCAAAATAGCTCAGTGGGCAAAGGTGCTTGCTGCCAAAGTGGATGGTGGAACTTTTGATCAAAATTTTGTAAGCTATCCTCTAATAGCAACATGTTTACTGTGTTACTAACACCCATGCAATCAGCAAACACACAAATATGGAATGAATAAAATATAAATTTTAAACTAAAATAAAAAAACACATATTGAATGTAGTAATTATCATGGGAATGCACACGAACAAAGCAGGAAAAGACAGAGGACTGATGGGAGATGCCAGGCAACATGTTTAAATATGGCAGTCAGATAACATGCTGAGGTGTGAAGGTCTGAGAGAGATAAAATTATGTCTCGTGAATAGTTAAAGGAAGATTTGTTTAGGCATAGGGGACAACAAATATTGGAGTCCTACATACAATGTGCAATGCACAAGGTGAGGGAATAGTAAAAAGTGAATGATTTGGTGCAAGAGCTGCCGGGTGTGTGTCTGAAACTAGGTGGGGTATTTCGGGGGTTTAACATTTATCATCAATGGATGAGAAGCGAATGGAATGTTCGGAATAAGAGAGTGAGGAGTACAAGATCACCCTAGGTTATGAGAGGCTAGCACTAATGAACAGTGAGGGACCATTTCTAATCCTAGGAAGGACAGAAACAGTTTGTTCCTTGTTCCAGAGTAACATCTGTGTATATAGTGTGTATGTGTCTGTGTGTGAGAGAGAGGGGGTATAGGGGAGGGAGAGAGAAAAGTGGGGGTGAGGGAGAGAACGAGATTGAGATAGAAAGCATGAGCAGACCAGTGGAGGTCTAGGTGCTATCAATGCCTATCAAGGCTAGAAGATAACACCATGTTTAGTATCTCTTCTTCCAACCTGTTTGAGACAGTCTCTGGTTTGCCTTGCATATACCAGGCAGGGATTCTGGTGATGCTCTAGTCTCTACCTTTCAGCTTACTGTAAAGCACTGAAGTTAGCACATCTGGCATTATGTGGGTTCAAGGGTTTTTGTCTCAGGGTCTCATGCTAAATCACTGAGCATTTTCCTTACTGAGTCATTCCCAAACCCATGAGAAGTGGTAGACACTTTACAAATTCAGAAGTCAGCTCTAAGTCAGTTCTTGCAGCCAAAAGTAAAGAGGAGAAAGAAAGTTTGTGGTAAAATGCCTGTCAAATAATTTGAGTATAATCTCAAGAACTTAAAATGTGAAAGAGAAGCACCTTTCTCAAGGTGATTATGATGTCTGTATTTGGCCTGTGTAGATCTGCACAAGAAATATGCACACACACACACACACACACACACACACACACACACCCACACCCACACACCAATATAAAAGAGTCAAGGATGCCTGTGATTTGGGACCTAGGGAATAAAACAGAAAGCTGTTTGCTGGAATGTAGGTGTTATGACAGGTGTGTAAAGAGGAAGGACATGAAGTAAGCTTAAGGAAAATTCAGTCTGAGATCCTATTAAATGATCATTTGAACATGGTTTCAGCCTGAATCCATCCAAACCGCAAGCAGAAGTGCTCCTGGAGGTTTATCCCACAGGCTGCTGAGTGTTTGTCCTACAAATTCCTACTTACACATTCTGGACACAAGACTGTCAATATGCTTCCCTTTAGAAATCAACACTTGTAATCGTTTTAAAGCCACCTACGAAATTTTCTCATTAGCCTCATTAGAAGGATGATGATAAGAGTTACTTCTCTTTGGCTTTTGAGTGACAGAAACCCATCTTCAGTTACTGAAGAGGCTAATTACTGTTACGTCAAAGACGCTTTTAGAAAGCACAAGTATTTGGATATAAAAAATAAGTGTTGAATGGAAGCTACAGTACTTTACTTGAGCATCCTTCTGTTATTTGACCATCAGAAACAACACCGACATCAACCCTGGTAGTAATTCTTGCATGCTCAATTCCATGATTTGGAGGACATGGCTTGCAAATTTTAAACTAGACCGTAAAAGACTGCAGCATATATTTTGAATTCACAACGTGCAGGCAAGAGGGAGTACATTTGATTAATAACAGGAGTTCGAGCTGCCTTTCTTCTTTAGCTTTCATTTCCCTACCTGCTATCCAGTCAGCATCTAATGAGACGTTGCCACGTGCTCAGAGCGGGCTGGCTATGGGGAAAAAGTGCCCGAGGCACAGAGGACTCTGTCAAGTTCACGTACTGGAGAAAACAGAGACCACACTGGGATTCAAAACTGGTATCTCAGCTTTTTATATGTGCCACATACGGATGATTTCTTTAAAAGAGTATCATGGGAGCCTTGTCAAAATCCTTAACTAGGACTGGAAGCTAAACCTTTTCGGTGCGTGGGATGATTATTCAAAGCTGCCAGCAACAACATTAAAAATAGCTCTGAAAGATGCTGTCTTATTCTATTTTGGTACATCCTCTAAAAATCACTAGCATAATTAAAAACAACAACACATTCTTTACATCTGATTTTAAGATGGCTGAAGAGCTTATAAAATTTCCCACACAACTTAGAAAACCATTGTTAGCAACAGGTATAGAACAATGTAGATGTAGATGAACAGAGCACCAGGAGAATACTATTTTAGAGAGAGCTTTTATTCTCTCGGTGAAGTGCCCTTCAGACTTCAGTTGTACTACCTCTGGATTCCTGATGTCCTCTGGGCATTTTACCCAGTCCCCAAGCACAGAGAATAATCACAATAAACTCTGGTGTTGAAAGGGACATGGATATTCTACTTATATGGTTGGAAGAGAGGAGGCAGTGCTTTAGGCTTTCTGGATGATTGGTCTATCAGCCACTTCACCATCTCTTTGAGGAGATCTAAACTTCCTGGAGCTCAGACTTTTTAGGTCTAATGTGCAGACACAGATATCTTCCAATGCAATGTTACCATGAGGATTAGGAATCAGTACAGGAATGGTGTTATGAGTTGGGAGCAGAAATTACTCACTAAGTGTTAGCTGTTAAAACCTTAATCATCATCACCATTATGTGAAAATCTGTCTTTCTATGCTTGCTCCCCACTATAATGCAGTGTGGTTTATTTTCCTGAGACTTTATTTCATTCGCTGTATATTTTCAAGATATCCTTATTAGGACATGGCTGCTCTCTTCCTTCTGATTCCCCAAATTTCAGTTCACAAAGTTCATCATTGATGCCTCTGGTATCTTTGTTTTTATATTATTTTTACAGCAATTATTTAGAGTGCATGCATATGTATATGTGTGTGTGTGTGTGTGTGTGTGTGTGTGTGTGTGTGTGTGTGTGTGTGCATGCTTGCACATATGAATGGTCATATCAGATTTTCCAAGTCTGAGAACACTTGTCTCAATAGAGTGCATTCTTTCTTGTTACTATGTGGGTTCAATGAAACTTAGGTCTTCCAGCTCAGAGGCAAGTTCCTTTACAAACTGAGCAATCTTGCCAGCCCATTATGTTGTTTAAATTTTTTTTTTAGTGAGCAATCACATTGATTAATAAGTCAGAAGAAAGAGTAAAGTAAACTTGTTTGAGTATATTTTTGCAATCAGCAATTTTTATTGATGCTGGCTTTTAAAATGTGAATAACGAAAATATGTAATACTCAGTTATTACGGAGAGAACCGAAGATCTTTATTGAATAGCTGTAAATACAAACCATTTTCTGTTTATGGACTTTCAAATAGCACATTTTTTTTTTTTTTTTTTTTTTTTTTTTTTTTTTTGCCTAGCTACGTGTTATTCACAAGAGACTCAGTTACACTTTTCCTAGTTATTAGGTAGGGATGATGTTAACTCCTCACATTAGTGGATCCCTGACAGATGAATGCCTGCCACAGAAGGGAATAAATGCCTCTGTTGCCACACTATTGCTCTGTGGTGCTCATTATGCTAGTCACACCTTTTTTTAAATAAATAATGCAAAGATAAACAAACAAATTTCCTCCATCAAATGACAGCAGTTAATTAACATCTAAAGTAGTGAGATTACCTTTCATGTATATTTTAAGTTATCAGTATTATAATATTGTTTGCCTCTAATATTCATCTATATATTAGTGACATTTTTGGCAGATTAAGCAATGCATGAATTCTTTCGAATAAATTTGGCCATGGCAATATGCAAACGGAATGTATCCATTCAAGTGTCCACCAAAAACAGTAGTTCTTTTCTATATGAACTTTGTGTAGCACAGAGATGTGCACAACTATAGAAAATAAACAAAGAAAAGCATTATCCACAAGCAAAACCATCAGTGCTCACAGTCCTTAACCCCTTGGCACTTTGTTTGCACTAGCTTTATAACTAAACTCAGAAGAGAATGAACATTAAGTATTTGGCACACAGAATTTTTTCAGCCACTTTTAGCTATGATCACAACAGAACATGACAGTAACCAAACAGTTCATTCAAACTAAAACGAATGTGCTGTGAGAGAGTAACTAAATGCAAATGACTGTCTTTCCTGATGACTCATTTAATAGTACATCGGGGCTCATGAGCTTTACTTTGCATACAAAGGTAGCAGAAACCTGGCTTGAAGACAACGTTGGCATTTCTGGCTAGAAATTTTAGTGTGCATCTATTGACGTGGGCCACACAGTCAGATTATTATAGGCTTTTAATTCCTTGTAGAATCTTTTAAGTAATGTAAGGGAAAAAAGGCATAGAGTGTAGGTTGCTGGGCAATTGGTGTAAGATTCCAGTTATGCTGAGCCTAATCTTCACAAAAATCAAAACCCATGATGTTGGAAGCAAAACACAGATAATAGGAAGATCAGATGAACCGCACACCCACAGATGCATTTCCCCATGATGTGCGTTATGTTCACAGGGAGGGTCTGCTTAGAGAGCTAGATGTATTGTGACAGTAGCAATGTAAATTCCTCTGGGCTTGTCAGGGTGTGTGTGGAAGCAGGATTTTATTGCTCAGTGGGATTAATGCCTTGAGTTATCTATTCAGGTGATAAAGGAGACCAACATTGACAATGAAGGGTGTTTTCCCTCACATTCAAAAAAGTGGAAAAGTGATATTTAACTTACGGGTTTTCTTGGTGGTCACGTTAACTGTGGCACTAAAGGGACCTGCGCCTGCGCTGTTGTAAGCCCGGACTGCTGTGTAATATGCCAGGTTGCTCTTCAGGCCTCGAAGCACAGCTGATGTCTGGTTTCCTGCCACTTTCACTTTGCTGGACGATTCTTCTTCTCCTTCATTGTTCCAGTACCGCACCTGGTGGACAGCAGACATAAAACATGCAAACAGCTGGACCAAATACAGCCCTTTCCAAAATCCAGTCTGTTTCATTAATGGGATGCCGTGATGCATTTTCTTGTTTAGCCACCAACATTCCCGGGAGACCCACTATGGGCGGGTGCTGCACTCAACCTTGTCACAGCTGTTGGTATCCAGAAGAGGGGAATGAAGGAAGAACTGGAGAATAATCTCATGAACAAATGAAGCGGAGACATTCAGGACACTGGGACAATCTGTACAGGACTGCAAGTGGGAAGACAGAGGAGAAACTCACACACCTAACATCAAGCTCTTTTCCTTTCCATCATTGGCCACGCTCGCCTGAGGTCAGATCTACAATGCTGGAATGCATTCATGGAACCTGAATATACTCCATAGGAAAGTAGAGTTTCCATTTGGAAAGAAAGTAAAATGTTAACAGGAAGATTTGTGAAGGCTGACTGGCAAGTGGAGTGTCCTACAGCAATGGTTCAACATTAACAAAGCTACCTGTGCCTTCTTTGTTAATGAGCTTAGATTCTCAGGAAGTATAAAAACAAAGTAACAAAGACAAAACATAGAAGTGAAAAGCTTCTTCAAACACATCCATGCATAGGACAAGATTAAGAATAGTTACTAATATTTGCTCACTTTAAATAAAAAAGTGGTTGTAATATATAAAAATGACTTGGGACCTAATAAAACCACATTTTATACTTCTGTAAATAAATATGCTTGCTTTTGTTTTCTCTTTTTCTTTTCTCTTTTTGCAATATGTAAATTTTGTTGTGGCATTCATTTAACTATAAATAATTGTTATAACTGTGTGTATACTATCTGTAGTTTGAACACAATGCAACTACTTATCCACACACTATACTCAAAATTCTAACGACAATGACCATTTCAGAGCTGGGACAATCTCTGCAATCAGGGACTTGGCTCTGTCTGAACAACAGCTTTGGTCTTTATAGGTTTTATGCTATGTATCTTTTAAAAAGCAAAGTTGTGGTAGTTTCATTGTTCAAATGCTTATCAAACATGTACAGAGCCTTGAGTTCAATGCCCTGCACCCCTGAAACCTGAGTGTGTTAGCCCACACCTTCAATATCAGCACTCTGGAGCTAATCAGAATGATCATTACTCAAGAAAATCTTAGGCTACATACCAAGTCCAGAGGTAGCTTAGGCTGGAGATGATAAAAAGTGAAATGTATAAAAATCAGAGAGCTGCAGTTACTGAGTGAAACTTCCACAAGCTTCTTGCTAGTGTCATATAGTAACAGATTTTTGTTTTCTCTCTCTTACAACTTTATTTTTTTAAAAAGAGGAATACATATACAGATTTTTTAAAGGGATTTTGACATAACACTATATAAATATTTTTGTCAGTACTTAATTCTTTTAGAGGTTTGATACCATGCATTGAAATCCCACTAGTTACCATAAGCATAAAGTACATGTAGGACAGAACATAACATGGAAACAGTTTTCTTGGTGAGTATAGATTAAGCATAATGTTCTTTTAAAGATTCATTGTACAATACAATGCAGATCAAACAAAGCCTGCTTACTGGTTAAATAGGACGTTGGGTTTAGCCCCCAGAGAAGAAAAATATTAGAGGTTACCATATGTATTTTTCAAAAAGCACATATAAATTAATTCATCACACATATTACAATATAAATCTTAGGTTTTTACAATAATGTTTCCAAAGTACCAAACTAAATAGTTCAGCATTCTTCACCCTCTCTGTGTCCTGTGTATTGTAAGCCCCTCTTACTCACAGATGCCCTATTTTGATTTATTTTCATGCAGTGTCTTACAAAATAACTAGTTCATTTTCATAAGAATCTTATTTGGGGTATCTGAACCCAAATCCTTAAGTCTTAAGTGAATATGACTTTATAAAGCCACTGGTATGAAAAGTGTTGACAGACATGAAAATCTTTTATAGATATTATATCACCAAATCTTAACACTGTATGTACCTTGAAGTTTCAATGACCTGCCCTTGAGGACACTACCTGGCTATGTTCCAAGAATAACATCAAATCAATAATTATGATAAAATGTTATAGAAAGCTGGAAAGCCTGTGGCATGGGATATTGCTCAGGTTGGGAAAACATTACACAAATCTGGGTTATAATAATCCATACTTAACAGATGCCACAGGAGAGGGATGGAAGAGTTTGCCAACTCAATCAAGATTCTGTTTAACTTCTGGTCCCTAGTTAGATCCTAATCCATGAGCCTTTGTTTTTGTGAGACATCAAATTCCTTCTTTATAAGCTGCCTGAAAAAATGTTTTCTTAGAAAACCTATGAAAAAAAGAAATTAAAAATAATATAACTGGCATGTGAAGTCTAGTTTTATAAATCCATTTATAGATAGGACTTGAACATTCTTGTTAATAGTACATGTTAAAGTGCTACCGCACACCTCTGTGCATTGGAGAGATGTGTTAGAAATATTCTGATGCAGAGAGAAAGGCAAAAAATTTGTATATAATACTAGTAAATGGAGCAGGCTAATCTTTTCAGATGGCTATAAAAAGGTGAATTAACACACAAATATTTAAACTTAAACAAGCAATTAGAAATTTCCTATAAGCAAATTTTCTGTAAGTATTCCAATAAGGTCTGAAAATTTTTCCTCAAAAATGTATTTATCCTTTGATTTGTTTGTTTGTTCCTTGTTTGTGGAGCTAGGAATTGGAATCTAGAACCTTGAACATATAATGAAAGAGTCTACCTCTGAGCTACACTCATCTCCGGGCATGTTTTTACTTTTCATTTTGAGAGTGTCATTAAGTTGCTTGAGTTCAAACTCACTATGTAATCCTGGCTGGCCTTCTCTGTCAACCCAGAATTAGCTGTATTAACAGACCTAGTTGGTAAACAATTTTATGTATTTCTACTCTCCTTAGATTATGTTCCAGAAACAAATAGTATCAGCTCTCTCTCCCAAAGAGAGACTATGTCTTTGCTAATATAGAGTTTATAGGTGCAGTCACAACATGGTCTTGTAAAGAGAAGAGTGCTTATAGAGAAGGAAGACACTGAAATGCACCTAAAACCAGTTGCTAAGAAGTTGGAAAAACATGAAAGCAGTTTATATAAAAGGGATCAGAGACACCCTGTTATTAATGAAGAACTATATTGGGAGTCACAGGTGGATATTAGCTAACAGCCTACTATAAGACACTAAAATGTCATCATCTTTACGACACCCAAATGTATTGTAAAAAGGACAAATTAATTACAGGAGGATACATATCAGCTAAATTTGAAGACTAGTGAGGAGAACTCTTGTACCTGAAAAGAAAAATTATTAATAAATACATTATTGGATAAGAATGTAGCTGAAAATGAATAGTGGAAATGTCTAAACATTAGTCCAGACATGGCCCCGAGAAATAATAAAATCAGGAAAGTGAAGCTAAGAGACATGGAAAATGGAATCTAGAGTTCTAACCAGAGACCTGAATAAGGAACCAGGAATGAAACAGCTTTAAAAGGGTTCACAGATCAGATTTCCCAAACTCACTCAGTTTACTGTGGGAAAATAACATGAAAAACTACATGGAAGAAGAGGAGAAGGTGATTAATAGTGAATCATAGCTAGACACCTGGTAGGTCCTTTGTGTGTGTGTGTGTGTGTGTGTGTGTGTGTCTGTGTGTGTGTGTGTATACATGTTATGTATGTCTGTGTGTGTCTGTGTTGTATATGTCTCTGTATGTGTTTGTGTTGTGTGTTTGTCTGTCTCTCTCTGTGTATGTGTTTGTGTGTATGTACATGTTTTATATTTCTGTGTCTGTGTTGTGTGTCTGTGTTTCTCTCTCTCTCTCTCTCTCTCTCTCTCTCTCTCTCTCTCTCTCTCTGTGTGTGTGTGTGTGTGTGTGTGTGTGTATGTGGCTTGCATCTTTTGTATGTGTGTTGCATTTATTTCGTTGCTAAGGGCAATCTCACAACACAGGAAATGACGTATCCTTTGCTGGTCTAGTGACCTCCTTAAACATAGCCCATTTTCTACAGTTTCAGTTATGGTTAGTGGGCCATAAGTTTCCTGCTAGTGTCCTATCGTAAGAGGTTTCAAGAAACAGAGATGGTGTTTGTGAAACTGTTATTGAACTATATAATTCCATATAAGTTCTATTTTATTTTTTATTTGGTTTATCTAATTATTTTAGTATTAGTTATTGGTAACCTCTTATATATAGCTTGTTTCATAAATTATATGTATATCTATAATATTGTATAGATAATATACGGTTATATATAAATGTATATATATGATTTTAAAATAAATTTTATTATTCATGGTTTCAGTATTCCCCTGGGACCTTGGAACACAAACCATTGATAAACTGCGAGGTGAATTGGACCAACGCCATTTACTAATCTATCTCTTCTTCCTTCATTAAGTTGGGTATTAGATATAGTCCTCTTAGCTTCTCTGAAACAGTGGTGCTTTAATTTGTTGATGAGATAACACAAGTTTGTTTTGGTTTTCTCCTGAATTATAAAACCATTTTGCTGGTCAATACAATTGTAGCTGGTTAAGTAAACAGAAGCAAACTGGAAGAATGTCAGCAATAAGAATGTTATCTCTATCTCTGCGAGTAATTTGGTCGCCCAGAAATAATCCTGCAGCGAGTACTCTTTATGATCACTGCAACAGAATTTCTCTTAATTTAATTATAAACTGAAATGCAACACATAAAGATGTTGTTTTGAAAAATGGTGCCTTCGCTTAGCCACTAAAGAACAGATATTAAATCAAGAATACTTTTAAAATAGATGAAAGTGGTTATCTGGGAGCTTGATAGTTTTGAAAGGATAAATATTTTAATATAGCCGTTACACTGAACACATTGAAATACATAGAAAACATGGGAAAAGACATTGAGATATTTTAGGGAACCGTCCACATTTATCTTTCACTCGTGGTCAATCTGTTGTTGGCCCTGAGAGAGTCATCTGGATCAACTGCACACATCAATCTGGCTCATTTCCTGCTATCTTCTCATTGCACATCATTTGGCGAGGCTGTCTAGCAAAACACTGCACACCTGGGAAGCAAGGGCTGCCCTTACGACAATATGGTTGAAAGCCAAGCCCATAGCACACTCTATCTTCCCTGCTAAGATATTTGACATATTTTCAGTCTAATGGAAATGTTAGGGATCACATATATTCCGTACATCTGATTGGAACAGGAGGCTGAGTGAAGACATCTAGGATTCCTACTAAAGCAATCTGTTGTATTCCTTCCTATGCCGCAATTAAAACGAAACCCCACAGAGTCTCCCCACATATGTCATGTGGTGCATGTTCATATGTATAGCTCTATTCCCCACATTAACACAATTTATTCTATATGGGTTTATTTCTCCTTTCATCTGTTTTAAAATTAAAAATAACTATTAACCTGAAAATAATTTTACTTACATTTTGATTGTGAATTTGACAGAATAAATGTATCTGGGATGGGTCTCTGGGCATGCTTGTGGGGCTTATCCTGATTGTATTAATGGAGCTGGAAGAAACACCTAATTTCGAGTGGAATCATATCTTGACTAGGATCCTAGAAAGAATGATCAGGGAGGGGAAACTGAGCAGAAACACATCCATTGCTCTCATCTCCTTACTGTGGACATACCATGACTACTTGCTATGGTTTTCCTGTCAGTTTGGACTATAAGCTTGAACCTTTTCTCCCAGGGTTGCTTTTGTTGAGGTATTTTATCATAGAAATAGTAAAAGGAAGGACGGCAATATTCCTGTCATATAGTGAGGTATTTTAGTTTCTGTATATATCATGCATTGCTCAAAGCAGGGTAGTTATCATTTGCTTATCATTTCTTCTTTATTGTGAGTTCCTTTCTTCTAGTTCTCCACACACACAGAAATCAATACAGGACATTATTATAAATGATATGAACTCACAGCAGCTGTGCCCACATGCAAAAAACCTTCAGAAATTTCATGCAGCATAGATGGGGGTGGGGTAACCTATGTCTGAATCCTATCTGAGGAGCTATTGGGGGGATTCAGAGTTAATTTTCAAGATGTGGTCCTTGAATGAGGCTTCACACACTTGAGCAGACTGTCTTATACCCAAACACGTACATAAAAATATCACTCTTAGCCAATCAGAGAATTTGCTCTTTGCAGTCGATCTAGAGAGTCCTAGCTGTTCAAGAATAAGTTATGAATATGGGAGTGTAGGATGCTCATTCCTGAACATAACCATTGTACCTGTAGATTGAAAGTGGATGCAGTCATATGCTTGTACAAAACTAGGCTTGTCATGAACAGTTAGTCATGAATGGTGAGGGGCAGAGTGTCCTTTATCCCTTCCCGAACCTTTGCCTAGAGTGACAGTCCTCATTGTTAGCCAACAAACTTGCAATGGATAGTTCATACCCATGGTCAAACAAATGGGCTTGGTTAAGTTCAGCAGGCAGCAAAAGAAGCAGGCATGATGTAGAAAAGGGAATTTTAGGAAGGAAGATAGAGTTGATAGGAATAGAAGAGAGGTAAAAGAGGGTGGTTAATATGCATTATATACATGCATAATATTTTCAAAGAACATATATATATATATATATATATATATATATATATACATATATTAGAAATTAAACTGTTTAAAAGAAGGAGAAGCAGAAGCAGAAGCAGAGGGAGAAGCAGAAGGAGTAGAAACAAATGTTAGTATGCATCATATAAGGACCTCGTGTTCTTTTCTTCAATTACCCAATCTCCACATACCTACAGACTTCTGTTCCTTTTTATCCTGCCCACCTCTTTTGTTCTTATTTCAAAGGGCAGTGGGAAGATATGAGCCCAAGTGTAACCACTTAGCAGATGAAACAAACTGGAGCCCAGGGAAATGAGCTTCTCAACTAATGCTTGGTCAAATCAGAAAGGAAATTTGTCTAGATGATAATGACGATATGTGCAAAGCTTGCCACAGGGCTGTGATCAGCCCTCACTGAGCATAGAGAGAGGCAGGAGTTATTAACAAGTTCAAAGACGAACCTAAAAGTCTGCAACCCACAAACTCAGCCACATGACAGATAATTAATAAGTTTTCTAAGTCATTTATTCTTCCAGGTTGATTTTGAAATAATTGCTGAAATGAAGAAAAGGTATATTTTGATCAAGCAATAATTATATACATTAATTCCTAACATTTCCCCCAATTAGATGAATATCTTAGCTCATTTTCTCTTTCTTTTTGCATACCACATCCTTGTGGAAAACATTTTACATCAGTGCATGCTACATTTGAAAGTTCTAATTGTTACTGATTGCAAAAAACAGGCAAAATGCAAGTATACTCTAATCCCAAATTTATATATAACTTTTTTATAATCAATATTATACAAATATATTTTAATTATGTATAATATATACACAATGTATATAGAAGTTTTAATATCACTGTGCTTATAATCCTTTGTCTCCTGCCTTACCAGTAACAGGAGCAACACACTTGGGCACACATGCTTCATGCACAGTGGCATTATTTATTTTCTTCCTTCTTTCTTCCTTACCTCCCTTCCTTCCTCCTCCTCCTCCTCTCCCTCCTCCTCCCTCTCTTCCTCCTCCTCTTCCTCCTCCTCTTCCTCCTCCTCCTCCTTCTTCTTTCTCTCTCTCTCTCTCTCTCTCTCTCTCTCTCTCTCTCTCTCTCTCTCTCTCTCTCTCTCTCTCTCTCTTTCTCTCAGTGAACTCTGACTCAAATCGGCAATGTTGACAAAGCTGCTTTCTTTCATTTAATTCTCAAATAAGATGGTGAGTTTTTGGTTACTATTATCTCTATTTCAGGTAAATCTTGGAAAGATTTATGAATGTACTGAAGCTCACTTCCAAACCAGCAAAATCCAAATGGTATTAATTTAATCAACTATTTGCATACTGCCCTGAGAACTTGGGAAACAGGAGCAAGCAAATCAGTGAATTTCTCTGGGCTGCATTGTACCTCCTCTTTCAGGGAGATCCTACTGCATGAAAATGGTGTGAACTCTACTAGATACTCCAGTGGCTTCCATTAGTTTCTTTGATCTTCCTTTCTTCCTTTCTTCCTTCCTTCCTTTCATTCTTTCTTTCTTTTGTTGGTCACATACTTTTTTGACATAAAATCCACTAATCAATTCAATAAAATTCCCTTTATAGTTTGACTGCTCAACAGCTAAATTTATAAATTTAAAAAAAAAAACAGGGCTAGAGACATGGCATAGACTGTAAAGGACTCATGTTCCCTATTCAGTTCAATCCCCAGAATCCAATGCAAAATGCTCGTGTGGTTGGTATCTGCCATTGCTTCATGTGTATGCTTAAAAATCCCACGGCAGAGAGGCAGAAACAAGTGTATATCTGGGGCTTAGGGGCTGGTTAGTCTTTTTAAAATGATGAAGTTTATCTAGGTTCAGTGATATATCCTGTCTCAAGAATATAATTTGGAAAGAAATAGCAAAGGGCACTTAACATCAATTTTGGCCTGTACAAATATGTGTAAATAAACACAAACATGTATCAGCAAAGTGTCAGTATCAATGTGTCAATATTCCCAACAACTCAAGATGTTTTGTATGCCCACAAGTCCACCCTGATGTACTCTCTTATTTATTTAAGTGTTTCACAAAGTACAGCCATATTGGGTCATACAAGTCTGCATTTTGTTTGTAAGGTCAAAAGTACTCAAGGTTGGCATGCATTTTTGTTTCCCAACTAAATTGTGTAAAGTATACAAGTTGATTTTCTTTGACTAGTTATGATTAAAAAGAAAATTCATGTCCCACTCATCTAATGGGAATTTCAATTACAGTCTTTCTAGGGTTCCCTTTCCAAACAGGGACACAATGTTTTGTGACATTTGACTTTACCACTTTAGTTGTATCAGTGCAGAGGTGCCCGTGGTGAATGAGTCATCACTAGTGAGTGAACACAAGCGTTTCCTTCTGTGGTCGTGAAGTGACCCTGGACACGGCTGGGTGATTTTAAAACAATGTTTTCCATCAAGAGTCAAATATATCCACATTTTTCTTCCCCACCACCCTCTAAGACACATAGATCTTCTAAGACGCACAGTACAATCTAGTGCTATTTCTTACACTACAGAAAGAATGCTAGAAAGGCAAGTAGGTGTCAAACCAGGTGACCCAAGTCTTCCTGGGTCTCTTCAAGCTCCCTTTAAGCAAGACAGCTCAGGCAGGACTCAAGTGTCTGCTTGGGACTATTGTAACAAAACTGACAAGCTAAGTTCTTAATTAGTCCCCTTAGACCTAGTTCCCAAGTGTGGCTTATTATCGGGAGCCATATATTATTTAAAAAATGCCTTCTATATGCTATTTGTTCAAAATAGTGGAAGCGCTCACACAGCTGGGCCTCACTTCACTGTGTTCCAGCTGCACTCCTGCTTGCAGCCCAGACAGCTTCTCTGTTGTCACCGTCAGCTTTCTGAACCGTGGGAGCTGCAACTGCTGCCTTACCATGGGCTCTTGCTTCCATTCACTGCACAGAATCAAAAACATGGACTCCCACACTCTTTCACTGGCCCTCTTTTTTTATCCCCCATTTCCCTTCCCTTAAATGTGTGTCTCTGATTTCTGGTTTGATCTCTCAGTATCAAAACATGTTTTTATGCTTAACCATAAAAGTTGTCACTTTTCTGATACTAACTAAAAATGTACATTGCCTACACATATTTATCCAGTGTTTTTAAGGAGGGTTTATAAAGCTCATGGTTACTGCTAACCCTGGACACTTCTGGGGAAGTGCCCTCTGACCTACATCTTGAACATTTTGCTCTGGTACCTGTCCTTTCGCTAATCCACTTGCTAATATTTATCTAAGTGAAGCCTTGTTTTGCTACAAGGAACAAAAACACTTGAAACTGTTCAAATAAAAAGACTTTAATGAGAAGAAGGGCAAAGTGAAAAAGAATCTCAAGGTTACTTGAGATTCAGGTAGCTATAAAATGGTTCTGTTATTTTGTTCTTTTAAAAGTTCTACAAGTTCTTGCTTGTTTCATCCTTTATAGTGACTCAGGACTCTATCTTCCCCATCTAATTTCCCAGCTTTGCTCAGCTTGCCTGTACCATTAGCTTGCAAAATATGAAGTGCATTGTGGAACAGACACAGCAACTCAGTGGGTAGACAGTCTACACAACTTACTTTCACTTCTCAAATAAGCTCCCGCTGACTATGGTAGACTTCCTATGGATCAGTTGGCTACCCTGGGACACCCACCAATTGTCAAACTAAAAAGTAGAAGAGGAAACAGCTATACAGAGCTAAAATGCCCATGTAAGGTTGTGTGACCCACCTTGTCTCTCACATGCTTATATTCTTCCATGTTTATATACTCCCCTTTTCATTTCCTGGTTAAGCTTTCCTACCACTTTGGACTCTACCAAATGGCATGCCCTTATCCACTCAATCATTTCTTGTCTTGCAGACTTAC
The DNA here is from genome assembly GCF_963924665.1 of Micromys minutus. Lineage (NCBI taxonomy): Eukaryota > Metazoa > Chordata > Mammalia > Rodentia > Muridae > Micromys > Micromys minutus. The sequence continues at coordinate 43,612,380 of NC_137972.1, read as the reverse complement.
ATTGACTTTCATCTTATTTGGTCTTGAGATAGTCTCTCTTTAAATAGGTCTTTTTCTTTTACCAAATACAGAGGTTACTGTAAGTGAGAGTTATGTTACAGACAGCGAAATACTCTAGAGACTAAAAGCGAATCTCATAGCATAACAAGAATAGCGAGAAAACAGAACACTAGGGAGGGTTGGGGCAATATGTTTTCCTGATGAGAAGATAATCATATAACCTTGAACCTGCAGTTCAGTCCCACTGTTATTATTGTAGTGAAACCAGGTAAAATAGTTTTGTTACCTGACTTTGCATCATATTTATGGTATGAGTCTTCTCCATCCAATTGGTTATATCTGGCATAGTTAAATAATAAGATGTGGGCAATGAGTCTGCTATTAAGAACATTTCAGATAAAGATAGTATTCAATGATATTGATGATAGGAATTTGAAATCAAAGAAAGCAGTAGCAACATGTAAACAGACATTATTCGTAAAGCAATTACCTCATAGCCAAGTAAATGTCCATTGCTCAACTTCCAGGGAATTGTGTTCCATGCAACTTCAATTTCTGAGGAAGACAGACTATGGGCAGAGATGTGAGATGGGGCAACTGTAGGCTCTGTTCAGAAACAACAACAAAAGTGGATACAATGATAATGTTGGCTATTAGTTGGCAAATAATTAGAAATTGTATATATTTTTTCAAATTTCAATTCAATTTCGAGACAGGGTATTTCCATGTAATCTTAGCTGGCCTGACATTCTTTATGTGATCTAGGCAGACCTGCCACTAATGAAAACCATCCAAGGTTCTAGACAACTAGGATTATAAGAATTTAACAAAATCAACAATAACAACAATGATCATGGAAGAGCTTTATTTTTTGGTAAAAAATATTTGAAACTCTACCATGTCCTGCAAATATAGATGCTAGTCTTCTGCTTAGGAATAGATGACACAGTTATTAGGTTTTTGTTACCTAACTGCCAAGCAACATATACTTTCATCCACTGGACTTATCTTTTAGTGTCTTCTTTACTTCAATCTATCATTTTGTTTTCTTCATCCTGTCTTTATTTACCACATCATTTACTCCATCCCACATCAGCTGCTTAGGGACTTCTATACATACAAAAGCTACTGATATATTATCATGACAAACACCGGCCAAGGTCACATCAAGTCCAGTAACTAATAAGTACAGCCTTTTCTAGTCTAGGTCCAAAGGAAGAAGGGATTTAAATGAGATAGATTGCAAATGCTGGGTGGCTTGTTCGTGTGATTACATTGGAAATACTCTTTGTAACAAATATTCCTGGGTTTTATAGAGTTAGCAGAGATTCTTCTTTCCTAGGATCCTGGTTCTTAGCAGAAATATCTCCTTTCCAACATGAATCTCTGTATTAAATGGTCCTGATAATTGCTCATGCTTACATGAAGGAGAAATAAATTAAGGGTTTAAGGATGGTCACAGTGAGTTCTCAGAGGCTCTCAAGGTAGGCACAGACACACTTTTTGCCAGTCCAGCACTGGCAATCTAGAGCATCAGATCATATTTTGAGCCTGCCTGATTGTAGTTGTTTACTGTGGAGGTATACTCAATAGATTTGGCTTCAATTCAGTGAGGTGGTATAGCATATTTCTAGCATATATCTTGCCTTTTAAAAAGCAAACCAGAATTGTGTGTTTGTTGTTTGAACAGAGAGCCATTTTACTTTGTTGCAAGTCAGAAAAAGTAATATCAGAAGCAAAAATAAGCAAAAACTGTGAATGACCCTTTCTTCTACAACCAACAACCAGGTCTTAGGTGCTGAGGTAGGTGCATAAGTAGGTAGTGTCTAAAGACTCCTTGTTTCATCATGTCTTAAACCCTGTTCTGTTCTTATAAGGCTCATAGTTTCTGGAAAATGTGGCTGACTACAAACATTAGGAACTCAAGTTTGAAATTATTTTTGTCTTTATTTCTCCTCATTTATAGAAAATAAAAACATATGAATAGGTGTGGGAAGTCTTACTAAAACTGCCTACATTGGGATTTTCATCTGTGAACTAGGTATTATAATTTTCTCTTGGGTCTGAAAGGTAAGGGAGACAACATGCTATCATAGTTCAGAAGTTCAGAATGTGTAAGGCCAAAGTATCTGGGTGAAATTGTGGGGTTTTTTTCCAATTTACTATATATTGTAGCAAAGTCATTCACATCTTTCATTAAGATTCTATTTTTTATTTGTAAATTCATCCTATCCACATCCTTTATTTGAAAATTCAAGTTGACAATGTCTGGCAGGCGTTGGCTATCCATCTACCATGGAAACTTTTGTTCTTTTTATGAGATAGAACTTGATATTAGCACTACCTTTCAGTTGTCAATATCTCAAATGGCAAGTGTGCTTGATTCTTCTAGCTCCATTATCATTTTCTCAAGAGGGCTTGAAAGAAGATATTATTTTTCGATTTCTTCAGGGGGTATACAAGAAGGACTTAGAAAGTTCCCAGTGAAGTCTTTAAGTGTCTAATACAGTTGAAGTCATTCTTCAATGACACACACTCTACATCTCTTAAATGTCAAACTCCTAGTTCTCATTATCCATCAGGTTCTTGTCCTTGGCTGAGGCCATAGAAAACATGGCTTGCAACTCCTGGCCAGAGTAGTTTTATGGATTGCTTAATTTTTTTATTCCAAGAAGAAAAATGAGCTCTGTAAGTCTCAATATCTTAGGGCAATATGAAACTCAGGTTGGAAGTACCTCATGAAGATTTTTAACTGAATATTATGATCTGTAACTATTTAGTGAGTAATAACATTTCTACTCAGGTGTGGTTGATCATTATGACCCTCACTGGTGATCTAACACCAGCTGTGATTACTGTTTCTTTGAAAACTGTCTATCATTTATCTATCTGTCTATCTATCTATCTATCTATCTATCTATCTATCTATCTATCTATCTATATCTGTAAAGCCACACAGGACTTTCAAAACTTTGTTTGTTTGTTTGTTTTTAAACAAAGCAATGGTACAGATTGGAAAAAAAGAAAATTTTCACTAACCCTACATCTGACAGAGTTCTAATATCCAAAACACATAAAAAACTCAAAAGGTTAAACTCAAAAAACTCAAATAACCCAATTAAAAAACAGAGTTCAGAGCTAAACAGAGAATTCCCAACAGAGAAATCTAGAATGACTGAGAAGCACTTAAAGAAATGTTCAAAGTCCTTAATTATCAGATAAATGCAAATCAAAACAACCCTGAGATTTCACCTCTCATCAATTAGAATGGTTAAGATCCAAAACTCAAGAAGCAGCACATGCTGGTCAGAATGTGTAGAAAGGACTATTCCTTTATTGCTGGTGGGATTACAAACTGGTACAACATCCCTAGAAATCAATCTGGAGGTTCCTCAGAAAATTGGAAATAGTTGTATCTGAAGACTCAGCTATATCACACTTGGACATATACCCAAAAGACACTTTCTCCACCATGTTCATAGCAGCCTTATATGTAATAGCCAGAAGCTGGAAACAACCTAAATGTCCCTCAACTGAAGAATGAATACAGAAAAAGTGGCTTATTTACACAATGTAATACTACTCAGCTCTTAAAAAGGAGGACATCCTGAGTTTTGCACGCAAATGGATGGAACTAGAAAATATCATCCTAAGTGAGCTAACTCAGACTCGAAAGGACATTGTAGTGGCTATTTCTAGTTGTCAACTTGACTATATCTAGAATAAATCACAGTCCAGAATTAAGAGGTCCACCATTGATTCTGATCTTGGGGGCATAGATGCTATAAATCTTAGGAAACTAAGGCAAGGTGATGACTGAGCTCAAGGTCATCTGGGACAAAGCAAGTCCCAGATCCAGGTGTGGTAATACACACCTTTAATCTGGAACACTCCTTCAATTGGAGACCTACATAAGGACATTGGAACAAGGAGGGATCTCTCTCTTCACCTGCCTGCCTTGTGGGGCTTTGTCTGCTTGCCTTGTGGGACTGAGCATCTGCTAGATCCTTGGACTTCACAGCTGCTGCCAGCCATTGGTAAGTAATTGGACTACATACTGTAAGTCACCAACAAATAACTTGCTGTATAGAGACTATCCATAAGTTCTGTGACTCTAGAGAACCCTGACTAATACAGACATACACAATATGTACTCACTAAAAAGTGGATATTAACCAAATGTGCAGAAAATCTAGGATACAATTTATAGGTGTAAGTGTAACAAGCAGAAAGGCCCAACTGAAGATACTTCGATCCCACTTAGAAGAGGAAAGGAAATAATCTCAGGAGGAAGAGAAAGGGATGGAACTAAGTGAGAGGGGAAGAAGGAGGAGAATAGGAGAGTAGGATCAGGTATGGGGGAGCATAGAAGAGAAGCCCAGAGGGCCAAGAGAATATGTGGAAATAAGCAGCCTCGGAAATAGGAGGACCCTCTAGAAAGTAACAGAGACCTAGGAGGCACTAGACTCCCAGAACTAAATAGGGGTGATTTTAGCCAAAATGTCCAATAGTGGGGAGAGGGAAATCAGAGTCCACCTTCAATAGAAAGTCAGGGACTCAAGTGGAGAGACTTGGTTACTAACCTACAGTCATATTTTCTGACCCAGAATTGCTCCTGTCAAAAACTGTAGGTACAAAAGTGAAGAAGGTGAAGGAAAGAAATCCCAATATCTCATGGGGAGGCACCACAGCCTGACACTATTACTGATGCTATGATGTGCTTACAGACAAGAGTTTAGCATGGCTGTCCTCTGAGAGGTTCTACCAGCAGCTGACTGAGATATATGCAGATACACCCAACCTTTGTACTGGAGTCAGGAATACTTATGATTGAATTAGGGGAAGGATTGGAGGAGCTGAAAGGGGAGCAATCCCACAGGAAAACCAGCAGTCTCAAATAACCCAGACTCCAGGGAGCTCCCAGAGACTGAGCCATCAACCAAGAGCAAACAGAGACATATATGCAGCAGAGGTTTGCCTAATCTGTCCTCAGTGGGAGAAGATGTGCTTAATCCAGGAGAGGTTTGAGATCCCAGAAAGGGGTGGGTGGATTTGGTGGGAAAGGAGTACCCTTTCCTCCGGGGCAAGGAGAAGAAGAAATTGGGTGAGAAACTGTGGGAGGGAGGACTGAAATGGGGGACAACTACTGAAATGCAAATTAATAAAAACAATGGATCTATGAGGTTAGAACAGAAGCCTTTGTATTTTTTCATACCTTCCTCTGCAGAGAATACAGTTGTCACTGGGCTAAAGGGTCCTTCACCTTTGTTATTGTAAACACCCACTTTAACCTCATATGGCGAAAAGGGCACAATGCTTTCATTCCTAAAGACGTATCTTGGATTATCCGGGGACGTCACCACTGTCTGGATCCAGGTGGTTACCCCAAGTGGGCGGAAAGCAACCACGTACCCAAAACCTCCTCCGTTCTGAAGTTCTTCAGGGACTGGCTACAAAGAAAAGACACATTAGGTCATCCTCACCCATAAGGTCAGGGCAAATATGATGGGAGCATCTTTTATGGACTTGAAGTCATTAAACACTGAACTATACAAAATTGATCAAATGTATCTTTAAAATGAGAAAAGCGCCATGGGGCAGTCAGCTGAGCCGCTCTTAAACAGACATACATCACACATTCACAGGCACTCAGATCATGAACTTGCTTCATCTTTGATTATTCTGATATTAGAATATAACATGCTTTACATCTGAGTTTCTAATAACATAAAATTTCATTCAAGCAAAGCTATTATTTTAAGGCAAATAAAAACAATTAAATTCATAAATGCTAATTGTAAAGAAAGGGTCATACTTAGTATGATGTAGTATAAAAATTTACAGGTAAGAAGGAAGTTAATACCACACACTAAATTCAAAGCTGCTTATGATTTAGATAATTTAACCCTAGTGTCTTTTAAGGGTTAAATTCATTGTTATAGTATTTTCTAATTGTGACACAAACCTAAGGCTAAGTGAATGGCCAATAAGAAACTATATACACAAGCATACGATGGTCTGCATTATATCATTGGACACACAGGGCTGAATAGAAAGTTAAGGGTGAGCAAGAGTGAACTGTTAACAGCTACTTCTCAGAACCATGACAAGTGCCAAGTGCTTTTGATCAAGCTGTTTTATATCTCCATTTTCATAGCTATTTTCATTGATACCATATCATAAGGATGGAACAAAAACAGTATGTGTTAATGAGCAGAAAGCAGTTAGCATAGGATGCAGCAGGTGAGGAGCAGCACCACTTGCTATTCCATGATGGAACAGCTTCAGGACCTTCAGAGTTATAAGTACCACTACCAACAGCACCCATGTTAGCAGCACAGTTATAAGATGCACCAGCATCTCCATCAGTGCTAGAACTGATAGAATCAGCAGTAGCCATTCTTCCAACCATAGAGTATCACTACCAGTAAGAGTACCCTGTATAACCCACATCATTATTCCTACATCTCCTCTCACCAATGCCACAAGCTGTACAGAAACACCAGCAGCACCACAACACCTCACAGTACCAATACCACCCAAACCACCAGAATCAATACAGATAGTTCTACCAGAGCCACCAGTACTACAGACAACACTCCTAGTTACACCAGTACCACCAATATCACCAAAATAGTATGACTAGCAGTACTGTGAGTGCTACCACCATTTCCACTACCAACAGAACCTATACTGGAAGTACCATGACTTAGGCCACTAGTGATACCAACAGTTCCACAAGCATCATCATCAGGATTGGTAGCACCAGAGTCAATAGAGGTATCACCCCAATTACTACCAAATGCACTGCTATCAGAAGTAGCATGATTTGGATTGGCTACAGTGCCATTACTACAGCACCACAAGTACTGGGACCACTAATATTATCAATGCTGCCACCTGTAGCATGGAAATCATTGATAAAATATGACCACCAGTTCCACCAACAATGCTCTTCCAGCCCTGAAGCCACGAGCTCCATCCCCAGCATTGGTTCTACCAATGCTGTCAGTACCACTACCAGTAATGGCACAAAAGCAACACCAATCAATAATCACATTGGCGCTACCAGTATCTATATGAGCGCCACCTTTACTACCAGCAAGAAAAGCAGAAGCAGCACCACCACCATCATCACCATCGTCATCATAGGTGTCACTGCCATCATCCTCATCACATCTGTGGAGGCTGTGATGACTGGATGAGGAGAAATACCCTGGTGGGAAGGATGTTGCCCAGACACTTACATCCCAGGTTATCACTAGTTCAGATCGGCTTCCACCTCCTCCGCTGACATCAGAAGGTGCGACTTCTGGAGCTGGGTAGGTTAGAGACGGAGATAAAACCCTACTTTTATTCGGTAATATCTGAAAAGAGACTCATTTACTTATTTGCAACATCATCGAATTTTGTCATCAACACACTATAAACACATTATACAGATGCATGTGTATATGAACATTTCTGTATCTTATTAGTAAAAGCATCAAAACTATATTCATAGGCATTTACAAAACATTTTGGCAGTCATCAAATAATATTTCCATGAAACCATAAATATTTCAGAAATCTCTGTAATAGTAAGAAAAAAAATATAACCCAAATGGAAGCTACTTTATCACTTAGGTGACAGAAATATGAAGAACAATGACTTCCCAGGACACACAGGGAATCAAGATGGCAAGGATTCTTCCAGATTGAGAAGAAAGTCTCAGCATGGTGCAGACTCTGGAAAAAGCCACATAGCCTGCAACCCTTGGGTCCTGCTAGAAAGTGTTCTTGATAAAACTCCCATAGATGTCAGTTTTCTCACTTAGGCTGAGAACCTCTTGGTTAGTAGATCCTAAGATGATACTAGAATCTGAATTCTATGGCGGGCCTTTGTAATGCATACGGCTGTAGTTGCTGGCTGCATGACAGGTGGACCCTACGTATACATTGTGCGAACACATGAAGATGAGAGCCCGTTCACACAAAACCTGTTTCCCATGGTACCTGGCAAAAACATTAGGTGTGTTCTATCCCGAGGAAAAAGGCATTATTAAAATTGTGCAAATATATTCCATGCCTCCTCTGTCTCAGTGCCTGACACAATATGTTTTCAGTATCACATGCCTCATTTTAATCAGTCCCACTTATTCTGCAAAGGGAAGGTTTGATGTCATCTGGAGGAGCATCTCTAAATGAACAGTAGGCTTACCTGCTAATTTTGAGTTTTAATGATAGAATATTTTTAGAATTATGAAACTAGCCTTGTGACACACATTTATTCTTCGCTCATATAAACTCTTAAAATGATGCTTTTATAATCTAACACTTATGGGTCCATAATAGACTTTCCCATCTACTGCTATGTACATTTGCTGGGTATGAGAGTAGGATGAGTTTTTGCAGCATCATAGCTCCCAGTGGGATTATCAGGCCAATTTTCAGTGCTTCTTATAACTAAAAGCAACTTCAGTGTTTCTTCTTCTAACAAGTAACTATGTCAGATAGGAATTATAACCCTATGTGACAAAAACATATACACTCAACACACACTAATGATTGTCTATGACTGACTGAACTCTTGGAAATGTCACACTATATCAGAATCTCTTAGGTGTTTCTTTTGATAAATGCCATATGGCAAAGTCCACCATTAGAAAGGTCACATTAATGTGATAATGGATCATTGAGACAGGTCGGTGATGGGAGACCAGAGCTAATAGAAATACACACCCAGGTAAATCTATTAACCCATTACTCAGAAAACAAAAGCACTAACCTGCCTCTTCAGTCCTTACTTTTTCTGAGGGTAAACTGGGTTCTCCGCCTCCGATTTTGTTACTGGCGACAATGCGAAATTCATATTCCACCCACGGGTTTAACTCCACGACAGTGGCTGTATGTGTCCTGCCGTCAATGACCTCAGGTACTACAAGATGAAATGGTTCAGAAGGTAAGACCTGCCTTCTCCATTGCTCAGCTGATACATATTTTTCTAAGAAGCTGCCCTTCATCTCCCACCTACTTTACCTGTTCTGGCAGTCTGCCAGCCCACAGAGAAAGGTGTCCTAGCCTGTACTGCATACGATATAACCGGGCTGTGACTGTCAGTGCCCTCCGTCCAAGAGAGCTGGGCTGTTGTGTCTGTGATTTCATCTACCTTCACATTTTCTGGTGGTCCAGGTGAACCTAACGGAGGCAAGAACACAATGAGCATCCCATAAGTGCCATCATCTTCTACCAAAAAGGCTTATGTCATTACTTTAATACCTACAGCTGATGCCAGTTTTAAAAGCACTTAAGGGAAGAGGCCATTTAACTGGCAATAAAGCTACCACTTTTTGCACGGTTCCATTGTTATATCTGAGACCTGGATGGGAAGCTGTGATTCAAAACTCTGTATGCTGACAGGTGCCAGCGCAGCCACGCACTGAGGCTCTATTCAGCACTATCCTTGTACCTTTCTAAATCCAGCATCCTGGCTTCCTTTCTCTTGTCACTGTCCTCTAGTTTGGCTGGAATGTCGTACTGTGAAACACATCTTATTTGCTACCTTGATGTATTTTATTCTGTGATACACTTTGGACATTTGCTTTTCAGCCTCACGGTGATTCAGTAACCTAGATAACAACCAAGGTTGGTGAATTTGCCTATCACTCTAGATAATGACTCTGCTTGTGGAGACAGACACACACGCACCACATTCTCTTTTCTATGAGATGCATTTGCTGACTTAATGACATATTCAAAAACACATTGGCTTGGCAGCAGCTATGGAATGTCAATTACAGCAAGTCCTATTTGAAGGGAAGAATTGAGGTTTTCATTTCCCTGAATTAACACATTCCTATTGTCATACCCCTGGATTATGGGTGTCAGGGACATTTTTGTATAGTATCTCACATTGGCTTTCCTCCAGTAGGGAATGCGTGTGGACAGCAGTGTTAGACAACATAGGAAGAACTCCTGCTTACCTCTCACTATGAGCTCAGCTGCAGATGAAACACTGTCCACCCCTGTCTGCACCATACACACATACTTTCCACTGTGCTTCAGTTGAATGTTTCTGATCATTAAGTCACCAGACGAACTCTGTTGGGGGCACAGGTAATGAAACACGATTACATATAAAAAACACAAAGGATCTTGAAGGTGAGGACATCAAGTTTAGAGAAAATATGGTAAGCAGTCAGGATACTGAAGTCATAGGTTGCATAGAAACTAAGACAAGTTCAAAATCATGCATGATGGCGAGTTGATTTTTTATATGCATATAAAGCATTGCTTTGGGTATCTACGGTTACAGATAGAAATGAGGGCAGAGATTATAGTCTCAGATTTTGTTTGCTTCCACCAGGTGACACTTCTTTTTATATCCACTGCTTAGCACCAGCTCAGTTTTCTCTCTGGTTGCAGCCCTACTGCAATTATCTGCCTGAGAAGAGGAGGAAACATTTGGGTACCTAGTGGGAGATAAATACAGCATGGCAGGGGGGTTACCATGGTTGAAGCATTTTTCTCTTTTTCCACATACTGGAGCTTAAAAGACTTAAAGTCATCAAATTCGTTTAAAAGCTACAGAATTTAGAGCAATAAAATATGAATCCCCTCAAAAAGGGAAGAAATTAAAACACGTTAAACCTTATAAATAACAGTTTTCCAGAAGACATTTGTTGGCATCCCTTGATACCAATTAATGGAACAAATGTGAATCTAAATGCTCAACTTTAAAAAGGTCTTCATTTAAAGAGGCTATAAACTCACACTCATAAAATGACTAAGATTGTGTCATTTTTTCCACAGTGGTGAAAATAAAGGCTGACATAAGAGCATTTGGGAGATTGAAGCCCTTTGAAAATGATCCTCAGTTCACATCCAACTCAGGAGAGGTGAAGGGCCAGTGTGTATCTTAGTAATTTAAAGGAGTTTTACTCTTGCATACCTAGAATTTGTAGAACAAAACCCTGTTCCAGCTAATGTTGTTCATATTGCTCCCCATCCTTACAATTGTTAATGGGCTGTGTATTCTCTGCTGGTTAGATCATATGGTCTTAGATGGGATTTCTGGGTATTGGGAGAAGTGGCTGACCAGTGATGGATGGCTATAATTAAATGAAAATCTAGAAACTGTCCTGTTTGCACATTTTACTGTCATCCATTTGAACTCTTTTCATTTCACCCCTCCCTCTCTTTCTCCTTAGGGTTATTTACAAATGTCTCCCCAGGAGAAAACCATCCCTGTCTGCTGACCTTTATGAACTTCTCTGGTTTTATGAGCTCTGTACACTCACAAGAGGGTGGTTATCATCTCTATAGAAACGTGTTCTTTTCATCAGAGTCTGGTGATGGGTGGATGCTACCAAGGCACTGGGTGAGGACTCTGTTCTTCTCTTTCTGTACTTTCTTGTTTGAAAATAGTCAGATTAGAGAGAATTTAGCTGGAATTTTCTATTTAGTCATCTGGATCTATCTTTTAGACACCCTAGCTGTTGTAAGCTCTAGAATGAGTAAGAAAGAGACTAGAGTTGGAGTTTGGACTTCTGTTGACTTTTGGTACTACTGAATAAAGAAAGAAATGCTAAGCATGAGCATAAAACAAAACCAAATAAAGACAAAAACACTGTGCAAATAATAATACAGTTAGGTTCACCTGCAGAAGATATATTATAATAAAAAATCATGTTTTAAAATTTTTATTTATTTTAATTTTATATGTAAAAATGCTTGTCATACATATAAATGTGGTATCTGTGGAGCCAGAGAATTTTGGAGCTGGAACTGGAATAATGAATAAGTCACATAGGTGCTGAAAACTGAATTTGTTCCTTTGCAGTACCAGTAACTTTTTTAAACTCCTGAAGCATCGCCTTAGTTCCTAAAGTTATTAATCATTTTGGTTTACAAAACAGAACAAAAGATGCAACTAAGATGTGTAGGTAATGGGAGTCATTGATTATTTTCCTCAGGACTATCATAGATTAAGTGCAAGATCTTTATTTGAAAAAGAATATTTTGCAAATTTAAGAGGGATCTTCATCTTAACTTTATATATTTCAGTAAACTCTATTTGCACTATTCCTTGTCCAATGCTTTTTTTTTTAAACCCAAACTACACACACTGCTTCTTACTTTAGAACCATGGAAGGACAGAGTCCTGTCTATGCATTCTGAGACATATACTAAGCTGCACTAAGTGCAGTGATGTAGAACAAGCTATGTTCATATATACAGGTGAAATAAAACCACCCTGCACACACTGTGTACAAACAAATACAAAAAACAGAGACACTTTCAAGACCTGCTACAGATATGTAATGGGATCTATTGCTGTTCCTACAAAGAATCTACATAGCTCCTCCTTGTAGCTTCTCCTTGGACCACTGCAAATATCAACTAGCACAGAGTTATATGTGTAATCTGTTTCTTATTAATTCCACTCTTTATCTTATGCCCACAAGAAATGCATCTGTGTATCTAGCAGAGGAAATATATAGGAATAACAATGAAATCCAGCGTTCTCTTGTCTACCTTAGCTAATAAAGGTTCTAGATGACTTACTTAAAGAATACTATCTAGCCCTAAATAAAAGGGTATATATAAATATTAATATGGTTAAATCTAAAACACATAAATCATAGATGCTAGATACAGTTTTTATCACATGAGGGAGTAGAATTTGATTACCTTTAGGGGACTATGAATGTCTTTTGCTTTGGTTGTTAAATTTTAACACTAAGGGGTAGAATTTGGAGTATCATATGTGATCAGTCAAAACTATACCACTCAGTCACACCACCATCTGCACCTCAGCACCTTGGCTTTCCCCTACTCTGGGAAAACCAATCTTCACTGGAACAAGGGCCTCTTCTCCCATTGATTCCAGACAATGCTGTCCTCTGCTTCAAATGCAACAGGAGCCATGGGTCTCCCCATGTGTGCTCAGTGATTGGTGTTTTAGTCCCTAGAAGTTCCAGAGGATTTGGTTGGTTAGTATTGTTGTTCTTACCATGGGGTTGCAGACCCTTTCAGCTCCTTTAGTCCTTTCTCTAGCTTCTTCATTGGAGATACCACATTTGATCTAATGGTTAGCTGCAAGCATTCTCAACTGTATCTCTATGACTCTGGCAGAGCCTCTTAGGAAGCATCCATATCTGGTTCCTGCCAGGAAGCACTTCTTAGCATCAGCAATAGTGCTTGGGTTTGGTAGCTGTATATGGGGTGGATCCCCAAGCTGACCACTTTGCATTGGACAAACAATAAAAAAGCTTTGCCCCCAGAGAAGCTATTTTTTTTTTTTACCAGCAATCTTTAGGTGTCTTTCAAATTTCTATTTGAAAATTCTCTTTGCATATTAATCAATATTTTAAATTAATTAAACAAGTATTTTAAGTTGAAAGCCAACTTATCATATGACATTTCAAATTACAAGTCTTCTCAATAAAACTGAAATTTATAGCAAACTCAAATTAAGGCCCACAATTTTTTTATACATTTTGACAAGGTAAGCTCTGGCCCATGAACAGCTGAAGATAATGTACATCTGTTTTTAATATGATAAAAGTAGTTTCAAACAGATTTCAAAAATTTGAGAGAGATACTTTAATATTTTTGTGACTCAAATTTAGGGTTTACATAAATCTGTTATGTATTCATTTGAATAAAGCTTCAATCTGACATCCAGCTTAAAGAAATATTTGTTTATGTCTCTTTACTCTTTACTTGTATAGGATCTGTCCTCACAAAAGATATATTCCTCATTTTGTGGTCATGCTTTATTCATGCTGCCATTGCTTTTTGTCAGCACCTTCACTAAACTTTGTTTAAGAATGAAACACACTGAGAGTAAAATTAGAATTAAAATATCAGTGAGAAGCTGGAGAACCCACTGATACCTGCAAGTATTAGCACTGAACCAGACATTGATTTATTTAGCATTTATTTTCACTTACGATGCTAAGCATCCTGCTATGTTTGCATTACCCTATACTTTTACTATTTTAATAAGATATTTAAAAAATTTAAAACTACATTATTCCTTAGCTACTGTCATTTTGTTTACTAGAGATAGTAATGCTAGATTTGTTCCATGATTTTAAGAAGTTTTGTACATGCAGCTTTGCATGAAATAAGACTACCTTATGAGAACATTTTGCTAATTCGTGATGGTGGTTGAAAAACTGTCTACAGATCTTTGTTGATTTCGTCTGTTTTTTGTTTCATTAGCTTTCACTACTGCATACTCAATGTATGGCCCATACAATTCTTCTTTATCCAATATGGTTATAGAGACCAAAAGGGTACATACCCATGATATGGTGTATTGGATAAGCAAATAAAGCAACACAGGACTAATAACCTTGTAATAAAGTCACAGGAGCACTAATATTCTTTGAATACAGGCTGCACACGTCTGTTTTCATGTTTTGCTATTTTCCTAAACTCCTAGTCTCCCTTTCTTTATCAACTAGCAGGAACCAATAGTGTCAAAACTTTGTTTTCCTCACACCTATTCTCATTTTCCTTAACATTTCTCTGTCCAAGTTTAACAGTGAATTTCTCAGTTTTCTAGAAATAAGTGATTTCTCAAAACTGCTAGTTATAGGCTTACTGGAAGAAGAAAACTAAGAAAGACAAGGTCTTTTCCAATGATTGACAGTGAAGCTTAAGGCAGCAGAGAACATCCAGTAATTCACAGAGATTTGAGTTTCTTCTTATAGGTGCTGTATTATAAAAATAAGGGAATTTTAAAAACCATAAGCAGCTACCATCACACATGAGTTACTTGAGATACAATCCTGAATGTGACAAGCAGTCCTTATATGTATGGAGTCCATAGCTAGTGACCTGGGAGTTACCAAGTGACCTCACAATTGGTGTAAGGTTATCTAGTATGAAAAAGGCTACACCATGCACAAAGAATCTATACTTTTCTGAAGTTTGTCTCTCAACTGACAACAGCGCTAAACTTTGTAATAAAGGCAGATGTTTTCTTAGAAAAGAAAAGAAAAAGCGCTACCTCAGGGCACATATATTTGTGCTAAATTCAAGGAATATGAGGGGACAACCTACAGGAGTGAGTCAAAGGTACCTGAATAAATCAGCAGCAAAAGATTCCAGGGTATTACTGCAAAGTAATAGCACCCAGGATTGACAGCAAATCATCAACTTGATTGACACAGGAATCAACTAAGAGATGTGTCTACAGTCATTTTCTCTGGGGAGTTAGCAGACACTTCCCCTAGATCAGGTAGCACAATCCAGTGGGGTCTCACATATAAATGGGTTCAAGGAAAGGGCGGGTTACCTGCTTGTGTAGGCTTGCTGTTGGTAAACATGTTTTCTGTGTCATTGTTTTTGTTGCTTACAAATACTATTGTCCCTTTCCAAGAGTACAATCTGATTTCTTTAGCTTTCTAATGGGACTGAAGACTAGAGAATCTACGAAACTCTTTCAGACCTTTGGTGAAAGATTGGAACCACTGGGGCACCTGTCTTCATGGTCTGAGCAGATACTAGGTCCTCGGTGTCAGCCATTTTGTAATAAACAACCCCTATCATGTAAACTATTCTAAACTATTCTCTTTTCTAATATACAGTGTTTACAATGGCTCCTTTAGAGCCTCTACTTAATACATTAGGAAAACAGAAGTAAATTATAGCTGATGTCAATTTCATCTTTACATCCACAATGATAGTATTTTGGGGGGTGGTTATAAGTATTTCTAAGTTTTGCTCCAATCCCTTCCTTTCCACCTCCTTTTGTTTCCAATTTTTATGGTGGTGGAGTTGAAATCAGGACATTTTAAGGCTTAGCGTGCATTCTGTCAGGGAGAATTCTAAACTCTGAGACCGCTCTCAATTATTTAGATGATTATATATTTTCCTCTAAAAGAACACTTATGTTCAGAACATATTCCTGTTATACTCATAAATGGGTTTAAAAGCAAAATCATTAAAAAAAATAGCCAACAGGAGAGAATAATTAGTTTTTGTCTGTTTTTAGATAATGATGATAATAGAAAATTTGATATAACTTCATAAAAGAAAATCACACACTCATCATAAAGAAACACAGTACATTACAATCCATATCAGGTAAAAACACATGATTAGTGCTAGTGACAGATTAGCTAAAATTACATTATTGGTCTGCCATATGGTAAAAATTGAGGTATAACATACACTTTGGAACTTGATGTATTTCTTAATCTGCCAATGCGGCACAAACTTGAATAGAACATATTATCGGCATAGGCTATTTCTTTAAGAAGCACTTGGATGGTAATGTGGCTCCAAGGCTTCCAAAGAACAAATTTTCCAGCTTACATCAGAAGACATACATGCTGACAGCTATTTTTAGAGGTGAGATTGAGTAATGACCTTTTCTCTTCATCGCTCTACCCAGTTTCTTATTAACAAGGGTCCCATATTAACCATCCATTCCCCCCTAGAGTGATTTTCAGATGCTATCATCAAACATAAGTTTAATCCAGGCACTTTGAAAAGAGTGGAAACTGTTGAGTTCTTCTGAAACCTGGCTTTTTTTCTTTTCTCCAATTGTTCCTGAAAGACTTGGTAGAGACAAACCAAACTTAAACATTCGTGGTCAAGGAAATTATATCGTGTATCCCACCAAGCTCAATGAATAAACCAAGGTCACCTTTAAAAATGAACCCTGCCTCCTCAAGGAAAAAAATTCAGCAGGCATTCAGCCATTCAAACAAGTCTGAGTGTTGTAAATACTCTTAATTCTTTTGACTGATTAATGATTTCTGCTGTTACCTGGCTGTCTGAACAGATGATATGCAAGGCAGATAGAATGCAATATGTTAATATAAAAATTGTTCCACATTTTTCAGTGCCCAGACACCAGAATAATCATTCCATGTCATGAGGTAGAGTCTCAGCATGCCCCTTCTGAAGGCTTCTGAACAAGTGACACATTTAAGAGCACTAACTTTGTTAAACACTTTGTGCATGATTTAGGTTGTTCAAAATGCTTGAGTTATCTCACAGGTACCAGCTTTTAAACATCAAGCTCATACCAGCCACAGGGGAAAACTTTTCCCTTCAGCCCAGTGTGACATGTTTGCACAATACCTCATTGTCACATAGTTTCTCAGAAGAACTACTCTGCACTGTCTCAGGGATGTCAACCCAGTGTTTCCTACCCTGGACTCATTATAATAACACCTTTAGAACTTTTATGACACCTCAATTTTCTGTTATTTAATTTTTTTCTTAAACTTAAACCTTTGTTAAACTTAGTTTAATATGGGAAAAGTTATTGTGAATGTGACTCAAAGCTTAAGTGTGAATCTTATCAACCAAATAATATGTCAGTGATGGAATAAAAGTAATGAATAGAAAATGATGTCATTGAACACTGTCTGAGATCATGGAAAAGAGCAATTAGCTGGATACTGTCAACTTTTCTGAGACAGAGGCTTTTTCTCTGTTAATTAAAAAGAAGATTATCATGTAGTAGTCATTGATAATCAAAAACAGCCATTCTCCCAGAATTAAACTAAATAGTTGAAATAAAATGGAAATTGTGACAGTTTTTTATTTTTATTTTTTGTGCTATTATTTGATGCTGTCATTTAACTTATGGTCTAAGTTTTAGGAATTTGCTGATATTCTGTTTAGTTATTGCTATTATGTTATTATATTGTGATTATATACTATATATGTTTCATTTGTTATATATTACATATGCTATATATAATATATGCTATGTTATTACTTCATTTTTCAGCCACTTAAGTTAATTAATTTTCAATATTGTTTGTTCTATAAATTCATTTGAACAATCTTTTAAAAAATTCCCGAAGTGATCAGGGTGAATCCCAGGAAATTGCATTAGAATGAACTGGAAAGCAGAGACAACTAACATGGCCCTTAAAAGCAGAGAAGGTCAACATTGTTAAACCTCCTGGGATTTTATATATACAAAACCCTTTGCTTATAGAAGTACAAAACTTGAGATGACTGTTCAGGTCACCCTAAACTCTAAAAGTCTAAACTTTATACTTGATTCTAAACTGACTTTTTACTTAATTCTACACTGCAAACTTAGACAATTCTAACTTATTTAAAGTGTGAATTAACTGTTAAGCTGGTTTGTACCCTAGTGAAATCTTAAACTGTTAAAAGCATTTCTACTCATATTTTTCATCTTAGGAAACAGGCCAGGTAAATATTATTTGTGGGTCAGACAATAAGAGCCAAGCACAAAGGTGACTTCTTAACATTAAACTACCATCATGTCATGATGTTATTGACATTGTAAAATTTATCTAAATAAATCAATTAGGAGATAAGTTCTTATGAACACATACACAACTATATGCTATACACAAATCTATATCATTCTAAAGATAACACTAATTGATTAGACATTTATTTTATAGAACAGAAGTATTCGGCATCAAAATAGCTTACGTTAAGTAACCACATAACATATAGATCAAATAAATTATTTTTGTCTTTCTCTTGATATGTCTAAAATATACCATGCACAGAGCTGTCCTCTGTAGAACAATATTTTTGGTACACAGGACTAGACAAGTCCAGGAAAAAGGTGACCAAAAGTGCTAAACACCTGTTGTTTCCTTCGACTTTCAGTCACTACTGCAAAGTAACAAACTGATCCAGAAATTAGTTGGTGGCTAAAAGAAGAATCATTTATTCTGCTCAGGAAACAACAGTCAAGACAGTCATCACAGTGGAACATCTCTTTAACGTGCCTGGTTTGTTTAGGGGCTAAGAAACTCATTCACATGGTTTGCAAATTGGGGTGGCTCTCATTCAATTTATCAAGACCTGTGAGTAGAGAACCTTGGGTGAACCTCTGCACAATCTACTTTGGCTTCATAATATTGCAGTTGATAATTATTAGAGCCACTGTGAAAGTGGAATGTATTTAGTAGCTAAACTCAGACTTCGTACAGTATCACACAAATGGTCCTTGTTTTTTGGTGGTTACCACAGTCAACAACATTTTAAGGGAACTTTGTTATTGGGTGTTACCATTGAACAGAGATTAGTAACAATGCCATCCTGCAAAAATTCAAGATTGGATAAGGAACCTGTTGCTGCCATTTCTGGAAAACAGGCCCCATCACTTAAGCTGCCTTCTACACAGGGCACATTGCTAGTGTTTGGGGGTAGCTGACCTGCAAGCACCTTAGACTCTCATATTCATTGCCACACCTTTGGGCTTTTGTCAAGAAGAGCAGCAAGAGTAGAATAACTATGGTTGTATGATATTTATTCACCAATATTCATCCTTCCAGGCTGTTCTGTGTTGATTGTGGCAAGTAACTAAAATAAGTTTAAAAACAGCCAAATCCTGGACTACACACCTTATCTTTTATGTCTGTATTCTGTGTTCAGTCCAGAGAAAGGACTTACAAGGGCTCAAACAGAGTAAAAAGATGACACCCACTTCTAGGAGAGGTGGTTCCAGGGACATCTGACATTTTTCTGTACAATCTCAGGTTATTGCATTTCTAGTTATCCTGGTACTTCAGAAGCACAGATTTGTGAACTCAAAGTTATATTTAAAAGGCAAAGAAGAGTAGGCTTGATGTTAATGTGACTATCAGGAGACTCTTACTTACTTATAAATGATTCAAAAAAGGATTATAAGACCAGAGTGCTTTCCATAATAACAACTTGCATAAATTCAACCCCTTAAATTTCCACATTTATTCCAAATGCCCAGGTCATTGCAAATGACCTGTCATTAGTTCCTTTACCTGTTGTGGTGATAAAATACCCCAACTAAAGCTACTTAGGGGAAAAAAGTTATCTTGGTATTCTGTTTGATTGGATATGCTATATTGATGGGGAAGACGTGGCACCTGGAGCTTTCATGAGCAGTCACATTATGATCACACTCAGGAAGAGAGGGATACATACTGGTACTCAGCCTACTTTCTCCCTTTTATTCATTCCAAAATTCTAGTTTATGGAATGGTGCTGCATGCAATGAAGTCTTCTCAACTGAATTATGCTAATATAGATAATCCCATGCAAATGAGGACAGATGTTGGTGTCCTAAGTGATTCTCCATCCCTGCCAGCTTGAAGGTTGATAATGTTTACTTTCACAGCCCATTTTTTCTTTATTCTTTTCTTCATCATATTCATACCATTTAAATGGTGTCATTAAATATTATTTCTTACAAAATAAAGTGATTTTCTTTCTGAAACTGGAGTCCAAGATCTAACAAAGCCTTTATGCTAGAAATTTCGAGGCAGAGCGGCACTGGCTGGTGGATGGATTTCTATGAGTTTGAAGTCAGGTTGGTCTACAGAACAAGTTTCAGGACTGCCAAGGACAGAGAAACCCTGTCTCAGAAAACTAAGAAGTTAACAAACCAGAAACAAAACAAAAGCAAAACAACAAGCCAACCAGAAATTATCAACAAGAAAACCAAAACAACCATAACCATAATACACTACAGAGAGGCCCACATGTCTCATAGCCTGCCCACAGCGGAAACCACTGGACATGCAATTATGTAATGGAGAGATGGGAGAGAGAAAGAGAAGCAAAACAGTTTGAGTTTTACAAAAGAAGCAGACAGATCGGGAGATTCCAGGGTGCTGCTGCTGAAGGCCATTACTGAGTCCATGGCCATGCAGGAGCAGGGCTCTGTGTTGAAATGCAAGACAGACATTTACTACAAAAGGCCATGCAACTCCTTAGTCTGGCATGCTGCCTAGTTTCATGCTGATATCCAAGCGCTGTTCAGAGCTGGCCTTATCCCTTGTGGCTGTACCTCAGCTAGGCACAGAAGGGCTGGCCATGGTGCCATGGGCATGGGTGAGTCAGCCTAGAGAGAATGAGAGCTAGAGAGCCTCCCCTTACTAGCTGCAGCATCAACTGAGCTAGCCAGGGCAGTGCTAGAGATCTAACACTGTTGGTGTGGGTGCAGGAAATCTCTCAGCTCCCACCCTGGCCAAGATCCAGGGCTTTGAGTTGGCCGACCACAATATCTACCCCATCTATGAACTGCAGGAGCCTGTGAGGGGGTTGGTCTCACAGATCCAAAGCAGCAGAATCTCCATGGCACAGGGAAACAACAGGATATGTGAAAAGAGTCGGGCAGGATTCAGTGTTGATGGTGTAGCAGTAAAACACGTTTAGGCTTCAAAAGCAATAAAAGAATCATTGAGATGAGCATTTCCAAGTAACGGTGCATGGACAAAAGAGTATTCCGTGTGACACACTGCAGCTTCCGTGATGAGATAGTTTAAATTATAATTATTTTCATTTATTTTCTGGAGGTTGAAAGGGCAGAGGACAGAAGCAAAGGGATGGAGAGTTGAATAGGACTGGGGTACATGATGTGAAATTCACAAAGGACCAATAAAAGGTTTAAAAAAATGAAAAGGAAGAAAAGAGGTCTAGCACAATGTGATCAATACAACTCAGGTGATAAAGTGGCATGCATATTGAAAGGCGAGACCTTTACTCAAACCTCTAATTTCTGCTTTTTTCACTTAAGGAGCTGCTATTTTACATTAGCAAGTGAAAAAACTGAAGAAAATTTAAAAAATCACAACTTTCTTACTTGCAGCAGGTAAAGAAGGTCACAGGGTAAGCTGAGAGGACAACACCCTGATCTAGAGATTTACCCCGGCCAGAGCAGAAACCCTCAATCTGAGGTCACCAAGGAGACCAACTGTGTGTGGAAAACCTCTGAATTGTAACTCACATATTGCTAGGTGATCAGAGCTGCCAACTCAAGTGAATGTGGAGCATTTTAGGAGACAAGTTAGACATAACTTTCAACAAACTTAGTTTTTCTTTCAGGAGACACCCCAGTTACTATCAAAAGAAAAATATCTTGTTAAATGTCTGGAAAGATCCAGGACAAGGGATAATATCAGAGTTCTGGTTTGCCCCTAAGAGTGGCTAGTGGCTACTTTCAAGGGCAGCTGTTCTATCAGACTCATATCCTGGGGTTTATCAGATTTCAGTCAACCTGAGGAAGCAAAATGACAACTCTATTCCTCCCCATGCATCCATACCCAAGTAAACAGGAAGAAAATGTTTAGAGAAAGAAGCAAAGCCTGTACTCCAGAGATAGAACTACGGAACATGATAGAAACCCCTACATCACTATTGTTTTTGTCAATTTAACAGTTTCGTCTTCCAACCATAAGTTACGTGACGGACTCCCAGGTGGAATACAGTTTGAAGAGACCGGAAAACTGCATATAGAAAAAGAGTTAGAATCATCAGATTAGTAATATCAAAACCAAGACCGACAGGGTGAAGATTTGAATGATAAAAATAAACATGCACAAATGCATGAATGAAACAAGCAAAAATGCTACAGAGCTCAAACACTGTAGCAGAAATAAAATGGGCTCATTGGGGAATGATGGGACTCAAGAGGAAACACATAAGCTTAAGGTATTAAAAGAGAATTAAAAAAATGGAATTAGAAAAATATTTGGAGAGACATCTCAGTTAGTAACATTGCTTGTTATATATACATGCGACTCACATTAGAATTCTCAGTACCAAAGGAATAAAGTTTTGCTTGGCAGAATATGCCTGTAATCCATTACCAGGACATGTACGAAGGTAAAGGAAGGTTGACCTCTGGGTTTTGTTGACTGGTCAGCATAGAAAGAAATTACAGGGCCTACAGGTTTGTTGAAGCGTTCTTGTTTTAAGAGGAAAAGACTGAGAGTGACAGAGCAAACACACTTTATTATCTTCTAGTTTCCGTGTACTTCAGTACAGGCACACACACACACACACACACACACACACACACACACACACACTCACATACACACACACATCTAAAAATAAATATAGGTCAGACATGGTGGTTCCCTGTAATGACAGCCTTGGGAAGTAGAGACAGCAGCTTTTGAGAACTGCGACCTAGCAAGATTAGCCATTTTGGAGCCCTAAATTTGACTGAGAAAATCTACCTCAATAACATAGAAGAGAGCAAGGTTTTTGACATCAGTCTTAGATAACCATCTTCCCATAGGTACTTCCACCTTGTGCATCAGTATTGACTGCTCAGTCTAGGAAAAAATTACAGAGCCCACAGAGTAGATTTGATGAAGACATGCAAAAATGTATGCACTTATATCATATACACCGGAAATAAAAAATCAAAGAAAATTTGTTATTCCTAACTGATTTAAAGATTATTATTTATTCAAGGTAATGGAAATAATGCATTAAGTCTTCAGTAAAAGTGTGTGTGTGTGTGTGTGTGTGTGTGTGTGTGTGTGTCAGTATGTGTACTGATGTATGCTTGTGTGCTAATGACCAAGTGACTTGAATGAAAATAAAACACAAGACCATTACGAGAAATACAGGGCTCTTAAAGATAAAGTCCTTCATTCTACTATGAGGTTTGTGTTATAAATTACTCTAAAGGAGAATTTTAAAATAAACATTACTATGGAGTAGACTTGAAATCAGACTTTAAACACTCTGAAATTGGCTTGGATTAGTAATAAGTATATAGTACAACTGTAGGAGAACCACTTAGAAACGGGGAGAAAGTCCTATATAAATGACAGGTTGTGGTCTCTCAACAGTGAAAACAGAATATTATGACCTGGGAAGTTTATAAATAATAGAAATTCTGGTCCAGCTCTAGAGAATTGCCCAGTGGCTAAAGGTACTTGCTAGGTAGTCTAAAGATCTATGTGTGAACCCAGGAACTGATACAGATATAGTGGAAGCTTGTTGTCCTGTGACTCACACATATGTGCTGTAGACTACCTGCATTTCCCCTAAGAAAATTAAGCAAATTGAGAATTTAAATTGAAAAGAGAAAAATAAATTCATTTCCCAAGATGCTGAAAGTTAAAAGCTCAGGCATCTAACTCAGAAATGGTAACTGACAATGTGAATGGGATGGAGAGTCTCCCAGAAGGATTCTGCTTCTAAAACATCATAGTCGTCTAAGGATACTCTCCTAATACCAACAACTTGGGAAGTAGTATACTTTCAGTTGCTAACAATAGTCATGGAACTGATGTAAATGAAATCCTGGAAATATTTTCTGAAGCCACAAAAGTAAGATAAACTCTGTAAGGAAAAATAGGAACAGACAAACAGAAACTAGTAGAAATAACATAAATGTTAATTAAACTTTACCAGTGATCTTTTTGTATATCAACACTGTAAGAGTATTAGCAAAAAGGAAAAACAAACAAAAAAATCAAAAATCACAGAATGTATGCAAAAGACAGGACCTAGATATACACTGCCTATAAGAAACTTATTATGTCTACAAAGTTACATACACATTTAGGCTACAAGCATACTGAGTGAAATGTTCAGTCATTATTAAGAAGAAGCAGAAATATTATGTAAGGCCCATTTTGGTTAAATGTTCAGGAAGTTCCTGGGAATGCTACAAGAATTAAATAGCCTACTAAACAGCGAGAGGTGTCAACTTCCTAAGCAGAACCAACCATCCTTAATGTTTATGTGTTTAAGAAAAGAATATTTGAAATATATGAAAATATGACAGACCTGTCAGTGAAAATTAGGCGCATCAGTTATATAGGTAGGCACTACTATTTCTTGATCATAAATTCATAGTTAACAAGTAGAAATAAACAAAGAACAGAGTTGAATTAAAGGTCACTATCCGATCAATGAATTTAAAGGCATCTACTCAGTACTTAACCTTACAATAGCAGATAATGCATTTTCTCATTTCAAATGTTAAAATTCAACAAAACAGAACCTATTATAAATAACAAAGCATACCTTATAAATTATAAAGTATAGGGGGCTGACAAGGTGTCTCCAAAGAAAAGTTCCTTGTTATTCAAGTCTGGTGACCTAATCTTTATAGAACTTACATAATATTGGAAGGAGAGGGATGACCACACAAATGTATCCTGTTGTCTACACCTGTGTGCTGCAGTACATGTAACCTACATGTATAACTACACATAGATATACTCAAAGGTGGTAACTAAAAATAAAAAAAAATGTATAGTAATCACACAATCCCTTCTCTGAGACCCATAGTAGAATGTACCTAATATTTAAAATGAGAAAGATGAAAAAATTTCCTCAAACTTCTGGTGAATAAATAATATGCAGTCACATAATACAAGCTATTATTTTAATTATGAAAATATTTTAAGTGAGTGTAAATAAAAATACAACAGATAAAAATTTGTGGTCTGTGGGAAGAGCTGTGCTTAGGGAAAATTCATAGCAATGAGCACGTTTATTTGAAAATAAGGGTCTAAAAATCAATCATTTATGATTTCACTTTGGAAAATGAGAGGCAGAGGAGTGAATTAAATCTCAAGCAAGCAGAATATAAAAAAATAAATATCAGAGCAAAACCCAGTAAAATTGAAAACAGAAGATCAATAAAAAAAAAATCAACAAATCCCAAAGCCAGTCTGTTAAAGATGTTCATACTATCAATATGCCTCCAGCCAGGCTAACATGACAAAGGAAAAGAGAAAGGCATTGGTGTCACCAGATAAAAACGTAAAAGGGCATCACTAAAACATCTAGGGACAGAAAAGGATAATGAAGGAAAACTTTTACTCTCTGCCCATAAATCCAATAGCCTAAGGAAAAATGACCAATACTTTCAAAGACAAAATTTAACAAATTTTATAAAATGGAAAGACACAATCAAAATAAGCCAATATCAAACAAAATAATTGAATTGGTAAATAAATGTCTCCCAAAAAAATAAACAGAATGAGATGGATTCAAAGGTGAATTTTATATAACTTTCAATAGTAGGAAAAGACATCATTTTCCCACAATTTCCCACAAGTTACAAGTCTAGTAAATACTTTCAAACTATGATGTTAGGGTTATCCAAGCCAGACAAAGACAGTAGGAGAAAACTGTGCAGCCATATTTTACGAATATAAAGCCAAAATCTTAAACATATAATAGCAAATAAATTCACCAATGCATATGTGCCATTGAATAAATTACTGAGTTTCAATCTACTACTAGAAACTAAGCTACAATAAGGCAAAACCAATAAAAGATACATGAAACGGCAAGGTGGCAATAGAACTTATGTCACAGCTTAGACAGTCATCTACATATTACATACATGTCATTTATATAATCTGAAAGAATCAATAACAATCTCCCAAAATGTTTAAATG
Source organism: Micromys minutus (assembly GCF_963924665.1). Classification (NCBI taxonomy): domain Eukaryota; kingdom Metazoa; phylum Chordata; class Mammalia; order Rodentia; family Muridae; genus Micromys; species Micromys minutus. The sequence continues at coordinate 43,586,227 of NC_137972.1, read as the reverse complement.
AAGAATAGAGAAGGTTCTTTTATTTCTTATGTACCAGAAATGTACAAATGATATTTGCAATAACAAATTTTACCATTTCTGTCTGTACCTGTAATACTGGATTACTTAGGCTTACTTCTAAGGACATACTCACAAGTGCTATGAAGAATAATAGCAAAGCATGATGGAAAAGGTCAGAGAACATGAGAAATGAAAACATAGTCTACATTCATGAATGATGAGACTCAACAATTTTAACTTCTTCTGTCAATCAAAAGTCAAGGATGTTATTTTTTTGGCAATAACAACATGCTCTTAAAGTTAACACATGAAAGCAGAGAGCCCTCACACCAACTCAGTTTTTAGAACAAAGTCTGGATAACTGACATTATATAACCCCAAGATTCATTCTAAAGCTGTAGAAATCGAGAGAAGGTGATAAGTGGCAAAAGGCAGACAAGAGGATCAACAGAGCAGAATAGAGAATCCAGAAATAGCCATATAATACAGCCACCCAGCACCTGACGAAAGAGACAACAATGTAAAACGGATCAAAGGGTAGACTTTTATCACATGGGTACAATGGAAAAATGAATTCAGATGCAGGCCTTATGCTCTCCATGAAAATTAAATAAAAATATTTCATATCACTCCAAGGAAAACTATCAAACTAATAGAAGATTACATAAGCTAATTTCTAGATGACCCAGGATATAGCAAAGGCTTTATGGGAATAGCTGCAGAAGGATTATGCAACTAAAGGTTGACAAGATGAATTTGATCAATGTGAATAATTGTTATTTGAAACATACCAAGAAGATGAAAAGTTGCACCACAATCTTAGAGAGTTCATGCCAAGGCTAATGATATACTTCAATGCAGAACATACAAAGTAGCCCTTAAAACTCCACAAAAAAAAGGAAGTCACTAAATAATAAAGCAACAAAAACCAAATATCTTATTCAAGAAAATATACAAGTCACAAGTAAGAGCATATCAAATAGGTTCAACATTGTATGTTATTAGGACATTCTGAGTTTAAACAAACAAGAGGCAGCATTTGCCTATTCAGAATACTAAAACCACTATGTATTAGTACAGGTGGAGAAGAAATAGATGACCTGGCCATTTAGAAAGTCTCTAAAATGTAAATAGTCTCATGATAAGATGTAGCCAATGTACTTCTAAGTATTTACCCAGTTACATTTAAACCTTATGTTTACACAAACTCCTGCATATACAAGTTTATAGCAGCTTTATTCATAAATACCAAAACAATAAAGTAATAAAGATAAGCTGTGGTACAGGAGTGGAGAGGTAGCTAGTTAAATACGAAGAGTAGCATACTATACTGATGTTATAAAGAAACGAACCATGAAGTCATGATAAGACCTAAAGTTACCTTAAATAGATAACCAGAAAGAGATTGAATCTAATTTCAAAAGGAATAGACACAACCTGAGGACAAATACATGACATTTTTGCCAAGACAAAACCTTAGAGACAGCAAAAAAGATTCATGGTTGTGAAAATTAGAGAGGAAAGAATGACTAGGCAAAACATAGTTCTTTTCTTTAGGGCAGCAAAATGATTCTGCAAAATATGAAGATGGACTACAGATATGTGGGGGTAGGCTTTAATTGTTAGCTTGATACACCCTATCACCACTTACAAAGTCTGATTAAATTAGGTTGGCTTGTGGGCATATCTGTAGGAACTATATTTACCACATTGTTATGAAAAATACCATGGACTATGCATGGAATTATTCTTTGGGTGGGAGTGAGGAGTGAGGGAGTGTTGAGGGAACCATTTGGTACTCAGCATCTCAGGCACAAATGACTATTGTTACAATTTTACTATCTGTTGATAAAATTTGCTGTTGTTATCCTTTACTTGATATTTCACTCTGCTAGTCTCCTCTTTTTATACTTTTCTACTAAACTCTTACACATTTCCCTTCACAATATTTTTATTATTTCCTTGATAATTTCATATGACAAGTTTTATTCATTTTTAGTGCTTTTCCCTATCTCTTTCCTAAGCAACACCCCTTTACTAGGTATCCAACTCTCTCTCTCTCTCTCTCTCTCTCTCTCTCTCTCTCTCTCTCTCTCTCTCTCTCTCTCTCTCTCTCTCTCTGTCTTCCACTCTGTCGGTGATCCACAAAGTACAACTTGAGCTGCCCATATATTTTTGAAGAGACTGTGTCACAGTGGAAAGCATTGATACATAGTTGTTATATTAACAATTTTAATATAATACAACACACTAAACATTCTTTGATTTTCTCTTCTTTATCTGCTTGTAAACTTAAATATATTCCATTGGAGCTTATACAAAAAGATGGATTTTTATTGTTCAACTTGGTAAATAATTTACTTAAAAGATGTCATTGATACCAGTTGCATTCTAAGGAGTAGGTATAACTCTGTACTAGATGATGGATAATGGCTGAGTTACAGAAATACATTAACAGCAAGAGTTTCATGCACATGACTTATATTTTCACCCAGCATTATTGAAAGTCCTAACTTTCTAACCAAAATGAGTGTTGGTGGCTGAACTGTGTCAGGAAGTGTTCACCTGGCAATTAGAAACATTTCTCTGGTAGATTTCTACTTTGTGGTGTCATTCTCGGAAGGATGCTCCCAAGTAAGATATTGGTTTGAAATTGGATGACACATAAAACTTAAGACAGTTTAAGGATGATGTGTTCTAAACCCTGGAATGTTATATTGAATAATGAGTGGAATCCAGAATTTCACATACATTGGTATTTAAGACCCACATATCTTTTACATATCTAGTTTTACACTACAAATAATTACTGTTTTCATGACTTGTTTTCACATCCAAATAATTCAATAAGTTAATTAAGCCTAAGGACCATGATGTATTATCACAGAGAAAATATCATGCTGGAATACAAACTTATCTACTACAGAGAGAAGGAGAATAGATCAGGCTTAATCTCACATGTTCCTGCTGCAGCATAGTGAGATTGCTGACCTTGGGGAATAAATAACACTGAAGTGAGCTAATGACATGAATGGCCGGTAGTCACTGTTCTTCTTCTTGCTTCATGTGACATTTATGCACACAAATTCAAATTTGATAAGTACAGAATTTCACAAAGCACTTGTGAAACTGTGCTGTTTGTTTTCTAGATATCCTTCATTTCTAAAGAACCTGCATCCCATAACACCTAAAGAAATAGAATTGGTCATCAAAAGCCTCCCTCCCCACACAAAAAAGCCAAGGACAAGATGGGTTCAGTGCAGAATTCTATCAGATATTCATAGACACCTAATAACAATACTCTCCAAAGTATTCCACACAATAGAGACAGAGGGAACACCACACAACTCATTTTTTGAAGCCACAATTACTCTCATTTCTAAACAACACAAAGACCCCACAAAAAAAGAGAACTTCAGACCAATTTCCCTCATAAATATTGATGCAAAAATACTCAATAAATCCTTGCAAATCGAATCCAAGAACATCATTCACCATGATCAAGTAGGCTTTATACCTGGGATAGAGGGACGGTTTAATATATGAAAATCCATCAACATAATCCACCATATAAACAAACTCATGGGAAAAATGATCATCTCACTAGATGCTGAGAAAGAATTTGACAAAATTCAACAGACTTTTATGTTAAAAGTCTAAAAAAGTGTGGGAATCCAAGGCCCATACCTAAACATATTAAAAGCAATATACAGCAAAGTATTAGCCAACATCAAACTAACCAGTGAGAAACTTGAAGCAATCCCACTAAAATCAGGGACTAAACAAGGCTGCCCACTCTCTACCTACCTATTGAATACAGTGCTGGAAGTACCAGCCAGAGCAATTAGACAACAAAAAGAAGTAAAATGAATGCAAATCCGAAATGAAGAAGTCAAAATATCACAATTTACCAAGAAAATGATAGTATATTCACATGATTCCAAAAATTCTATGAGAACTTTTATAGCTAATAAATAACTTCAGCAAATTGGCTAGATATAAAATTAACTCTAACAAATCAGTAGCCTTCCTCTACTCAAAAAGATAAACATACTGAGAAAGAAATTAGGAAAAAGCTACCTTTCACAATAGTCACAAACAATAAGAAATAATTGGTGTGACCCTAACTAAGCAAGTGATAGATCTGTATAACAAGATATTCAAAGCTCTGAAGAAGGAAATTGAAGATCTCAGAAGATAAAAAGATCTCCCATGCTCATGAATTGGAAGGATCAACATTTTAAAACTGAACAAAAAGCAATCTACAGATTGAATGCAATCCTCATCAAATTTCCAACTCAATTCTTTATAGAGTTGGAAAGAGCAATTTTCAAATTCATATGGAATAACAATATACCCAGATAGCTATTCTCAACAACAAAAGAACTTCTGTAGGAATTAGCATCCCAAGGGCTTCAAGCTATATTACAAAGTAATTGTGATTAAAAAAAAAAAAAAACCCTCATGGTATTGGTACAGAGATAGGCACGTTGATCAATGGAACAAAATAGAAGATCCAGAAATGAATTCTCACACATATGGTTACTTGATCTTTGACAAAGGAGCTGAAAACATTAAATGGAAAAAGAAAAAGAACAGCCTCTTGTTGGTGTTGGCTCAAATGGCAGTCAGCTTGCAGAAGCATGCAAATAAATCTTTCCTTATCTCCTTGTACAAAGCTCAACTTCAAGTAGTTCAAAGAAATCCACATAAAACTAGGTACAGTGAAACTATTAGAATAGAAAGAAGGAAAAATCTTAGAACATAAAGGCACAGGAACAAATTTCCTGAACAGAAAAACCAACGACTTATACTCTAATATCAAGAGTCAATAAATGGGACTTCTTGAGATTGCAAAGTTTTGTAAGGCTAAGGACACTGTCAAGAAAACAAAAGAGCAGACTGAGAAAGGGTTTTTACCAATCCCAAATCTGATATAGGTCTAATATCCAATATACACAAAGAACTCAAGAAATTAGACTCCAGAGTATCAAAAAATCTTATTTAAAAATGGGTTAAAAATCTACACAAATAATTCTCAACTGAGGAACTTCGAGTGGCTGAGGAGCACCTAAGAAAATGCTTGACATCCCTAGTCATCAGGGAATTGCAAATCAAAACAACCCTGAGATTCTACGTCACATCAGTCAGAATGTCTAAGATCAAAAACTGAGATGACAGCAGATACTGGTGAGGATGGTGAGAAAGAGGAACACTCCTCTACTGTTGGTGGGGTTGTAAGCTGGTACAACCACTTTGGAAATCAGTCTGGTAATTTTTCAGAAAATTGTACATAATACTACATGAAAACCCAGTTACTCCACTTCTGGGCATATACCCCAAAGATGCTCCAACATATAATAAGGACACATGCTCCAACATGTCCATAGCTGCCTTAATGGCCAGAAGCTGGAAAGAACCCAGATGTCCTTCAGTAGATAAATGGATACAGAAATTGTGGTACATTTACACAATGGAGTACTACTCAGCAATTAGAAACAATGACATTACAAAGTTTCTAGTTAAATGAATGCAACAAGAGAATATCATCCTGAGTGAGGCAATCCAGTCACAAAAGAACAGACATAATATACAGTCACTGATAATTGGATACTAGCCCCAGAAAGCTCTGAATACCCAAGAAACAACTCACAGACAGTATGAAGCTCAAAAACAGAAAGTCCAAAATGTTGAAGCCTTAGTCCTTCTTAGGAAAACAAAAACAAAAACAAAAACAAACAAACAAACAATTAGTGTATAGCACCCTTTAAAGTGTAATATACCTAGACCTTAAATAATAATTCAAGAGCTAAGATTTTAGCCTTGTGGCAATCCTTGGTATTTAAAATTCATCATGTTTAATCTTTACACACCAAGAAAATTTGAGTATTTCAATGTTATTTTATATTTTATATGTACTTTATGCTTATTGTAACTAGTAAGTTTTCAATGCACACTATCAAATCTTTAAAAAAATTAAGTACTGACTAAAAATATATTCATATAGTTTTATGTAAAAATAGAAACATCATTACATAAAGATTTATTAAAAAGTATATATACTATATATATTGTATATGTATATGCATCTTACAGAGGATGAATAGTGAGCACCTTCTGTGTCCAGTTTTAAAAGCTTCTTTATGTAGAGTGTCCTGATCACGCAACATGTTTTAAGTCCAAAATATTAGTTTTTTCTTTTTTATCTGGTTATTTTATTCATCTATATTTTAAATGCTATCCCCCTTCCCAGTTTCTCCTCCACAAACCTCCTATGCCCTCCCCCTCCCCTGCCAATATGTTGGTGCTCACCCACCCACCAAGCACTCTAGTATTTCCCTACACTGTAGCATCACGCTTCCAGTGGCTCAAGGGGCTTCCCTCCCACTGATGCCAGAAAACGCAATCCTGTGCTATATATACACCTGGAGACATGATCCCCATCATGTATCCTTTTTGGTGGTTTAGTGGAGTCTTTGCGAGCTTTGTGGGGTCTGGTTGGTTGATATTGTTGTCCTTCCTATGGGGTTGCAAACGTCTTTAGCTCTTTCTGTCCTTGCTCTAACTTTTCCATTGGGGTTCCCATGCTCAGTTCAATATTTTACTATGGGCATTCACATCTATATTGGTCGATTTCATTTTTTAAGCAAACAAAAAATATACTAGAATGTGCATCTCTATAATGAGCTTTAAATAGCTAGGACCCAGGGACTCTTTTAGGTAACATCTATCAGTATTCTTTTGCTTATCCTGCATTGGGCTGGTAATGGGTGGAAGATGACCTGTACTTAAAAGTAAGGCAATAAATGCATGGGGTATCACTGGAATATATAGTCAAATAATATTTTTGTAGAGCATACATTGGATGAAATCTCATGAGCTAAATATAGGTCTGATAAAATTTTATTCTGCATATATGTTGCTTGACGGTGTCTCTTCCAACTCTCCACAAGTGAAGCAAAGTGATTATATGTGAGTACATACATTCTTATATGTTCTTATCTGCTTGTACCCAGTGACATAGGAAAGTTTCATGCTATGTTTTGTAAAGAAAAACACAGCACTCAATGCTTTCCTAATCTCATGGGAGGAGATACAACAAATACTAAGATTTGATGTGAAGAGATGACAACGAAGAAATAGAAAACAAAGTGACCCACTTACCCACGAGTGTCACAGAGTAAATGGAAACACCCCAGATCTCCTGTGTAATGGAACCCAATCTTATCCATTCATATAAAGATGTATTTCGGTGGCACACTGGACTTAAGGAAAAGCTCTTACTACCTGTTGGATGATGTGACTTTGGTTTGTGCCATCGGCATAGACTGAAGTATAAGATCAGATCCAGCCTTTTTAAAATAATCTCTTTTGATACTTTTTTCATAAGTTTTTCTAAATGCACCATTCTAACATTTCAGAAGGCTGTGATTGATATTATAGAATCCTTTGGCTTAGTATTTGAACCTATAATAACAGAGGTGGAACTTATTGACATTATGAAATTTGCTTGGATGTTATGTTTTTAAAGATAAATACCTAGTACGAGATACCTAGTGTTCTTCCAAAAGCAACTAGCTGAATTGGGTGGTTCAAAATAAGTGTCATTTTTTTCTTTGACTTTAACTACCCCTCTATTGTCAACATAATGCTTATAATATAATATTTCCTAGGCAACTCTTACATGGTTCTCATCTTCTTCTTTGCTCATATTATTTTGAAAAAAGATGAATATATCCATTAATATACCAGGGAGAGGGGGTCATACAGTCTAGGTTTTGTGTATGCTGCAGTGAATATGAAATCAGAAGACAGAGGTTGTTATGTAACTTCCTTCCCATGAAACAGAAAACCAATTTACTTAATTGCTTGTGCTTAAGGGCAATGCCATTTCATATGGATTGCTGTTTTATATTGATTTGAGAATATTAAGTTACTAATGGTACAAGTCAGTAATAAAAACATAGGCCATGAACTTTCATCTTATGGAAAGAACAGACTTGACAAGGGATAGTATTTACATATCTTCATATTTTAGACACTTGACTCTTCTCAGAGATGACTTCATGTTTTCTGTTTTATCTGTGGTATCTCCATCAGGAAAGCTGAAATATATTATCAACTCAAATGTTTGTAACTCTGAGTTTGTTGTCTATGAGTAAAAACCATCTACCTGAGCCTTTTAGCATTTCTGCACATTTCCATCAAACCTCTTTGAATTTGGAGTAGTATCTCAATGCATATTTATTTAGCATTAACTAAAAGCCATGGTCTTGTATTAAGTAAAGTATTAAAACATACTACAATCTAGATGATAAATAGCAATCATAATTTTATGACAAGGCAGAGGTTATCAATCCTTGAAATTGAATTCTTCATTTAAGAAGTTAAACCAGGGGAACTCATATAGAAAATTCTTTTCCAAACTGGATAATGGGTCATTATGAAAGGAACTGGAGGTATTTGTTCTTCTCAAGGCTCTTCACAACCTGAGTCACTATGACTACACAGTCAGAAAAGAGGACGGAGCTAGTTTAAGAATGTTTGCATGTGTTTTTCCTGTTGTTATGGAATATATGAGAGATAATTTTCAAGTGGGCATTTGCAGCAATGGTAAAAGGATTGCTGAGTGCTTGAAGTAATTGAAAACATTCTCAAAGCTTGAAGCTGTGTTTACAATTACAAAACTAGTGTTTCTTAAACTAAATAAAGTCAGATGACAAAGAACAGAAAGGGAAGTCAATCTATTCTTACATGTGGCTTGATATCCAATATCACATGAATTATTTTTTATATGTTTTGGTTTCTTAAGATTGTCATAACAACATCAACAACAGAAAAATCAACAGTGGCTAAAAATAACAGATATATCTTCTCTTCAAGTTGCTGTGAGCTGCAAGTCTGAAATGAAGACATGGGTAGGACCATGCTCCCTTCTGAATTCTGAGAGTTGGTGCCTTGAGAATCCTTCCAGCTCCTGAGGGTTCTAGGCACCCACCATTTTGTAGAGACACACCTGTTAGCTGTCTCTACTATCACATGACATTTCTCCCTCCCTGTCTGTCTTGCCATGATTTTCTCTTGTTTGTCTCTGTCTGAACTGCATTATTTTCATAAGATCATAATTGATAGTAAATGAAGACCCATTTTACTTCAGAGTAATCTAATCTTAATTTAATCAGCATTTCTATCAAATTCCTGTTTTCAAATAAGTTTATGTTCTAAACTTCTGGACTGTAACATTTGAACATATCCTTTAGGAGGACAGAGATTAGACACAAATAACATCACTTAAAGTAATATATAATACTGAAGCATGATATAGCTACATGTACATATGCATATATTTAGTAAGAAATCTTTGTCAAACAAATATACTGAGTTGGCCATTGTGTGGTTGCCTGGTTTATTGATGTCTAACACTATAATTATATAAACCCAATACTCAGATTTAAAATCTTTCCAAAGAGAATAACTATCTACAGTTAATCAATAAACAAATTAACAACCCAAATTGTTTAATGGGGCTCAAAGACATTCACCCAGCTATAAAATATTTGGTAAGCCTTTGTGGTTCAGTATGAACCCATTTATTTTATTTTATTAAGTTTTTTAATTTATTCACTTTACAGCCTGATATCAGTTTCTAGGACTGGTGAAGTTGTGAAGAAAGCAGAACACTCCTCCACTACTGGTGGGAGTTCAAAATTGTACAACCACTTTGGAAATCAATTTAGTTATTTCTCAGAAAATTAGAAAGAGTTGAACCTCAAAATCCAGCAATACCACTCCTGGATATATATATATATATATCCAAAAAGTGCTCAACTATTCTACATGAAACCTTGCTCTAATATGTTCATAGCAGCTTTATTTATGGTAGTCAGAAACTGGGAACAATTTATATGTCTCTCAACTGGACAACGGATACAGAAAATGTGTTCATTTACACAAGGGAATACTATTTAGCCATTTAAAATGGACATCATAAATTTCACAGGGTAATGGATGAAACTAGAAAATACCTTCCTGAGAGAAGTAACCCAGGGAGATGGACAGGCATGGGTAAATCTATTCCTTAGACACTCTTCAACTATTAATGTTCCCTTTAAAGTTATAATCTTTCTACCATGGACCTATCCCAAATGAAATAGAAAGGAAGAGGCCATCTGAAGGTACTTGCACTTTGAAAACAAACAGATCAGCTCAGGCAGTAAAGCTCCACTATCAGTTCTTCCAGTGTCTCAGAGAAAACATTTTATACTCTCTAAATCCAGAGATTGTTTTCTCACAAATTGAGGAGTCTTACAAATAATGTCCAGTGAAACAAAAAAAATTGCCATTACCTACCATGGCAGCTAGATGAATTGCTTGGTAACCCAAAACAACCATCCATTGCATCACAAGTTGGCTGTTTGAATATAAAGCCCATAGCATACAAGTACAACAATGTTATGCAGAATAGCATTTAATATAAAAGAAGCATGAAACAATTTTATTTGGACTTATAGGGTGAAGAAAATGACCTTAATTATTGTTAGAAAAATTAAATTAGACCAGAGTAAAATCCAGAAAACATACCTACCAACTTGACAAGCATTTTGATATTTCATGTGCCAGATGTTTTTGAGAGACATAGGCACCTATAATATAATGAATATAAGAAAAGTACCACAACTTACCCCACCAACTTTCTCAAAGTGGGAGCCATCTTTCTTAAAGTCTGCAAGGGCTCCATTGAAATACCAGGCAAACATTATGTCTAATAGGGGGTCGTGTTGAACCTGACAGGGTAAAATGACACTCTCACCAACAGCAACATCCATGTTAGAAGGTGCCAAAATTATTCTTGTTGGTTCTATTGGAAAGAAAATTTAAAAAAATTTATTAATAAACAAAATGTTAATGCTGATGAAAGAAAATTTTTATAAGTAGATTGTTCATTTGAGTTTGAATGCGAATGTTTGCACAGGCAGGAATGTACAATAAACCTATGTGATTAAATGTCTTCAAGATTAAAGTGGCATATTAATGAAAATTTATATTTAATTTCACTGACCTCATAATGCAGAATAAAGATATCCAGAACTGAAACTCACTGGCAAACATGTTACACTAATAACAAAATCAATTCACCTCAGTTTCATAGTTTTGTGAGATAAGACAAAAATCCCACATTATCACAAACCTCCAATTAATAGGAAATGTGTTCACTCCCAAATCCAAGTAAGCTCAACCTTCTTTGTTTACACATTTGGGAAACATGCCACAGGAAGAGCTCTAAGCTCGGACATTGCCTTATGGTAGATTTCCTTCAATGTGAATGACCACCTGCACTTGGTCCCCTAGTACTGTCGTATTTCTTCCATTGATCATGAATTCATCTTCCCTGGACACCACCTTTCCACTGTTTCATATGTCTTTTTACCCTGGGACAACAAAATCCACCAAAGAACTGTTTGTATATAGAAATTAAAATATCTTAAGATATTACCTCTTCAAACCAGTGTAGTCAGGCTTTGGTCTCTCATGTGACCCACCAGGTCCCCAAAAACATTGTTCTAAAATATCCCATAGCAAGATTTTGGTATTTAATACCCTGACTTCTCATTTGCCTTCCCTCTGTTTAACATGGTCTTTTTCATTTCATATCCTCTTGGTTTCTTCATATTGGTCCAACCGCTCGACTTTCCCTCCTCTCTACTTACAAGGCTTCTTAGTTCCTAATTTTGTTAATGTAAAATGGATTAAGCTGTGTCTTTTTTAAAAATCATATCTCATTAACATATTAATTGTAAGAATCAATGGTATTCATCTTATGGCTTCAGTACCAATCTCCATATAAACAACTTCTGAGTTAGTACCTGCTCATCAGTATCTCTCCATTATGTTTAAACTCATGACCAACTCAGCTTCTTAACATTGTTGCTTCTTTTAGAGCACATAGCAGAATTCAGTTCTGAGCAGGGTCATAGTCACATGGCTTGACTAGTGAAATGAATGTAAGAAATGTATATGTATGGCTCGTGGACAGAAATTTGAAGTACTAGCAGACAATGTACTAGACTTCTCTCCCTGTCTATGTGGTAGAGACACTGGAAACTTTTATTCCTGAGAAAAAAAGTGGAGCTATCTCACTACAAAGTACCAATATAAGTACATCAACTAGTGCCTTTTTATTCACTGAGGTTTTGTTAATACTTAGTCTGCTCCACTGATTAAGCCTAGTAAGTAATGATGTTCATTGTGCCTGGACTGACATTATAACCTCTTTCCCTCCTGAAGTGGTCCAAATACAGTGCATGCCAATGTAATGATGTTGACATTCATTCATTCTGCTGATTAATCGAACATGGTAGTTCTTTTCTCCCTTCTTACTCTCCCCTTTCCCTTCCTTCCTTTTATTCCATCTCTTACTTTCTCTTCTTCTTTCGGTGCAGGGGTCAAATCTTAGAGCTTCATGCTCTTCAAACTCTTCTGTTTGAAGGCATTCCGGATTGTTTTTCTCTTTATGAACGTACCATCTAACTGGACAGCACCTTCTGCTGAATCTAGTCCAGTATATGAAATGACTGACACCAGTCTGAAGACTCCTGCACGAGAACACCTTTGGCCACTACTGGTCCCTGTCACCTCCTGCTACCTTCATGGTAAATTCTGGTTGTTAGAGAATCACACATTTGTGCTGCTATTTCTCAGCTGAAAATAGTACATTGGCTTCTTTTTTCAAATCAAACTGAAAACTGAAGTCTTAACAAGTCTATACTATCTCTAGTCAACTGTCCCTAGGTAACCTGCTAACATTTTCATTTCCCTGAAATCTGTACCCCATGTTCTATCCAGGAAAACCGGGGCTACCCTAGTTTGCTTCCAACTTACCCTATTCCCTTACTTATTTTTACTTTTATAATCATTTTCAATTTTTTCTTTTTTAATAATATCTAGGATCTTAATTTTCCTCTGTGCTCCTTTGGTGCTAGGATGTAAAGTGCAGAGGAATCTTTGCTGATGTCTCATTGACATAACCCAAACCCCTGTCTCATAAAATGCTCATTTTTTCTTAAAAGCATAGAAGAACAAATTATATCCCAAACTTTAAGCAAATCTCATTAACATCAACAATTATTTCATGAACTTGAACTTCTATAGAAAAGACCAATTATAATGAAACATGAGCACTCAAAACTCTAACAGAACATCACCAAGTAAAGTTAACCACAGTATATTATATTTAGATTTCTTATGGCCCATGATGGAAGCAGGGTAACTACTGTGTCCACCCATGTGTCCTGTGCTATGATAAACATTTAGGTATCACTCTTTTGCACTCAAACTAACATAGGGGTTCTGACTTTACAGTACACTATGCCATGGGAAAATATATCTTCAATCTCTTCATTTTTAAATAATTATTATTTGTGAATGCCAACATTAATATAATGCATTTTGATCAATCCATACTCACTTCCTATCTTTAATCTCCTTCTATATTTCTCCAACCATTTTCTTTCTCAACCCCTACACACTATTTCAACCCACCTAGTCTACCTAATACAACCCCTGCATGTATAGGCGTTCACACAGTTCTCTAATAACATACACTTCACCATGGAGTAAATCAGTCTCTAAGAAAAACACACACCTGTCACAACCAAGTGGGTTGTGCCATTTGCTTTTCCAAACTGGTTTTCTGCTGTGCAGGTGTAGATTCCAGCATCAGCCTTAGTCACATTCACAATTTTGAGTCCTCCATCATTTAAAAAGGATATCCTAAAGTAAACAAAAGTCAGAATGAGTGTGCAATAGTCACTCTTCTCATATAATTGGAACACTTTTTTTTTCAGAATTCACTGCTTAAAGTAGTAATTTAGGGTCCATCAGTCACTAGTTTCTGTGAATAGAAAAAGTAAGAGATTTACATAAACAAACAAATGCATACACAGAGTTAAAAATAAAAAGATACACTACCAATTACAATTTTACTTGATGTATTTTTATTTGTCTTTGGTTTAATGTATTGCTAACTCACATGTAATTCTAGGAATGGTTTTAGTAAATAATTATAAAATATTTATTATATATGATGCAATTTATCTTATCTTTAAAACAGTATATAAAAAAAGAACATGCTTATATTTTGTTATGAACTAGAACAGTCACATTTAACAAAATTAAAAATATGTATGTGAGGAAATGAAAAGAATTTCAGTAACTCTGTGGGTGTGGCTCAGGAGCCTTTGCTCCTGCTTGTATTCTTTAAAAAAAATTGAAAAGACTGTCTTACTTGTAATGTGCTAGGACTACTTTGTGAAAAAAGATGTCATCCTGGTAATTCATATAAAATATTAATCTTCAGAGACACACACAATCAAAGACTAAGTAAATGTGAAGACAGAGGTTGGGAGAAGCACTTTGAGGATGAAGGAGAGGGTGGCATAAAGGGGGAAATTGAGTTAGGTAGCATTTTTAAGACAGGGGGTTTCTAGCACAGAGAAAAAAGAATTTACATTTCATTTGTCTGATCCTCGTGTGCTTATTTCATAGGTCTAGTTACAATTACAATTCCCTCTTCTGAATGCCCAAAGCCATTGCTAGACCTTGCAGCTCACACGTAAATGTCTCTTGCTTTTCATTGTTTATAAGTTTAAGCATGTGCGTTGAATCTGTGAAATGAAAGGTAAACTTTTTCAAAAGTTTCTTGTCTAGTGTCACTGTGGCACCATATGCAAAACAACCAATAAATTTCTACACCTTTGGGCCTATTCAATACCTTATGTAGGAGTGATGGTGAGGATATTAAAGAGAAAAATCTCAACCCAATCTCTATGTACTATTATACACAGTATATGCATATATTACACCAAATGTATAATATCATATACACTTATGTAAATAATGTCACTCATTGGTATTGGTATATTGAGGACTGATACTAGAAAACTCCCAGTGGTACCTTGGTCTCATACAAGAATGTATACAAACAAATTAACCACTGTACTTAATTTGTATTTTTTGGCCACTTACATGTAACACTATGTAACAAGTATAAGAATAAATATGTTCATTGATTAGGGAAAAAGAACAAATGACATTTGTACACATCTAGTACAGCCTTGGTCAGAGAAGCTTCTTATTGTGGTTGATTAGAGCAATCCGATTCTTTACTGTCTAAAGTGCTGAGACTCTGAAACTGTGAATTCTCAACTATAGACATAACATCTACTATTAAATCCACATCACTCCTGCTGTACCCTATGCTCAGGACACATGAAAGAAGAATATATGAAAGAAATAAAGAATATTATAGCCACAACAATTGAAAGAGTGCTATGAAATGTACCCTAGACATGACATGTGTGTTGCACACACAAACTCATAGTGAAAATTCTAGTCAGAGGAGGGAATACCTCCTAGGTCCACAACCATGGCTAAGAAATTACTACTGGCAGTTGATCATTGCTAGAGGAGGGAAACTCACTTCTGTTGAGAAGTGTGGACAGTGATAAGTTTTCCAAGCCATAGTGGATGGTATCACGGCCATGCACACATGGGAAACAGTAACTGAATGCAAACCAGTGAACAAGGGGCATTATTTATTTATTACCATTATTTAGTGGTAAATAATACTGTTGCTCTTTCAAACAATGTATGTTTGGTGATGAGCATCCTTACAGTAGTGGCTCACCAAAATTCATAAGCTTAGTTCTCTTCAGATACCCTCTTCTGACGTCCAAGAGAACCAGAAGTGCACATGGTGTATATACACACATTCAGACACACATTCATATGTGTAACATATAAATTAAATTAAAGATTAAAAATAATTATAAAAGTATCACATGAAATTGATAGGAGAATATGATGGCGCCCTAAAGAAAGTGGGAGAAGGGGAATGAGGATTGCATTTGATGAAGTTACATTATATATGTGTGCATTGGATTTACACAGAGTAAACTTAAGAAAGCAGCTTTTGCAAAGTTTCTTTTTTCAAAAGTCATTTTTATTTTGCATTACATACATGGGTGTGTGACCAAATGTATGTGCACAATGCAACACCTGGATGCCTTGGAAGAAAGCATCAGTTACTACTGAACTGGAGTCATAAATGGTTGAGACGTTATAAGTAGGCTTTATGAATTAAAATTGTGTCCTCAGCAAAAGCAGCCAGTGCTCTTAACGGCTGATCCATCTCTCTAGTCACATCATTTTCTTTTTTTAATATGCTGGCTTGAAAGTGGTAAGGATGCAACGCTTGCTTACATGGAGAATCAGCAGAGTTTGTTACAAGCATATCAATACACATCTATATTCACACATATATCCATGCACACAGACACATATATGCATGACATTGCTTTGTATTTTTCTATATATGTATGAAAAAGGTGCAATAAGAGGTGGGGTAAAGAGAAATTAGAATTGGCTTAGCTGTGTTTAAGAAAAAATAACTATGCTATTAGAGCAGAGATCAACAGAGACAGAAGATTGAAGATGACAGGAAGGGACAGCTGAGGGCTGGGAAAGTGAGAATTCCCAGACAAAAGATTGACAAGAGTGAAGGGAATTTATTCAAGAATTTCTGTAAAATAAAATGTGCTAGGTTATTGCTTCAACTGATTTTTAATTATCATGGTTACTAAAAATTGTTTGCTGGCTATTTCTAATATATAAAAGGAAGACATTGGTCAAGGGCATCCAAAGCTCATGCTGGCTTTTAAATGGAATCAAACCCAGGTGCTGAGTCCTAAGATGGCACTAAAGAGAGGCACAAAATAACTGCAATCTACCACTTTAGAAACTTGCCAATCTTAAAACAGCAAACATTTCTTCTATCATTTCACTACACATTGAGTGAAAGTTTAGAGAGTATCACTATACGGTGAGTTAAAGTTTATAGATTAAGCAATAATTAGTTTTGGCTATTTTGTGCATGCTATAAATTTTCACCTTTCTAATGACACTATACAGAATAAATTCCACAGCATCAGAAAACAAACACAAACAAACAAAGCCAATAGTAATTGTAGATCTCTAGTATGTGCCGCAGCTCTTGTTTGAGTTCCAAAGCCATGAAAAAAAATAAAGATTAAGCAAAACAAATAAAGAAATCCTATAACGTGTATTGTGCAGTAACATCAATGAGCAAAGCAATCTGCATGGCGTTGGTGAAATGATGGAGGATTCCAGCAGCAAAGCTAAGGTCTTAGGGACCACACAATGATCTCTAAAACAAACACACTGACTCTCACAGAATGCAAACTCTGCGTGGATCATAAAAATTTAAGCTAATTGGATATTTTCTTCCTAAATTGCTTCTTCTAGTAAGTTCTAAAAGGACCACAGGGCATTTCGTACAACATAAAAATAAACAATATTCAGTAAATGGATGGAGTAATTGTTTCTCAACAGAAAGCCTTCAATAACCCACGCTTCCCCACAGAGACTCCCAGTGAAATTTCATACCACTTCACTATAAATGAAATTGCCTGCTAAGATTTCTGGGAACAGGTTTTTCTGAAAATGGATAGGACAGAAAATGTAGATAACAACAAATAATTCTGTACTTGAAACAAAAAGATAAATGGAGGTGGATTAGATTAACATTCCGTAAAGTGATGTTCCAACCTGCATTGAAAAACATGCAACTAAAGCCACGACAGCATCTTAACCTCTACATTAGTTTTATAGCACACCTTTATATGTGTTTTCTATTGCCCTTTCCTTTTGTAGTATGAGGTCAGTAATTTAATTTAGCTTTGAACGGTTCATGCTTAGTTTCAGATAAGGAGATGTGATTACTCTACATTGCTCTAGTGATCCATGATGTAATCTGGGGATAGCACTGAAAATATGACTTGCAAAAAAAAAAAAAAAAAAAAAAAAAAAAAACAAAGGAAAACCTCCTATTTTCTCAAAATGTATACTGTTGTCTAGTTAACACTGAACTGCAGTTTATGATGGCATTTGAACACCTTTAATAGCACAGTATGCTTTCAAATAGAAAAAGTATAGATTCTTCTGCACACCCAGAAGAATTTCTGAAAATATTGTTTTTTCTGGCTTATGATTGGAGTATTAGAATAATTTATTCAACTTGAATTTTAACAAACATACAAAAGTGAATACTTTTGTCAGCAAGTACATCTCAGTTGAGATGAGATCACAATGATGAAACTGCTACAGAGAAAATAACAAGGCTATTTTAGATAGCATCACCTGAGCCCACATTCCGCAAGATGGATGCTTACAATTACCTGTGGGGGAAATTTCTCACAATGCATATATTACTGGATAAATCATGACAGTTAAGAAAAGCAACTACATACTGATGAAAGCATATGAGAAAATACATGTCAGAGAAAAAAAAATAGACAGTATGTTTGCCCCAACATACTCAGTAAAATAACTGCTCCTTCTAGGGCTCAAAGGTCTTATACATACAGTATTTAGAGAAGCAGTATTACAGTTTCTCTCCTTGAGTCAAACCATCTTTAGAATCCAAGAGTATTAATTTAGTGATTCATTAGACAGAAACAATATCTCTCAGGAGATGAGATCCAGAATGAGGAAAACTCAAGAGTTATCCATCCTATCATTGAGTGAGCATGGACCTGGAACAAGATGCTTTGCTATTTTACAAGATGTACCTTCCATGCAGCAGGTGTCTGAGATGCTGAGGATAACAGAGCTTGGCACAAATCAGTAGCTTACAGAAACACACTGGTGTATTAACATAACCGCATGTACATAAATAATATTGAATTTATAAGGACATGGCAAACATTCTGGGAACATTTTCTCAACTTTTACTTAACCATTCCAAATACAGATCACTTTGAGATATACATTTGGAACTGAGTGAATTTTTCTCAGTCAACTGTTTTCTTCTAAAATAATCCTAATCCCATAGAAACAAGTGGCTCAAAAGGTACTTCATTCTAACAAATATGACTGTAATTGCTCAGGCAAAATTTATTCTGTATCCTTTTACAATGGGATATCTATAAAGATTATAAATAATACCCATATATATTGAAAAAATAAACACAGGTTTGAACAAATGATATATGAAATTGTCTGATGGCTTATGTATTATTAGAAAACTTCAAAGATTATTAATATTCAAAGGTTCTTCATATCATATGCTATTCTTCTGTAATTCAGATGAGTCTGATCAATGAAAGTGAAAATCAATCTGTAAGCCTCATTATTCTATGTACATAAAGATGATGTAAATTGCTTAGGAGAGCAAGGATGTGTTATAAATACCTCATCTGGAATCAAGCAGATTTACATGTTAGCACAATTGAAGAGCCACAGAGCATCTCTGTAGTGGCAAGTCCCTCACTGCACAGAAAGATAGGAAGATACAGGGCCTTTATTTATACCCTGGCATATCAAAGATAAATAGGAAGTAACTGAAATAATTGAACTCCCCTGTCAAGGTCTTTCATCAAAATTGAAGAGAGAGGCACATTCTTTAGAAAGGGCTTGGAGAACTTTTCTTGTAAAAGTGTTGCTCTATCCTGAAATATTAGTCATACTCAATATTAACACCAAAGAGTAGGAGGCTCATGCTGTAAACACAAGGGAAATTCCATCAAGTCAATGGTTTCAAGGCTGTCAAATTATTTAACAGTGGGGACTTAATTTTTAGACCCAGCATTGTTCTACTTTTGGGGAATTTTATTTCTCATCTTATGCAGTTTTGATAGGACTAAGGATTACAGTGATCTGCTCTGATGTAGCTGAGGCACAGATAAAAGACAGTAAGTTATATTTTCCAAATTATATTGAGTACCAGTTGCTTTGGTGTTAGCTTAAAATACACAATCAGATTAGGTTAGAAATAGATCACAAGGCTTTGCCTTCCTAACTTTTCATGAGGCATCCATCTTTTTGAATTGTGGACAATATTATGAGAAAAATTAAAACTATGCTTATTAGAGCCTTCCTCATAGCATTGAGATTTGTAGAATAAATGTACAAATATAAAGTAATTAATTCATCCTAACACTGGTTGATACAAGAAAGCATAATGTCTACAGCCAAAATATCAGGCACTACCCAGTGTTATAAGGCACAACTGTATAGGACATAGATATGTAACTCTGTAATATCTATACACACATTCTTAGCTAACGTTTCTATATCCCCTTACAGCCATACAGAGAATGAGTATTTAGTACATAGATTTTTAAAGAAACATGTTTCCTCAACAAATACCAAGTGCCTAAACATAATTTACATATATAGGAGGCACAGCCTCATGAAACATCAAGTGTGCTTTAATGATTATACACCCTTCTATTGAATTCTTGCCAAATAAAAGCATTTTGCCCCACTACTCCAGTTTCAAGGTCATCATCTTTTAGAGATTCCTATCAGTATTTATGTGCTTCATTTACAATGTTATTCTGTGTCACTAGTATTCTTAGAGCAGAAAGGACTGTGAGTATTGAAGGAATTTTCAGTTCCCTCTGCACAGAACAGATATATGGGTACGCACAACAATTTTCATACAACTAGGAATAATTCTAGTCTAAGACTCTATGTGCATCAAGTTAGAGACCAATTCTACCACCCACTTCTGCAATCAATAAATGTTTGGAAAGTCTTTATGCCATATGCTTCAACGACAGTGTTTTGATAAGTGTCTTACTGGCTCTTTTCTTTATGATAACTTTATCTATGTCACAGTTGCTATCTTGAAATTTTTCTTCCATGAAAGCACAATGTTAATATTGTATTACTCAAGGACATGAAAATTGGGTTAGCCCCTTGGTCATACAGTGAAACTCTCTTATCTGTTTTCTGGAATAATTTGAATAAGAAAAATCTTGCTGTTCAGGAGTGGGTTCTGATCACCTACCTTTTCTTTATAAGAAAGGAAAACAACTATTTGTCCCTCTTCAATGTTCAGTGTGGGACCTCTACATACACCTGGAGTCCTGTCTCTGAGAGTATGTTTGAAATTCAAAGATCATTAACAAGATATAAGTAAAAATATTCATGGAGAGTTAGTTGAATGAAGTGTTACATGTGTGGTCCATTTATTGCACCAAAGGTTTGAACCATATTTTATACTTGAAGCTTCCTCTGTTTAGTGAAAAAAAAAAAAAAAAAACCAAAAGCTTTGAAGTGAATTTTATTTTAAGCATGTTGAGTTATAGAACAATAGTATACAGTCTTGTTTCTACAAGAATCTCCTGGCTTTGGATATATATGCATATGTATTTCTTGGCAAGCAAGCAAGTGTATATCACCTTATAATGTGGCTACATCTCTTGTACCAGTAGGTACAACTATCTGGAAACATAAAGAACCCCCCCCCAGTACTGTGTGACCCTCAGTCACCTAAAGGCATAGCCCCAAGCCCTCTACATGTAGATGAGGCATCCCTAACATCTCAGACCAAGACAATAAGAAAAGGGGTGTGATCACAGTCAAGTAGGCTCAAAACAGAGTTCTCTATGCTAATGAGGTACCTAGAGGCCCTGAGGGCTTGGCCATAAACCTCCCTTCCCAGACATTCTTCCCTGCAAAAGATATTTAATCTCAGGCCCACTCTGAAAGGTAGGGTATGGTTTTAGGCATCCATTTTTCTCATGACAATAATAAATGGTTTGGAACCATGGACTGCCTCTATTCATTGAGAGCCGCTATGGGGAGCCATGGCTATGGCCTTTGCCTACAGAGCCTCAGCCTAACCTCCCATAGAATTGCCAGCCACAACCTCTACCAAGCCTGCCCCACCAAGCCAAGGACAATCCCCAGGGAATCAGCTGAAGCTCCCCTTGTTTTCAGGCCCCAGGCTAGCCCCAGCCCAAGGGACCCCAAGTCTGTCCTCAGTTCTTTTGTGATTCCCAGTGGTACCTGGACATCTAAGAGCCTGAGAACCCCAAAACCACATCCTCATCTCAGACCCTGGGACCTCGGAGCCAGCTCTGTCTTTACCAAATTTCATACTGCACTTTTCTACCATTGGAACAGTGTGTTTACTTCCCCTACAGCCCAACATCCTCAATCACTCCAAGGTGCTGGTTGGAATAAGTGACTTCAAATTCCCCACATCTGCCTCCCCAAACAACCATGCCCAGTGTGGCAAAGCAGATATGAACCCACAACCCACCAGGTACTGTGGCTGTTAATTAGCTCTGTCTGTCTCTGTCTGTCTGTCCCTGTCTTTCTCTGCCTCTTTGTCTCTGTCTCTGTCTCTCTCTCTCTTTCTCTTCCCTTTGCTAAGGAACAAAAGCATGGACCTAGTGTTAGTAAAAAGATAATGAGAGTGAGGTGGGTAAGTTCTATGGAGGTGTGGTGAGGTGTTGGGGGAGGTTGGGGGGTCTCTGGCGGGTCCATGTTGGGTATCACCTACCCCTGAGGGACCAGCCACAAGATGGTATAGTACAGTATGGAGTTTATTAAGCAAGAGCAAGGGCAAGAGAGCAAGAGAACAACAAAGGTAAGAGAAGGGTGTTGGGGGGGGGGAGGGGAGAGCAAGCAGCTCCTTTTATAATGTCAAATAACTGTGGGGTAGAGTTTAGAGAATCCTAACACCAAGGGTCTATAAATGAACTGCAGACATTAATTCTCTGGGTATGTCAAACCCAAACTAAGATCAAAGCAGAAAGGACTTCTAAGGTAAATCATGCTCTGCAATGAACTGATGATCCTCTGGGAAGGATATGTAAGGTCCAAGTAAAAATTATATTCTAGGCAAGTAGAAATATGACCTAATTTATGTCTTCAAATAATTACTTCACTCTGTGTGTAGTTTATATGTGAGTGTGGGTACTTCTTTCCCATATCATGCCATATATAATGGTCTGAAGGTAAAGTGGATATTTTGTTTGAGACCTGATCTCTCTTCCTGTTCATATCTGTGCACATCAGTCTGGCTAGCCTGTGAACCTGCACAAAAGAGATTCTTTTGTTTCGATATCCTACCTCCTTATAAGGGCATAGAGATTACAAAATCCTGTTCTATTGAATCTGACCGTTTCTTTTGTTTTGTTTATTCTTTCATAAATATATCCTGATCACCATTACTCTTCCCTGTACTCCTCCCAGTCCCTCCTCCAGTCCCCACTCCAACCTCAAGAACACCTCTCTCTCTCTCTCTCTCTCTCTCTCTCTCTCTCTCTCTCTCTCTCTCTCTCTCTCTCTCTTTCTCCAAGATTCACTCCTCCTCCTTCACCCTTCAGAAAACAGCAGACATTCCAGGGATATGAACAAGATACACTAAGGCTGGGCATAAACCCTCATTCTAGGGCTGGACAAAGCAACCCAGTAGGAGGATAAAAATGCCTTAAGAGCAGGCAGAGGAGACAGAGACATCACTGTTAGGAGTCCCATGAGAACACCTAGTCACACAAATCTAGTACAATGACCGAGGACCTGAATGAGAAGTATGTTATCCAGTAAGCGATCTTCCCACCTCCTCTGTGTATACTTTTCCATGTTGCAAAATGTCTTGAGAGACATAAGTTAATTAAATAAACTAGAAAATACAAAGTTATTCAAACCAGCTAATGTAATATGGAAATAATAAATATAGTGCAGTATAAGGTTCTGTAGTTATTTAAGCTATGGAAAAAAACTATTAAAATTTAAATTACTCCGATTTTAGCTATTAACTAAATTAATAATTACTATGAAAAATAAAGAACCTAAAACTTACATTATGTTATATTAAAGTTATTTCTTTGTTTAAAAGTTTTAAATTTAACAAGGTAGAAAAAAATTGACAAGAAGGTTTCAGTTTGATTCCCAGTGTTTATAAAAGAGAACTGATCACTGGAAGGTGTTCTGTGACCTCAGTGGCATTTGAAGGCATATGTATAGGATATACACACCCCCTCACATACAATGCCTGTAAAAGTGAGTTAGAAAATAAAAAAAAAAAATTTCAAAATGTAATAAAATTTTACATTTTATCTCAATCATGTATTCCTCCCCCCACAGGATTCTAGATATAAAAAGGTATTAAAAATACCTTTAAACATCTGCTTACAACAAAAACAGCATCAGTAATGAATTTCTCACTAGACTAGCACTGGAAAATGTGCAAGTTAGCTAACACAGCAGGAAACAGTTCATAAAGCAGGAGGGGTTTTGTTTGTTTTTGTTTGTTTGTTTTAGTTGAACATGCTCAGTACTGAGAAATGTGCCTTGGTTAACTAACTCAGGAGCAACACTGTAAATTATGAATAATTTTATGTATCTGAATATGGGAGATGGAAATTATTACTACCTCCATATTTGTTTCCATTTATAAATGTGGGGTAACAACAGTATCCACATAACCATTTCCTGGAGTGAGTGACTGACCACATGTTCACCTGCTTGTTGATGCACCCTTTCTCCATGTAAAGGTAGAGAGGGAGGAAAATATACTCAATCCAGCACTGTTCATATTTTAAACAGGCGAAATAAAATAGAAACGCATAAAATCAAATTTGTGCATTCCCAAGAAATAGTTACCATCAATTAGATGATGAATTATAGGTTCTTTTAAGATATGGGAAGCCATCCAAGAAAGAATAGAATTAACTTCAACAAATATTTGTTGAATGCTTACAATGCACTGCATGTTTTGAGAAATAGAAATGTGAGTAAGAATTAGAGCCCGTGCTTAAAAAATTTGCAATCTAATATCCATATCCATATTCATAAAATTCATGCATAACCAACCCTAAAATATAATCAGTATGTATGACAATTTACATCAGGGTTTCACATCCATCAAACTGTGCATGCATAATACACAATATTCTTTTTTCAACTTCTGGTACTTTGCCCCACCCCAAGCTTCCTGTAACTCTTACTCTGATGACCAAAGTTTGTTTGTCTCCAATCAGACTCACTGCTTCCTTTCTTCCCCCACTCCACATTCTCTAAAATCCACAGCCGCATTGCCATTCCTGCCCAAATCAAGTGTCTTACATTTTTGAAGCTCAATATCTTTTCATGACTTACAAAGATTCCCCTTTTTGGACTTCATGCTCCAGGTTTCCTGTTTTATGATTCTCTCCTTGAATATGTAACCCTTTGTTACACAAGCCTTACCCTTGATTCTTCACAATCCAACCTCTTTTCTACTTCAAGGCCTCCGTTCTATTGAATATTTCTCCTGAAAGACATTTTTTTTTAAACTCCAGACTTAGTTTTTTAAACTTATTCATATTTCATCTCAGCCTTGTAAAAGTTCTGTGTAGAAGAGACATGTTTCTTCTTTGTGCTATATCCTCAGGCCTCGCACACAACAAGGCACATGACAGTTAAAGAAAGCATTTCACAAAGGTGAGTACAGTGCATTTTCCCATTGCACAGGCTTCTCTGGAAGTTCAGAGACTTTTCAGTGAGTGGCCAGGGATGGAAAGATGGCTCGGCAGTAAAGGGCATAGTAAGTTAAAAGTGTTTACTGTCTTTTTCAAAGAACAATGGTTCAGTATCCAGCACCAACATGGTATCTTAAAACACCCTAACCCTCCCATATATCTAGTACCAGGGGATTTTATTTCTTATCTGATCTCTGTAGGCTCCTTCACAATTATAATAGATGTGATACACTTAACTTTCAGGCACATACACACACACACACACGCACACACACACACACACATGGGGGTGGCATACAGGCACACAGGCAGACACACACAATTAGGTTTATAAATAAGTTAAAAAGAGAGTGTGGTCAATTCATTGAATGAACTAGCCATCTGCCTTACAAAAGTGATAAAACCCTCTCTCATTTATAGTCCTATAGATAAAATTAAAATATTATACTAAGTAAAATGACAGAGGAGGTGAAAGCAAAATACTGATAATGTCACATATATGATTTTTTTCAGTATGACAAGACAGGGGTAGGAAAGCCATTGTTCAGGGTTACAGAATAGGCCAAAGAGATGTTGAACATAGTAGTCCAATTTGGCACAATAAATAAGCTGAATCCATCAGTGAATGACATGGGGGTTATGGTTCATATTTATATTCCTAAAACATGCCAAGAAAGTTGATATTAAGTATGTTTACCGTGTGCATAAATCATTTTTTCTTAGGTAGGCAGTAGACATACTGATTAATTAGACTGTAGCATTTACAAATGGAAACATACATAAAAACTTTGCCTTACATATCCTAGACATATATAATTTGTCAACTATATATGAACAAGGCAAAAACTAGTGAAAAAAAACTAAAAGGAAACAAACACATCACACAAAGGGCACAAAGAAGAAAGAAAATCTAACTCTGCTTCCTCTGAACTTTAGTAACCAATAAACTACACTTGTGCCCTAGAGCTCCTACAGATTGGATCCTGAGGTCACTTAAAAAACTAAGTGTTATTGGTGTGGTCCTCTATGGTGATGTTGACAAGTGGTGGAAACTTTAAGATGTGAGTCTTGTACAGGGGAGTGTCTTTCTGGTAAGTGCATGCTTTCAAGAGACTATGAACTCTACCCTTTATATTTTCCCGATGCAAGGTGACTTTTTCTGCTCTAGATGTACTGCTATAGTTGGAGGAGAAATTGATTTCTATAAGCTGACATCTAACCTCCATATGCACTTAGTAGGAGCATAAACATTAATTTACTTCTCCTGAAAAAAAAACCATAAAAATCATTCAAAAGGCAATCATATATCCATTTGTACTCCACTGTAACTGTTAGACAATCAAGATAAATTTAAGATAAAACATCTCCTTTTCCAACCTTAAACATGTTAGTAGAAGAAAACCAAAGTGCCCTTTCATACAGCTGTATAAAACATGTTCTTTCTTTGAAATATGTGTGTGAGCAGGGATACAGAACATTGTCTGAGCTGTGTATAAGCACATTTGAGAGGTTGGGGGTTTAGTTGGGAATTCTACAAAGCAAAAAAATTATATGAAAATAGAAACTGTGAATCAGCAAGTCATTTAATTGGGCACAAAGCTTAGTTAATTGATCTAGCTTTGGCAATATGTTGACTTGAAGAGGATTCTGATTGTCTGAACTTTGAGATTCATGGATTAGCTTTTCATTGCTGGAATCATAAAGCTGACAAAAGATTTCTTAAGTTGCCCCTAGCTTTCATAATCCATAAAATCTAATTTGAAATATGGATTTAACAATCTCATAGTCATCACAAAATTTAACGGATGCAATTTGATAGACCGCTCGTCAGCAATTTCTTTAAAATAATGCTTTTATGGAATTTGTTTCCTTAAGGTTTACATTACAAAAAAGTCAATTCATCATTCCAAAAAGAAAGGTTTGCTTTTTATTCTTCTTTGACTTAAATTTTTTACCCTTCACACATTTAAATAATACTGAGAAATAAGTCATTATATTCCTTTTCTAGCCATTTTTTTAGTTACATTTTCTGTAACACATGCATGAGCAACTATAATGCCTTATATACATTTCTTTTATAATTGTGACTAGTGTCTTATAACATAAACAAGGTCCATATTGAAAAAATTGATAAAGGCAGGTTAATAAATAACATATTCAAATACATTTTTTTCAACTCATCCCTTCCAAAAAAAGTCTAATAAATGTGACCCAACAGATTAATGAAGGGTAGAATTATAAGAGGAGTCTTGTTCCTGGTTTATATAATATGAAGTCAAGACTCAGGAGCCCTGCAAAGTGTCCCTTGGTGGGTAAGTGGCAGACTGAGATCTGATTCATGTTTTCATGGAAGGAGATAAACGTTGTATTTAACTTCTTTTCATGTGGTAAACAATATGAAGAACCGGCAGCATAGTGCTTGGCAATCGGCCACAAATAACTTGTCTGAGTGCTATAAACATACAAAAGGAACTCAAGTTCTTTTGTGACTTGCCGAGATGGCTTTCATATAGAGTGGTAGAAAGGCTATGGTTTTGATGGCTTTCTGTAAACACCACTGCAAACCAAGATCTTGGATCATGCCATGTTGACTACTTTTACTCATAAATCTTCTCAGAGGTAGCTGGAATATGAGAAAAATATATGCTCCTTCTTTTTTCAGCAGAAATCGAGGGGCCATAGAAAGTCTGTTCTGAGAACAGAGAGCACACAAGGAGAGATTTCTCAGTTCTCTGACTCTCAACCCATGATGGTCAATCTTCTCTAAGAAATTCAAGGTAGATTAATGTTGCTCCCCTTGGACAGAGATGGATAATTCAGAATCTGTGAATAACTCAGGTAAAGATGGCTTGTTTGGGGGATTGAATATGAGCTTTGCCATGTAATAAATATACAGACAATTAGTCCAGCTTTTTATTGATGTAACCCCTCTGTTCAGATGGTATTTTTCCTACTCATTTGCTTTGCTCCAGTTCAGATTTCCCTTGTGAACCACCTGCTTTCTGAAGCTATCTCCTAATCCCAGGGGAGGAGACATTCTCCTAACCTCTTTGTGCTTCACAGGTTGCTATGCTTAAAACCACCTGCTTTTTGGGCAGAGGACCAGGGTCAAGTGTCTTCAGACTGTCCACATTTGTGTTGACTGTCTAAGATTTCACAGAAGTGACCTGTTACCCGGAAAATGCTTTTTTGTAGAATAAATTATATTATCATACTAATCATATACTCAGTCTCACTATAGTTGATTGTAGGTCATAAAACCATCCCAGGAAGTTTTGGGAACATAAAGTATGTTGAGACCTGGAAAGTTGGTAGCACATACCTGAGGCTTAGGTGACTCTCAGATACCTTTTCAGACATTCCTCCCTACAAAATGTATTTAGTCTCAGGCCCATTCTGAGAAGTGAGGTATGGTTTTCAGATTCATTTTCCATCATGAAAATAAACTGTTCGGAAACATGTTTTTGTTTATGTTTTTTTTTTTTTTTTTTTTTTTTTTTTTTTTTTTTTACCAAGATCAGCCATGGGCAGTCATGAAGAAGGCCTTTGCCTACAGAGTCACAACCTAATCTCTCATAGAAGGCCTTTCTGCTCTTCCAGCAAAAACTACCACCAAGCCTGCCATTTCCAAGCTAAGGACAATCAGGCCCCCCACCCCTTGAGACAAACCAGAGTTTCCTTCCCACCCGTCCCAGGCTATGTGCTAGCCCAAGGCCAATGACCATCATCTTTAATCTCTGCTACTCTGTGGCTCCCAGGGGTGCCTGGATGTCTAAGAGTCTGAGAAACCCTTGTCCAAGGCCCGGGGACCCCTGGGCCAGCTCCAGCTTTCCCAAGTCTAAGACTGAGCTTTCCTACCATGTCTTGACACTCCTTTACAGTCCAGCACATGCCTCTATGGCAGTGTGGGATAAGCAGGCAAACTCCCAGCATTCTGTCTTCCCAAGCAGC
The DNA here is from genome assembly GCF_963924665.1 of Micromys minutus. Taxonomy (NCBI): domain Eukaryota; kingdom Metazoa; phylum Chordata; class Mammalia; order Rodentia; family Muridae; genus Micromys; species Micromys minutus. Next base: position 43,556,936 of record NC_137972.1, on the reverse strand, counting down.
TGTGCCCAGTGGTGTAGCAGATGCAGGCCAACAACCCTACAGTTGATGTCTTAGTTTTTCTATATGAAAGCTCTTGAGGTTTCACACTCATTCTAATGTCTTCCACGCACCCAAGCAAAAGATAAAGATGTAGTAAGTTAGAGGACAACATAGAGTACCTTCCTTCCCAGCAGTTGGCAGGGACAGCAATCACTCATCAGCTAGTAATCAGTTCCTTAAAGTGTCAGCACCTCAGACATTAAGGGAAAAATTCCTTTTGCTCTTCAAAGGTAGACAGTTAAAAAATTGACTTTGAGTTAAAACATAGAAGGCAAATGCTTCTCTGAGATCCTAGTGGTGAGCAGAGGGCAGATCAATTACATTTACTGAGTTCCTGCCTTAAATGCTGCTCATGAATGGGTGGATGACAAGGAGACAGAGATAGAGGAAGGGAGGGAGGGAGGGAGGGAGGAAGGGAGGGAGGGAGGGAGGGAGGGAGGGAGGGAGGGAGGGAAGGAAAGAAGGAGAACTGGAGGGAGGGAAGAAGGGAGGGAGGGAGGGAGGGAGGGAGGGAGCCAGCTTCTGGGCTTTAAGGTACAGGGGAGCCATGGAAGGCTTGAAGACGCAAAGAGAAACCTTTGTTTAGTTTTCACAGTGTAAAGAGAAAAGAAGTGTAATAGTTACCAGTTAGAAGACAAGAGACATGACGAAATATGTAGGACATAGAGAAAGAAGGTATCTTTCTTCTAGGCCAGGGCAAATGTAGCCTGACCACACACTATCTATGGAGTGATGACATTCATAGTCATATCGTCATGGGAGGCTGTGGCTGCCAGAAATGGCCTGCACTTTGACAACACAACTTAGGTCCTGACAAGTGTTTACACTGTACCTGTCAGTGTCTTCATTCAGTTATTGGATTTGACCACTGGGAAGCATCTATTTGGGGTTTCTTTTTTTTTTTTAAATTGAACAACTTTATTTTAAAAAAACAAAGATAAATTTACAGATTTTAAAAGCATTTTTGCATAAAAGTATATGAGTACATTTTTGTCAGTACTTGATTTTTTTAAAGGTTTGATAGTATACATTAAAATCTCACTAGTTACAATGAGCATAAAGTACATGCTTTCAAACTAGTTGGTACTAGTCATGAAGGTAAAATTAAATAAAGGAGAAATTACATATAGATTTTATTTAAAAGTATAGTTTATATGAATGTAATTCAATCTCTTTTGAGATTCAGTCCTATGAGTTCTATCAAATGAACAGTTATGTAAGTATTATTCATTGTAAGCAGTTATACTTTCCTTTCCACTAAGTAGCCCCTGAGCCCTAAATCACACTTCCCAATTGATGGCAATAGTAAATTCTTTCAGTCTCCTCAAAAGACACATCTCTAGAGATGTCATCTTTATGAAGTTATGAAGTATATAAGGCCCACTAAATTATAAGGGCAGTTTCTATGTACAAAAGATGCATTATGAATTGACTAAAATGGTTTTTAAAAACTGTCTACATTGTGGTTATTCATATCAATGATATATCGTCACTATTTCTTTCTCTAAAAAGCAGTTCCTTTTCTATAGTATTAAATGCTGCATATGGTATCTGGCATGATTTTAATGTGTTTAATTAGGAGTAATGGGCCATTCCTGGACTTTCTTTTCAACTGAGGCTATTTCAATTAAACATTTAATATTGAAAGCAATGGCATTCACATAAAATGCCTAATTTTAAAAATAATTGTCCAATACCTTTTAAGTACCACTAAGTAATAAGGAAAAAAGCCACATATTATTTTAAGCATGCTAACTGGTTATTTTTCTCATAAAGCATACCTCTTCATATTCTCACCATTGGTTTTTTATTTTACTTTGCTTAAAGGAGAAAAAAGAATCAATATAACTTGTCTCCCTTGAAAACTCATGACTTTAAGTGAGCCAGTAAGTAGGATAACAGTGACACATTGCCACCTGGTAAAATGTTGTATTTTGATAAAAGGCAGAGGTCATTTCTCTTATTTTAGCAAATGGTTTCTTTTAGGTTTATACAGTTAAAAATAGTAAAAGAAAAATGTCTTCACTTACTATTTAGTGTTTGTAATTTTGAGGTCTGAAATTGTTTGTTACAAGGTAAATAAGCTGACCTTTACATAATACATCAAGACTGAGATGATATTATGTAAATAGGCTTTTCTACTTTTAATTATGGTGTCCATGAGCTTCAGAGTATAATACATGTCCACTTCTCCTTAATAATATCTACTGTCAGAGATGATTATGTCCATTGCCCCAGCAAAGCCATTCAGTCTAACTTAATAAAGATGTCAAAAATTTCCCAGGTCTTTCAATGTAAAGTTCCAACTTTATATTGATACTGTTTATACTTCCATCCATTATCTCCCATTCTATCTTCTTTAATTGTCTACATACCTATTATTTACTTATTAACCTATGTTTGGATAATGTATTTGTCATCTCTAATCTATCTCCCCATGCTCTTTATCTGTATGAAATCTTTCTCTAACTAGTATACATCTATTCACCTATCTACCTATCTTTGTAGCTATCTATTAATACCTATATTTAACCCATCTACATACATTCTCACTATATATAATCTGTTACTCTGTTTACCAACTCTTCTTCCATAATATCTATCATTTATTTTATACACATCCATCTACATCTAATCTATTCATCTACTGCTATGATCTTTTTATCTATATATGCATGCACCTATCATATATCTATCTATCTATCTATCTATCTATCTATCTATCTATCTAGTTGAAAGCTATTTAAATTTAACAAATCTCAGCATATTTTTCCCACCTCTACCTTTTCTATAAAGGTTCTCTGCCTCATTGGCTGGGTTTCCTGTGATCCATGATGCCTTCACCAGAAATCTAGGACTTATCTCTAGTATCCATACTCTCATCCAGTCAAAATTCCAATCAACTGCTGTCAAATTTAGCTTTTACAAACTCCTCTAGCCTTCTTTGTACCCCCACTGCTATTTGTATAGCTATGATATACTTTTTTCTTTCTTAGATTGGTGGATTAATAACTGACTCACACCTTCAGTCCTCACTTCTTCAGTCCACTAGCTGCTACTGTTGGTCTTCTTTTAATCCTGACATTTTGTTTTATTATACTGCTTTCCAGTGATCATGAATAAACCCCAAGCTCCTCAAACTGGTATGTAATATGAATGCATTTGAGGCTGAGACATACCTTCATAATTCATTCACATTTCTCCTATCCTGTCATTTTACACGTCCAGTTACTCCATAACTCCAGTAAAATAGAAACCCCATTATAGTAGTAGTAAGACATAGGCCCTCTGGGGGAAGAATAAAGTTAGTGATACAAATGAAATTAATACCCTTTGGCAAAAAGTTGAAGGGAGCTGCTTAAAGGCATCATTTAAGGAGTACAGTATAGCTCTGCATGTACTTTATGCCACCTTAAACTTAATGCCATGTAATTCTCAGAACACAGAGAAGTTGTTATTATTTAGAAATTTCCAAGTCTATGGATGCTGTTACAGCATGTGGAACAGGCTCAAACAATACCAGCTTTGCCAGACACCAGACAGTTTGCAGGTCACTGTCTCTTTTTGGAACTTAATTCTCTAGTAATCCCAGTGTTATAGTTTAAGGCTTGCTATAGATTTTCTGTAAACTTTATCCACATGTGGAGCTGGGACCTTTTCAGGGAATCTTTGAATAGCCTATACATTCCCAGTGGAGTTTGGATGTAACTATTCTATCACCTTTCTGGCCAATAAAAAGCAATAAATAATAGCAAGTAGTTTTCTCATATAAAGCACATAACTCATGTGTAAAACGTATACAGGACTCAAAGTGTTTTCAGATGTATATACAACACTTGATCTAAAGAGCGCAGTACTTGCGATTCACATTGAAAGCACCATTGTCTATTTGAATCAGTCTTTCTTAGGCATCTGTTCAGTAAAAACCTATGTTTATTTTTAGCTTGAAATATTTCTCAGATTCAAAAGCAACAAACCTCATGACTCACTAGTTTAGGGGTCTCAGAAACTTTGACTCATTTTTCAAATTTTATTAATAATTCTAAGGCCATGTATTGATTTACCAAAACTGACAAACTGGGTAGATAGAATTATAGAAATATAACATATGACTTACAGTCACATTTATCACTATATAATTAATAAAATTCATAATCTTATCTTAAAAATCTAATTTAGGTTTTGAATGAAATTTTAATTAAAAATTGTTTGCTTATTAGAAATGTATTTGTTGGCTGCAATGTTCCTTAGTGATACAGATCTTTACTATTGTGCATAATTCAATTTACACATCTGCTTTCTAGAACCTAAAAGTAAGTAACTAAACAAACAAAGACTAAGTAAGTACATTTGCTGCCAGAAGCCCTATGGTAGATTGGAGGTAAACAAATTAGTGCCAAATCTCATCATAAATACTAAACTAGAAATGTCACCCTAAAAATGTTATCTTTTCTAGGTTCATATACAACCTCCAATTTATATGTACGCAAATGAGATCTGAATCTGTAGCTTCTATGTTGGAACAGCCCATGGTTGCACAACCCCAATGTATCTTCCACTTAAAGGGCTTCCAAATTCTGGCTGAAAGCTGCAGACCCAGTCACAAAGGAAAGATATGGACCTTACATTGCCAAGATAAGGACAGCAGCCTACACTGATTTTAAATGAACCTGGACAAGATTCAAGCCCACAACTCTGTCCTACTTGTTCTGAGCATCCTGCTCCCTCAGCACACAAGCACAGTGGAATTTGTACTGTCTAAAGACATAAAACCCAAATCCAAACCATTACTTGGGACACACAATGGCATAATTCACTGTCTCTCCTTATTTCAGTTTCTTATTTTTAGCTTTATCTTCCTATCTGAAAGCTTCCTTATTATCCACAGGAGAAATAAGAGACATACAGAATACACGATGAAGGATCCAGAATACTAACAGAATACTACACTCATAGAAAACTGATCTATATATATATATATATATATATATATATATATATATATATATATATATATATATATAGAGAGAGAGAGAGAGAGAGAGAGAGAGAGAGAGAGAACCTCCCTCATTGCTCTTCACTGAACTGACAGTGGCCAGCTGATGCCTAAGTAGTCCTCTAGATTCACTGGTGCATGGGTGGGGTATGAAGCCAATGGCCTGTTCTTGATATAATGAACCTAGCCTGGAAGGTCTCTCTTTAGAAAGTCCAACCAAGGAGTGATCACTCAACCAAGACACAGAAACTTAGGACTGTTTTCCATCATGCCATCTTTTAATACTTTACATGTAATATAAACTTAATCTTACTATTTTACATATCTCCAAATATAATGTATATTTTTATCTTTGCAAGTAGATAAGGCATACAGCTAATATCATTTTTAATAAGTGAAAAAAACTAATGTTTACAAGTTTTTAAACTAGAAAGCAAGAAAACTGCAAATTCCTTCACCTTCTAAACATATATTCTTTTCAAATCCATCCTAGTGTAATGTGCATGCTAAATCACTCCTAGGGTACCTAGGGCTAAATCTCTTAATCTTTTTTTTTTATACCCACTTAAATTTAAGATTATGGACCTCTGTATAGGATGTGTACTGCTGTGAGGACAAGTGGGTTTGCTGTTAAACAAAGAACTGAAGCCCTTGGAAAATAATCACTGCACGATTCGTGCACACAGTCAAAATGATTTAGGTAGTTGCATAGGAGGCCATGACTTACATAGTCACATTGGAGGTCTTAACTTTCAATGTAGTCCACACTAACAAAGGGATTAAGCTTGTTTATAAATATAAACACCAAGTATGTCAATCACATCTTCTTTCTGTTTGACCTGTGTGGCTGGGTTGTGTTGGAGACACCCACTTGGGAGTTATTGTTGTTCATTTGAAGTCGTGTTTTAATAAAGATGTTACATGTTACATAAGGAAACAATTGCAGCTTGGGTGGATTTACCAACTCTTATGAAATTACCTCTAAGCCTGTAATCTAAAAGCTGTTTCTCTGCAGTAAGAATTTGTTTTAAGTAAAGGAAATCCATGGACCATGGAAGAAGATTTTATATTTTGTGCAATGCCCTCTCTTTTCCCAAATAATGCTTGTAATTCTGTGATTGGAAAATCCTGAGATAACCTCAAAGATACTAGACTCCTGTACAAAAGCTGGTACTAAAAAATCTTAGTGATTCTGCTCAAAGGTTTGATTACTCATTAGCTGATAGCAAGTTCAAAAGCAGATACAGCTTTGTCTATGCATTCAGATTTCTGCTGTAATCAATCACCAGAAACATAACACCCCCCCCCCATCTAATATTCCATCCTAGGGCCCATTGGCTAAAATCACAGTAAGAAGGTGACAAATTTGCATTCTTTCTAAAGACTCTAGAATTATTTGGGTTCAATCAGATGTCAGGGGTGGAACACTGACCCCCGGCGTGATGGACAGGGAATACCTGTCTGTTGCCTCTTCCTGTTTTCAAAGTATTACCCCACTCTAAGGTCCATCTCTGCTTTGGATCTTACCTGCTCCCCAGATAATTATCTCTCTAGCCATTCTCTTTGATTTACTTTCCCTCTTTAATTTAATTTCAAAAGCCCCAGTGATTTGTTTGATTCTACCTGGGTTAATTCTTTAGTATAATCTCTTCATTTTAAAATTGACATATCGGGGCTGATGATAAGGCTCAGTGAATAAATATTACTGCCACCAAGTTTGGCAATATGAGTTTAGTCACCAGAGCTTGCATGGAGAAAGGGGAGAACTGATTGCCACAAGCCCTTGGATTTCCACATAAGTAGAGTGGCATATTCTCTCTCTTTCCCCCACCCCCCCAATTGCAAATAGTCATATAAAAAGAAATGGATCAATCAATGAATAAAAAATGGACAGACAACCTTAATTTCAAATTTAATTTAATTTTGTTTGTTTCTTTGTGATGATAACTTTTGCTTGTGATTTATTTGTGAGGATTAATTTCTGGCCATGCCTTTAAGGGAGTTTCTAGATTGAGTTGAGATAGGAAAACCATTGTAACAGTGAGCAATACTATTCCTTGGGGTGGGAACTTAAAGCTTTCAAACAGCAGAAAAGAAGTTGAGGATTCTCTCTGACTGTGAACAAGATATGAAAACTACTTGGCTACCCTGCTGTCCTCTCCATGATAGATTGTACTCTCAAACCTCAAACTGTGGGACACAACAAACTCCTATTTACTTAAGCTGCTGTTGTCATAATACAGTCATATTAATGCAACTAATACTTTGCTTAACACAACAAAGTCACGGGTTTCTAGGGCAAAGATGTGAGCCTTATGGGGCTATTACTCAACTATCACAACCTTTGAGCACAATATATAGCAAGAAATAAGCATCCAGTCAATAGTAATAGTAGTCACCATACACACTTACTCTCTGGTGGGTATTGATCAGCATGGTTTATGAATATTTATGCATTTCATCTCCATAACAAACTTCTCAACATGAAGCAATAACTGTTGCCATTATCCCCTTAACGAATAAAAACACAGAAATGCAGCAACATTTCATGAAGCCAGTTAAATGCCTAATGAAGTCATGAACCCAGTCAGAACAGGTTCAGAATCTGGCATTTAATTAAGATTCTTTCTGTACCTTCATTCCAGTGTAATAATGAGAAAACAAGGGAAATGTGAGCTTAAATTAAATTCAGGAACAGCTAAAATATACGAACGTGGAAGACAACAATGAGTGCAGCTCTTTCCTACACTTGGTCACCTTATCATCTTCTCTTTTGTCTTGAGATGAGGTCTCACATCAGAGGCTCACATTCTGTCATCATTCTGGTTGATTGTCCCCAGAGGCCCACAGAGGAATAGTTTTACCACAGAAAAACATTTTATGTAAAGCAAAGGTTTATCAGCTGTGAAAGTGATTAACAGTGTAATAAAAAATTAAAAGCAAAGCCATCAATGTTCTAATTTGTAAATACCATACATTCTACTGTTTGCTGCTACTGATCACCACAGGAAGGAAGAAGAAAGCAAGCCAGTGTGTTAGAACTGAATACCTCGCCTGCTCCTGCACAATCCTGTCTCCTTTCTTCCAGAAAGAAAGTGCCCTTGGAGAGGCTCTGGGTTTACAATCCAAGATCACCAGGCTGCCCACCTGCACCTGAACCATTTTCTTCATAGGGTTCTTTGAAAAATCTGGAGCAGAAGCTGAAGGGGAATGAGAGAGAGAGAGAGAGAGAGAGAGAGAGAGAGAGAGAGAGAGAGAGAGAGAGAGAGAGAGAGAGAGAGAGAGAGAGACAGACAGAGACAGAGAGACAGAGAGGGAGGATGGGGAGGGAGGAAAGGAGGGAGGGGAGGAGGAAGGAAGGGAGGGAGGGAGGGAAGGGGAGAGAGGGAAGAAGGGAGAGAAAGACTGTGAGAGAGAATTTTTTATTTAATAAAAAAATAGATACATAAAACAATTACTTTAAATTAAAAGGTCCATTATATCTATAAATTCTTCTTGGCACCAAACAGGTTGGGGCTTGATTTGACATGTATTGTATGCAAGAATGCAATGCTAAAAATTTAATGTGTTCTCTGGTATGTGGTTGCATACTAAATCTTCAGACTATTGCTTTACATGGGCATTCTTTTAATATTTACTGTGAAGATTTATAATAACTCAGTCATACATTCATTAAAGAAATTCACTTTTCATAGTATATTTAGCAAAGTTTGCCCCAGCAAGAGGATCCTTGATCCTCTGGGCACAGCACCTAGTGAAGATCTGCCATTTAGAGGGTGCAGACCAAAGGTTCTAGAATGAAGGTAGAGTTCTGAACTAAATGTTTTTCAGATTGTGTATAAAAGTCTCATATAATTAAATTTAACATCTATGTTGAGAAAAGAGGACATAACAGATATAATGTTCAATGATGTTTTATTACATTAAATATCATAATGTGCAAAAAATATTAAGCTTGCTAGTAAAGTTGCGATGTCAATTTTAAGGCTACATAGTAAGATGTAAGGAATCATTAAATAAAATAATATGCTAACTGGAAACTTACTATTCCTTTTACTACATTCGTGTAAAAAGCTTAGAAACCTGATTATTTACCAAGAATACCAAGTGTGGGATTTTGATTTGAAAATACGACTTAATTCTTTTTTATTTTATGTGTATGAGTGTTTTGCCTGCAAGTATGTTATTGTACCACATGTGTGCAGTGCCTGCAGACGTCAAAGGAGAGATCTGGATATCCTGAAACTAGAGCGTAGGTACTTGTCATTTGCCATATGTAGCTGCTGCATATGCAAACAATTTCCTATACAAAAGCAGCAACTTCTCTTAATTGATGAGCCATTTCTTCAGCTCCTACCTACCTGGCTTCTACTGTTCTATACTATGATAAATCCCAGTGAAAATAACTTACTGTCTGGTACATCATCATTTTATAACAGTGATAGCATGGGATGGAGTATGTCCATATTCAACTACTGCACTAAAGGCACAAGGAACATCATAAAGGAGAGACACACCCCAAAATATTTTAAGAGCCGGTAGACCAAGGAATCTTTGAGGGTGTGCCTTAGAGGTATAACAGGGAAGCTGGATTCATGAAATCTCAGCAACCTAGCTACTTGCATAAAACTGAAAACATTCTACCAATGGTTAACTTCCAATTATAGATGGGAATTTCATGGGGCCCTAGTCCTGCATGAAGAGAAACTAACCACCGCCAAGAGGAAGAAGTCGTCCTCACCGCTGTAAGTCCCATGGCTGGTTGTCTAATATGGAGTGTCAGTCCTAGAAACACTGAACAGACTCCACAGACAGAATCCATGTTAATTTGTTAATATGTATATGTAACAATAGTAGTTAAAAAAGAGGTGGCTGTGAACCTTTAAAGGAATGGGGACAGGAGATTTACCCTCGAGGGGTAGAAAAAAGAAATAGGAGAGGGAAATGATGTAATTATCAGTCAATTAAATAAAAAATGTTATTCCACGTGGGTCTTATAAATTAAAATCCTGTGGAAAAATATTTTAGTAAAACATCCTATTTATATTTTAATGAACATTTTAACTTGTATTTTTCCAGATAACATCTCTACAGCAAAATAGGTAGGAATCTATCCTTTTTTTAAAAAAAAAATAATTTGACTGTGACCCTTTAGAGTTTCATTCTACAGAGACATGTCTTTTGACTGATATTTATATACAGTCCTCTCTTTTCTTTGTTGTGGCATGCTACTTCTCTGCCACAAATACTAGGAGGCAGATCACTGATAATCCTTACAGTCACTCTGAGACACATGAACCATTTCCAATCCTCAAGTGCTAGAATCAAGTGGACTCTTGGCTTACCCAAGGGAAGATGGCCCAGCAGTTAAGAGTACTGAATGCTTTTCCAGAGGTCCCAAGTTCAATTCCCAGCAACATCATGGTGGCTTACAACCATCTGTGATGGGATCTGATGCCCTTTTCTGGTGTGTCTCAAGGTAGCAACTCACATACACGGTGAAGACTAATGGAGATTAACCGTGGATTCCTCAACATTTCCTGGTACTTGGCACTGCATAACCATTTCTTGAGAGAGATGTAAGGTCTAATATTTGGCAGCCCCTATCATGGTGTTAAGAGCACATAGGAGTCCTATCCTTTTCCTAGTCCCTAAGTTACTGGCAAATATTTCAAAGTATGCCCCAGAGTGAAAATATTCTTAAACTGAGAGACAATGGCTTAGATAAGTCAAAGCCTCATAATCTTCAAGACATTTGCACCAGTTCAATGATAGACAGTGACAAATCAGGGTTTATTTGGTCAAGGACATAGTATTGATTTTTGCATTTAAGGGACTAAGATGGTCCTGCCTATCCCATGAGACTGAATTGGAAGGCATTCCATAAAAACTGGAAACAATGGTGATAGTAATATCCTGCCTCAAGTTATTTTCAAATCAAAACTTTCAGTCTTAATTTTTTGAGACAATAAATCCTTTCTTCTTCATCTTCCCCCTTTCCTTCTGTATTTCTACTATGCTGTCAAATCACTATTTTGTTTTTCAGACTTTTGATAGGCCAATGTCCTTTGCATGAATGCCCTGCACTCTACAAAATATTTTCTTCCTTTTCTTATACCTATCCTGCAGAAAGATGAAAATAAACAATAATCTAAAGTAGTGGATCTTTGGTTGATCATGCCTCACGTGTGCTCTATAACTAAACCTACAAACCAGGTCCATGAAGTCAAATATAGTTTCTGAATCAAATATAAGTGATTCCAACTTTGTCATTTGCTTTCAGGAACCATCAAGGGAGAAACACAAGACTATTCTTAAGAAGGATTTCTGAATCTATAATAGTGTCACTGGGTAGAGGTCCATTGGATACTAAGGAACTTCTTTCTCTTTGTTTAACTCAAACTTGGAAGTTAATTCTGGTCACTATGGCTGCTTTTCCTTTTACATCATTGAAAATACATATATTCTGGGTTGGGTTGGATTATTATTTATTTATTTATTTATTTATTTATTTATTTATTTATTTAGAGGTAGGGTCTTACTCTGTAGCTCAAGTTGTTTAGTCGGACTACTGGCAGTTCCTATGTAAGTTAGGCTGGAGTCAACTTTGTACTAATGCTTCTGTCTTGGTCTCCTAGGTGCTAGATGTCTAGTGTATTCTCTAATTAGAAAACATGAATAATAAAAATGATATTGTAAATACTGTTGGTGGTATAATGAAATGTAAAATGTCAGCATTTTAGATTCTGGCAACAATGGAGCATTTAGGAGGAAAAAGTAATATTAAACCAATAAAGGAATTCTTACCTACTACCTTGAGCTCAGCACTGGAGTAGACAAGACCATGCTTGTTTTCTGCTATACATTGGAACATTCCAGAGTCAGTTACATTGAGGTTGGATATTGTAAGGGCACCATTTTCTATCTGTATTCTCTCCTGGATAGAAAATAAAGTTTCTGGCAAATAAATAAAGTTTTATAATTAAAATAAACACTACTATCATTTCAATCAGAGAATAGATGGTGCTATTTTCCTGAGACTACTAGGTAGTCTGACCAGAAATGTAACCTTTTTCTTCTTTGAAATAGAAAATGATGTTTCACATATACAAGTAAAAAAAAATCTCAAAATAATTATTGAAAGCGGAGGTGAAGTGTGGCAGACATTTCATTTTCAAATATAGTTAATGATTCAGACTGGGAAAAAAGTACTAGGAAGTTGATTTTCATCCTAAGATGCAGAAAATTTTTCATCACAATATTTTTTAAAACTGTGTAGGTTTATGACATTATATACTCAGTGAATTAAACTATCCTCAGAGAGTATAGTAAACCCACATACTTACCAGGATATTTTTCCAACCCTAATGTTTTTTATATAGAGAAGCATAAAGGCACATAATTAATGTAGTACCCACATACAAAAATGAACAGAAGTCCCATGGCTGGAGAGGCAAAGTAAATGAGAAGGTAAGTACTAAATGCTGAGGGCAGCCAACCCATAGATTATATATTCTCCAGACACCAGACCAAGGTATAAAACAGGAAAAGCAAACTAAATTGCATGATTGCCCAAAGTAAAGCAGTCTTACACACAAATGCATAGAATCATTATTTATATTAATGTAATCTTTTCAATGCAAAATCATCACCATACCTCGAATTGCAGTGTGATGATACGCCATTAAAACACTGGATGACAGATCTTTATGATTCTCACTGTGTTGTGATTTTCATGGGAAAATGCCTGCAGGGTTTTGTGTTTGAACATAAGGATGATATGAAAGACTGGAATGTTTGGCTTTGCTAGGACTAGTGGGATGTGTAGGTAGTTAAAGTGATATCTGCTTAGAATCTAGCTCTACATGTATGCTTCCTGATTCCTGCTGACATAACCTCCCATTATAGATTTCCTGTCATCATGGACTGAAACTGTATACTAAAATAAGTTATGTGCTACTTTAAATGCTTCTGTAGAAACCCTAAATTTAGATACTAGGAGCTAAACTTCAGTGTGTGTGTGTGTGTGTGTGTGTGTGTGTGTGTGTGTGTGTGTGTAGGTAAGTGGGTGTGCCTGTGGGTGTATAGTTTTGTGTGAATGTTCATGCATATGTTCAAAGAAGCCAAAGGACAACCTTGGCTGTCTCTCCTCACTCACAACCTGTGCCTACTCCTTTTCCTTTCCCTGTAAGACAATGTCTTTCACTAGCATCTAGCCATGTGTTCCTATGTATCCAGCCACAGAATCACAAGCATTGTTTTTAACGAGGGTGCTGAGAACAGGACTCAGGTCCCTGTGGTAGTAAGCACTTTACCTACTGAGCTGATTTGTGTCAACAGGCTAAAGGGATCATACGTTTTAAAGTGCAGGAAGGATGAAACAGGAGTATCACCTCACCTAAACAGGAGTATCACCTCACCTCTAGGACTAAGGCATCTCCATTTTTCAGCCATCGATAGGAGGGTTTAGGTTTCCCACTTGCCCGGCATTCCCAATACAGACTGTCCTCCACCGCGATTTCCACATCCCGTAAGAGTTGAACCCAATAAGGCTTTGCTATAATAGAGAACAATAAGTAGTAGGAAGATAGAAATTCAAGTCATAGAGCAACTAAAAATAAATGTCTTATAAATGATTATCAAACTATAATCCATAGATTAACATAGGCTGGACAAGAATTATATTGAGTTCACCGAATGGCTATGTGAAGCATTTCCAGCTTTAACAATCAGGTTGCCAGGTGCTATATCTTCAGCCAGCCTTACTGTGCTTTCTCTGCTTTCAAAGTCTTGGATGTTATATGATACTCTTCAGATGTCTATTAATAGATGCTAATGTAGACACAGAAAATAGCTTTCCACAAGTATATTTTTGATCATAAGATTGTATTTCCTGACAACTTCAATGTGAATGACAATAGCTATTTGTCTTGGTTGTGAACTAAATATTAATACCCATAGGAAGGAAACAATTGTAGTAAAGGAAAATTATTTACTTCAAGTTAGAAATATCTGGCAGAAATACAGGGAGAAAGAGTGGAGCATAGACTGAAGGCCAGCCAAACACTGCCCCACCTGGGTTTCTGCCCCATATGCAGCCACCAAACCTAGTCACTATTGCTAATCCCAAGAAGTGCTTGCTGACAGGAGCCTGATATGGATGTCTGCTGAGAGGCTCTGCCGGAGCCTTACTGATACAGATGAGAATTCTTGCAGCCAACCATCGGACTAAGCATGTGGATACCAATGGAGGAGTTAGAAAAAGGACTGAAGGAGCTGAAGGGGTTTGCAACCCCATAGGAACGTCAACAATACTAACAAACAGGACCCCACAGAGCTCCCATGGACTAAACCAACAACCAAAGAGTACACATGGAGGAACCCATGGATCTAGCCGCATATTCAACAGAGCATGTCATTGGCTGGCATCAATAGGAAGAGAAGCCCTTGGATCAGTGAAAGTTTGTTTCCCCAGTGTAGGGGAATGCTAGGGTGTTGAGGTAGGAATGGGTGGGTGAGAGGGCTAACATCCTCATAGAAGCTGAGGGAGAGGGAATGGAAAAGAGGGGAACTTGGGAAGGGGATAACATTGGAAATGTAAATACATATAATACCCAATCAAAAAAGGAAAAAAAAAGAAACGTAAAAAGTATATCTGACTTAAACACAAGTCACTGAACATGTTACACAACTCTTATTCCATTAAAATGAAGCATCGAAAAAGATGGAGAGGCAATCTTAGTGTGAATGTTGTTCTTTTATCAGAAAAGAATGTAATTAAAGCAACTCCAAATTATGTATGCAAGTCAGTTGGATCGAAAAGGTCAATAGTTTTCATTTATGTTTTGCAAGGCACCTGGAAACTGCTTTTTTTTTTTTTTTTTTTTAGATGAAAGTGATATACCACTTCCTGTGGAACCCATACAACATACACGGTGCTCTGCCAAATCCCAGACTGCACTTCAGATCTGAACCTGGGAGGTGACATCTCTTAATGTTTTCACATCGCATTATGCATGCCTTGTGTGCCACAGGCTCTGCCTTTGTGTCCTCCACATGGATCAGCAGTTCATCTATTCCTGTTTAATTGCAACCACAGGAAAAATTATCTTCTCATGTTTTCTTCCTGTCTCCTAAAATTGCCTTTGTTTTTTACAACTTTATTTTTTTTAAAAAAGAGAGATACATGTACAGATTTTTAAAAGCATTTTGACATAAAACTATATGAATATATTTTTATCAGTACTTGATGTTGTAAAGGTTTGATAGTATGCATTGAAATTTTACTAGTTAACATAAGTATAAAGTATATGTCAAACAAAACATAACATGGAAATAGTCAAAGTTTTATTGGTGTAAAGATTAAACATAATGATTTTTATTGCCTTTTCTTTAAGAAAGGAAATTGAATGGAAACTATAGGTATTTAGCATTTTTCTTGTTGTTGTATAAAGTTGTTTTTCCAGTATGAAATACAGTTTGTCCCAAATGACTCTTCCTACTTTCTATTAAAATTTCTTTTCCTGTTTCAGGCATCAGGCCCGCCTGGAAGGAAACTGTGGCTAGCTCTGATAGAAACTACTGACAAAGGCCTGAATCTCCAGTGGGAGTCTACATGAGTGACTGACCATCCTAATATTCTTCTTGTCAGAACCGAAGAACCAGCTGGTGTTCCAAACAAACTCTGAGGTTAGAACTGCCACATTAATTGTGTCTTTTGTTCCTTAACTATACCCCGAGTTTCAGATCCACTATTATATCATTTTACATGAATTATTAGAGAAACTAATCACTGAAATCCAAGGCACTCATTGGTGCTGTAATATAATCTTAAGGTAAAGTTGTGGGTGCTTTTCATTAAGCTCTCTATGGTGATTACTTATGATTTATTCATAGGTACATAAAATATAATCTACAGATGGACTAAGTGGAGAAGATGCTATTGGTTTTTCTTGAGCATTAATCTCTATTTTTATTTTCTTATTTGTGATTAGAATATGACACATTTCTTAGGCAACTATCCTGTCCCATGTCAGCTTACATTGTCCATAAAATCTAGAGAACTGATTTCAAACCCCATTCTAAAGGGAGACTCTGACTCCCACATCCTACCTTCCCTTGCCATGATGGACATTAGGGATGAACCTCTGAACAGGAGACTCATAAAGGCTTTGTAGAGTACATGATGCGGGTGCCTGGTGTGCAGCCATCCTTTCATTGTAGTGGCAATTAATAGATAGAAACAATAAAAATGCAAGAGGTGGAGGACAAAGGAGAGAATCTGAGTCATGGCCTGATAAATACTTAAATGTCTGTTTAGCTTTAGATATGTTTTCCTCAGGGTCCTATGGCTATCATTTGGGCAGAGATCATCATACACAGAGTTAAAGACATTACAATATTTAATAATGGTTCTCAACTTGCAGGTCACTACACTGTAGGAATTGGATAACCCTTTTACAGGGGTCCACTAAGATCATATGCATAGCAGGTATTTATATTACAATAAATAACATTAGCAAAGTCACAGTTAGGAAGTACCAATGAAAAATCATTTTATGCTTGGGGAAATCATCACAACATGAAGAAATGTTTGAAGAGTTCATAGCATTTGGAAGGTTGAGAACCACTGCGTTAACAAATCAGAATTTTATTTTTTCTCACAGTGGTTACTTATGAGTGTGCTGTGATCAAGAAGTAGATGAGGAGAAAGAACTTAAGCTAAAGTATGAGAAAGTCTCTTTGTGTGTGGGACTCAGTGCTGTGCAGCCACATGGATGAGCATACCCCTACCCCTACCACTACCATTTCCATATCATGCCATCCACTTATACCCATTGACACCATAAGAAAGTATATGATGTGTATGTATATATATATATATATATGTGTGTGTGTGTGTGTGTGTGTGTGTGTGTGTGTGTGTGTGTGTGCATATATGTAAATACACACATACATAAAACTAATTATGGAAATTGGAAAGTTACAAAATATGAGGACTCATGCTATTAGACATCTCTTCATTTTACCCCTAATAGTTCCCAAGACTCAGTAACATAAGAAATATTAACCTTGTCAGAGGTAATGTACCTGCCAACTTCAAATTATTGAGGGAAGACCATTAACATTTCTACAATCTTAGCAGCTGTCTTAGTGAAGTTGTCTTCCCTGCAAAATTTGTGTACACTGTACACTATGCCCCAGAAAATTGCTTCAATAACCGGTTACTAAAATAAATAGGCTATAATGCAATTTTCCCTTCATAAAATTGGTGAATTCATACTAGGTTTACAATGTTTCTAATAATTAAACTGCAAATATATTCAGTAAGCTTCCATTTCTTTGTATCTTACAGATGTATTTTGTAGAGTAACATATCTGTGCATTAACAATTACATTTTCATCAAAACCTAATGCATATTTTAAACAAAAGAAATTTAAAAGAAAAACAAATATTTAATTTCCAAAAATGCCTTGTAAAAGTTATTCTTTCCTTCTCCAATTGAGCAGTATATCGAAAAATATGATTGCAAATTCAAAGAAGCAAATAGACTATAGATATGTAATTTATATTATTGAACAGGAGAGAATATTTCTGTCTAAAACAACATCCTCAGTTTATTTGGTTTACTAATGTAATATTTGCAACTTGTCTCAATAAGCAGTTTTATTCTGTTTTTCAAATAAATACACAAAATCACTTTGTCTAGAAGAGAAAGCAAATATAAGAGAGCTGTTTCTTATAAGATTAAGCATGTGAAAGGTCATGCTTCAAAAAAATGTGAACAATTTCATTATCATATGAATCACTTTCAAAATGTAAAAGAATGTCAAGTTGATTGCAAACTTGGCTTTCTTTCTAATTTTATTTGTCCTTGCTTAACAACATGAGAATACAACATAGAAAGAGAAAACTTAAATCCTGATTTTTTTAGATATAACCACCCCTCCCCCTAAAAACAGGGAAGAAAGAATAAAAACTACAAGGCCACTTTCCCCAAGGCTGTAGCTTACCATAGTAGGTGAGACGCCCTCTTGCCACATTTCTTCCTCGTGAGTTTTCTGCAATGCACTCATAGGAGCCTGTATCTTCCTGTTGGAAGTTTGGAATTTCGAGCACACCATTGAACTTCCTCAACTTAATTTTGTTGGAAAATGGCATTCCATCACTTCGTCTCCAATTAATCTGAGGAACAGGGCTGGTAAGAAAATTGTCAGTTGTTGGCTGTTCTCTGGAAATTTCATACACTCAACATCAAAAGGCTTTGGTTAGGAGAGAAAAAGGCACAGGTTTCCAATGCAGATGGCTTGTGCTTGTAAATTATATAAAAAGATGTAAAGACTCAGTTCTTGTTTTGATGCAGGGTCTCCCTATATCGCCCAGAAAATATATGACAAGGAGCAAATAAAAGGCATTTTTTTCAGACTTAGCTTATGACATTGGCAAGGAAGTCCCACTTTCTCCATTTTCTTTTAAATCTTCAACAAGATGGAAGATAGAAAAAATGAGTTGTCAGAATTATAGACAAATTTTGTGTTGTCACAACAGATAGCCATGAAGTCTAGACCATCAGCATTGGACACAGATAAATTTTACTTTAAAAAGTTGGGCAATCCAAAAGATATAAATGAGTTTGAAAATGTGCATGATGTACCATAATTAAAGCCAGGAAATGGTATAGATTACTTAAAGATAATTATAGACAATGGGATTGAAATTATAATCAGAAGTGTCTGCATAAAGAAAAGCCCAGGACCAAATGGCTGTACTGCTAAACTCTCAGACTTGTCAAAGAAGTTCTTATCCTAGCATGGGCCAGGAATTTTGACAAGGGACAAAAGGAAGGCACAGTATCAGGTTCTATGAAGGCTGCATTATCCTGACACCCAAAACGGACTAAAACTCAGTAATAAAGAAAACTACAGATGAACACTGCAGTCTGACATGGATGCAAATACTCTTAAGAAAATACTTGCAGTGAAAACAAGGGCTGCATGAAAAATTGTTACGTCATGGCCAAGTGAGATTCCTTTCTGAGATGAAAACTTGGTTCAACCCAGACAAATCAATAAATACAGCAGATCAAATAAATAAATGTGTAAGGACAAAAATCACATAACCATCTTGAAAAATGTTTAAAAGACTTGATGAGAGTCATGCAGACATTAGGAAAACACGTTCCAAACCTCAAAATAATAAAAGGTATGCATAAAAACTGTATTGTCAACATTACACAAAATGGGGGAAAAACCGGAGACCATTTCCTCCCAAATATGGCATTAACCAGGGATGCTCTCTTTTACTTCTTATTTAGTATAATTCTCAAATCAGTTTTATCTAAAAAAAATAAAACATGATAAAAGCATTTCAAAGAAAAAATATGATGAGAATTTAAATTATCCCTGTTTGCAGATGACATAGTTGTGTATTTTAAAGACCCTATACAATAATTTTTAATAAAAACTCAAGATATAAAATTAACAGGTAAATATCAGTGGCCTTCATATGTACCAAGAGTGAACTAGCCAAGGACAAAATTGGGATATAATTTCACTCATAATAATTTCAAAACATAAAGTACCTAGGAGAAATCCTAGCCTAGCCATGAATTTTAAGAAAAGGCACAAAATGATGAACTGAACTCACATGCTCCTGAACTGAAACAATGAGCAACATGGTAATGACTATGCTCCAAACTTAATCTACATATTCCGTGTAAGTCCTATAAAAAACACCATGGTAACTCATCACAAAACTAGAAAAAAAGCAACCCAAAAATCCATAGGGATATTCAAAAGACCAGATTTAGCCAAAGCTAACAAGAGAATATGAAATTACTGGTATCATAATGTTTGTTCCCAAATTATATTACCTAGTTATAATAACAACTTTGCAAAGAAAATAAAATGTCAGAAAACAGAGGATCTGGATGTAACCATCAAAGCTGTGGCCACCTAATTTTTGACTAGATGTCAGTTAAACATGTACAAGAAGACAGCTTATTCAGGAAGTGATGCTGGCAAACCTGGATATCCACCTGCAGTAGAATTTGATTCAAACTTGTTATTCTGTACTAAAAACAACTCAAAGTACACCAAGACATTCATTTAAAGCATAAAATGCTAAAACTTCTAGAGGAAAGCATTGGAAATGTCCTTCAAGATACAAGTATTGACAAGAACTTTCCAAATAGAAATCCAAGGCACCGGAACCAGTCTCACGAATCAATAAATGAGACTGCATGAAATAAAAAGGTTTCTGCACAGCAAAAGAAACTATAAGTAGATAAGCAGCCTACACAATGGAACAATATCCTTCCAGGCTAAAATTGTAACAAGGGGTTAATATTACAAACTTACAAAAAGTTAGAAAGTTTAAACATCAGCGAAATGAAATGAACAAATGGGTGTTGAAATAATCAGGAATCTACCAAAAGAACAAACATAAATGCTGATAATATCTTCTAAATGATCAAAATATCTACTTGGTTGTCATGGAGTGCAGGATAAAAACTACGCTGAGATGCCACATTGTCCCAGCCAATATGACTGTTATAAAGAAACCAGAAAACAGATACCAGAGAAACCGTGAAGAAGAAGCCTGTATACATGGCTGGTAGAAGTGCATGCAATATAGAAATCAGTATGGAAGTATTGAGATAAGAAAAATAGAAAAAAAGGAAAGACAGACAGACAAAAGAACTAAAGAAAGAAACAAAGAAACCAAGAATAAAATAAAAACAGAAAAGTTAGGAGCATATACTCAAGTGTCTCCACATTTTCATTCATTTTAATGATACTCTAGTTGGGATATCAAAGAAAAAATGCAACTGGACAGATAAAATGTAATGCATGCTCAGATTTAACATTTTACGTTGTACAGAGAAATGAAAATTTCAGGAAAATGCATAGATCAAGAAAGTATAATACTATGTGAGTTTATGTAAACTCAGAAAGACAAAATCTGTTTATTCTTTTTCATATGTGTATGTAAGCCTCTAAGGTATACAGGTATATAGGTTTTTAACACACACATAAACACAGTCATGCATGCACACACACATGCATGTACACATATGAATGTACACACACACACATCCACACACACGCACATGCATGCACACATACACAAATTTAGTTATTATAAAAAAGCAAGAATATCTACAGAGAATAACAGTAGGTGATAAGAAGGCTAAGTTAGGCAAATATACACATATGACATACAGAGAGCAAAGGGCTGAGGACTGAGTTCAAGTCAGGATTAAGGGTAACAGAGGGTAGGGAAAAAATGGAGGATAGAAAATCTAGTAAAACACTTGTTTGCTTATGGAAAATTTTATAGTTGGTATCTGATACCTTGCATGCTAATTTAAAATATTGAACACTTCAGTTACATATACATAAAAATATATTATGTTACAATGAAAAGAATTAGAACCTATCCTCCCTCCCCTCAGCAACCTAACACTATATGGAATTATTAAAGAACTTACTTCCCTAGGGCGAAGCATTCCAACTTCACAGTAGAACCTTTAGCTGCTGGAAGAGTTTCTGGAAACTGGACTTCTATTTTGGGTTCATATTCACCCATGACACCTGTGAATATGTATTACAAAATGGGCAGTGTCAATGTTTCCTAGGGCATCATTTTAAATGAAACTTTATTTGGATTCCCTTTGAACCTACTTTCAGTGATTGCAAAGAGTCACTTGTACTAACTTTGAGGAAACATGCACTGGGAATAACATTTAAGAACTCTGGGTTCCTGGAGTCCAAAACTCTGCAATATGCAAAATATTTTAATGAAAACCATTTAAATTCTATACTCAATGTGAACATGTCTATTTAACTTGCTATCTATAATGTATTCATAATCCCCTAAATTTCCTAAAGTACAAAGATTACAGTGGGTGCTTTGCAAAATGGTTACCAGGTCACATATGTGCCAATCTTAAATACACCAAATGGCTTTGTGATGTGAAAACATAATGATTTAACATGTGGGAGCAATCTGATTCCTTCATACTTGACTACATTATTCTGCATGAGATATGATGTAGTTTTAATAGGTCAACAAGGCTTATGAATTGGAACTCCCTCTTTTTCCTCTAAAAAGTCCCATGTAGTCCATGTTGGTCCCAAGCCCACAGTGTGGCCCATAATAACCTTGAACTTGTGAAGTCCTGTAACTCTGAGTTTACAGACATGTAACACCATATCACTCTTTTGCAGCTTTGAGCATCAAACCCAGAACTCTGTACATGTTAAGCAAGTATTCTAACAAGTAAGCTATAGCCCCACCTCATAAATTGGATTTCTCCTATACATTGACCAGAGAGGTAATGCTACAGAAGTTTTATTTGCAATCCTATTCGTGTAAGATATTTTTTAAAACTTATATTAAAATATTTACAAACTAAAAAAATTTCAATCTGACACAAACGACAACAAATGCCTTTGTGAGCACTTCACCGAAAGGTCTCATACCGTCAGATCGCAGCACCAAAGGGGTTGGGGAGCCCAACACTCTGCCATTTGTCACAGTGCTGGTCACCACACAGGTGTAATTTCCCACATCAGATGACTCCACCTTAGCTATGTAGAGGTGCCCCGTCTCTTGAGAAACAAATCTTCGACTGTCTTCTTCAACAAATGATGGATACTCATTGAAGACCCAAGCATATGACAGTTCTACAAAAAGTTAAGAAGACATGAATTTCATTACTTAGTATAGTGTTCCAGTGAAATTTACAAGATTACCTTTACCATGTGATAAATTTCTTGTAAGTCATTTAGAAGAGCACTTAGTGAACTGATTCTGCATTCATTTTATACTACAATGGAGAACACTATTGATTGACATTCTAGTGCACACAGCACCTCTGCTCTCTTCCTCTTCCTGCTATATGTGATGCTTTTATAAGACTTTATAGATTAGCTCTTGATTTCTGTTTATTTCTGTCTCTACAGTTTCATAGCTTTAAATCACCAATTACATCCCAGCAATTTCTGGCATTAAACTGTTAGCATGGTTCCTTAGCTTCTTATGAATAACACACAGTAGCTCAATCTCAACATAAAACCCTGTGACAAACTCTTGGTTTCTCTGGTTCCTGGGTCTTTGAATATGCTGCTCCTAAGCCTACAAAGACTTTTATCTTGCTTTCTTTTTCTATTATTTCTCTTTCCTTCCTTCTTTCTTCTTTGTTTCTTTGTTTCTTTCTTCTTTCACTTGTTTCTTATTCTTTCTTTCTTCTTTTCTTCCTTCCATCCTTTCTTTCCTTCCTCTTTCCTTACTTCTTTTTTCTTCTTTCCTTCCTTCTCTTTCTCTCCCTCTTTCTCTCTCCCTCCCTTCCTCCCCTCTTCTCTCTGTTTCTCTCTCTCTCTTGTTTTTCTTTCAAAGGTAAATTGCCATATAATCATTATTTATGCTATTGGGTTGCATAATAAAATTTTATAAGTAAATATTATACTCTGACCATGTTCTCACATAAGTCAACCCTACCCTTTTTTTCCTATACCTGTTACCATTAGTTCCTTTTCCTACTGAGTTTCACTTCTTCTTTCATGTCATATACACACAATGGTCTTAGGTTTCTATATGAAATTTAGGATCTATACATGTGAGCAGACCTACACATAGCTTATGGAAATATACCATAATCCAGTTGCCATGGAAAGCGGTATAAAGAATCCTCAAAAATTAAAAGGTCTACAATGGGTATTACATACAGAGTGCTCTTGGGTATTTACCTGGAAGACACTAAGTAAAATTTACTGTTGCATTTTTATACATTTATGTATTATGAAGTAATATTTACAATAACTATGTTGTGATTTCCTTCTAGAGATTAATGAATAATGAAAATTCATACAAAATGGGATTTCTTCAGCCATAAGGAAAAATTAAATTATGTCTTTTGTGGGATAATAGATGGTTCTTTCTTTGGTTTTCACCTTTTTGAGTACTAAACTCCATTAACCTGAGATAGTGTCAAGTATTTCATAATATAACATGGGGAGTTACCTCCATGAGAAGTATTTCTTCTGCTTCCTTATCTGGGCTGCAGCCCATGACTGGAGTGAAACACAAGATGTGACTTTACTTTTCAGAGTGTGTGTGTGTGTGTGTGTGTGTGTGTGTGTGTTTGTGTATGTGTTCGTGTGTGTGTGTCTAAGTGTAAGAACCTTCAGAAGCTATAAGAAGCCATCACATGCTATGGAGCTGGAATAAAAACAGTTGGGAACTGTTGAAGTAGGTGATGAGATTGGATTCTAGTACTTTTTAAGAGCAATGCATGCTCTTAATTTATGAACCATCATTTAAACTCCTAGAACAACTCTAAAGTTTACTCTAATGTAAGCATTTATCAAAGAACATGTAATAACTGTTTCCTCAATTGTCCCTGCAATAATAAAAATTATGCCATTTCGTTCTTTTACTTTATCTGTGGTTCTGGGAATCAAAGGTAGGACCTGGCACATCTTCCCTAGTGCTCTACCATGAGTCATATCCTCAACTTTGATGTCAGTTTTAATCCAACTGCTCCGATTTGTGAAGGACACAGTTCTGATACTAAGGTCCTGCTCCCAATTTGGTTCTTTATTTGTCAGTAAAAAAGCCCGAGGCCAACTGCTGGGCAGAAGGTATAGAAGAAACTTTTAGGTCCCAGGAGGAAAAGGCAGACATGAAAAAAGAGAAAAGAGTTTTTCTGCCATACACTGAAGGAAGAGGAACACAACAACCATGAGAGGTCTCAAGGTCACGACAGCCTATGGCCACTAGTGCAGGTCAGTGGTCAGGGATGTTTGAGGGCCTAGGTCAGACTAGCCACTGAAGTTTAGAGCAGGTGGAGAGATGGAGATAATCCGTTGGTAAGGGCAAGCTTTTCCAGGTGCAACATATCAGCACCCAGCAACTGTGCCAAGAAAAATAGTTGTAAATATACAAACTGTGTGTGTGTGAGTGTGTGTGTGTGTGTGTGTGTGTGTGTGTGTGTGTGTATCTTTTATCTATGGACTCAAAAGAAGACGGGAGCAGGCTGGTAGTGTGGTCACCTCCTGGAACTAAATTTGGGTAGAACAAAGGGGAAGCAATGAGGGGCTGGTACTGTGGCCCATCCCGGAACAAATGCAGTACACATGACATATTTGTACCTGGTAACTAAAACATTAAATACATTTAACATGTCCCAAATAAACATTTGTTGAGTCAAGTAATGTCTCATTGTGCTATAAGCTATGAGCAAGAATGTACTAGGAGAGTCTTCACAAACTGTGGGCCATTGTAACCATAGTCTCTTAAAGAACAATATGCTTTTCTACAGGAATAACATCGAAATAGTATTATACTTTGTGGTTCTATGGCCTTAAGTTATTACTTTATCACATTAACCTCACTGCACTGGTTAAATCCTATGAAAGTCTGAAAGAAAGTTTTGGAAAACATATGCTAGCCATATAAATTTGTATTTGAAAATTCAGTATAAATTTGAAACTCAAAATAGTGTGAAGCATAACTATAATCATAAAATATATTTTCTTTTGGGATAAAATGAACAGCCACCTGATTAAAAAAAAAAAACAATGTGAAACAATGTTCAAAGTTGGGATATGAAATGCTATGAGTTGTGGGGAAAGGGAATATGACATTTTTTTATTACTGAAGAATACACATAAAACCCAAGAGAACACTTAAGCACACACAGATGAAAGCCCTCCAGTGAGAGGACAAGGCAGATAAAAGGCCAGCAGAGGTGAGACTATCAGAAGAGTGTGGTGGTCATGAGCCATGACAATGCTAGTGGCAGCGTTCTATTGCAGTGAAACATACTGCAGATTGTTTATTGAAAAAAATATTTTCTGCCCAACTGCCAGCCGGAAAGGCGGCTCGTACAGGCTGAGCAACTGTGACCTGGAAGAGATCTTAGGAACTTCTGTTCCCACCCAGAGACGACTTCAGGACGCAGAGCGGAGCCTGGCCCAACTGCCAGCCGGAAAGGCGGCTCGTACAGGCTGAGCAACTGGTGAGTGGGAGACCTAGGCTGCGGGGGAGCAGAGGGATCTCTGCGGAGTGCACACGGAAAGGGCACCCCCTGCCCTGACCTGCCCTGTCCTCCCCGATTCAGTGACTGAAAACAGATCTTAGGAACTTCTGTTCCCACCCTGAGACGACTTCAGGACACAGAGCAGAGCCTGGCCCACCTGCCAGCCGGAAAGGTGGCTCTGAGAGGCTGAGCATCTATGACCAGGAACAGATCTTAGGAACATCTGTTCCCACCCGGACTCAACTTCAGTACGCAGAGCGGAGCCTGGCCCAGCTGCCACCTGGAACCTGGGCTGCTGGGGAGTAGAGAGATCTCTGCGGAGTGCACACGGAAAGTGTACCAGGGACACAGACCAGATACAAGGGAAAGGCAAGAACATATCACTGACAACAAAATGGCAAGAGGAAAGAGAAAGAGTATATCCCAAGGAAACCAAGACAATCTAGCAACACCAGAACCCAGCTCTCCGATAGTAGCAAACATCGGAATTCCAAACACTCCAGAGAAAGAAGACACAGACCTGAAATCATGCCTCAAGACGCTGATAGAGTTACTTAAACAAGAAAGGGAGGAAAAGCAAAAAGATTCAGAAGCTTTTAAAGAAGAAACAAGAAAAACACTCAAAGAACTCAAAGAACGAGATGAAAACAGAACCAAAGAAATAAAGGAATGGAAGAGGGAAATTAAAACAGAAATTGACACAATAAAGAAAGCGCTAAAAGAGATAACTCTAGAGTCAGAACACCAAAAAAAGAAATCAGGAGTCACAGAAGCAAGCATTTCCAACAGATTACAAGAGATCGAGGAGAGAATCTCGGGGGCAGAAGACAACATTGCAAACATAGACAAAACAGCCAGAGAAGATGCAAAAAACAAAAAGCTCCTAACCCAAAATGTCCAGGAAATACAAGACACAATGAGAAGACCGAACCTAAGGATAATAGGAATAGAAGAGGGAGAAGAGTATCAACTAAGAGGCACAGTAAATGTCTTCAACAAAATCATAGAAGAAAACTTCCCTACCCTCAAGAATGAGATGACCACGAGCATAAAAGAAGCCTTCAGAACTCCAAATAGGTTGGACCAGAAAAGAAATACCTCCCGACACATAATAGTAAAAACATCAAGTGCCCAAAGTAAAGAAAGAATACTAGAAGCAGTAAGGGAAAAAGGTCAGGTAACATATAAAGGCAGACCAATCAGACTCACACCCGATTTCTCAACAGAGACTATGAAAGCTAGAAGAGCCTGGACAGACATCATGCACTCCCTGAGAGAGCACAAGTGCCAGCTCAAGCTGCTGTACCCAGCTAAACTATCAATCACCATCGATGGAGAGACAAAGATATTTCAAGACAAATCAAAATTCACACAATATCTGACCACAAACCCAGCACTACAATGAATTATAGGTGGAAAACCCAATACAAGGAGGGAAAATACAGCCTAGTAAAAACAAGAAAACTCCTAAACAAGAAAACTAAAAGAAGAAAAAAACACAGACACAACTCAACCCAAAAAAGCAAAAATGGCAGGAAACAGAAACAATTATTCCTTGATATCTATTAACATAAATGGTCTCAACTCCCCAATAAAGAGACATAGACTATCAGACTGGATACATAAACAAAATCCAGCCTTTTGCTGCATACAGGAAACTCATCTCAGAGACAGAGACAGACACTATCTCAGAGTAAAAGGGTGGGAAAAAAACTTCCAAGCAAACAGCTCCAAGAAGCAAGCTGGAGTGGCTATTCTAATATCGAATAAAGTAAACTTCCAACCAAAAGTTATCAAAAAAGATAAAGAAGGACACTTTTTACTCATTACCGGGGAAATCTGTCAGGAGGAACTCTCAATCCTTAACATATATGCTCCAAATAAAAAATCACCCACATTCATAAAAGAAACTCTACTAAAGTTCAAAAAATACATTTCACCCCACACAATAATAGTGGGAGACTTTAACACCCCACTCTCACCAATGGACAGATCAGGGAAACAGAAACTGAACAAGGACACTGCAAAACTAGCAGAGACTTTGAACCAACTAGAATTAATAGATATATACAGAACATACTATCCTAAAGTAAAAGAATACACCTTCTTCTCACCACCCCATGGCACCTTCTCGAAAATTGACCACATAATTGGACACAGAACGAGCCTTCATCAATATAAGAAGATTGAAATACTCCCATGCATCCTCTCAGATCACCATGGTCTACGCCTGGTCTTTAACAACAACAAAGACAACAAAATGCCCACATACACATGGAAACTAAACAACGCTCTGTTAAAGGATAGCAGGGTCAAAGAAGAAATAAAGAAAGAAATTAAGGACTTTCTAGAATTCAACGAAAATGATAACACAACATACCCAAACCTATGGGATGCAATGAAAGCAGTATTGAGAGGAAAACTCATTGCCCTAAGTGCTTCCAAGAAGAAACTGGAGAGAGCTCACATCAGCAACCTGACAGCACAGCTAAAAGCCCTAGAACAAAAGGAAGCAGATATACCCAAAAAAGAGTAGACGGCAAGAAATAATCAAAATTAGGGCAGAAATAGACCAAATAGAAACAAAAAAAACCATTGAAAACAGTATTTTCTTTTCTCAGAGGGTGAAGAATATTTTATGAAAGTCTAATTAAGCCATGGATGAGATAGAAAATTACAGAGTTGTTGTTGAATTTTATATAAAGAAAACAAAAGACAAGCAGTCACTCCCATTGGGCCGTATCACTCACATACTACTTATTACCCACACCCTATTTCCACATAAACCTAGAAAAACTAATGTGAAAAAGGCAGGAGAAGCTTCTCCTGCAGTGAGTGAAACTTGCTTGTTGTGGCAGCAATGGCTCTTCCGGGTCTTTCTGTGGCTCAGAATCAACCCATCTAATAATTTTTCTCTGTTAATTACAATGCTTAAGACACAGAAATAACACCGCGGGCATCTCTGTATCATTCAGACAGATTAAAACTTTCTTCCTAGTATAGGCACTGGGCAGGAGTTCAGTTAGTTATGAGTAGTCAGGTGACATGCCTATAATGTCTGCCTGTAGTACGCATGTAGAGGTAACATAAATTCTAGTTTTAAAACCAGTTTATCCCCAAATAAAAATAATTAGAAGAAAGAATTCGGTGTATGAGTCAGAAAACTTAACATATGATAAATTATACAAAAATCATTTAACACAAGGTTATATCAACAATAGGCATGTGTAATATCTTAGAATGAAAATCACATGTATACTTTTGATTTAAAACATTTACTGTAAAATAATATATATTACATGACTAGAATTACTAATTTTCTTTTCATCATAAAAAAAAAAAAAACACTAGCACTTAAAACGATGTGGTATTTTAATGTATTAGAATGTGATGATTTCAGTCTCTGCCATAGTAATGGCTTAGTTAGGGAAGCAAAAGAAAGTCAACCATGGCTGTGTGTCCCCCTGGACTACGCTGGTAGATAAGGGAGGGTCCACGCATGTTTCACTATGGGGAACTTCCTTCAGAAAAGGTAAATATGCTTAGTATAGGTAGTTAGTCACTATGGCCACAGTCACCTGAACTAGACCTATCCCACTGAACTCAGTCAGTATAAATGCTTCTCATTCTTGATCCATGTGGTTTACCTAATGGAGAAGTCTTGCTGAACACTTCACAGAGAAATGCCCAAAATGGTTTCATGTCTTTCTTGCAGGTTGACTCTTGTCTTTGTCCCCAGATATGTGACATGATTCTCAGTCTCTTTGTTCCTCTTTCTATCTCTAATCCCTCTTCCTTATGCTTTTATGCTTTCACAGGTCCTTTTCAGTAATCGTCTTTCAAATTTGATTGTTAATCTTACTTCAGTGTTGACTTCCTAGGAACCTGAGCTGATTTGTTTGCTGACATTGAACAATAGCCTTTTTCTGTATTAAGATTGTCCTTTCCCTTTGATCCAGAGGGAGTGTCTATT
Organism: Micromys minutus; assembly: GCF_963924665.1. Lineage (NCBI taxonomy): Eukaryota > Metazoa > Chordata > Mammalia > Rodentia > Muridae > Micromys > Micromys minutus. The sequence goes on along the minus strand of NC_137972.1, from coordinate 43,526,881 downwards.
CAGGATCATAAACTTCCTTTCCTGGGGTTAATTGCTCTTCTCTTAAATTTCTATCAAGATAATCTCCTCCCCACACCTTCTGCTTTTTCAAATATCCTGGCAGCTGTCCTACAGACAAGATTAGTTCTTCAGTAGCCCAGCATGAAACAGTATAAAGCTCTCTGCCTCTAAAACTGACTCCAAAGAGGCTACTGGTTCGTTTTAATGCAGTGCTTGTGTCTATGAAGTAAGTTAGTGGGCAGAGGGAATAAACCCACTCATAACTTGGAGAGCAGATGTCAGAAGCTACTGTCAGCAGCACATAGGACTCATGCTTGCTATTTAGAACTTAAGGCCATCAGGCAGACACAGAAGTCAATCACAAACACCTGTACCAATGGACTCAAATTACAGAGATGCACTACAACCTTAAAAAGTTTAAGCAAGGCATCATATGTATTTTACATTGTAAAAGGTGATTATAAAGTTTCATAAACATTTCCTTTCTCTAAATATCTCTGTACTACAGCTTTTATAATTTTAAGTTAAGCACTATTGTTTATGGGATTGAATGCCAAAATAGAGCTACTCTCTAGTACATCCTCAGGAATCCGGAGAATAATGATTCTCCATCACCAACAAAGGACAACAAGGAGCACAAAGAAAAGTATGGAGAGAGGTTCTTATATAGACCGAAGAGAAAATACTTAAATTAGTTTCTGAGATCAAGTAGAAGATAAAGTAAAAGCTCAGAGAGGTTTACAAAGTTCTAAATCAAAGCTCAAATGTTTGGATGGATGGTCATCATCTATGAGAAGCTAAGGCTTCCCTAGAAATGGTCTACCACTTTTGCATGGTTTATGATAAGTAAGATCTGAGAGACAAGATCCTAGAAGCCTTCATCTCAGGATTGCTTCTTGCAGCTGATATATCTTTTCCTATCACTATTGCATAGTCTAGTAATGTCTGGGTATTACCCCACTCCACTGGGTAGATTTCCTTTAGATCAACATAACAATGGACTTTCATGAATTAATGTTGTTTAGATGAATTAATGAGTTCATAGAATTCCTTATTTTATTCAAATCATTTTTTAAAAGTTTGGCAGATGATTTTGGTTATTTTTTCAGAAAGATATAATAAAGTTAGAATAAAGAATAGAATATGGCTACTACTCATAAAATAACAAGTAAAGGGTGCACAATAAGAAATATAATGAGTTTCACAACTACACTAAAAAGAGAAGCAGGCTTGGAACAAATTTGTGATCTAGGATAAACATTCTTTCTATGTCGGATCCAAGGATAAAGCTGTAGGTGTGCACTATGATGAAGCAAGGCCATATGAAATTGATGCTTTGAACTTATAATGAAACACTGCTTTGAACTCAATGTCAACATTCATCTGTAACTCCCCTTTTATGGAACACTTTATCTAGGAGGTAATTTTCTAAAGAACCTTTGTCTAAGAAGGTATAGAAAAGCCAGAAAAGCCAGAGAGAAGAAATGTTGTGTGTCATCTGCGACTCTACTCTATCCACTCACCAAATGTATGTATGTGACTTGGTGGGGGGTCTGTTCCACCAATAACAAAAAGTATATGTCTGTTTGTATGAACATATGTGTATGCATGTACATATGCAAGAACACTTGTGGAGGTGAGGAGACAGATGTTTGAGACTGACCAGAATGTATGTATGTGTAGGAATGTATGTGTTTCCATCTGGTTCTTAAAAAGTCAACAAGTTCAAGTCCGCTGACTAGCCAGAGGGAGGTCTTTGAGCCAGAGAAAAGAAAACACTAATATTTAAGCTTTCTTTTGTTTCTAATCCCCTGATGCTAACAGAAAGCCAGCAGCTTTTGGCCTTAGAATAGTAGTTATAGCCACAAGAATTGTCAAAGATAAACTTTAGACTTACTATTGATTCTGTACCCTACTGCTGACTTTTCTTGGGACCCTTTCATGCTGCACTATACTCTGGCTACTGATAGTGTATTATGGTACAGAATAAATGACCCTAGTTCTCAACTCCTAGACATTCAAACCCAGGGATGTGTCATTAGACACAGAAGAGCAACTCCATGGATGTAAGTAACATAGTCTATTGAGATGGGAGGATCTTGGATTGTTTGAGTGCGTCACTAGTCATCATAAGGATGATAATGAGAGGCAGAAGGGTTACAAATAAATAGAAGTAATTCTGTCTACCAAAGCATGAGTGAAATTTAGAGACAGATATTTTAAGATACCTTCCTGGAAAAGGCTGTGAATGCAAGTAGCTTATAAAGGCAACACAGAGCAGGGAATAGGGGTCCTTCTCAGCAGCCAAAGATATAGCAGAAATACATCTCTGCCTTTATCTTGAAAGTTAGCAAATTAAAGTAATAATTTCATTTGGACTTTCATATATCTTTGTTAAGATTGCAGAATCTTGTCACTGTAGCATAGGGGCAGCTTTACACCTGGCCATGGGACTGTCCTAAAGACATGCTGTTAAGGGCATTGCAGTGGACCTGAACATGGCTAATGTAATCAATTACCAGGAACCTTCTAAGGACATACCATGGGAAGGACAGAGAAAGTAGGTTGACTAATGAGCAGAAGTCTGAGGGAAATGATTCTTTACTGGAAGCCAAGAGCCAAGGAATATACGCAATCAGTAGCAGCTGCCAAAAATGCAAGGACAATGAAGGTCAAGGTTGTGGGAAAGATCTCAGCACAGGCAACTTCCTATGCCTTGCTGTCAATCTCAGTAAATTTCTGTTTGACTTTAACATTATACAATAAATGTATGTTTGTTTTAAGCACGATGTTGTAGATGAGTAACAGTTACTGTAGGAAATCATCATAAATTGTAATATACAAAAAGAACTAACTATTTACATTGTTTTCTGAATTTACTTCTGTAGCTCACATAAAATATTCTGACAAAGAATAAAAGCAATTTAGGGGAGAAAGGGTTTCTTTTAGCATACAATTCAAGTGTAAAGTCCATCATTGTGGAAGTCATGGCAGGATATTCAAGAGGCAGCTGGTCATAGCCACACTCAAGAGCAGAGAGTAAACACGTGTTCACCAGTCTGGTCTTCTTTCTACATGAAAAATGTCCAGAATCTTAAACCAATGAAACAGTGCTGGGACAATGGGAAAAACACCCACCTAGGTTCAAGAAACCAAAGAATTCCCACCAGCTATCGAGAAAACATCTTAATGAGACTGTCTTCCTGTGTGTCTATACATTATGTCAAGCTACGAATTAAACATACCATAACATAATGCTAGGTATTTCCAATAAACTATGCCAAATAATAAAATATGAAATGAGATTATATGAAATCAGAGTTAGAGAGCCAAAGGTGCAGCTCATGGTTCAAATAATACAATTTGAAAGATCCATAATATATAAGAGGAAAGGCATAGAATATTCCAAACTAAAAAAGCAACTACAATTCTCAAAATTGACAAGTGACTACTTTTCCAAGCATCCAGACTTTTAAAGATTTTGAGATAGGATGCATATCGACATGTAATACAGTTCACAGTGTTCACAAGCAGTAAGTAGAGATCTATACCACCCACAGTGTTTATAGAGGCCTTTTCTTAAAGGAAATTTCTGCATCAAATTTTGGTTGCATTTGCATGTGTATCTTAAAATGTATAGTTCATAGGACTTACTTAAAATATTTGATAATTATATAATTTAGTACATTCTGGATAAAGTAAAATGACATCTACTACAGTATTATGAGTGTTTACTTATACAAATCTTCATTTGAAATAAATGTTAACTGAATACATAAAGCCATATATATATAATGTGTGTGTATATAATATAGGCATCCTTTTATGTGCAACAATAAATAAGAAGCTATGATATAAATGCTAATTTCAGAATCCAGAAAGCTAGGGTTTCTCAAAATACTGAGAGCACTTCAAGAAAATCATAAACACCCTATGGTTAAGCAACTTTGCCACTAGGCTTTTTACTAGCAAATACTTCTTTAATTGGAGAGCTAAGATTGTCTAACAATAAAAGCAATAAATAAAGAGAATGGAGTTGTGAAGTTCTGCTTTCTGAAAAGTAGTCCAAGATGGATGATGTCATTTTGGCAGTCACATGAGTTCCCAAGTCAGTGAAGTGTACAACCAGTCAAGTTAATATGAAATATGCCACTCTGGGGTTTACCTGGAGATATATTAATGTGTATACTACTGGCATTTGAGGGTTTGTTTCAAGTTCTATTAGGAAATTCTATTACAAAGAAGATTTAATCCTAAGCCCAGGCACTTTGTAGAAGAAATTCTGTCAAACAAAACTGCTGTTAGGCAAAACTGTAAAAGGAACTCAGGTCATTTCCTATGGTGGCACCTGGGGAAATTTGACCTATTTTAGAGATGAGACATATTTAAAAGTGCAGGAAGGCTCACTTGATGTCAGTCAAGATTTTATCAGTG